>NC_134827.1:79805170-80529064 GCF_004210375.1 Tachypleus tridentatus | reverse complement strand
AATACACTAGGATCACTTCTCATAAAAAAGTAGAAGCACAACAATACACCAGGATCACTTCTTAATAAAGTAGAAGCACAACAATAAACCAGGATCAATTCTCAATAAAGAAGTACAACAATACACTAGGATCACTTCTCATAAAAGAAGAAGTACAACAATACATCAGGATCACTTCTCAATAAAGAAGAAGTACAAAAATACACCAGGATCACTTCTTAATAAAATAGAAGCACAACAATACATCAGGATCACTTCTTAATAAAGTAGAAGCACAACAATAAAGCAGGATCAATTCTCAATAAAGAAGTACAACAATACACTAGGATCACTTCTCATGAAAGAAGAAGTACAAAAATACATCAGGGTCACTTCTCAATAAAGAAGAAGTACAACAATACACTACGATCACTTCTCAATAAAGTAGTAGTACAACAATACACTACGATCACTTCTCATAAAAGTAGAAGCACAACAATACACCACGATCACTTCTAAATAAAATAGAAGCACAACAATACATCATGATGACTTCTTAATAAAGTAGAATCACAACAATAAAGCAGGATCAATTCTCAATAAAGAAGTACAACAATACACTACGATCACTTCTCTTAAAAGTAGAAGCACAACAATACACCAGGATCACTCTTTAATAAAGTAAAAGCACAATAATAAACCAGTATCAATTCTCAATAAAAGAATCACAACAATACACTAGGATCACTTCTCATAAAAGAAGTACAACAATACATCAGGATAACTTGTCAGTAAAGAAGAAGTACAACAATACACTAGGATCAATTCTCAATAAAGTAGAAGTACAACAATACACTACGATCACTTCTTAATAAGGTAGAAGAACGACAATAACCAGGATCACTTCTTATTAAAGTATAAGTACAACAATACTCTAGGATCACTTCTTAATAAAGTAAAAGCACAACAATACACCAGGATCACTTCTTAATAAAGTAAAAGCACAACAATACACCAGGATCACTTCTTAATAAAGTAGAAGAACAACAATATACCAAGCACACTTCTTAATAAATTAGAAGCACAATGATAAACCAGTATCAATTCTCAATAAAGAAGTACAACAATACACTACGATCAATTCTCAATAAAAAAAAGAAGCACAACAATACACCAGGATCACTTCTTAATAAAGTAGAAGCACAACAATAAACCAGTATCAATTCCAATAAAAATGAAGTACAACAATACACTAGGATCACTTCTCAATAAAGTAGAAGTACAACAATATACTAGGATCACTTCTTAATAAAGTAGAAGTACAATAATACATCAGGATCACTTCTCAATAAAGTAGAAGTACAAAAATACACCAGGATCATTTCTTAATAAAATAGAAGCACAACAATACACTACGATCACTTCTTAATAAAGTAGAAGCACAACAATACACCAGGATCACTTTTTAATAAAGTAGAAGCCCAATAATTAACCAGTATCAATTCTCAATAAAAAAAAATCACAACAATACACTAGGATCATCTCTCATAAAAGAAGTACAACAATACACCAGGATGATCACTTCTCAATGAAGAAGAAGTACAACAACACACTAGTATCAATTATCAATAAAGTAGAAGTACACCAATACACCAGGATCACTTCTTAATAAAGTAGAAGCACAACAATACATCAGGATCACTTCTTAACAAAGTAGAAGAACTAAAATACACCATGATCACTTCTTAATAAAATAGAAGCACAACAATGCATCAGGATCACTTCTTAATAAAGCAGAAGCACAACAATAAATCAGGATCAATTCTCAATAAAGAAGTACCACAATACACTACGATCACTTTTCATAAAAGTAGAAGCACAAGAATAAATAAGGATCAATTCTCAATAAAGAAGTACAACAATACACTACGATCACTTCTCATAAAAGAAGAAGTACAAAAATATACCAAGCACACTTCTTAATAAAGTAGAAGCACAACGATAAACCAGGATCAATTCTCAATAAAGTAGTACAACAATAAATTACGATCACTTGTCATAAACGTAGAAGCACAACAATGCATCAGGATCAATTCTCAATAAAGTAGTACAACAATAAGCTACGATCACTTCTCATAAAAGTAGAAGCACAACAATACATCAGCATCACTTCTTAATAAAGTAGAAGCACAACAATGAAGCACGATCAATTCTCAATAAAGAAGTACAACAATACACTACGATTACTTCTCATAAACGTAGAAGCACAACAATACACCAGGATCACTTCTTAATAAAGTAGAAGCATAATAGTACAACAGGATCACTTCTTACTAAAGTATAAGTACAACAATACACTAGGATCACTTCTTAATAAAGTAGAAGCACAACAATACACCACGATCACTTCTCATAAAAGTAGAAGCACAACAATACACCAGTATCAATTCTCAATAAAAAAGAAGCACAACGATACACAAGGATCACTTCTCATAAAAGAAGAAGTACAACAATACATCAGGATCACTTCTCAATAAAGAAGAAGTACAACAATACACTACGATCAATTCTCAATAAAGTAGAAGTACAACAATACACTACGATCACTTCTTAATAAAGTAGAAGCACCACAATACACCAGGATCACTTCTTACTAAATTAAAGTAGAACAATACACTAGGATAACTTCTTAATAAACTAGAAGCACAACAATAAAACAGGATCAATTCTCAATAAAGTAGTACAACAATAAGCTATGATCACTTCTCATAAAAGTAGAAGCACAACAATACATCAGCATCACTTCTTAATAAAGTAGAAGCACAACAATGAAGCACGATCAATTCTCAATAAAGAAGTACAACAATACACTACGATTACTTCTCATAAACGTAGAAGCACAACAATACACCAGGATCACTTCTTAATAAAGTAGAAGCATAATAGTACAACAGGATCACTTCTTACTAAAGTATAAGTACAACAATACACTAGGATCACTTCTTAATAAAGTAGAAGCACAACAATACACCACGATCACTTCTCATAAAAGTAGAAGCACAACAATACACCAGTATCAATTCTCAATAAAAAAGAAGCACAACGATACACAAGGATCACTTCTCATAAAAGAAGAAGTACAACAATACATCAGGATCACTTCTCAATAAAGAAGAAGTACAACAATACACTACGATCAATTCTCAATAAAGTAGAAGTACAACAATACACTACGATCACTTCTTAATAAAGTAGAAGCACGACAATACACCAGGATCACTTCTTACTAAATTAAAGTAGAACAATACACTAGGATAACTTCTTAATAAAGTAGAAGCACAACAATAAAACAGGATAAATTCTCAATAAGGAAGTACAACAATACACTACGATCACTTCTCATAAAAGAAGAAGTACAACAATACATCAGGATCACTTCTCAATAAAGAAGAAGTACAACAATACACTAGGATCACTTCTCATTAAAGTATAAGTACAATAATTCACTAGGATCACTTCTTAGTAAAGTAGAAGCACAACAATACACCAGGATAACTTCTTAATAAAGTAGAAGTACAACAATATATCAAGCACACTTCTTAATAAAGTAGAAGCCCAACGACAAACCAGGATCAATTCTCAATAAAGAAGTACAACAATACACTACGATCAATTCTCAATAAAAAAGAAGTACAACAATACACTACGATCACTTCTTAATAAAGTAGAAGCACGACAATACACCAGGATCACTTCTTTATAAAGTAGAAGCACAACAATAAACCAGTATCAATTCCAATAAAAATGAAGCACAACAATACACTAGGATCACTTCTCATAAAAGAAATACAACAACACACCAGGATGATCACTTCTCAATGAAGAAGAAGTACAACAACACACTAGGATCAATTCTCTATAAAGTAGAAGTACAACAATACACTAGGATCACTTCTTAATAAAGTAGAAGTACAATAATACATCAGGTTCACTTCTCAATAAGGAAGTACAAAATACACTACGATCACTTCTCATAAAAGTAGAAGCACAACAATACACCATGAACACTTTTTAATAAAGTAGAAGCACAATAATAAACCAGTATCAATTCTCAATAAAGAAGTACAACAATACACTAGGATCACTTCTCATAAAAGAAGAAGTACAACAATACATCAGGATCACTTCTCAATAAAGAAGAAGTACAACAATACACTAGGATCACTTCTCATTAAAGTATAAGCACAATAATTCACTAGGATCACTTCTTAGTAAAGTAGAAGCACAACAATACACCAGGATAACTTCTTAATAAAGTAGAAGTACAACAATATATCAAGCACACTTCTTAGTAAAGTAGAAGCCCAACGACAAACCAGGATCAATTCTCAATAATGAAGTACAACAATACACTACGATCAATTCTCAATAAAAAAAAAGCACAACAATACACCAGGATCACTTCTTAATAAAGTAGAAGCACAACAATAAACCAGTATCAATTCCAATAAAATGAAGCACAACAATACACTAGGATCACTTCTCATAAAAGAAATACAACAACACACCAGGATGATCACTTCTCAATCAAGAAGAAGTACAACAACACACTAGGATCAATTCTCAATAAAGTAGAAGTACAACAATACACTAGGATCACTTCTTAATAAAGTAGAAGTACAATAATACATCAGGTTCACTTCTCAATAAAGTAGAAGTACAAAAATACACCAGGATCACTTCTTAATAAAATAGAAGCACAACAATACATCAGGATCACTTCTTAATAAAGTAGAAGCACAACAATAAAGCAGGATCAATTCTCAATAAAGAAGTACAACTATACACTAGGATCACTTCTCATGAAAGAAGAAGTACAACAATACATCAGGGTCACTTCTCAATAAAGAAGAAGTACAACAATACACTACGATCACTTCTTAATAAAGTAGAAGCACCACAATACACCAGGATCACTTCTTACTAAATTAAAGTAGAACAATACACTAGGATAACTTCTTAATAAACTAGAAGCACAACAATAAAACAGGATCAATTCTCAATAAAGTAGTACAACAATAAGCTATGATCACTTCTCATAAAAGTAGAAGCACAACAATACATCAGCATCACTTCTTAATAAAGTAGAAGCACAACAATGAAGCACGATCAATTCTCAATAAAGAAGTACAACAATACACTACGTTTACTTCTCATAAACGTAGAAGCACAACAATACACCAGGATCACTTCTTAATAAAGTAGAAGCATAATAGTACAACAGGATCGCTTCTTACTAAAGTATAAGTACAACAATACACTAGGATCACTTCTTAATAAAGTAGAAGCACAACAATACACCACGATCACTTCTCATAAAAGTAGAAGCACAACAATACACCAGTATCAATTCTCAATAAAAAAGAAGCACAACGATACACAAGGATCACTTCTCATAAAAGAAGAAGTACAACAATACATCAGGATCACTTCTCAATAAAGAAGAAGTACAACAATACACTACGATCAATTCTCAATAAAGTAGAAGTACAACAATACACTACGATCACTTCTTAATAAAGTAGAAGCACCACAATACACCAGGATCACTTCTTACTAAATTAAAGTAGAACAATACACTAGGATAACTTCTTAATAAACTAGAAGCACAACAATAAAACAGGATAAATTCTCAATAAGGAAGTACAACAATACACTACGATCACTTCTCATAAAAGAAGAAGTACAACAATACATCAGGATCACTTCTCAATAAAGAAGAAGTACAACAATACACTAGGATCACTTCTCATTAAAGTATAAGTACAATAATTCACTAGGATCACTTCTTAGTAAAGTAGAAGCACAACAATACACCAGGATAACTTCTTAATAAAGTAGAAGTACAACAATATATCAAGCACACTTCTTAGTAAAGTAGAAGCCCAACGACAAACCAGGATCAATTCTCAATAAAGAAGTACAACAATACACTACGATCAATTCTCAATAAAAAAGAAGTACAACAATACACTACGATCACTTCTTAATAAAGTAGAAGCACGACAATACACCAGGATCACTTCTTAATAAAGTAGAAGCACAACAATAAACCAGTATCAATTCCAATAAAAATGAAGCACAACAATACACTAGGATCACTTCTCATAAAAGAAATACAACAACACACCAGGATGATCACTTCTCAATGAAGAAGAAGTACAACAACACACTAGGATCAATTCTCTATAAAGTAGAAGTACAACAATACACTAGGATCACTTCTTAATAAAGTAGAAGTACAATAATTCATCAGGTTCACTTCTCAATAAGGAAGTACAAAAATACACTACGATCACTTCTCATAAAAGTAGAAGCACAACAATACACCATGAACACTTTTTAATAAAGTAGAAGCACAATAATAAACCAGTATCAATTCTCAATAAAGAAGTACAACAATACACTAGGATCACTTCTCATAAAAGAAGAAGTACAACAATACATCAGGATCACTTCTCAATAAAGAAGAAGTACAACAATACACTAGGATCACTTCTCATTAAAGTATAAGCACAATAATTCACTAGGATCACTTCTTAGTAAAGTAGAAGCACAACAATACACCAGGATAACTTCTTAATAAAGTAGAAGTACAACAATATATCAAGCACACTTCTTAGTAAAGTAGAAGCCCAACGACAAACCAGGATCAATTCTCAATAAAGAAGTACAACAATACACTACGATCAATTCTCAATAAAAAAAAAGCACAACAATACACCAGGATCACTTCTTAATAAAGTAGAAGCACAACAATAAACCAGTATCAATTCCAATAAAAATGAAGCACAACAATACACTAGGATCACTTCTCATAAAAGAAATACAACAACACACCAGGATGATCACTTCTCAATGAAGAAGAAGTACAACAACACACTAGGATCAATTCTCAATAAAGTAGAAGTACAACAATACACTAGGATCACTTCTTAATAAAGTAGAAGTACAATAATACATCAGGTTCACTTCTCAATAAAGTAGAAGTACAAAAATACACCAGGATCACTTCTTAATAAAATAGAAGCACAACAATACATCAGGATCACTTCTTAATAAAGTAGAAGCACAACAATAAAGCAGGATCAATTCTCAATAAAGAAGTACAACAATACACTAGGATCACTTCTCATGAAAGAAGAAGTACAACAATACATCAGGGTCACTTCTCAATAAAGAAGAAGTACAACAATACACTAGGATCACTTCTTAAAAGGTAGAAGCACGACAATACACCAGGATCACTTCTTAATAAAGTAGAAGCACAACAATACACTAGGATCACTTCTCAAAAAAGTAGTAGTACAACAATACACTACGATCACTTCTCATAAAAGTAGAAGCACAACAATACACCACGATCACTTCTAAATAAAATAGAAGCACAACAATACATCATGATGACTTCTTAATAAAGTAGAATCACAACAATAAAGCAGGATCAATTCTCAATAAAGAAGTACAACAATACACTACGATCACTTCTCTTAAAAGTAGAAGCACAACAATACACCAGGATCACTCTTTAATAAAGTAGAAGCACAATAATAAACCAGTATCAATTCTCAATAAAAAAGAATCACAACAATACACTAGGATCACTTCTCATAAAAGAAGTACAACAATACATCAGGATAACTTGTCAGTAAAGAAGAAGTACAACAATACACTAGGATCACTTCTCAATAAAGTAGAAGTACAACAATACACTAGGATCACTTTTTAATAAAGTAGAAGCACAATAATAAACCAGTATCAATTCTCAATAAAAAAGAAGCACGACAATACACCAGGATCACTTCTTATTAAAGTATAAGTACAACAATACACTAGGATCATTTCTTAATAAAGTAGAAGCACAACAATACACCAGGATCACTTCCTAATAAAGTAGAAGTACAACAATATACCAAGCACACTTCTTAATAAAGTAGAAGCACAACGATAAACCAGGATCAATTCTCAATAAAAAAGAAGCACAACAATACACCAGGATCACTTCTTAATAAAGTAGAAGCACAACAATACACCAGGATCACTTTTTGATAAAGTAGAAGCACAACAATAAACCAGTATCAATTCCAATAAAAATGAAGCACAACAATACACTAGGATCACTTCTCATAAAAGAAGTACAACAATACACCAGGATGATCACTTCTCAATGAAGAAGAAGTACAACAACACACTACGATCACTTCTCATAAAAGTAGAAGCACAACAATACACCAGTATCAATTCTCAATAAACAAGTACAACAATACACTACGATCACTTCTCATAAAAGTAGAAGCACAACAATAAAGCAGGATCAATTCTCAATAAAGAAGTACAACAATACACTACGATCACTTCTCATAAAAGAAGAAGTACACCAATACACCAGGATCACTTCTTAATAAAGTAGGAGCATAGCAGTACAACAGGATCACTTCTTACTAAAATATAACTACAACAATACACTAGGATCACTTTTTAATAAAGTAGAAGCACAACAATACACTACGATCACTTCTCATAAAAGTAGAAGCACAACAATACACCAGGATCACTTCTCATAAAAGAAGAAGTAGAATAATACAACAGGATAACTTCTCAATAAAAAAGAAGTACAACAATACACTGGGATCAATTCTCAATAAAGTAGAAGTACAACAATACACTGGGATCAATTCTCAATAAAGTAGAAGTACAACAATACACTACGATCACTTCTTAATAAGGTAGAAGAACGACAATATCCAGGATCACTTCTTATTAAAGTATAAGTACAACAATACTCTAGGATCACTTCTTAATAAAGTAAAAGCACAACAATACACCAGGATCACTTCTTAATAAAGTAAAAGCACAACAATACACCAGGATCACTTCTTAATAAAGTAGAAGAACAACAATATACCAAGCACACTTCTTAATAAATTAGAAGCACAACGATAAACCAGTATCAATTCTCAATAAAGAAGTACAACAATACACTACGATCAATTCTCAATAAAAAAAAGAAGCACAACAATACACCAGGATCACTTCTTAATAAAGTAGAAGCACAACAATAAACCAGTATCAATTCCAATAAAAATGAAGTACAACAATACACTAGGATCACTTCTCAATAAAGTAGAAGTACAACAATATACTAGGATCACTTCTTAATAAAGTAGAAGTACAATAATACATCAGGATCACTTCTCAATAAAGTAGTAGTACAAAAATACACCAGGATCATTTCTTAATAAAATAGAAGCACAACAATACACTACGATCACTTCTTAATAAAGTAGAAGCACAACAATACACCAGGATCACTTTTTAATAAAGTAGAAGCCCAATAATAAACCAGTATCAATTCTCAATAAAAAAAATCACAACAATACACTAGGATCATCTCTCATAAAAGAAGTACAACAATACACCAGGATGATCACTTCTCAATGAAGAAGAAGTACAACAACACACTAGTATCAATTATCAATAAAGTAGAAGTACACCAATACACCAGGATCACTTTTTAATAAAGTAGAAGCACAACAATACATCAGGATCACTTCTTAACAAAGTAGAAGAACTAAAATACACCAGGATCACTTCTTAATAAAATAGAAGCACAACAATGCATCAGGATCACTTCTTAATAAAGCAGAAGCACAACAATAAATCAGGATCAATTCTCAATAAAGAAGTACCACAATACACTACGATCACTTTTCATAAAAGTAGAAGCACAAGAATAAATCAGGATCAATTCTCAATAAAGAAGTACAACAATACACTACGATCACTTCTCATAAAAGAAGAAGTACAAAAATACACCAGAATCACTTCTTAATAAAGTAGAAGCATAACAGTTCAACAGGATCATTTCTTACGGAAGTATAAGTACAACAATACACTAGGATCACTTCTTAATAAAGTAGAAGCACAACAATAAACAAGGATCAATTCTCAATAAAGAACTACAACAATACACTACGATCACTTCTCATAAAAGTAGAAGCACAACAATATACCAAGCACACTTCTTAATAAAGTAGAAGCACAACGATAAACCAGGATCAATTCTCAATAAAGAAGTACAACAATACACCAGGATCACTTCTTACTAAAGTGTAAGTACAACAATACACCAGGATCACTTCTTAATAAGGTAGAAGCACGACAATATACTAGGATCACTTCTTAATAAGGTAGAAGCGCGACAATACACCAGGATCACTTCTTACTAAAGTGTAAGTACAACAATATATGAAACACACTTCTTAATAAAGTAGAAGCACAACAATAAACCAGGATCAATTCTCAATAAAAAAGAAGCAAAACAATACACTAGGATCACTTCTTAATAAAGTAGATTACAACAGTACAACAGGATCACTTCTTACTGAAGTATAAGTACAAAAATACACCAGAATCACTTCTTAATAAAGTAGATTACAACAGTACAACAGGATCATTTCTTAATAAAGTAGAAGCACGACAATACCCCAAGATCACTTCTTACTAAAGTATAATTACCAGGATCAATTCTCAATAAAGAAGTACAACAGTACACTACGATCACTTCTCAGTGAAGTGGAAGTATAACAATAAACCAGACACACTTCTCCATTTAAATTCTTATAAGGCTCCACTAGGTGGCGGTCTCTTCCTTTAACCTTCATTTGCTGATGTAAATACAATACTCTGTTCTTCATGATATGGGTTTTGCTTCCGAATGCAAGCTTGATGCGATTTAAATTACACGTTAAAGTTTCGTGGAATAGAGAAAAAGTCAGTAAATATCGCCAGATAAATGACGGATGTTTCGTGTAGAATCAATAAAGATACTAAGATCTTCGAAGAAACATTTATCAATCACGAACTCAGATTTTTATGGTGTTCGCTAAATAATCTCTGCACTATATACACGTAAAAACGGCTGGCATGAGTTGAGAAATATTTTTATGTAGAGGAGCGTACAACGTTTCGACCTTCTTCGGTCATCGTCAGGTTCACAAAGAGAGAGAGGTAACTGACCGATAGCTGACCACATGTTTGAAGGGGGTTGTGTAATTGAGTGTAGGAATCTCTGCACTACATCCCAAAACTTCATCAATCTACCAGATAATACACTGGATTCTAATCTTTATAAGTAAGAAAAGTGTATTTAATTAGAGCTTTACTTATTACCAGGTTTATTTTTAGTTTCACTCTCGGAAGTTATTATGACTGTACGGAGGCTAAAAATGGATACTAACACTCGTTTATTGAAGTAAGAGCTAAAAAGAGATATTATTATGTTAGGTTCAATTTTTCTGAAACATAAGCTAGCTTTTTAGCGCTCATAATTCAGTAAATTATTTTTTTGATTCAGGTCACATCGGTTCCATTTTGTTATCTGTTCACCAGGGTAAATAATAAAAACAAGGCGTCATGTGTGAAAATCTGACGTAGCATGCTACTTTTTTTTGGTACAGTAATACAGATCAAAACATAAAGTTATTTGGCTCATTTTATATGAAACATGTTTGAACTTTTTATAGTGTTAAAAGCTGGCTACATTGTAGTTAAAGATGAAATTCTCATTTGCTTTCATTTGCTTTATAAAGTCCAATACTTTAATCGAACATCGTTGCATAGGATTATTATGATAATCTATGGTGTAATGTGATGATATGTAAACATTTAAGTCCTATGTTATAAAGTGTTATTGTATAAATCTTCGTATTCAACGATATAATTTGGTAATGTGTAAACCTTCATGTTTTATAGTATAGTTTGGTAATGAATAAGCATCCCGGTGACACAGCGGAATGCCTGCATACTTATATTGCTAGAAACTGGGTTTCGATATCCGTGTTGGGCAGAGCACAGATAGTTTATTGTGTCGTTTTATTCTTAACCACAAAAAAGCAAGGTAATGGATGAATATTCATGTTCCTTTGTGTAATTTGGTAATGTGTAAATATCCATGTTATGTAATATACTTTGACAGTGAGTACAGTATAGTTTGGTAAGGTGTAAATATTCAAATTCAATAATATAGTTTTGTAATTTGTAAATATTTGTGTTTTATAATATCGTTTGGTAATGTGTAAATATCCATGTTCTATAATATACTTTGGTAAAGTGTAAATATTTCTGTTCTATAATATAATGGGGTAATGTGTAAATATTCATGTTCTATAATATAGTTTGGTAAAATGTAAATATTCATGTTCTATAATATAGACTGGTAATGTGTAAATATTCATGTTCTATAATATAGTTTGGTAAAATGTAAATATTGATGTTCTATAATATAAACTGGTAATGTGCAAATATTCATGTTCTATAATATAGTTTGGTAATGTGTAAATATTTGTGTTGTATAATATAATTTTGTAATGTGTAAATATTTGTGTCGTATAATGTAGTTTGGTAATATATAAATATTCATGTTTTATAATATAGTTTGGTAAAGTGTAGACCTTCGCAACATGAGCAGCAAATATTTTTGATATTTCATAATAATGAAGCATGTTACTTTAGAAGCAATCATGTTTAACATGTCGTTATTGAGATTTTTATCATGTAACTCATGTTATTTTGTTATAGGTAATAATTATACCGTTGTTACTTTCATACTTGTTCACCATTTAACTACACATAAACATATTGTGTCTTCATTATCTTATCTTTAAGCGGAACAAACGCGTTGTCGACTGACAACAGAGTAGGTCTGGAAAAGTGAACAACGTCCAATCAGTTGATGAAATATCGCCTAGGGGTAGAAAATCATCTCCGAGGCACGACATAGATTAAAACCATGTTCTAGAATGTTCGAATGACGTCTTTACATTATCATTTTATAAAAATGTGTTAAAATGGCGACCTTTATTAGTAGTAGTTAATGGTAACTTGAGCTGTTTACAATACATTGTTGTCTATTAATAGAGAAGGTACTTAGAAGGTTTTATATTAAAGTAGCGACCTTTAACCTGTAAACACATTGGTTGTTAGTTGACACGGAATGAAATGGCCAGGTGGTTGAGGCACTGAACTCGTAATGTGAGGGTCGTGGGCTCGAATCCCTATCACACCAAAGATGCTCGCCCTTTCAGCCGTGTGGACGTTATAATGTGACGTTTAATCCCACTATTCGTTGATAAAAGAGTAGCCCAAGAGTTGGCGGTAGGTGGTGATGACTAGCTGCCTTCCCTCTAGTCTTACACTACTAAATTACGGACGACTAGCGGAGATTGCCCTCGCGTAGCTTTGAACGAAATTAAAAACAAACAAAAAAACAGAATGAATTACAACGCTAAAATCAGGGGTTCAAACCCCCCGGTGGGCTCAGCAGATAGCCCTATGTTGCTTTGCTATAAGAAAACACACACAGAGAACGAAAGCTTACTTACAAGGTAACAGCAGCTTGACTGGCAACAAACGGAACGGAAGTCAAGTTCTGGTTGGAACAGTCGATCCTCGAAAATTCTGAAGACATTACACAGACACATATTATGGGACAAGAACCAGGACCCACCGCAGAGGAAGACAGTCTTGAGTCTCTGATGGCAGTTAAAAGGATCGCAGTTATGAAGAGCTTAGTGGTGTACGTGTTATTGTAAATAAGAGATCTATCTTTGTTTCTGTAACGTAAGACACTTGATTCCTTCTGCATTACTCACGTCTTTACAGAGAGACACGGTACATATTGTCCACACTGCTAGTGCCTCGCGAGGAAACGAATTCGTCTTACAAACATGTGCAGGTTTAAGTCGTCATCGATAGGTAAGTGTCTAGACAATTTCAACTTATCGTCGCTAATGTTTATCAATGTGACAAGTTATGTTCTATGGAGTAGTTTAGATTCCAATATAAATGAACAAGTCTAGATCTAATCTAGGTATCAAATCTTAACTCATTGTGGTAACCGTCGTTACGCAAACAAAGAAAAGAAATCAACAGAATCCGTCGAGATCGCTAACAGCACGTATTTTATGTCACTGCCTGGGCCACAAGTGGACCCAACTGCACGAGCGCAACGTGCCGCCTGAGGTCGTCTGTTTACTTCGAAGTGACGTCATCCGACAAATCTAACACGGTGTAGAAAATGCAAACGCCAGAAGCAGAGCCAGATTAGCCAGACTGGTATTATTTGGATGTGGAAGTAAGAAACGATGCTCCTACCTTGACGAAACAGTCGTCGAGCTAGAAACTTTTCTCGTCTCACATTTGGTTTTCTAGATCTCAAAAGTAAATACAAATGCTCAGCGATGACGAGAAAACCCACTTGTAGAGAAATATATATGTTAAAACGGCTCGTTTGGGTTGAGAAAATTGTTTACCTGACGATGACCGAAGAAGGTCGAAACGTTGTTCACTCCTCTACATAAACAATTTTCTCAACCCAAACCAGCCGTTTTTACATATGTAAATACAAATACTAGCATGCGTAAGAAATGTTGATAAACTAGTTTCCTAAAGCTTACTTTATCTACAAAATGCAGAAGGTTGCCTAGTAATTTTATTTGTTTGTTTTGTTACACATAGTACAATGAGATAACTGGTATACTCAACATACTGAATCAATCGCGGATTTTGTAAGTCCGTAAACTTACCAATGAAACACCGAAGAAATAGCTAACAATCTATATTACATTAAATTACCGAACTTGTTTTGTTACTCAGTGTTTTCCACCATATTGAATATTGTTATATCCTCTCACTCAGTGGCTTAAAGGAAGTAGGCAGGTTAAAAATCGAGTTTTGATACCCGTGGTGAAGAGAGAACAGGTTGCCTATTGTGCAGCCTTAAGCCGATCAACAACAATACAAAAATACTATAGTTTTGCACTTAATGCAAGAAACAAGAACGAACTAATTTATTTTCTACGTAAAATAACTACCAAAATAATTTAGTGGAAGTGACTGCAATATGGATGGTATTTTCCCATGAAGTCTTGTAAGTCATGACCACAAAGTCAAGAACCTATAAGGAATTTAGAAGAAAATGGGGCGTAAAAAACCTATATCGAACGTCGTCAGTTATTATACAACTCCACTTATTTCAATAAATATAATTCGACTATGTTGCTTACATTTCTTATTTATTGCGTAATTACTGTCAAATAAGACTACCAGAAGATGTCACTCTTTTCACTTTTTTTTCTACATAAGAAAGATACAGCACGTGGTTGTTTCTGTCTTGTTGAGATGTTAGGATTAGCTATTATTGTCATTACTGTGTTTACCAGTTAGAGTACATGGAGGTCGCTCGTGATAACTTATGAGAACGAAACATTGAACGAATTAATTGTTTTTGATTAATATTCAATTATCTTTTATCTGTGATTGGCTGTATTTTGAAGACGATGCCCCGAGTTCCAGGTTGCTCGTGGAACAAATTTCTCTGTCATCGTTAGTGTTCATTCTAAGGGAACCTGATTACACACTATTCCAGTCTTTAGAACCTGATTACACACTATTCCAGTCTTTAGAACCAGATTACACACTATTCCAGTCTTTAGAACCTGATTACACACTATTCCAGTCTTTAGAACCTGATTATATACTATTCCAGTCTTTAGAACCTGATTACACACTATTCCAGTCTTTAGAACCTGATTACACACTATTCCAGTCTTTAGAACCAGATTACACACTATTCCAGTCTTTAGAACATGATTACACACTATTCCAGTCTTTAGAACCTGATTATATACTATTCCAGTCTTTAGAACCTGATTACACACTATTCCAGTCTTTAGAACCTGATTATATACTATTCCAGTCTTTAGAACCTGATTGTATACTATTCCAGTCTTTAGAACCCCATTACACACTATTGCAGTCTTTAGAACCTGATTACACACTATTCCGGTCTTTAGAACCTGATTATATACTATTCCAGTATTAAAAAAATCCATTATATACTATTCCAGTCTTTAGAACCTGATTACACACTATTCCAGTCTTTAGAACCTGATTACACACTATTCCAGTCTTTAGAACCTGATTACACACTATTCCAGTCTTTAGAACCTGATTACACACTATTCCACTATTAAAAAACTCCATTATACACTATTCCAGTCTTTAGAACCTGATTACACATTATTCCAGTCGTCTAAACACTATATTAATCGTGGGAATTGCATTACACTCTGAAAATATCAGAATGGCTCACGAGTCCTAAAACGCTTTCCATACACCAAAGACAAAATTTTATTAGAGCTACGTCTGACGTCTAAAGAGCTTGCTGGGATCCAAGCTTTTTCCGCCACCTTTCTTATAGATAATGCCACTGGTCATACTAAGAGGCTTTGAGGTTTGTTTGTTACGACACGTCCTTGTTTATTGTGTTGTTATAAGTTACTGTAAACATTGTCAGATAGTTCGCTTCAGTAACCACATCTTTGACTCAGCAAATGAGAGCGGCGTCGCCCATAATTAACGTGGTTTTGAATTCGTTGCTGTACAGAAAGTTCTAGTTTGGGAGGTTTTGCATCATGAAGGACATTGTAAGTACTTTGACTGGAAGTAAGGTGTCATTTGTCCTACACTGCTTAAGAATCTTGTTATATCAATATTCTTCTTCGAAAATACGGGACCCGATTCCAGTCTTAATTCTAGTCCCGATAGCGTTGCACTGTTGAATAAGAAACTTAAAAGTGGATAAAGCATGGCACCAGAAGGAACATCTGATTTGTTTGTTGTTGTTTTTTTTTTATTTCACGCAAAGCAACACGAGGACTATCTGCGCTAGTCGTCCCTAATTAAGCAGTATAAGACTAGAGGGAAGGCAGCTAGTCAACGCCACCCACTGCCAACTCTTGGGCTACTATTTTACCAACTAATAGTGGGATTGATCATCACATTATAACACCTCCACGGCGGAAAGATGAGCATATTTGGTGTGATTGGGATTCGAACGTGTGACCCTTAGATTACGAGTTCAGGACCATCTGAGCGACTCATCTTATTACAGCACATAAGTGTGATTAAGCCTCTGTACCCAATCAAATAGGCCTGGCATGGCCAAGCGCATAAGGCGTGCGACTCATAATCCGAGGATCGCGGGTTCGCGCCCGCGTCGCGCCAAACATGCTCGCCCTCCCAGCCGTGGGGGCGTTATAATGTTACGGTCAAATTAGGGACGGCTCGGTGCAGTGGGCTAACAACCTACTCGCTTAAATACTTGTTGAAGAATCCGCAAGCGATTGCGGCCCTATGTTCCTAGATGGAATCTAATGGTGATAACTAACTAACCCAATCAAATATCTTATATCTTTTAGCAAACCACAATTAGGCTTTCGTATCTGGTGGCTCTCTTTTTACCATTTGTAAAACTATAACTCACTTTAGGCCTGGCATGGCCTAAAACTCGAATCCCAATCACACCAAACATGCTCTTCCTTTCAGCCAAGGGGGCGTTATAACGTTACGGTCAAACCCACTAGTCGTTGGTAAAAGATGGTAATGACTAGCTACCTTCTCTCAAGTCTTACATTGCTAAATTAGGAATGGCTAGTGCAGATAGCCCTCGTGCAGCTTTGCGCGAAATTCAAAAACAAACAAACAAAACAAATAACTCACTTTTCACATAAGTTTTTTTATTACAATTTTTAAATCTAAAAACTTCATAAAAAGGGATTTTTTCGCGAGAGAATGATCTTCGTTTTTTAAAATGAATCAGTCTTATATGGACTTTTTTCTCTCTCGGAGAAGCATATTAACATCTATGTGATCAACATACATTGGTGAAAGAAGCGAGACCAAAGGAAACTTTTTTTTTACTCAAATAATAGCTTTCATAACACATTTATAAATTTATATATAGATTATTTATAGCTTATCTTAATCCTATAACACCTGTATGCGAGTTAACTGTTCCAAGAATGGATCCATGAACACACTTTCTGTGTCCTATCACTGAAGGTTGACTACCAGTCCTGTTCGGGCAGAACAGGTGGCAACGAACTGATAGTATTATAAATGTAAGTAATATGCTGTTAAAAAATGGCAAGTGAGGTGACCACGTTCATCGAGAGATGTGTGTATGTAGTTATAAATATATAAAAAAAAATTAGAAGAAACCTGTGATTTTATGGTGAGTTATTTTTGGATCATCCAAACAGTACGTGGAAACACTTGCAATGTAATTTCTGGCTTTTAAAATTATTTTGTTTCCTTGCTGAGTTATAAGTTTGTTTTGAATTTCGCCCAAAGCTACATGAAAACTATCTGCGCTAGCCGTCCTTAATATATCAGTGTAAAATTAGAGGGAAGACAGCTAGTCATCGCTCCCCACCGCCAACTCTTGGGCTATTCTTTTACCAAGGAATAATGGGATTGACCGTCACTTTTAACGACCCACGGCTGAAAGGGTGAGCATGTTTGGTATGACGAGGATTCGAACAGACGACCCTTGGATTACGAGCCATGCCAGACCGGAGGGTGAAAAGAATTTCTCATTATATCAGAGATGTAAACCAAAATGAATACGAAACAAAATATATGGTTTATACTGTAGCTACTTAGCTTAATCAAAGGCACACAGTTACAGTTTGGTCTAAAGATATCTTAACTGTTTATTAAACATGTTTGTGTCTTGGTTCACGAGTATGTTGGTATCTCTCAAATTTAAATTTTTTATTAATTAGATTTCTGTCATCTTTACAGGTAACTCACACGAAGATATACTCGTATCTAAGTGGATTGCTTATTCAGCATATTTTTGTCTTATTTGCATAAGCTCTAACCTAGATGGTTTATTTGTTTTTTAAATGCAGTTTCCAATTTCAAATTACACGCTGTTACATCTCGGTATGTAACTGGTTTTATTGTTTAATAAAAGAATTTGTTTATCTTTTTTTACAAAAGACGCTTGACTATTCCTGGTTCCTAGATGGTTTAGATACTTAATAAACAGAATTTCGTCTTTCAGATGATACATACCTCCATCCTCGTATCTAGTTGGTTGGTTTATTTATAAGACACATTTTTTATATTCTTTCCAAATGACGTAACTACATCGTGGGACCTAGCTGTTTTATCTTATTTCCAGATTACATACAACTGCATCGTAGGACCTAGCTGTTTTATCTTATTTCCAGATTACATACAACTGCATCGTAGGACCTAGCTGTTTTATCTTATTTCCAGATTACATACAACTGCATCGTAGGACCTAGCTGTTCTTATCTTATTTCCAGATTACATACAACTGCATCGTAGGACCTAGCTGTTTTATCTTATTTCCAGATTACATACAACTGCATCGTAGGACCTAGCTGTTCTTATCTTATTTCCAGATTACATACAACTGCATCGTAGGACCTAGCTGTTTTATCTTATTTCCAGATTACATACAACTGCATCGTAGGACCTAGCTGTTTTATCTTATTTCCAGATTACATACAACTGCATCGTAGGACCTAGCTGTTTTATCTTATTTCCAGATTACATACAACTGCATCGTAGGACCTAGCTGTTCTTATCTTATTTCCAGATTACATACAACTGCATCGTAGGACCTAGCTGTTTTATCTTATTTCCAGATTACATACAACTGCATCGTAGGACCTAGCTGTTCTTATCTTATTTCCAGATTACATACAACTGCATCGTAGGACCTAGCTGTTTTATCTTATTTCCAGATTACATACAACTGCATCGTAGGACCTAGCTGTTTTATCTTATTTCCAGATTACATACAACTGCATCGTAGGACCTAGCTGTTTTATCTTATTTCCAGATTACATACAACTGCATCGTAGGACCTAGCTGTTCTTATCTTATTTCCAGATTACATACAACTGCATCGTAGGACCTAGCTGTTTTATCTTATTTCCAGATTACATACAACTGCATCGTAGGACCTAGCTGTTTTATCTTATTTCCAGATTACATACAACTGCATCGTAGGACCTAGCTGTTCTTATCTTATTTCCAGATTACATACAACTGCATCGTAGGACCTAGCTGTTTTATCTTATTTCCAGATTACATACAACTGCATCGTAGGACCTAGCTGTTCTTATCTTATTTCCAGATTACATACAACTGCATCGTAGGACCTAGCTGTTCTTATCTTATTTCCAGATTACATACAACTGCATCGTAGGACCTAGCTGTTTTATCTTATTTCCAGATTACATACAACTGCATCGTAGGACCTAGCTGTTTTATCTTATTTCCAGATTACATACAACTGCATCGTAGGACCTAGCTGTTCTTATCTTATTTCCAGATTACATACAACTGCATCGTAGGACCTAGCTGTTTTATCTTATTTCCAGATTACATACAACTGCATCGTAGGACCTAGCTGTTTTATCTTATTTCCAGATTACATACAACTGCATCGTAGGACCTAGCTGTTCTTATCTTCTTTCCAGATGACATATACCTACATCGTTGGATCTATGTTGTTGTTTTTTTCTTTTTTATGGAAAATATTTCACCATCTGGAAGTCAAGAGATGTCTAATCGTTTTTCTGGTACGTCTTAGGAGACAGCAACCGCCATGTTTGTGGAAACACCAGTTCTTTATCATGGATATCCAGACATTAGCAGTTCATGTAAGTGGTTACATTGAATATTTGCAAAACGTGTTATTCAGCGTTATTTGAATGGGTTGTGTTCTGACGGTATGACGGGGATTCGAACAAACGATTCTCGGATTACACAGCTAGTTGTGTTAGCCTGAAGATGGCCTAAGAAGGTCGAAATGTTGTTCTCTACTTTATTTTAATAACAGTTTTAATACCCATACCAGTTGTCCTAAGATGCATTTTTACTTCGAGTGGGTTTCTCGTCATCATGAATAAAATTATCACTTTATTAAATACTTGAATGTCGTTTTGAAAGAACTTTATAAAAAATACACGCATATAATAGAATCACAATAATACATGGTATACACATATCTACAAATCTACGTGATTTGCTACGGTGACATCTAGGACTTAACAATACATTTTCCAGTATATTAGGGAGTATTAAAATTGTCTTGAGGAATTAATCTTCCATAAAATTTGTTTTATATCCATATAAGCAACAACTATGTGATTTAAAACTGGAAGTAAAAATATATTATTTCTTTTTCTTTGCACCACTAAACACTCAAACTGTCAAGCCATCTTTCAGCTGCACTGTTAAGACATATTGTAGACACTTTACCAAGACATATTTTAGCCACATCACCCGGACATATTTCAGCTGCGCTGTTAAGACATATTTCAGTCACACTGTTAAGATATATTTCAACCACATTGCCAACACATATTTTTTACAATATTTTACAACACTTTACAATTTCTCTATTGCTTTTATCTACTTACTCTTTCTTTAGAAAACTAACATATTTAATAACAAATAATCAAACGCACAGGTATTTTTTCTCAACTTTAGTGCGTTTTATAATTGTCTAAAACACTGAAAGTAAGTATTGTTTTGTGATTGTTTAACACACTAAGATCGCTAATCGTGTTTATCTAACCCACTGAGACTAGCAACAAAATAATCTGTTGCTAACATAACCACAACTGAAGTTAGTCCTACCATGACCTGTCGTAGCTGTGGTTATATCAGGCAAATAGAAGCAAACTTCCATATCAAATTTTATCGTAGCGAAATAATAATTTGTGTAGAAACTCCAAACGACTTGTAAACAAGTGTAGAGTCACAATTAAACACTTAGAGTAGAATTTACAGAGTGGGTGACATAATATTTTATTTTACATTTCTTCCCACTTGATTCAACCTCAACCCGATAGCCCCACTATCAGCTGTGGCTACACCTGTGTCGAGGGTCGCGGGTTCGAATCTCGATCGTACCAAACATGCTCGCCCTTTCAGCCGTGGGGGGCGTTATAATGTGACGGTCAATCCCACTATTTGTTGGTAAAAGAGTAGCCCAAGAGTTGGCGGTGGGTGGTGATGACTAGCTGCCTTCCCTCTAGTCTTACACTGCTAAATTAGGGACGGCTAGCGCAGATAGCCCTCAAGTAGCTTTGCGCGAAATAAAAAAAAAAGCAAATCTACACTTGTGACACGCCATATTATCTGAGGATAAACAAATAAAGTAAAAGAAAGAAAACTTGCAAAACAACCAACAAAATCTGAAAGGGTAAAATGTAAATGAATATTATTTTTTTGGGGGGAACAGATGATAATAGAAGAAAGATGGTAGGGATGTAAATATTTATGATGACGATAGAAAGAAGAGAATGGTAATAGAAAGAAGAAGGTGACGGAGCGGAAACAAGGGTTTCGTAGCCTGTAACTATTATAGTAATAAACAAAGCAACGGCAATTAGAAGATACTGAAAATTTGAGACCAAATGTATAACTAAGGATAAGCTAGGATATTAAAAACAATAAGTAAAAATAAGTATAAACAAACAACAAGTGACAAAAAGTATGGATTACAGAAGTATACTAAGCAACACAAATGTTTTAGTTAACTGTTAAGCAGGCGAGAACTGGCTGCTAGAGAAACACTTGTAGATATAGTAGCGGCTGTATAATCCATTTATGCACGTCTACGTTTGAGGACGACGTATTAAAACTCTTCCGCCGTCCGCCTTCTAAACTATCGACCAACTAATAAAAATAAGTTTTCTTTCGATAGAAGGTATAACTTTAGAGTATGGAGGAAATTAATAAACTGTAACAAAAACTAACACTTGAGAAAATTGTATCTAAAAAAAAGAAACCAAGAAGGAAAAAGCTTTTGGCTGATTAAATAATAAGACGAAGAGTGAGATATATATCAATATAGCAGTCTAAATATAACATTACCAATATAACAGTATCAATATAGCAGTATCAATATAACATTATCAATATAACAGTATCAATATAGCAGTATCAATATAACAGTACCAATATAGCAGTATCAATATAACAGTACCAATATAGTAGTATCAATATAACATTATCAATATAACAGTATCAATATAGCAGTATCAATATAACAGTATCAATATAACAGTATCAATATAGCAGTATCAATATAACAGTACCAATATAGCAGTATCAATATAACAGTATCAATATTACACTATCAATATAACAGTATTAATATAGCAGTATCACAAATAGGAGAGTTCAGGATCGAATACGATTGTGGAGAAACTTTGGAAGACCAAGAAAGAAAACATAATTAATACAGAAATATATTTTAAACAGCATTCTATAACAGAAGAGTCGAATTAATATTTAAAAATGTAATTTCTTGTAAAAACACTTTTTAAATTAGTTCAGCTCCAAACCGTTACATGTTAAAGTAAAATAAACCTATCTATTATGTTAAACTTATGTAGAGGTAGCTGATTAACTTTATAAACCCACTTACTAGTAGTAACAATTTACCTTTATAAAACCACTTACTAGTAGTAACAATTTACCTTTATAAAACCACTTACTAGTAGTAGTTGATTACCTTCATAAAACCACTTACTACTAGTACCTAATTATACATATAAAACCACTTACTATTAGTAACTAATTATCTTTACAAAACCACTAACCAATAGTTCCTAATTACCTTAAAACCACTTACTAGTAGTTACTACTTATCTTTATAAAACCAATTACGCTTAGTAACTAACCACCTTTATAAATCCACTTACTAGCAATAGTTGATAACCTTCATAAAACCTGTAACTAGTAGTACCTAATTACCTTTATAAAACCACTCACTACCAGTAGTTGATTACCTTTATAAAACAACTTACTAGTAGTATCTAATTATTTTTATCAAACCACTTACTAGTAGTAACTAATTAACTTTATAAAACCACTTACTAGTAGTAATTAATTACAATTATAAAACAACTTACCAGAAGTAGTTGATTACCTTCATAAAACCACTTACTAGTAGTAACTAATTACACTTATAAAACCAATTACTAGTAGAAAATAATTACCTTTATAAAACCTATAACAAATAGTTCCTAATTACCTTAAAACCACTTACTAGTAGAAAATAATTACCTTTATGAAACCTATAACAAATAGTTCCTAATTACCTTAAAACCACTTACTAGTAGAAAATAATTACCTTTATGAAACCTATAACAAATGGTTCTAATTACCTTAAAACCACTTACTAGTAGAAAATAATTACCTTTATAAAACCTATAACAAATAGTTCCTAATTACCTTAAAACCACTTACTAGTAGAAAATAATTACCTTTATGAAACCTATAACAAATAGTTCCTAATTACCTTAAAACCACTTACTAGTAGAAAATAATTACCTTTATGAAACCTATAACAAATAGTTCCTAATTACCTTAAAACCACTTACTAGTAGAAAATAATTACCTTTATGAAACCTATAACAAATAGTTCCTAATTACCTTAAAACCACTTACTAGTAGAAAATAATTACCTTTATGAAACCTATAACAAATAGTTCCTAATTACCTTAAAACCACTTACTAGTAGAAAATAATTACCTTTATGAAACCTATAACAAATGGTTCCTAATTACCTTAAAACCACTTACTAGTAGAAAATAATTACCTTTATGAAACCTATAACAAATAGTTCCTAATTACCTTAAAACCACTTACTAGTAGAAAATAATTACCTTTATAAAACCTATAACAAATAGTTTCTAATTACCTTAAAACCACTTACTAGTAGAAAATAATTACCTTTATGAAACCTATAACAAATGGTTCCTAATTACCTTAAAACCACTTACTAGTAGAAAATAATTACCTTTATAAAACCTATAACAAATAGTTCCTAATTACCTTAAAACCACTTACTAGTAGAAAATAATTACCTTTATGAAACCTATAACAAATAGTTCCTAATTACCTTAAAACCACTTACTAGTAGAAAATAATTACCTTTATGAAACCTATAACAAATAGTTCCTAATTACCTTAAAACCACTTATTAGTAGAAAATAATTACCTTTATGAAACCTATAACAAATGGTTCTAATTACCTTAAAACCACTTACTAGTAGAAAATAATTACCTTTATAAAACCTATAACAAATAGTTCATAATTACCTTAAAACCACTTACTAGTAGAAAATAATTACCTTTATGAAACCTATAACAAATAGTTCCTAATTACCTTAAAACCACTTACTAGTAGAAAATAATTACCTTTATAAAACCTATAACAAATAGTTCCTAATTACCTTAAAACCACTTACTAGTAGAAAATAATTACCTTTATAAAACCTATAACAAATAGTTCCTAATTACCTTAAAACCACTTACTAGTAGAAAATAATTACCTTTATGAAACCTATAACAAATGGTTCCTAATTACCTTAAAACCACTTACTAGTAGAAAATAATTACCTTTATAAAACCTATAACAAATAGTTCCTAATTACCTTAAAACCACTTACTAGTAGAAAATAATTACCTTTATGAAACCTATAACAAATAGTTCCTAATTACCTTAAAACCACTTACTAGTAGAAAATAATTACCTTTATAAAACCTATAACAAATAGTTCCTAATTACCTTAAAACCACTTACTAGTAGAAAATAATTACCTTTATGAAACCTATAACAAATAGTTCCTAATTACCTTAAAACCACTTACTAGTAGAAAATAATTACCTTTATAAAACCTATAACAAATAGTTCCTAATTACCTTAAAACCACTTACTAGTAGAAAATACTTATCTTTATCAAACCACTTACTAGTTGTAACTAATTACATTTATAAAACCACATATTACAAGTAACTTATTACCTTCATAAAACCACTTACTAGTAGTAACTAATTACCTTTATAAAACCACTTACTAATAATAACTAATTACCTTTATAAAACCACTTACTAGTAATAACTAATTACTTTTATAAAATTACTTATTAGTAATAACTAATTACCTATACAAAACCACATACTAGTTGTAACTAATTACCTATACAAAACCACTTGCTAGTTCTAACTAATTACATTTATAAAACCACATATTACAAGTAACTTATTACCTTCATAAAACCACTTACTAGTAACAACTAATTACCTTTATAAATCCACTTACTTGTAGTAACTAATTACATTTATAAAACCACTTACTAGTAACAACTATTTACCTTTATCAAACGACTTACTACTGGTAACTAATTACTTTTATCGAACCACTTACGTTTCATTGTTTTACATGAATTAGAGACGTGTCTTAAAATGTCTCCAAATTAATTTATCTGTTATTTATTTTGTTCAATTTTGTGAATGATGAGTCTTTGCTTCGAGTAAATAATAGATATTCGGATTTAACAATTAAGTGAACTTTCATTTAGATGTAGTTTATTTTTAAAGGTATGCCTATCGGTGCCCCCTTAGTGGTTAAGCATTACGTCTGAAGGGTTATAAAGTTAAAAATCGGGTTTCCATTCTCGTGGCGGACATAGCTCAATAATCTATTGTGTAGCTTTATATTTAGGCCTGGCATGGCCAAGCGCGTAAGGCGTGCGACTCGTAATTCGCGGGTTCGCGCCCGCGTCGTGCTAAACATGCTCGCCCTCCCAGCCATGGGGGCGTATAATGTGACGGTCAATCCCACTATTCGTTGGTAAAAGAGTAGCCCAAGAGTTGGCGGTGGGTGGTGATGACTAGCTGCCTTCCCTCTAGTCTTACACTGCTAAATTAGGGACGGCTAGCACAGATAGCCCTCGAGTAGCTTTGTGCGAAATTCCAAAACAAAACAAAAGCTTTATATTTAACAATGAACAGAACAACCTCTATCGTTGAGCCTTGGAACTTGAGGTTGAAAATATAAAACGTTTTTGCAAAACACTAAACTATTAGTTATTGTCTTTATTGGATATTCTAAAATAGCCAACTTAATAGAAACCGTTAGAATTATACATTTGTAGAGCTTTAAGACACTGATGGTGTAATAAAAATGTTCACCGTTTGTTTTGATTTATACCAAAATTTGAATATGTAGATATATATATGTGTGTGTGTGTGTGTGTGTGTGTAGTTTATAAAGAAATATAACATATAAGTGAATAATTTATAAGAAATAATTAACGTCAGAGGGAGTAGCGCTAACAAAGGCTTCGCATAATCTATGAGTTAGGGGCGCTCGAATCGCAACCTGCGAGTCACGGGCTCGAAACCAAACATATTTCTCTCTCAACCATGGAGCATTATAATGTGCGATAAATCATACTATTAGTTGGTAGAAGAGTTGGCAATTGGGTGTTACTGACTAGATGCCTTCCCTCTAGTTCATTACTTTAAACGACTTGTTCAAACAGCCTTCGAGTAGCTTTGCGCGAGATATTAAAATAAATCAAACAAAAGGTTAACATTTCTATTACAGTAAAATATCCTAAAATATATTATTTCAGCCAGGAAAGACAAATGTATCTACTTGCCTGTTAGGAAATTGCTTTTGGTTAATTTTCAATGAGAAAAGCGTTTGTTGTTGTTTTGTTTTTCACCGCTGGTTTAGTTGTGGCGCATGTCTTTACCGTTGTTGTAAAGTTTCGTATACGTCTGAAACGTTTGTGTTTTCAGAGGTATCGTCGTTATACTTTCTCTCACGCTCACAAACAAAGAAACGTACAAACAATTACAGTGACAAATCCTCAGCAAGCCGAAATAACAGGCCCTCAATCATTCGAATTATTTATCTGTGACTTATGTTTCTCCGCAAAAAAACTCATTTGAGCGTACGTGAACGAATAAAACGTAAACAATTAACTTCTCCAAAGTTTCATAATAAATAGGAAGACGTTTAACGATTGACTTCAGTTAGTTTATCTGATTAAGTAGCGACATTTTAAACAACATTGTAACGTTCAGGTTATGTTTCTCTTTTTCTTTCTTAGACGCGGGTTCGAATCCCTTTCGCACCAAACATGTTCGCCCTTTCAGCCGTGGGGGCGTTGTAATGTGACGGTCAATCCCATTATTCGTTGGAAATAGAGTAGCCCAACAGTTGGTGATGGGTGGTGATGACTAGCTGTCTTCCCTCTAGTCTTACACTACTAAATTAGGGACGGCTAGCGCAGATAGCCCTCGAGTAGCTTTGCGCAAACTTCAAAACAAAAAACAAACTTTCTTAGACGATTATATTTTTAGTGTTCATTGGAAAGGAGTTTCAAGGTCATGTGACGACGTCTAGACTTTGGTTTTTAATTTTCGTATTTGTTCAGTTTTAACGAAATAAAACATTCATGTTAGGCTAGATTGTTAACTGGCTGCTTTTTCAGTCTATTTTTTGGATGATTTGGTTATTAAGTTAACCAACATGTCAGCTGGTTTGTCTGTCACTTCAGCCCACTAGCGACACAGCGATATTTTTGCGGACTCGTGGCGGGAAGAGCACCGATAGCTTTTGGCGTAGCTTTGAACTTAATATCAAACGACAACGTGCTCTGATGAAACTTACACTCAGGTCACCTGAAGACAGAAAGTTTACTTGAGTGTCGAGATATCTGAATCTATAGCATCGAGAGAGAAATCTTTTTGACAATAACTCCAAGCTGAAGATTTTGAGCTAACATTACCAACTGTAATCGTAAGGCCACGTTTCACTACATAGTTTATGATAATGTGAGCTTTTTGTTGTTAACTCTAATGACAGAAAATAGTTTGCATTGCTAAGTTAATATATGAATTTAGAATTAATGATAGTTAATTAACTAATTATTAATATTAATTATTATAATTATTAATTATTGTTGATAATTATTAATATTAATTAATAATTAATTAGATTTGTAGTTCACCTAACATTCAATAATCTAAGTTCAGGCTCTTATCACGTCTTTACGATTACATATTTGAATATTTAGATGCAAGTTTCCTTATCTTAATGTCAAGAAAATATTTTAAGGATTCTAAAGATGCACAGTGCAATACGATATAATACTTCTACTTTATGCACAGTGCAATACGATATAATACTTTTACTTTATGCACAATGTAATAGGGTACAAGGATTTTTTACATGCAGTGTGATGTTATATAAAGTTTCTAATTTATGTATAATGTATTAGGATATAATGATTCTATTTAATTTACAGTGTAATGGCATAAAGATTCGAAATTGCACAGTACGATACGATATAGTGTTTCTACTTTATGCACAGTGTAATGGGGTATAAGAAATTCTGATATAGGGTATAAAATTTTTTACCTGACTTAATTTGTAGTCGCACACTGTGATTCTTTGTCATTCATTTTGATGAGATATGTCCATACATTGCTTACTTTGTTACAGTACGTGAGTAATTCATCTACCATTTCCTTACTTTGTTGAAATACATGAATATCCCATTACCTTCCAACGTTGAAGAAGACATGGTGATTTTGTACACACAAAAGAGACAGAAAAAATCAAACACGGATAGAAATTTTAAAGGCTGGAACCTTGTGTGAATATAACAGTTGTCTTCCATTAAAAACACACCATCATGAAAGAAATATTTTTTACGTTTCTCGTCATCCCATCTAACTTCAGAAAAACTTAAAATCAACATACAATGCTTTCGTGAAAGCTTTTGTACCGAAGTATCCTCTGGAGATATTCTGCATATCCGAAGTACGCCTGTGGGAGCCGAGAAAGTCAGAAAATCACGTATCCGATCACTAACCACAGGTCTCTACCCTATACGGACTTTTACTGCTCGCATCTTTGTACCTTCTGGATCAGCTGAAGAAGTGGGATTTCATCACGGGTTTAGCAGCTGTGATTTCTTATTAACTGTTCAGAAAACTTCAGTAACAAAGAGAAGAAATATTATCACCTTGCGAGAGTGTAGTTTAGGTTTTGTTTTTAAGATTTAACCGTTTGGTATTTAAAACAGGGTTTTGGTTTCTGTTGAAACTAACATCTTATAAAAATGGTGGTTCTAATAAAATATAAGATCTTAGGAGTGAAAACAAAGAATAATGTGTAATATCATATCATCACGCTACATCCAGTGCCGACGAAACCTTTCGTACGTTACCAGGACTCGTCAGGCAGACTAAAATATGACAAAGTGCTATTTATATTATTAAACTGCACCAACAATAACTTTTATGGCGTGAACTAGATTAACTAACATAAGTGAAATTTTTATCAATTCTTCATGAACCACAAATAATTATTATCAATTGTATGTGAAATACATACATACCATAATTACAGATAGTGTTAATATAATAACATGATGGCCCGGCATGGCCAAGTGGTTAAGGCACACGACTCATAATCCGAGGATCGCGCGTTGGAATTCCCGTCACACCAAACATGTTCGCTCTTTCAGCCTTGGGGGCGTTATAATTTGACGGTCAATCCCACTATTCGTTGGTAAAAGAGTAGCCCAAGAGGTGGTGATGCCTAGATGCCTTTCCTCTTGTCTTACACTGCTAAATTAAGGACGGCTAGCTCAGATAGCTCTTGTGTAGCTTTGCGCGAAATTCAAAATAAACCACACCAATAATATCACGATAATAGTGTTTCTTTCTTTTTTTAGAAACCGGTTCATTATTAATTAGTTTTGCTCGTCTTTCAGAATAAATGGATAAGCCAGCAGAATGTATTTGTTTTAAACACATTTGGCTGTCCGCCGGATCTACCACTGGAAATTGAACCCCGGATTTTAGTGATGTAAGTCCATAAAGTCAACCTACTTGGAAACAGCACAAAGCAAGTAAAAATAAATACGAATCAATGTTTAGGACTATAAGTCCAAGCAAATGAAACAGTTACTAAAAATCGTTAAAGAATTACATCAGAACCATAAACCAGCACTATGGCACTTGGACAAATCGTTTTCATCTATAAAATAATCCCCAGATAGAGAAATGAATAACTAAATAAAGAAATGGATAGGCTGAGAGAAAGAGAGTTAGGTGCACAGATAGACAAACAAACAAATTGTTATATAGAAAGACAAAGAGTGGCTAGACAGAGAAATGAATAGTTCTTTATTATGTGTGAAAAGCAATAAAACAGAAGCCAATACCACAAGTTATGACGGCTTGAGTTTCCTTTTACAGAGAATCAGTCTTTAAATATGATTCTATTAATTTATTATTTTCGATTATTCAACAGACAGACAAGCTGTTTAATCTTAGTGCGCCAAGCGGAAATATTTTTCAAATTTATTAAAGGTTTTGTTTATTAATTTATTGTGATAATGTTCCTAAGAAAATAAAAAACTGAAGGTCTTTTTTTAACTCAATACACCTGTCATTTTCTATCCATCATCTGTTCACCTGCCTGACCGGCTAATTGTCTATCTATTCATTGTCCAACTGTTTATCTACTATCTATGCTCAGTATACGAGTAAGCTATGCCTTTTCTCCAGTAACCCGAATGTAAGTAAGGTATGTCTTCTTTCTAATAATCAGATGCAGTAAGCTATGTCTTCTTTCTAACAATCAGATGCAGTAAGCTATGACTTCTTTCTAATAATCAGATGCAGTAAGCTAAGTCTTCTTTCTAATAATAAGATGCAGTAAGCTAAGTCTTCTTTCTAATAATCAGATGCAGTAAGCTACGTCTTCTTTCTTGTAATCAGATGCAGTGAGCTACGTCTTCTTTCTAGTAATTAGATGCAGTAAGTTATGTCTATATAACTACTTCACTCAGTATTATGTTTTTACAAATTATAATTTTTATCAAGTACAATACTTACATATTACACAGCTGGCCAAAATCTTAAGGCCAATAAACATAAAGAAAAAATATGCATTTTGCGTTATTCTTATGTTATTTTCAACCACTTATTTGAGTAGAGCTTCGAAAGATGACAATAAAAAAAGGGGAAAATAAAAATAGAAAACTTTTGTAACATTTAATATGTGAACATTATGAAATTAGCCTAAATACTAGCTGGTCAAATATTTAAGACCATACTGAAACGATGCGTTAATCGGTAAACACGCGACAAAATTTAGTCGTTTGTGTTCAAGCATTAGCGTTGTCAACATCTCTCACTGACATCTCCTGTGTTACATTGGGTAAAAACATGGTAAAGGCTAAAACGTTGACAGAGTTTGGACGTGGCAGAATTGTCGAGCTGCAAGGTCTCTCTCAACTTACCATCGCTGGTGAGATTGGGCGTAGTAAAACTGCTGTTGCAAATTTCTTAAAAGGCCCTGAGGGATACGGAACGAGAATTTCAAGTGGTCGGCCCAAGAAAATTTCGCCGGCATTGAACAGGAGGATTCGACGGGTTGTCCGGCAAGACACCAGCCGATCGTCGAACCAGATTAAGGCCCTTACGGACGCAGAATCCAGCTCAAGAACAATAAGACAGCATCTTCGAGAGAAAGACGTTAAAAACCGTAAACTTCTTCAAAGGCTACGCCTCCTTCCATACCACGAAACAGCTCGGTTAAATTTTGCTGAGAAGCACCAAACATGGGACGTAGAAAAGTGGACGAAAGTTTTGTTCTATGATGAGAAAAATTTATCCTGGATGGTCCAGATGGCTTTCAACGTTACTAGCACGATAAGGATATCCTATCGGAGACATTTTCTACACGACACAGTGGAGAAGACTCCATCATGATCTGGAGTGCTTTCTCCTTCCGTGGTTATACAGGGACGTCAAATAGCAGCTGGCTACATTAGCATGTTGGAGAGAGCATCCTTATTGACTGAAGGCCCTCGCTTGTGTGAAAATAACTGGATCTTTCAGGGACAACACTGCAATCCACAATGCCCGCAGGACAAAGGACTTTTTCATGGTAAATAACGTGATTCTTTTGAACCATCCAGCGTGTTCGCCCGAACTGAACCCCATTGAAAATGTTTGGGGGTGGATGGCAAGGAAAGTCTATAGAAATGGACGTCAATTCCATCCTTACTACTTAGAAAAAAATTCCAGCCAGCCTTCTTCAAACGCTTATATCGAACATGCCAAAGCGAATGTTTGCAGTTATTCGCAATGACAGCCATGCAACTTACTACTGAGAACTCTTGTTGAGCATTTCCTACCCTGTTTAGGACTTCTTTTTGGTATGGTCTTAAACTTTTGACCAGCTAGTATTTAGGCTAATTTCATAGTGTTCACATTTTTCCTATTAAATGCTAAAAAGTTTTTATTTTTATTTTACCTTTTTTATTTTCATCTTTCGAAGCTCTACTCGAGTAAGTGGTTGAGTCTAACAACGCAAAATGCATAATATTTCTTTATGTTCATTGGCCTTAAGATTTTTGCCAGCAGTGTATCTAAATCCCAGTACTTATGTATTATCTAACTCTCAGTAGACAAACCCGGCATATTAACTAAATCTCAGCAAACAAAACAAACATGTTAGATAAATCCCAGTGAACAATATTTACATAAATTATAAATCCCAGTAAACAAAACCAGCATGTTATCTAAATCCCAGTGAACAATATTTACATAAATTATAGATCCCAGTAAACAAAACCAGCATGTTATCTAAATCCCAGTGAACAATATTTACATAAATTATAAATCCCAGTAAACAAAACCAACATCTTACCCAAGTCCCAGTAAACAGAACTAACATATTATCTAAATTCCGGTGAACGAAACCAACATATTGTCTAACTCCCAGTGAACAAACCAACATATTATCTAAATCCGAGTGTGCAAAACCAACATATTATCTAAATCCGAGTGTACGAAACCAACATATTATCTAAATCCCAATAAACAAAACCAACGTTCTGCTATTTCGGATACACATCGTTTCGTCAATCGCTTATATAAACGCCTAAACTTACGATTGTTACGGTAATATCATTGTTAAATATATATACTTTCAAACTTAGGATTGAAAACTACATACTATCTAGATGCTAGTGTACGGTCTTAAAATTAGACTAGATCCTAATGACAGATTCTAAAGTTAAATTAATAGTGACTTGTATGTTATTTATGCCCTAGTGACAGAGTCTGAAGTTAAATTAACAGTGACTTGTTGGTTATTGAGGTCCTAGTGACAGATTCTGGAGTTTGATTGTAGTGACCTGCATATTATTTAACTCAAACAAAAGTTAGTCAAGACTAGAAATTATTCACAAAAATCCTTTTCTTCAGTAGTTTTATAACATCGATTGTTTCTTCTGAAAAACGAAAGAGAAAATATCTTAATTTTCTAAATAACTTGAAGAGACTTATGAAAACATCAATTTGTTAATTCCAGACTTATGAACTGTCCTTATTAGATAGTTGCTAAAGAAACACAAGTAGAAGAAACATAATCAGTTGTATTCCACTCGTTAATACTCCTAGATTTCTATGATCAATTACACGAGAAAATTGAAGCAAGTTTGTAAAATTGACACAATTTCCTCCAGTTAGTCACAAATGAAATCACAGACGCCAAAGTTTGCGTTAGAGAAACGTTGCAACAAATCTTCGATGAAGTAATACTGAGCGATACTACTGAAACTTGACTCCAGGAAAAGATGGATACAAGACGATAGACAATTACATAAAGTAAAACGAGCCCTTTCACTGAAGTTGTAATGGAACTCTTTTTACTGAAACTACACTGTTAAAATGGGAAAACTGTGTCTTGTTTACGGACTTATAATATAAAATAAAAAGTAGTGGTGAGGTGTTCATGTTTTAAAACAAAGAATAACTGTGAATTCTTCATAGTGTGAAGTACAGGTTAAGGTGTACAAGAAACGTGTTGTAACCCTAAGTTACGACTAAAAATGTTCACACACCTATGTTGGAACTGTATGTTGAGTGTTATTTATAGATATATAATAGTAATGCTATCTATATAAATATAATAGTGCCGTATGTTTTCTGTTATCCATATAAATTTACTAATACTCTCTGTTGCATATTATCTATATGAATATAATAGTACTGTCAGTTGTCTGTTATCTATATAAATAAAATAGTACTGTCTACTGTATGTTATCTGTATAAATATAATAGTACTATCTGTTGCATGTTATCTATATAAACATAATAGTACTTATGTTGTATGTTATCTATATAAATATAATAGTACCGTATGTTGTATGTTATCTACATAAATATGTCACTGGCTGTGTTATCTATATAAATATAATATCACTGGCTGTTGTATGTTATCTATATAAATATAATGTCACTGGCTGTTGTATGTTATCTATATAAATATAATGTCACTGGCTGTTGTATGTTATCTATATAAATATAATGTCACTGGCTGTTGTATGTTATCTATATAAATATAATGTCACTGGCTGTTGTATGTTATCTATATAAATATGATATAATAGTACTGTCTATTGTATATCCATGTAAATACTCCACAGGGTGTGGATGGATCTTTACCAAAATTGGTATGGAGGTTCATGTGGAAGTTTTAACTAGAGACTTTCAGTTGTTCGGTTTTAATGGGCGTTTTTTTACGTAATTCGACCACAACTTTGTTTCCTTTCGATGGATCTTCATCAAATTCCGCATGAAGGTTTGTTGGGTCCATGTGAAGATACAACCAAACTTACGGTTTCACTTTTTTGTATTTTGCGGTTTTTATAGACGTTTCGGTTTGCTCTTTTTTTAAACCTACATATAAAGAAAGCAACTTTTCACGAATTTACATAACTTTCATGCTAGGGACTAGTGCTCAGCCTAGTATGTAAATAAATAAATAGCTTTAATGCTATCAGGTACATTAATTGTCAGTAGGTAATTAAATCAGCACTATAATATAATAATGACGTTAACACAAAAACAATACATAAAAACGTTACAACGATACTAAAAATTTAAAAAATAATGCTTCCATTACCATTCCTTGATATAATTACACTCATAGCATATGACGCTCAACATGGTCAGGTGATTTAGGGGGCACTAGACTCGCGATCTGTTGGTCGCGGGTTCGAATCCCCGTCACACCAAAGGTACTCACCCTTTCAGCCGTGTGAACATTATAGTGTGACGGTCAATCCCACTATTCGTTGGTAAAAGAGTAGCCCAAGAGGTGGTGATGCCTAGATGCCTTTCCTCTTGTCTTACACTGCTAAATTAAGGACGGCTAGCTCAGATAGCTCTTGTGTAGCTTTGCGCGAAATTCAAAATAAACCACACCAATAATATCACGATAATAGTGTTTCTTTCTTTTTTTAGAAACCGGTTCATTATTAATTAGTTTTGCTCGTCTTTCAGAATAAATGGATAAGCCAGCAGAATGTATTTGTTTTAAACACATTTGGCTGTCCGCCGGATCTACCACTGGAAATTGAACCCCGGATTTTAGTGATGTAAGTCCATAAAGTCAACCTACTTGGAAACAGCACAAAGCAAGTAAAAATAAATACGAATCAATGTTTAGGACTATAAGTCCAAGCAAATGAAACAGTTACTAAAAATCGTTAAAGAATTACATCAGAACCATAAACCAGCACTACGGCACTTGGACAAATCGTTTTCATCTATAAAATAATCCCCAGATAGAGAAATGAATAACTAAATAAAGAAATAGATAGGCTGAGAGAAAGAGAGTTAGGTGCACAGATAGACAAACAAACAAATGGTTATATAGAAAGACAAAGAGTGGCTAGACAGAGAAATGAATAGTTCTTTATTATGTGTGAAAAGCAATAAAACAGAGCCAATACCACAAGTTATGACGGTTTGAGTTTCCTTTTACAGAGAATCAGTCTTTAAATATGATTCTATTAATTTATTTATTTTCGATTATTCAACAGACAGACAAGCTGTTTAATCTTAGTGCGCCAAACGGAAATATTTTTCAAATTTATTAAAGGTTTTGTTTATTAATTTATTGTGATAATGTTCCTAAGAAAATAAAAAACTGAAGGTCTTTTTTTTAACTCAATACACCTGTCATTTTCTATCCATCATCTGTTCACCTGCCTGACCGGCTAATTGTCTATCTATTCATTGTCCAACTGTTTATCTATTATCTATGCTCAGTATACGAGTAAGCTATGCCTTTTCTCCAGTAACCCGAATGTAAGTAAGGTATGTCTTCTTTCTAATAATCAGATGCAGTAAGCTATGTCTTCTTTCTAACAATCAGATGCAGTAAGCTATGACTTCTTTCTAATAATCAGATGCAGTAAGCTAAGTCTTCTTTCTAATAATAAGATGCAGTAAGCTAAGTCTTCTTTCTAATAATCAGATGCAGTAAGCTACGTCTTCTTTCTTGTAATCAGATGCAGTGAGCTACGTCTTCTTTCTAGTAATTAGATGCAGTAAGTTATGTCTTCTTTCTAATTATCAGATGCAGTAAGATATGTCTTCTTTCTTGTAATCAAATGAAGTAAGCTATGTCTTTCTTGTAATCAGATGCAGTAACCTATGTCTTCTTTCTTATAAACAGATGAATTAAGCTATGTCTTCTTTCTAATAATCGGATGAAGTAAGTTATGTCAATATAACTACTTCACTCAGTATTATGTTTTTACAAATTATAATTTTTATCAAGTACAATACTTACATATTACACAGCTGGCCAAAATCTTAAGGCCAATAAACATAAAGAAAAAATATGCATTTTGCGTTATTCTTATGTTATTTTCAACCACTTATTTGAGTAGAGCTTCGAAAGATGACAATAAAAAAAGGGGAAAATAAAAATAGAAAACTTTTGTAACATTTAATATGTGAACATTATGAAATTAGCCTAAATACTAGCTGGTCAAATATTTAAGACCATATTGAAACGATGCGTTAATCGGTAAACACGCAACAAAATTTAGTCGTTTGTGTTCAAGCATTAGCGTTGTCAACATATCTCACTGACATCTCCTGTGTTACATTGGGTAAAAACATGGTAAAGGCTAAAACGTTGACAGAGTTTGGACGTGGCAGAATTGTCGAGCTGCAAGGTCTCTCTCAACGTACCATCGCTGATGAGATTGGGCGTAGTAAAACTGCTGTTGCAAATTTCTTAAAAGGCCCTGAGGGATACGGAACGAGAATTTCAAGTGGTCGGCCCAAGAAAATTTCGCCGGCATTGAACAGGAGGATTCGACGGGTTGTCCGGCAAGACACCAGCCGATCGTCGAACCAGATTAAGGCCCTTACGGACGCAGAATCCAGCTCAAAAACAATAAGACAGCATCTGCGAGAGAAAGACTTTAAAAACCGTAAACTTCTTCAAAGGCTACGCCTCCTTCTATACCACGAAACAGCTCGGTTAAATTTTGCTGAGAAGCACCAAACATGGGACGTAGAAAAGTGGACGAAGGTTTTGTTCTATGATGAGAAAAAATTTATCCTGGATGGTCCAGATGGCTTTCAACGTTACTAGCACGATAAGGATATCCTATCGGAGACATTTTCTACACGACACAGTGGAGAAGACTCCATCATGATCTGGAGTGCTTTCTCCTTCCGTGGTTATACAGGGACGTCAAATAGCAGCTGGCTACATTAGCATGTTGGAGAGAGCATCCTTATTGACTGAAGGCCCTCGCTTGTGTGAAAATAACTGGATCTTTCAGGGACAACACTGCAATCCACAATGCCCGCAGGACAAAGGACTTTTTCATGGTAAATAACGTGATTCTTTTGAACCATCCAGCGTGTTCGCCCGAACTGAACCCCATTGAAAATGTTTGGGGGTGGATAGCAAGGAAAGTCTATAGAAATGAACGTCAATTCCATCTTTACAACTTAGAATAAAATTCCAGCCAGCCTTCTACAAACGCTTATATCGACCATGCTAAAGTGAATGTTTGCAGTTATTCGCAATGACAGCCATGCAACTTACTATTGAGACTTCTTGTTGAGCATTTCCTACCCTGTTTAGGACTTCTTTTTGGTATGGTCTTAAACTTTTGACCAGCTAGTATTTAGGCTAATTTCATAGTGTTCACATTTTCCTTATTAAATGCTAAAAAGTTTTTATTTTTATTTTCCCTTTTTTATTTTCATCTTTCGAAGCTCTACTCGAGTAAGTGGTTGAGTCTTACAACGCAAAATGCATAATTTTTCTTTATGTTCATTGGCCTTAAGACTTTGGCCAACAGTGTATCTAAATCCCAGTACTTACGTATTATCTAACTCTCAGTAAACAAACCCGGCATATTAACTAAATCTCAGCAAACAAAACAAACATGTTAAATAAATCCCAGTGAACAATATTTACATAAATTATAAATCCCAGTAAACAAAACCAGCATATTATCTAAATCCCAGTGAACAATATTTACATAAATTATAAATCCCAGTAAACAAAACCAGCATGTTATCTGAATCCCAGTGAACAATATTTACATAAATTATAAATCCCAGTAAACAAAACCAACATCTTACCTAAGTCCCAGTAAACAGAACTAACATATTATCTAAATTCCGGTGAACGAAACCAACATATTGTCTAACTCCCAGTGAACAAACCAACATATTATCTAAATCCCGATAAACAAAACCAACGTTCTGCTATTTCGGATACACATCGTTTCGTCAATCGCTTATATAAACGCCTAAACTTACGATTGTTACGGTAATATCATTGTTAAAGATATATGCTTTCAAACTTAGGATTGAAAACTACATACTATCTAGATGCTAGTGTACGGTCTTAAAATTAGACTAGATCCTAATGACAGATTCTAAAGTTAAATTAATAGTGACTTATATGTTATTTATGCCCTAGTGACAGAGTCTGAAGTTAAATTAATAGTGACTTGTTGGTTATTGAGGTTCTAGTGACAGATTCTGGAGTTTGATTGTAGTGACCTGCATATTATTTAACTCAAACAAAAGTTAGTCAAGACTAGAAATTATTCACAAAAATCCTTTTCTTCAGTAGTTTTATAACATCGATTGTTTCTTCTGAAAAACGAAAGAGAAAATATCTTAATTTTCTAAATAACTTGAAGAGACTTATGAAAACATCAATTTGTTAATTCCAGACTTATGAACTGTCTTTATTAGATAGTTGCTAAAGAAACACAAGTAGAAGAAACATAATCAGTTGTATTCCACTCGTTAATACTCCTAGATTTCTATGATCAATTACTCGAGAAAATTGAAGCAAGTTTGTGAAATTGACACAATTTCCTCCAGTTAGTCACAAATGAAATCACAGACGCCAAAGTTTGCGTTAGAGAAACGTTGCAACAAATCTTCGATGAAGTAATACTGAGCGATACTACTGAAACTTGACTCCAGGAAAAGATGGATACAAGACGATAGACAATTACATAAAGTAAAACGAGCCCTTTCACTGAAGTTGTAATGGAACTCTTTTTACTGAAACTACACTGTTAAAATGGGAAAACTGTGTCTTGTTTACGGACTTATAATATAAAATAAAAAGTAGTGGTGAGGTGTTCATGTTTTAAAACAAAGAATAACTGTGAATTCTTCATAGTGTGAAGTACAGGTTAAGGTGTACAAGAAACGTGTTGTAACCCTAAGTTACGACTAAAAATGTTCACACACCTATGTTGGAACTGTATGTTGAGTGTTATTTATAGATATATAATAGTAATGCTATCTATATAAATATAATAGTGCCGTCTGTTTTCTGTTATCCATATAAATTTACTAATACTCTCTGTTGCATATTATCTATATGAATATAATAGTACTGTCAGTTGTCTGTTATCTATATAAATAAAATAGTACTGTCTACTGTATGTTATCTGTATAAATATAATAGTACTATCTGTTGCATGTTATCTATATAAACATAATAGTACTTATGTTGTATGTTATCTATATAAGTATAATGTCACTGGTATGTTATCTATATAAATATAATGTCACTGCCTGTTGTATGTTATCTATATAAATATAATGTCACTGGCTGTTGAATGTTATCTATATAAATATAATGTCACTGGCTGTTGTATGTTATCTATATAAATATAATGTCACTGGCTGTTGTATGTTATCTATATAAATATAATGTCACTGGCTGTTGTATGTTATCTATATAAATATAATATAATAGTACTGTCTATTGTATGTCCATGTAAATACTCCACAGGGTGTGGATGGATCTTTACCAAAATTGGTATGGAGGTTCATGTGGAAGTTTTAACTAGAGACTTTCAGTTGTTCGGTTTTAATGGGCGTTTTTTTACGTAATTCGACCACAACTTTGTTTCCTTTCGATGGATCTTCATCAAATTCCGCATGAAGGTTTGTTGGGTCCATGTGAAGATACAACCAAACTTACGGTTTCACTTTTTTGTATTTTGCGGTTTTTATAGACGTTTCGGTTTGCTCTTTTTTTAAACCTACATATAAAGAAAGCAACTTTTCACGAATTTACATAACTTTCATGCTAGGGACTAGTGCTCAGCCTAGTATGTAAATAAATAAATAGCTTTAATGCTATCAGGTACATTAATTGTCAGTAGGTAATTAAATCAGCACTATAATATAATAATGACGTTAACACAAAAACAATACATAAAAACGTTACAACGATACTAAAAATTTAAAAAATAATGCTTCCATTACCATTCCTTGATATAATTACACTCATAGCATATGACGCTCAACATGGTCAGGTGATTTAGGGGGCACTAGACTCGCGATCTGTTGGTCGCGGGTTCGAATTCCCGTCACACCAAATGTACTCACCCTTTCAGCCGTGTGAACATTATAGTGTGACGGTCAGTTCCACTATTCGTTGGTAAAAGAGTAGCCTAAGAGTTGGCGGTGGGTTGTGATGACTAGCTGTCTTTCCTATAGTCGTACACTACTAAATTAAGTACGACTAGCGCAGACTTTGTAACTTTGCGCGAAATTCCAACTAAGCATAACAGATGATGTCCATAACCATAGCACCCAAATGCGTTGGGGATATTCTATCTGTCAGACAATATTCACAAGCAAATATCAAACTAGGCAGCAACTATGGAGAATCAGTTAGGGTTAGGAGTTGAGTGCTTGAACTGGAACATCTCAGCTTCTGCTGCCTTTATTTGTCTGCAGCCAGATGTGATTTACACACACACACGTACACATGTATATATAACTTTTTCATAAATATAGATAGTTGCTCTAAACGTTTTGATAACTTAGTTTCTAAGCCGCCGTTAGTTTTGGCAACAAAATGCGTTTGTTAGTGTTTTCGATGATAAGTTAGTTCAAATTTTATCCTGAAAAACTGATCTTCGTGTCTAAATCTTTAGTTAACTCCATGTCTGTTGAAGCTCGAAATTCAGGAATCGCTAACACGACATCGCTTTCCAGTGACTTGTTCAGTAAAGTAGACGTTCTTTTTAGCGATTCATTCAGTAAACAAGACGTTCTTTTTGTGTCTGATTCAATAAAAAATATGTTCATTTTTGTCATTTATTCAGTAAATAAGACGTTCCTTTTACTGACTTATTTAATAAATACGTTCTTTTCAGTGACATATTCAGTAAAGAAGACGTTCTTTGAGTGACTCATTCAGTAAACAAGACGCTCTTTTCTGTGTCTAATTCAATAAACAATACGTTTCTTCTTGTCACTTATTCAGTAAAGAAGACGTTCATTTCAGTGACTTATTCAGTAAAGAAGACGTTCTTTTCAGTGACTTATTCAGTAAAAAAGACGTTATTTTTACTGAATTATTCATTAATGAATACTTTTCGTGACTTATTCAATAAAAAATACGTTTTTAAGTGACTTATTAAATAAGAAATACTTTCCTTCTTGTGACACATTCAGTAAAGAATGCTTTCTTTTCAGTGACTTATTCAGTAAAAAAGACGTTCTTTTTTGACTTATTCAATAAAGAGTACGTTCTTTTAGTAGTGACTTATTCAGTAAAGAATATGTTGTTTTTGTGACTTATTCAATAAAGAGTACGTTCTTTTTAGTGACTTATTCAATAAAGAACACGTTCTTTTTAGTGACTTATTCAATAAAGGATACGTTCTTTTTTGTGACTTATTCAGTATAGAAGACGTTCGTTTTAGTGAATTTTTCAGTAAAGAAGACGTTTTCTTTAGGTACTTATTCAGTAAAGAAGACGTTCATTTTAGTGACTTAGTCAGCAAAGAAAACGTTGTTTGTGACTTATTAAGTAAATAAGACGTAGTTTTTAGTGACTTATTCAATAAAGAGTATTTTCTTCTTTTTTCACTTATTTATCCTTTATTATAGCAAATAAACCATCAGGCGGAATCGTTGTTAGCAGATAAGGTATAGTTGGTCTAAATTATCTTTCTGGCGTCTTGAATCTCAGAAACCTGAAAGCAGTGGTTCCTCGAGAAAGAACAATTCCATTGTTTTCATCAGTCATAAAAGCATAAAAAGAAAAACGCACGTGAATCACTGCAACCACTATCAAGTGTGGCGCTTCAATTTCTTCGACAAACATTGATTCTGGTCTGACGTCTAGCGAGAGTGTGACACATAAAGAGTAAAACAAAGTGAAAAGGACATTGATGACATCCGGAATTTCTAACGCTGCCAATCACGCCCTCTGTAGTGTCCCACCGATCGCGTAATTTGTATTACTGACTACAAGCTAATCAAAGATATACATTTCCATTCTTAAAGACTAGCTCTGATTTGATTCGTTGGTTTTGTTTTATCACTTAAACGTTATATACAACAAACATACACAAAAAATATGTTTTTATTACTTTTCTGACTTAGAAAATGCTGTTTCCACCCATTTTGAGCTGCTTTAAAGTAATTAGATATTTTTAATATCCTGTAAAACAAAACAGAGACTCAGACCACGATACAAAAGGAAGACATGCTGGTAGTTGATCCCAGATGAACCCAGACAGCTTTGTATACAGTTTTAAAGGTATGAAACGATGAACGGTACAGGGCGTTAGATTGTTTTTACTTTTTTTCTACGTTGGAACACCTAAAGTTATTGTTCAATAGATAATATCATCCACAATGTTAAACAGTAAACAATAACCAACATTATATCATTCTGAATTTAGTTTTCAGTACAAAACAAATCTATAAATGTTTAATATTTAACCAAATGGAAAACAGTGGAAGATTAGCTAAAATTCGTAGTGAAATTCATAAACAAGTCACAACCGACAAATATTAATAGAACACAATTTAAGTTATTAAAAACTAAACTGGAGTGTTTTGCAAAGTTATGAACGGTCACGTATCAAATAATTTTAATCCGAAACGCTTCTTTAACAGAAACTAACTTACCTTATGGTCTGAATGGACTTTAGAAGTCGATAGACAATGATATGAATTACTATTAAGGATAATTCTTTAAAGCATATTTGGCATGACTGGCGGTTAGGAGATTGGACTCGGAACCTCGAGTCACGGGTTCGAATCCACATCAATAAACATGCTCGCCCTTTTAAACGTGGAGGCTTTATAATGTAACGTACAATCCCACCATTCGTTTGTAAAATAAAGTAACTAAAGTAGGTGATGGTGACTTTTCCTCTATTTTTGCACTGCTAAATCAGGGACGCGCTGCTTCGTATAAAGTTCCAAACAGACCAATTCAATTATTGAAAAAAGTTTTTTTATGAAATAATACTTTCAATAAGTGTATTAATTAATTTAATTAATTAATTAATTTACGTTAAGTTAAGTTAAATAATTTAAGCAGATAAACAAACACATAACCTAGTAAGAGTTCAATAACTTAGAACATCCTTGACTAACTCATTAACAAAGATTTATTAAAACGTTTTTCTTTCTTTTCTTGCTCGCTCATCGTCCATTGGTTGAAATATAATAGTGTAGTTTCTAGAAACTTATTCACAGTTTCTGACAAGGCCATAGACATTGATTTAGTATTTGAAACTCAAAACGCGTAAAACTATAACCAGAATAAATGAAATGCGGCTCATAATGTATCATCGAATGATTCATTTACGATGGCATTTATGATCAGGCATACTAAAGAACTAATGTTATTTTCACTATTTGTTGTTGATGTTTATTACTATTTTTGTTTCTGTAGATTTTTCTAACATAAATGGTTATTAATTACAAAATTTAGATATCACAGATAAATCGTAATATAACAGTCACTCTAATTTTCCTCGATTATGTACGATTTCTACACAGAGAGAAACCTAAAATGGATTTGTTTGTTGAATTTATAAAACTTGTAAAATGGTTGTCTGGAATTCATACAAACTGCTGTTGAAATAGATCATTAGCAACAAACGCATTAAAAAAAAAAGGTTAATGTACGGTGATAGAAATATATTTCGAATGATTTGTTAATGTATATAAGGCGTTGAAAGAAGATTTTCTTCTTTAATGAATAAGTCACTAAAAATAACATCTTCTTTATTTAATACGTCACTAAAAATAACATCTTCTTTAATGAATAAGTCACTAAAAATAACATCTTCTTTAATGAATAAGTCACTAAAAATAACATCTTCTTTATTTAATACGTCACTAAAAATAACATCTTCTTTAATGAATAAGTCACTAAAAATAACATCTTCTTTATTTAATAATTCACTAAAAATAACATCTTCTTTATTTAATAATTCACTAAAAATAACATCTTCTTTATTTAATAAGTCACTAAAAATAATATCTTCTTTATTGAATAAGTCACTAAAAATAACATCTTCTTTAATGAATAAGTCACTAAAAATAACATCTTCTTTAATGAATAAGTCACTAAAAATAACATCTTCTTTAATGAATAAGTCACTAAAAATAACATCTTCTTTATTTAATACGTCACTAAAATAACATCTTCTTTAATGAATAAGTCACTAAAATAACATCTTCTTTAATGAATAAGTCACTAAAAATAACATCTTCTTTATTTAATACGTCACTAAAAATAACATCTTCTTTAATGAATAAGTCACTAAAAATAACATCTTCTTTATTTAATAATTCACTAAAAATAACATCTTCTTTATTTAATAATTCACTAAAAATAACATCTTCTTTATTTAATAAGTCACTAAAAATAATATCTTCTTTATTGAATAAGTCACTAAAAATAACATCTTCTTTAATGAATAAGTCACTAAAAATAACATCTTCTTTAATGAATAAGTCACTAAAAATAACATCTTCTTTAATGAATAAGTCACTAAAAATAACATCTTCTTTATTTAATACGTCACTAAAAATAACATCTTCTTTAATGAATAAGTCACTAAAAATAACATCTTCTTTAATGAATAAGTCACTAAAAATAACATCTTCTTTATTTAATACGTCACTAAAAATAACATCTTCTTTAATGAATAAGTCACTAAAAATAACATCTTCTTTATTTAATAATTCACTAAAAATAACATCTTCTTTATTTAATAATTCACTAAAAATAACATCTTCTTTATTTAATAAGTCACTAAAAATAATATCTTCTTTATTGAATAAGTCACTAAAAATAACATCTTCTTTAATGAATAAGTCACTAAAAATAACATCTTCTTTAATGAATAAGTCACTAAAAATAACATCTTCTTTATTTAATAAGTCACCAAAAATAACATCTTCTTTAATGAATAAGTCACTAAAATAACATCTTCTTTAATGAATAAGTCACTAAAAATAACATCTTCTTTAATGAATAAGTCACTAAAATAACATCTTCTTTAATGAATAAGTCACTAAAAATAATATCTTCTTTATTGAATAAGTCACTAAAAGAATGTCTTCTTTATTTAATAAGTCACTAAAAATAACATCTTCTTTATTGAACAAGTCACCAAAAAGAATGTGTTCTTTATTTAATAAGTCACTAAAAAGAATGTCTTCTTTACTAAATAAAACACAAAAAGAACGTATTCTTTATCGAGTAAGTCACAAAAACGTCTTCTTTATTGAATAAGTCACTAAAGAGAACGTCTTCTTTACTGAATAAATCACTAAAAAGAACGTGTTCTTTATTGAATAGGCCTGGCATGGCCAAGCGCGTAAGGCGTCGACTCGTAATCCGAGGGTCGCGGGTTCGCGCCCGCGTTAAAACATGCTCGCCCTCCCAGCCGTGGGGTGTGTAATGTGACGATCAATCCCACTATTCGTTGGTAAAGAGTAGCCCAGAGTTGGCGGTGGGTGGTGATGACTAGCTGCCTTCCCTCTAGTCTTACACTGCTAAATTAGGGACGGCTAGCACAAAACAAACAAACATCTTTATTGAATAAGTCACTAAAATGAACGTCTTCTATATTGAATATTTAGCTAATAAAGATCATCTTCTTTACAGAATGAGTCACTACAAGGAATGTCTTCTTTACTGAATAAGTAACTAAAAAAATAATCTTCTCTTTATAAAGTAAGTTCTTTGTTTGTTTTTTGAATTTCGCACAAAGCTACTCGAGGGCTATCTGTGCTAACCGTCCTAATTTAGCAGTGTAAGACTAGAGGGAAGGTAGCTAGTCATCACCACCCACCGCCAACTCTTGGGCTACTCTTTACCAACGAATAGTGGGATTGACCGTAACATTATAACGCCCCCACAGCTGAAAGGGCGAGCATGTTTGGCGCAAAGGGGATGCGAACCCGTGACCCTCAGATTACGAGTCGTACGCCTTAACACGCTTGGCCATGCCGGGCCTTAAAATAAGTCAATAAAGTAATATCACAATCAATGATGTGCGGTTCGTATCTGTTAAAAGATTATTTTATTTCAATCATGGATTCTATAAACTGGATATTTCTTTATGAAACCACGTACAATTTGGTTTTGAAAATTATTCAATTAAACCTTGACATTTTCACAAAGAAGCCAATTGTGTATATAACTATATGAAGCCTTGAATGTAGCTCTACCGCTCAAATTATGTAATAAATATACATACTTGTTTCCTTCAATGATGTCGAGAAAACTCACTTGTATAGAAAATATTTATTTAAAAATAGCTCGTTTGGGTTGAGAAAATTGGCAACCCAGTATCACCAGTTCTAGCCAATATTTTTGACACAAGTTGAAACACAAGCAATTAACACAGCATTACATCCACCACTATACTGGTACAGATATGTAGATGACACGGTTGCGGGATTCACATCTACAGAACACACACTTAATTTTTTCAATCACATTAACTCTATACATCCCAACATCAACTTCACATGTGAACAAGAAGAAAGCAATCAAATATCATTTCTTAACTTCAAAATTACAAGAACCGAAACACAGTTTAAAACAGAAATCCACTGAAAAATCACCCATACTGGACTATACATTCCTTGGGACTCAGCACATGAAACAAAACAAAAACTCAACATACTAAGAAACCAAATAAACACAGTCATAAAACTATGCTCACCAGATAAAATTAACGACGAATTAGACAAAATAAAACAATACTTCATCAACATCAATAAGTTTCCTCCACAAACCGTAGAAAACATTATACGCACACACCTACACAAAAAGCAAAATCAACCAACAAAAGTAAATATATCTCACGAATCAAAAAATCACGAAACCATATACTGTTGCAAAAAAATAACCAACATTTGGCAAAAACTAGTAACAAAATATGACATTCCAGTTAATACCACATGTATTCAAAAACCAGGCACAAAACTGATATCTATACAATGTAAAAACTACACACCACACCAACATTATTTGTAAAAATACAATGTGATAACTGCCACGACTTATATATTGAAGACACAAGTAGAGAAATGGAAACCAGATTCAAAGAACATAAAAAGTCAAATAAACACAACATAATCATAGGAAACACCCAAATACAAATAAAGAAACAAACATAAACAAACGCAAAATTAAAGAAGCCTTACTTATACAATAACTCAAGCCCAAAATAAACCAATACAAAGGAACACCTTTATACCTATATTAAAAATAATATAATAAACAATAATAATAAAATAAATAATATAAAATTATATATTCAAACATCTAAGCACCTCCTCTACATTCCGACACTCAGTTGCACAACCCCTTTCAAACATGTGGTCAGCTTCCGGTCAGTTACCTCTTTCTTTCTTTGTGAACCTGACGATGACCGAAGAAGGTCAAAACGTTGTTCGCTCCTCTACATAAGAAAAATTTCTCAACCCAAACGAGCCGTTTTTAGATAAATATATTTGTTTCCTTGTTTTTCTGTTTAGAATTTGGACCAAAATTACGTTCAGGCTGTCTGCTCTGGCCGTCCCTAGATTAGAAGTGATAAACTAGAGAGAAGGTAACTGTTCAACCACTCACAACCAACTCTTAGATTACTCTTTAATAAACATAAATGGAATTGAGCATCACATTATAATGTCTCCATGGCTAGAATGACGAGTGCAGTAAGTGACGCGAAAGTTATGAGTTGAACACCCTAACCACCACGCCATGCCAGGTCAAATATCATTACATTAATATATAATAGTGAAGGCTCACTCTAGATAGGCCCTAATTATAGCATATCAACATTTCTTACAAACAGTTAAGTACGAGTAGATACGAAATTTTGTTTACTGTTAGTGTAATGGAAGAAAAGTATTAAATTCACAAGATATAAACTGAAAAATAATAGACGTCGCCAGATTAGAAAAGGCTTTCACATCCTAACAAGTATTTCATAAATATAATTTCAAAACAGCGCCTCTTTACTAAGATGAACATGAGGATATTTGTTTATTGAGCAATAATCAGAATTCACAAAAAGAAAATACGATTATAAAAGTCATCTCGGAAAGATAAGGAAGAAATGTGACATAAGTTTTTCTAGCTAACCCTTTGCATGATAAATAAGATAGAGTATTAATATATACCTTAATTAGTTTGTTTCTTTTTGAATTTCCTGTGAAGCTACAGGAGGATTATCTGTGCTTACCATCCCTAATTCAGCTGTGGGAAAGCAGTTTGTCATCACCATCCACCGCCAACTTTTAGGCAAACTCTTTTACCAATGAATAGTAATATTGTCCTTTAAATTATGACACCCATACGGCTGAAAGAGCAAATATGTTTAACGTGATGGAGATTCGAACCCGTGACCCTCAGATAACGAGTCGAGCGAGCGCCTTAACCCCATGACCATAACGTATTTCTACTGGATAACCCTTTAATAATGTAAAACATGAGTAACACTTAGGTTAACGAAACCTATTTATTTAATGTAACGTTCACTTTGTTTTATCAGTTTTTGAAAGGAGCTGCATCTCACGTTACATTTAGTAACGGACCGAAGTTAAACTGCTTGTAATGTAACGTTATCAAAGTACCTGTACCGGCTACTTTCGTTACCCAAGATATGTGTGAACAGTTAGAGTTAGATACCGCCGTATCTGGGAAAGTGAAATAAGGAGATTGAATTAATACTTCATGGAACCGACGTGCGTACACGTGACTTGTGTCGGTTTTCCAAACAGAAATTCTATTTGATCATGCTGCGTACTATTGTTTGAAACATGAGAACTTGTTTTTGCCACTGACTTTTGCTGTTGTTAAAAGGCGACGTATTTTGCTTATTATGGCTTGAATGGAGCGTTTTACATATTTTTTCTGGATGATCCTGGTTCCCCTAATTGATCCATATTCTTTTGTTTTCGCGTGCCATTAAATAAAAGCAATATCATCGTTTTATAAATTCTAAATCATCTATCCGAACACATCTTTATGATCTGAGTATATGAACAGTTTGCTTTAGGCTGTTACAATCCGTCAGTTTTGTTTTTTTCGTTGAACCAGAGTGGCTAAACAGTTAGGTATGGTTGTAATGATAGAAGAACTTTAAGCACTGGTACTTTAATACGTGGCTGCTTTATAAACAATAAATTGTATAAATTTTGTTAATTTGATGTGGATAATTTCTTTTATCGTTGATATTAAATTATACTGTAAAGGAAAAAACTAGTATTGTTCTATATACATTAATTCTCTGATAAATAAATGTATTGTGAAATAATCATCTGTTGATTTATTTAATCACGTCAAAAGACACAGTACGTGAGAAATAAAATAGCTTTCAATCCTTCAATTACAGAGAAAAGTAAAACTAATGGACTTAGATATTGATAGCTCTAATATTTTAGATATTTCAATCTTTATCAATTTACATTATTATCATATTAAATCTAATCCTCTATTAACCTTCTGCCTTACAGCACCCTAGTGTTTTCATGTTCTCCTTGTTAATTACTAGATTTAATATTATTAATAAGTCTAATTCTTGGTTAATTACTAGATTGAATATTATTACCAAACATAATTCTCTATTAATCTCTTTTCTTACAGCTGTTAATGTTAAATATGAGGCTCGATTTGTTTATTCTTTTCTAACCAACTCTAAATCCGAAATTTTCGTAAACTGGCTTTAAAAACTGCCAGATTCGAATCTTTAGTATACTAACTGGCTTTAGATTTGATTCTCATAAACTTAGGGGCATTTACTCGCTTTCCTTTAAATATTTATTATATATAACCAGTTTCATTCATTAAAAAAAGAAATCCGGAAAATACGTAACGTTTGATTTATGAATTGTCACGGAGAAAGAAAAAATCAAGAACGACTGTTCATCAGTTCAGTTATTTCATGAATACCAAATCTTAAAAACAGAAAACTGTTTGATGAAAACGGAAGTCCATTCATGATAAATGTTGGAAGAAGCCCAAGATCCTAGGTTTGTAATATAGAAGATATAGCAACAGAAGTTCAACATTCTGACTCTTATATTAGTAAACTCACTGAAGTAACAGTTCTCGGCATTGTATTTGTTATTAAGCAGTAACTTATGTTGATGTATTTATTTAACTAAAGCGCAGTTCACTGCAGTTTTACTGACATCTTTCGAGTTTCTATATCTCAAGACAGACATTATTCAAATCTTCATGTCATGTAGCAAATATTCTTTAAGTTCCTACATTAAGTGGTGTTCTTGTTTAATTCTCTATGTCACATGACAAGCATGCTCCAGATCTGTAGGACGTCTACTACCTTTAGATCTGTATATCAAGTAGTAGACGTCCTTCAGATCTGGATATCAAGTAGCAGACATGGTATAGAGGTCTAAAGATAAACTTTATAAAGAAACCAACAAAACACTTTAGTACAATTATTTATAACAGTCGTCCAAAAGTTTATAAACCGAAAACAACTTCTTTGAAACATCAAAATTAATTATTTTTAGATCCATAATTGTTCATCCGTGGAAAATATATCATTTTTAAACCGCTGTGCTGAGAGACAAATTTCAAACCTTATCAAAGAATTGAAATACTTATCTCTCTTTTAAAAGCATTTGAAAACAAATCATACAAAAAATAAAATGTAGGCCTTATAAAGCTTAAAACGAAGTCTGTTTTTGTTTGCATTTAAGCACAAAGTTACATAATAGGCTATCTTTGCTGAGCTCACCATAGATACGGAACTCGACTTTTAGTGTTACAAACCTCAAAGCTTAACCCTGAACAACTTTCAAATTGAAGTAAGATAAATAAGTTAGATATTTATGTTTCAAAGTAGATATTTCAGACATTCTGAGATGTTTTGTGTGTGTGTGTAATAACGTTTCAACTTCAAATATGTATAGATATTGGCTTTTTTAAACTGTATCAAACCAAACGTTTCTATGAGTCAGTTATATCTTATTACTTATTACCTAGAGTATAAAAATTCGAAACGAGATCGTGTTACAAAACATGTACATAACAGCGCCCCCAATCTCTTAAGTTTCGGTGATCCCTTGTGAGTACAACGACTATACAGTGCCCTCTGAATTGCCCACATTTTCCATGTTAAAAATATTCCTTGTTACAAGATCCAGAATCCTTAATAAACCATCTGGCATCATCGCTCTATACTCAGAACGGCAGTGGTACAGATGTCTATTGCAAGGTTGGAGATTATTTGAAAATCATGTTCGTTTTTTATTGAACGTAACTCATGGTCCAAAACATTCTATTCTCTCACGTACACATGAAAATTCCTTATGAGCACTTCAAAACCGTATCAGAGCAAGCCTACAGTAGAAGATGGGTATAGAAATGGCGCATGACTAATGGTCCTTACCCAGAACTAGGAGGTCTCTTTTTTTCATTTTCTTTTCAGCTCTTAAAATATCTAAAACGTTCACGTATGTTGTTACTGCTGTTGGTTAGTATTATAGTCTTAAGTAAACCACAACATCAATAATACTTCCATCAGTAATACGGATAAAACATTCTATTAAAGAGTTATCATAGAGATATATGATGCCTTAACCTTATCTTAACTTGTGCTACAAAAGCATTTGATGAAAATTCCCGTACTTTTTATTTTACCATAATTGTTATTTGTGTTCCTTATTTCGTCTTCCTTATCTTCTTATTTTCACAAGATTAAACCAGAAAATAAGGAACGAAACTCTTCATTATGACAAAACTAACAGTTTTCCAAATATGTATCATTACATCTATACTACAGATCTACATAAGTGAGCATTGTTTTAGAAGTTGCCTTATAACATTAAATTATTAACTACACTTTGGACAAACACGATAGTTACATTCAGAAAACGCGTTTCTCTACTTCTACCTCTTAAGCTGATTGAGATTAAATGCACTTAATTAAAAATATTTGGGGGCTCAAACGTTTGTTTTTTAATGCACAACTGTTTATATGGATTTTGTTTACATCGGGAATCGAACCCCAAATGTTAGCGTTATAAATCCTTCAGATCACCATTGATCCGCCATAATGCCAAAATTATTGCGACTCTCGAAGGTCCACGTTGTTTTGGTCTTCTGCAACTCTGCGCTATTTTCAGTCTCCAAGAGTCTACGTAACTTGAACTTTCCAAAGGTCCACGTTATTTTAACTTTCCAAAGATCCATGTTATTCTAGCTTTTCAAAGGTCTACATTACTCTAACTTTTCAAAGATTCCCGTTATTCTTACTTTCCAAAGGTTTACGTTTATTCTAACTTTCTAAAGTTCCACGTTATTCTAGCTTTCCAAAAGTCTACGCTATTCTAGCTTTCCAAAAGTTTACGTTACTCTAGCTTCCCAAAGATCCACTTTACTTTTGCTTTCCAAAGGTTGACGTTTATTCTGACTTTCCAAAGTTTCATGTTATTCTAGTTTTCCAAAGGTCTACGTTATTCGAGCTTTCCAAAGGAAATGCTTTACTCCAGCTTTCCAAAGGTATACGTTTTTCCATTTTTTCAAAGGCCCACGTTATTCTAGTTTTCCAAAGGTCTACGCTATTCCAGCTTTCCAAAGGTCCACGTTGTTCTATCTTTCCAAAGGTCTCGAGTTTTGATCTTTCCTGTAAGTTTTATTAATTAAATGCAACTGATAAAGTGAAAAACAAAACCATAAAAATTCAACACGTTTCTTACCCGCTTTAGAGATTCTTTGTTGACAAAAGCGGAATAACAGTTTCAACTGGAAGTTCATAGTGTATTTAAATATCATAAATTTGAATTATGAACTTCCGTTAAAAAAAATAATAGTAGTTTAACATAAATGCCAAGTAATAAGTAGCGCAGACTACCGTTCTCTATATTGCTTTTTCGGTCATTTGAACCTGACGATGACCAAAGAAGGTCGAAACGTTGTTCGCTCCTCTACATAGAATTTCCTCAATTCATACCAACCGTTTCTACATATATCTTTTTCTATACAAATAAGGTTTTCTCGTTATCAATGATTATTTTTAATTAGTATTATATGCTTGTAAAATGACATATTTATTTCGTGCAAATGCTTTTATATCATAGGAACGTAATAACCTGCCTTTTAGTAATTAAAATACAAGTAGTATATAGTTTTAAAATTTCCAATTCCTTTAATAAGTTTATTCTCTAGCGTCATCTATAAGGCGACCAGTTGAACATCTGTAATGGGCCGATAACTAAAATTTCTTTAGAGCGTGCTACCATCTATTAGTTATCTTTGTAATTAAATATGTGTTTTTTCATTTAAAGTGAGCGATGTCTCCCGCAGAGGATCGAACTGCAGGTTTTAGTTACTTATATCCTCAAAATTTCAGCTGACCTACGAATGAGAAAGAATATAGCATATGACAACAGGGAGGTGCTGACCAGACGAGAAGAGAATCGGCTATTTCAACTGAAAGAATGAAATCAAGCTGCGAGACTGTTTATGTAGTTACGATTTTAAACTTTAATGTTTATACTGAATTTAATTATCTCACGTTTCAATGATGTTTTTCGTCTCCAAAACGAAGTTATGAGTGTATGTGTTTTCTTATAGCAAAGCCACATCAGGCTATCTGCTGAGTCCACCGAGGGGAAACAAACCCCTGATTTTTAACGTTGTAAATCCGTAGACTAACCGCTGGACCAGCGAGAGACCGGAAGCGACGAAAACCAAAATTTAGTTCGACCTTGGTTTCGCTAGCAAATGCATGATCAGGTTGTAATAAATGATGCAATTATCGAAATGTGTAGCTTTGCGTGAAGTTAAAAAAACACAAAAGCAAATGGACTTTATAAAACTTTATGATTTCTATCTTCTTTACAGCGCTCTCAAGAAATGCTTTCTTATCGGATCGTTCGACATTCCTTTATTAAGCCATACAGAGTAATAACGTACTTATTTTACAGAGATGGCATTACTTTGGGAAGTAATTTCAACAGTGTACTAGATCCTCTTCCTGGCAATATTGATGGTAAACCAACCATGATGGTCAAAAGTTATCAATTATTGAGTGAAATTACTAATCAGTTTTATTTTAGGGATTCCTGGAAATCGTCTTTTCTGGCGACTGGAGTACTCGCATAGTTTCCTACCACTTGGATTTTTTTAATACACATGGCCCGGCATGGCCAAGAACGTAAGGCGCGCGACTCGTAATCCGAGGGTCGCGGGTTCGCGCCCGCGTCGCGCCAAACATGCTCGCCCTCCCAGTCGTGGGGGTGTTATAATGTGACGGTCAATCCCACTTTTCGTTGGTAAAAGAGTAGCCCAAGAGTTGATGGTGATGACTAGCTGCCTTCCCTCTAGTCTTACACTGTTAAATTAGGGACGGCTAGCACAGATAGCCCTCGAGTAGCTTTGTGCGAAATTCCAAAACAAACAATTTTTAATACACCTAATCGATTATGGAGCTCGAGACCTTTGTTGTTGAGTAGCGCAGTTAAATTTTAACTTATTATATGGTATTTGTTCTACAACATAGCGAACTTGCTACTACATATAGAGCCCGGCATGGCCAGGTGGTTAAGGCACTCGACTCGAATATCGCGGTTTCGAATCCCCGTCACACCAAACATGCTCACCCTTTCAGCTGTGGGGTTGTTATAACGTAACGATCAGTGCAACTATTCATTGGTAAAAGAGTAGCCAAGAGTTGGCGGTGAGTGGTGATGACTAGCTGCCTTCCCCCTAGTCTTACACTGGTAAATTAGGGATGGCTAGAGCAGATCACTCTCGCATACCTTTGCGCGAAATTCAAAACAAACTAAACACAGAGCGCAGTGATTAAAGAAATTGCTTAACACATTACTAAATAACATAATATATTAATAAAGCAGTGGTGAAATAATTACACGAAGGCAAATTCCAAAATATTGTGATCCTCCATAATGGCATTAAAACGCAGAACAGATACCTTGTGGCTTCCATGGGAAGTCAGCCAGATTGTGACGTACAGAGAAACCTCAACTCCTTTTATCTACAAATTACTATCATTAGTAATTCTTCTGCAAGTTGTGCCTCAAAAGGAGTATGATCCAGCCAATCGTAGCTTTTTGATCATTGTGAACTATATGGTTTACAATGTCTCATAAGTAAGGTATATCAGTACAGCAGAAAGTGTTATATTCCCTCTTCGAAAGAGATATAACTAGCTCGCCTTTGTGTCACTTGTTATCTTACTGATAATGGATGACATTGCTAACCAAAATCTTTAAATTAAGACATATTATAACACGCATACCTTTTCATCTATTTCTAAACCAGTACACAGAAAAAAGTTTTTCTTGTTGTTGTTGTTCTTCAGTATTAAAACTGGTATTTGGCTTACTTGAATCAGAAGTCTTTTTTTTTTAACAATCTTTGGTCTGTATTTAAACGATTTATTTGACTTACCTGCAACAGATGTCTTTTTTATCAAACATCGTTGGTCTGTATTATAAAGTGGTATTTGATTTACTCGAAACATACGCCTCTTTATTTTTAAACAACTTTGGTCTGTATTTAAATGTAGAATTTGACTAACCCGCAAGAAATGTCTTTTTTTGAAACCATTTAAAACATTTGAATTTGAACATGGTATTTCACTTTCCTGCGAAAAGTGACTTTTTCGGAACAATCCTTGGTCTGTAGTATTTGACTTACCTGCAAGAGATGTTTTTTTAACCATTGTTGGACTGTATTTAAACGTAGTATTTGACTTCTCTGCAACAGTTGTCTTTTATTGGATCCATCTTTTGTCTCTATTTAAACGTTTTATTTCAATTACCCGCAACCGATGTCTCTATTTCTTGGCACACCTTTCGTCTGTATTTAAACGTGGTATTCGACTTACCCGCAACAGATGTTTTTATAACAACTTTTGTCTTCTATGTAAATATGATGTTTAACATACCCGCAACAAATATTTTTATTTGAAACCATCTTTGGTCTCTGTTTAAACGTAGTATTTGACTAACCTGCAACAGATGTCTCTTTTTCGATTGATTTGGTTTTTGGAATTTCGCACAAAGCTACTCGAGGGCTTTCTGTGCTAGCCGTCCCTAATTTAGCAGTGTAAGACTAGAGGGAAGGCAGCTAGTCATCCATCACCACCCACCGCCAACTCTTGGGCTACTCTTTTACCAACGAATAGTAGGATTGACCGTCACATTATAACGCCCCCACGGCTGGGAGGGCAAGCATGTTTTGGCGCGACTCGGGCGCGAACCCGCGATCCTCAGATTACGAAGCGCACGCCTTAACGCGCTAGGCCATGCCACTCTTTTTCGAACCATCGTTGGTCTATATTTAAACGTGGTATTTGATTTAACAACTTGTCCTATATTTAAGTGTAGTATTTGACAGTCCTGCAACAGATGTCTTTTTTGGAACCATCTTTAGTTTGTATTCAAACGTGATATTTCACTTACCCGAAACAAATGTCGTCTTTTGAAACCGTTTTTGTTTTCTATTTAAACGTGATATTTGACTTACCCGCAACAAATATCTTTTTTGGGAACTATCTTTGGTCTCTATTTAAACATTTTATTTGATTGACCCGCAACAGATGTTTTTTTCAGAACCATCTTTGCTCTGTATTTAACGCTGTATTTGACTTACCTGCAACAGATGTCTTTTTTTTAAAACAATCTTTGGTCTGTATTTGTACGTAGTATTTGACTTACCTGCAGTAGGTATCTTTTTTTCGAACCATCTTTGGTCTGTTTTTAAACGTGGTATTCGACTAACCTGCAACGGATGTCTTTTTTTTTAAGAATCTTTGGTCTGTATTTAAACATGGTATTTGACTTACCCGCTGCAAGTTTCTTTTTTGGAACAATCTTTCGACTGTATTTGACTCATCCCCAACAGATGTCCATTTTTTGAAACCATTTATGTGTTGTGTTTAAACATAGTGTTTGACTAACCTGAATCAGATATCATTTTTCGAACCATCGTTGGTCTGTACATAAACGCAATATTTGTTTTATTCGCAACATATGCCTTTTTTAAAAAAACAAATTTGGTCTGCATTTAAACATGGTATTTGACTTACCCCACAAATGTCATTATTTGAACCCATCTTTGCTGTGTATTAATACGTGGAATTTAACTTACCCGCAATAAACGTCTTTATTTACAACCATTCTTGTTCTGTATTTAAACGTAGTATTTGACTTACCTGCAGCAGCTGTGTTTTTTTATAGAACCATCTTTGGTCTGTATTTAAACCTGAAATTTCACTTACTCGCAACAGACGTCTTTTTTGGATCCATCTTTGGTTTGCATTTAAACATGGAACTGATTTACTCACAACATACCATTTTTAAGCAATTTTGGTTGTTTTTTAACGTTGTATTTGACTTACACGCAACGGATGATTTTTTAACAACTTTCGTGTCTATTTGAACATGATATTTAACATACCTGCAATAAATATCTATATTGACAACCATCCTTGTTCTGTATTTAAACGTGGTATTTGACTTGCCTGCAACAGATGTTTTTTTTTATAAAACCATCTTGTGTCTGTATTTAAACCTGAAATTTGACTTACTCGCAACATACGTCCTTTTTTAACCATCTTTGGTTTATATTCAAAGGTGATAATTCATTTACCCGAAACAAATGTCGTCTTTTAAGACCAATTTTTTTCTGTATTTGAACGTGATATTTGACCTACCCGCAACAGATTTTTTTAGAACCATCTTTGCTCTGTATTTAACGTTGTATTTGACATACCTGCAACAGATGACTTTTTTAAAAACAATCTTTGGTCTGTATTTATACGTAGTATTTGACTTACCTGTAGCAGGCGTTTTTGTTTCGAACCTTCTTTGGTCTGTTTTTAAACGTGGTATCTCAATTACTCGCTGCAAGTTTCTTTTTTGGAACAATCTTTCGACTGTGTTTGACTTACCCCTTTCAGATGTTTCTTTTTTGAAACCGTGTTTGTTTTGTGTTTAAACGTAGTTTTTGACTAAACTGAATCAGATATCATTTTTCGAACCATCGTTGCTCTGTACATAAACGCGATATTTTTTTTATTCTCATCTTATGTCTTTTTTTCGAACGATCTTTGGTCTGTTTTTAAACGTGGTATTCGACTAACCTGCAACGGATGTCTTTTTTTTTACAATCTTTGGACTGTATTTAAACGAGGTATTTGACTTACCCGCTGCAAGTTTTTTTTGAAACCATCTTTGTTTTGTGTTTAAACGTAGTGTGTGACTAACCTGAATCAGATATCGTTTTTCGAACCATTGTTGGTCTGTACGTAAACGCAATATTTGTTTTATTCGCATCATATGTCTTTTTTTAAAAAAAATTTGGTCTGCATTTAAGCATGATATTTGACTTACCCCACAAATGTCTTTATTTGAACCCATCTTTGGTGTTTATTAATACGTGGAATTTGACTTATCCGCAATAAACGACTTTAATTACATCCATCCTTGTTCTGTATTTAAACATGGAATTTGACTTATTCGCAACAGACGTCTTTTTTAGGAACCTTCTTTGGTCTGCATTTAAACATGGTACTGATTTACTCACAACATACCATTTCTTAAGCAATTTTGGTTGTTTTTTAACGTTGTATTTGACTTACACGGAACGGATATTTTTAAAAACTTTTGTGTCTATTTAAACATGATATTTAACATACCCGCAATAGATATCTATATTGACAACCATCTCTGTTCTTTATTTAAACGTAATATTTGACTTGTCTGCAACAGATGTCTTTTTTATAGAACCATCTTGTGTCTGCATTTAAACCTAAAATTTGATTTACTCGCAACAGACGCCTTTTTTTGGAAATATCTTTGGTTTATATTCAAACGTGATAATTCACTTACCCGAAACAAATGTCGTCTTTTGAGACCATTTTTGTACTGTATTTTAACCTGATATTTGATTTACCCGCAACAGATATTTTTTTAGAACCATCTTTGCTCTGTATTTAACATTGTATTTGACTTACCTGCAACAGATGTCTTTTTTTAAAAACAATTGTACGTAGTATTTGACTTACCTGCACCAGGTGTTTTTGTTTCGAACCTTCTTTGGTCTATATTTATACGTATCGTTTGATTTACCTGCAGCAAGTGTTTTGGTTTCGAACTCTCTTTGGTCTGTTTTTAAACGTGGTATTTGTCTTACCCGCTGCAAGTTTCTTTTTTGGAATGTAGTCAAAAGTGATATTTCACTTACCCGAAACAAATGTCGTCTTTTGAAATCATTTTTATTTTGTATATAAACGTGATATTTCACTTACCTGCAACAAATGTCTTTTTTGGAATAATCTTTGGTCTGTATTAAACGTGGTATTTGACTTACCCGCTGCAAGTTTCTTTTTTGGAACAATCTTTCGATTGTATTTGACTTACCCCCAACAGATGTCTATTTTTTGAAACCATCTTTCTTTTGTGTTTAAACGTAGTGTTTGACTAACTTGAATCAGTTATCTTTTTTCGAACCATCGTTGATGTGTACATAAACGCGATATTTGTTTTATTCGCAACATATGTTTTTTTTTAAAAATTGGACTGCATTTAAACATCGTTTTTGACTTACCCCACAAATGTCTTTATTTGCTCCCACCTTTGGTGTATATTAATACCTGGAATTTCACTTACCCGCAATAAACGTCTTTATTTACAACCATCCTTGTTCTGTATTTAAACGTAGTATTTGACTTACCTGCAGCAGATATTTTTTTATAGAAACATATTTGGTCTGTATTTAAACCTGAAATTTCACTTACTCGCAACAGACGTCTTTTTGGAACCATCTTTGGTCTGCATTTAAACATGGTACTGATTTACTCACAACATACCATTTTTAAGCAATTTTGGTTGTATTTTTAACGTTGTATTTGACTTACACGCAACGGATGTTTTTTAACAACCTTTGATATTTAACATACTTGCAATAAATATCTATATTGACAACCATCCTTGTTTTGTATTTAAACGTAGTATTTGACTTACATGCAACAGGTGTCTTTTTTATAGAATCATCTTATGTCTGTATTTAAACCTAAAATTTGACTTACTCGCAACAGACGTCTTTTTTAGAACCATCTTTGGTTTATATCCAAACGTGATAATTCACTTACCCGAAACAAATGTCGTCTTTTGAAACCATTTTTGTTTTGTATTTAAACGTGATATTTGACTTACCCGAAACAAATGTCTTTTTTGGAACAATCTTTGGTCTGTATTTAAACATGGTATTTGATTTACCCCCAACAGATTTTTTTTTTTTAGAACTATCTTTGGTTTGTGTTTATGCGTAGTATTTGACTTACATGCAGCAGGTGTTTTTGTTTCGAACCTTCTTTGGTCTGTTTTTAAACGTGGTATTCGACTTACCTGCAACTGATGTCTTTTTTTTAACAATCTCTGACCTGTATTTAAACGTGGAATTTGACTTACCCGCTGCAAGTTTCTTTTTTGGAACAATCTTTCGACTGTATTTGAATTACCCCTATCAGATGTTTATTTTTTGAAACCATCTTTGTTTTGTGTTTAAACGTAGTTTTTGACTAACCTGAATCAGATATATTTTTTCGAACCATCTTTGGTCTGTTCGTAAACGCGATATTTATTTTATTCGCATCTTATGCCTTTTTTAAGAAAACAAATTTGGTCTGCATTTAAACATGGTATTTGACTTACCCCACAAATGTCTTTATTTGAACCTATCTTTGCTGTGTATTAATACGTGGAATTTAACTTACCCGCAATAAACGTCTTTATTTACAACCATTCTTGTTTTGTATTTAAACATGGAATTTGACTTATTCGCAACAGACGTCTTTATTTATAACCATCCTTGTTCTGATGGTATTTGACTAACCTGAATCAGATATATTTTTCCGAACCATCGTTGGTCTGTACATAAACGCGATATTTGTTTTATTGGCAACATATGTTTTTAAAAAAAAATTGGTCTGCATTTAAACATGATATTTGACTTACCCCACAAAAGTCTTTATTTGAACCCATCTTTTGTGGGTATTATTATGTGGAATTTCACTTGAACGCAATAAACGCAGTAATTAAATTACCCGCAATAAAAATTTGGTCTGCATTTAGACATGATATGTGACTTACCCCCAACAGATGTCTGTTTTTTGAAACCATCTTTGTTTTTATAGAACCATCTTTGGTCTGTATTTAAACCTGGAATTTGACTTATTAGCAATAAACGTATTTTTTGGAACCATCTTTAGTTTGCATTTAAACATGGCACTAATTTACTCACAACATATCCTTTTTTAAACAATTTTAGTCTGTTTTTAAGGTGATATTTGATTTACTGGTAACGGATGTTTTTTAAAAACTTTTGTGTCTATTTAAACATGATATTTAACATTCCCGTAATAAATGTCTATATTGACAACCATCTCTGTTCAGTATTTAAACGTAGTATTCGACTTACCTGCAACAGATGTCTTTTTTATACAACCATCTTTTGTCTGTATTTAAACCTGAAATTTGACTTACTCGCAACAGGCGTCTTTTTTTTAACCATCTTTGGTTGGCATTTAAACATGGTACTGATTTACTCACAACATACTATTTCTTAAGCAATTTTGGTTGTTTTTTCAACGTTGTATTTGACTTTCACGCAACGGATGTTTTTAACAACTTTTGTGTCTATTTAAACATGATATTTAACATACCTGCAATAAATATCTATATTGACAACCATCTTTGTTCTGTATTTAAACGTAGTATTTGACTTACCTGCAACAGATGTCTTTTTTATAGAACCATCTTATGACTGTATTTAAACCTGAAATTTGACTTACTCGCAACAGACGTCTTTTTTGTAACCATCTTTGGTTTATATTCAAACGTGATAATTCACTTACCCGAAACAAATGTCGTCTTTTGAAACCATTTTTGTTTTGTATCTAAACGTGATATTTGACTTACTCTCAACAAATGCCTTTTTTGGAACAATCTTTGGTCTGTATTTAAACATGGTATTTGATTTACCCGCAACAGATATTTTTTTAGAACCATCTTTGCTCTGTATTTAACGTTGCATTTGACTTACCTGCAACAGATGTCTTTTTTGGAACAATCTTTGGTCTGTATTTAAACATAGTATTTGATTTACCCACAACAGATTCTTTTTTCAGAACTATCTTTGGTCTGAATATATACGTAGTATTTGACTTACCTGCAGCAGGTGTTTTAGTTTCGAACCTTCTTTGGTCTGTATTTATACGTATTGTTTGATTTACCTGCAGCAAGTGTTTTGGTTTCGAACTCTCTTTGGTCTGTTTTTAAACGTGGTATTTGTCTTACCCGCTGCAAGTTTCTTTTTTGGAACCACCTTTGGTATGTAGTCAAAAGTGATATTTCACTTACCCAAAACAAATGTCGTCTTTTGAAATCATTTTTATTTTGTATATAAACGTAATATTTCACTTACCCGCAACAAATGTCTTTTTTGGAATAATCTTTGGTCTGTATTTAAACATGGTATTTGATTTACCCGCAACAGATATTTTTTTAGGACCATCTTCGCTCTGTATTTTTACTTACGTGCAAACAGATGTCTTTTTTTTTAAACAATCTTTGGTCTGTTTTTATACGTGGCATTTGACTTACCTGCAAAGAATGTTTTCTTTTTTAACAATCTTTGGTCTGTATTAAACGTGGTATTTGACTTACCCGCTGCATGTTTCTTTTTTGGAACAATCTTTCGATTGTATTTGACTTACCCCCAACAGATGTCTATTTTTGAAACCATATTTCTTTTGTGTTTAAACGTAGTTTTTGACTAACCTAAATCAGATATATTTTTTCGAAACATCTTTGGTCTGTACGTAAACGCGATATTTATTTTATTCGCATCTTATGCCTTTTTTAAGAAAACAAATTTGGTCTGCATTTAAACATGGTATTTGACTTACCCCACAAATGTCTTTATTTGAACCCATCTTTCCTGTGTATTAATACGTGGAATTTGACTTACCTGCAATAAACGTCTTTATTTACAACCATTCTTGTTCTGCATTTAAACGTAGTATTTGACTTACCTGCAGCAGCTGTGTTTTTTTATAGAACCATCTTTGGTCTGTATTTAAACCTGAAATTTCACTTACTCGCAACAGACGTCTTTTTTGGAACCATCTTTGGTCTGCATTTAAACATGGTACTGATTTACTCACAACATACCATTTTTAAGCAATTTTGGTTGTTTTTTAACTTTGTATTTGACTTACACGCAACGGATGATTTTTAACAACTTTTGTGTCTATTTGAACATGATATTTAACATACCTGCAATAAATATCTTTATTGACAACCATCCTTTTTCTGTATTTAAACGTGGTATTTGACTTACCTCCAACAGATGTCTTTTTTTTTAAACAATTGTACGTAGTATTTGACTTACCTGCTCCAGGTGTTTTTGTTTCAAACCATCTTTGGTCTGTTTTTAAATGTGGTATTTGACTAACCTGCAAAGGATGTCTTTTTTTAACAATTTTTGGTCTGTTTTTAAACGTGGTATTCGACTTACCTGCAACGGATGTCTTTTTTTTTAACAATCTTTGGTCTGTATTGAAACATGGTATTTGATTTTCCCGCAACAGATATTTTTTAGAACCATCTTTGCTGTGTATTTAACGTTGTATTTGATTTACCTGCAACAAATATCTTTTTTTTAAAACAATCTTTGGCCTGTATTTGTACGTAGTATTTGACTTACCTGCAGCATGTGTTTTTGTTTCGAACCTTCTTTGGTCTGTTTTTAAACGTGGTATTTTACTTACCTGCAACGGATGTCTTTTTCTTAACAATTTTTAGTCTGTTTTTAAACGTGGTATTCGACTTATCTGCAACGGATGTCTTTTTTTTAACAATCTTTGGTCTGTATTTAAACGTGGTATTTGACTTACTCCCTGCAAGTTTCTTTTTTGGAACAATCTTTCGACTGTATTTGACTTACATTTATCAGATGTTGATTTTTTTAAACCATCTTTGTTTTGTGTTTAAATGTAGTTTTTGACTAACCTGAATCAGATATCATTTTTCGAACCATCGTTGGTCTGTACATAAAGGCGATATTTTTTTATTCGTATCTTATGCCTTTTTTTAAAAAAAACAACTTTGGTCTGCATTTAAATATGGTATTTGACTTACCCCACAAATGTCTTTTTTTGGACCCATCTTTAGTGTGTATTAATACGTGGAATTTGACTTACCCGCAATAAACGTCTTTATTTACAACCATCCTTGTTCTGTATTTAAACGTAGTATTTGACTTACCTGCAGCAGTTGGGTTTTTTTATAGAACCATCTTTGGTCTGTATTTAAACCTGTAATTTGACTTACTCGCAACAGACGTCTTTTTTTTAACCATCTTTGGTTTATATTCAAACGTGATAATTCACTTGCCCGAAACAAATGTCGTTTTTTGAAACCATTTTTGTTTTGTATTTAAACGTGATATTTGACTTACACGCAACAAATGTCTTTTTTGGAACAATCTTTGGTTTGTATTTAAACATGGTATTTGATTTACCCGCAACATATCCTTTTTTTTAAGCAACTTTGTTCTGAATTTAAACGTGGTATTTGACTTACCCGCAACAAATATTTTTATTTGGACCCATCTTTGGTCTTTTTTTAAAGTGGTATTTGGCTTACCCGCAACACATAATTTTTTTAACAACTTTTGTCTGTATTTAAACATGATATTTAACATACCCGCAATAAATGTCTTTATGTAGAACCATTGTTGGTTTGTATTTAATCGTGGTATTTGACATACCCGCAATAAATATCTATTTAGAACCATCTTTAATCTGCATAAAAACATAGTATATTGACTTACCCGCAACAGACCAATTTTTATGGAATCATTTTTGGTTTGTATTTAAACGTGGTTTTTGACCTACCCGAAACACATTTGTTTTTTTTCGAATCATCGTTGGTCTTTATTTGAATGTGGTACTTGATTTACTCGCAACATATGCCTTTTCTTTAAACAACTTTTGTCTGTATTTAATCGTGGTATTTAACTTACCCGCAACAGTCGTCTTTTTCATGGAAGTATCGTTGGTTTGTACTTAAACGTGGTATTTGACGTACCCGCAACGGATGTCTATTTTTGGACACATCTTTCGTCTATATTTAAACGTAGTATTCGCCTTACCCGCAACTGATGTCTTTTTTTTTTAACAATCTTTGTTCTGTATTTAAACGTGGTATTTGATTTATTTGATAGAAGTGTTGATTGTACGGATTTCAACAAATTATAAATACACAAAATGTCTTCTGACTTCTTAAATCAAACGTCTTGTTGTCTGTAACTACTTTAAGCACTTAAAGTACTTTCCTTTCGTTTAACGTTTTATTATCAATAGAATTCGCGAAATTACCTATTTGTATAACATTAAGTAATGTATAGTATGTAAATTCTTTTTAGTTTAGCTGAAGTGATTTCATGTAATATTCCTTGAAATAGTCTAGTTGATTTTGTATTCTTTATGGGGGTCGATTGACTGATTGATTAGAATTAACCACAAAGCTACACTAAAGGCTATCTGTGCTTTGCCCACCACCAGTATCAAAACCGTTCGCTAGCGGTGTGAGTCCACAGACATGCAGCTGTGTCGTTTGTGAGGGGTGCTAGGGTGAAAAGTGTTGAACAAAGTGCATATTTCCCTAACTTATTATTTGGTTTATGTGATCCTATGAATATGTAGTACGTGGGATGAAGAGTAGAAAAGATAGATTGTATAACAAATATTCTAAACATCTGCCCAGAGCACAAAGGTACTTAGACGTCGAGAAGGAAACAGTTTCATTTCATTGGATTTTCGTTTTTCAGAGTAATCACGAATTTAACCCATTTTGCCACTATCATAAATATTTATTAATATTTAATATATAAATAAATACCCATTAGAACCTCTCCCAGTCTTTCTTAAGGTCTTACTATGTATCCAAAGTAGTATATCTTCCATTTTGTACAAATGCCCAGGAGTTTCCTTTTTTAAATTGTACAAAGCCCGGCATGGCTAGGTGGTTAAGCCACTCGACCTGTAATCTGAGGGTCGCTGGTTTGAATTTCCATCACACCAAACATGCTCACCCTTTCAGCCGGACGTTATAATGTATCGGTCAATCCCACTATTCATTGGTAAAAGACTATCCCAATAGTTGGTTTTGGGTGGTGATAACTAGCTGCCTTCCCTCTTGTTTATGAGGGAACATTCCACTGCTAAATTAGAACGGCTAACGCACATAATCCTCGAGTAGCTTTGCGCGAAATTCAAAACAAAACAAACATATGCTCAGCCTGTTTTGTAAACCCATCTTCTACTCTAAACATGTCATTAAATAAAAACATACAAATGGCTTCATTGTCTACAGGAATACGAAACAAAACAATTGTTTGGTAAGCTCTGCATATGTGTATAGTTAAAGCTACTCGTAATTATCTATTTTTCTGAGATTTATGAATAGAGAGAACAATAAATACACAACTTGTCAATAAAATTTGTTTATTTTTTAAAGCTCACCTGATATTTCTTCTTTAAATGAGTTACTATTCTGTGTTGAAACTTTTGTTGCCTTATTTAAAACAAGAGAACTATACATGATTTAAATGAAATTTAAAAAAATAATATCCAATAAAATTCGCGAATGTCGTTGAACTTCAATCTAATCAATGCATTTTATATTAGAAATGGTATCTATGGCATATTTCTAATCATAATATAATAATTGTTAAATAATTATTTAATATATTTAATACGATATAAAGCAGAAAAATTACGCATCATTTTTCCCATCACTCTTTGCAACGGACACGTATATGACATCATCTAAAGTGCAGAGCAGACGCTCGAAAATGGGTGAAATATCAAGTAAAAAAAGTTAAAATTGTACAAATTGGTTGATATATAAACGTATTTCACATTTTAAGAAGATACTGACTTTGAATCGCACTAGTATTTTTAATGGTGTTTTATTAAAAATTAAAAAATACATCGTTATGGACGTTGATAATGAGTTGGATGCAAATTTATTGCAGCAGTTTAGTTGCCTTGGTACAACCGATCGCGAAGTTTTAGTTTCGCAACTTCAAAAGTTATTAGGAAATCAACTAAACCCTGCAGGATGTACTTTCTTCTTGGATATGAATAATTGGTAAGTTTTAAGGATTGTCAAATACTGATCGTTGACATAATGGTACGATATTATTATTATTAAGTACTTAAAATGATATGAAGTGTAGGCCTAGAGTAAATAATAATTGAAAGTGTTCATAGTTATACGTATAAAGTCTGGCAAGTTGAGAGAAAACAAAAATATGATAAAAACTTTGGATTATAATCAAACTGGATTTTTCTTATTAACCTGCTGCCTTGTTTAAACTAAAGGTTAATCTGTCTCAAAATTTATCGGCGGTTGAGTCTTTGCTTTTTATGGTTTTAATATGTACATTGACGGCAATAGAGAATGACTTGAATCAATTAGTAAAATGGTCAAGTAGATGATTTTGGGGGGATAGGTTAAGACCTCTTATTTTCTCTTGTGCTTATTTAATTGTGTAAGACTGTTTAGTGTTTAATAAACTGTTATCATGCCTTAGATTGCTTTATGCTATATTTAGTAGATTTAGAGGACACAAGTTAAAGACTTGAATGACTGGCTAGGCTCCAGTTAAAACATTATTTTCCCCACTGACTTGCCAAATTACGTGTTTTTCTTAATTTTTAAAGGATTGTTCACAACTGTAATAATACTTAAAATTACCAAACAGTATTCTGTGATTCTAAGACCAAACTGCCCCATTTATTGAAGGTAAACATTTTGAAATATAAGACCTGGTGTGGTATGCGAGTGTGAAATGTCTTCTGCTAATCACATTTATTAACATTAATAGGAAGTTGATAAAAAAAATATCAACTCTCTCTCTCCTTTTTTTAAATGTAGCCTTTAACATAGATGTATACATTTTAAGAACATCTTAAACTGACGAAACACCACCTAGCTACAAAAACTAGAAGTAGTACTTCATAAATTTGCAGTTATTTTAATGTTGAAGGCCCTACTTCAAGCATTATCAAATTCATGTTTTATTTGTTCTTTGAACTGAATTGTCTCTGTTTCATTCCATGTCATTGGTCCGGTGATAATAAAATCAAGTCTTTGGAACATTTCTTCACAGCTCAATCTTGAATTAAGTAGTTCCTTTTTAGCTTTTTGTGACACGTTTTGTAATGTTACTATCCTGTGTGTAATAATATCAAAGATAAATACAATATGGTAAAACAGGCTCCATTAATTTCTAGAAAAGGAGACAATAACATTTTTATTATTTCGTTAAAATTCTTTTAAATAATTTCATAATCATCATTGATCTTTTCAAAATAATTACTTAGCCAAAAGTTTTCAGCATAAATGAGACGTAAGTTGTGCATTACCTTCAGTTGCTCCCAATTCTTTCATTAATTTTCTTCTTTGATACCTTTCTTCTTTTCAAGAGAAGTTTACTTCTACGTTCTCTATTTTATCATTATTAGAGTTGGGTATTTAATGTACTTGACAGCCACATTAATTTATTAAATTTGATTAATCAAGGGGCACAATGTTCATTTAATCAGAATATGCACAAGCTACAAAAAAATAAATAGCAGCATGCATGTTTAAGAGATAATGTGATGAATATTTGAATGATAACTGCTGGCTTTGAGGATTTTTTTTCCAATACTTTAGTGTTTAATTTATTGGCTAGGACAGCCCAAAAGGTCCCTTGTTGTCTTTTAATTTTATAAGATCAATAATATAAAAGCCTTTAATTTCATTATACTATATCCTAGATAACAGGACAAGAAGGTACAAGATTAAGATTTGTAAAATACCAACAACTTTTTAGACAGTTTTATTCTTCTGACAGGTAGAGTAACTTATGGAATGAGTTGCTCTAGGTAGTAGTGGAGGCCAAATCTATACAGGAGTTCAAGAATAGAATTAATGGTGTATTTAACTTAGGTCAAACTGAATTAGCTTTAGGGGATTTAGGTCCATTTAACAAATGGTTTCACAAAATATTTATTATGAAGTATTACTGATGATCTTAATAAGCAAGAAACATACTACATATGAAGTAATGTACAAAAGATGGTCACTTCCCCTAGATATTATGCCTTCAGTTGATCAGACTCTAGACTGTTGAGACTTAACCTTCATCACTTTGTTGGTAGTGATGGATTTAATGGAGCTATACATCACTACCCACTTGACAGGTTATTTTCATTCAAGCTTAGAAGAAGCTATAACTTGAAGTCTCTCTTGAACTACCATTGAAGGACATAAGATATCAGTTTTTATTTTATGGAATGTGCAACATTACAACCATGGACTCCATGTACAGAACAGGTGTGATCACAACAGAGTAACAAGGAACAAAGGCAACTAAAATAGTGTTAATTTAGTGACTTTTTTTTTTACTCCACTTTATTTAACGATATTGCACATAAGTGATAGGTTCTGAATAATACTGTATTAATACAAGAAGTAACAAATGCATGGTGTAGTTACATACCAAAAAGATTTCCTGAAAAATAAGGGATGGATTTAAATTTTCACCGTTCTCCAGAGTGGGTGTACCAGATGGTTCCTTATTGTTATTTATTACTCTGTAACATTCATACTTTACATGTTTATTACTTCTTCAGGAACCTGCAGGCAGCCGTGTGTTCCTACTTTGACTTTGAAGCACCTTTAGAAAAACTGCCATCGATGTGTTTTGTGAAGGATGTAACTATTGGAGAAGGAGAAGCAGTACAACCCAGTACTAGATTTGTGAAGACTTGGAAAATTCAAAATCATGGTAAGTTATCATAGAGTATATCTGTTAATCTCTCTTAGTAAGTATCTATTTAATATTCAGGTTTTTATTTGTAATTATAGTTTTGTGTTTACTGTAGGAATTTGCTGAAGATGGAATGTGTATATTCTGAAACATACATTAAATATGTTGTTATTCATCACTTCTGTGGTTGTATTGTTCGTCATTAGACTACGTTTTCCACCTCATGAATCTGTTGCCAGTATACTGACCAGGATGTATGGATATGAACCTATTAGGTCAGTGTTACAAGATGTATAATGTTGACTCTTAGTTTGTTTCTTGTTGCTTGACTTGTGCTTGTTAGTCAAGACAATCTGATTAATGACCTGTCAAAAGATTTATAACATCTTAAAGTGTGTCCATAAAAGAAGAAAGTTTTATATTGCTGTTGATGGTGGAATTGTATTAGTTATATCTGACATACTCATAAATGTTGTTTTAAACTATGTACTTTAGGTTGAAGTTGTATAATTTGTTTGTTTTTTATATACAGCAACTGTTGATGCATAAGTTAAAAGTGTTGACCACGCAGTTTTAATTTTATAATGTATATAAATTGGGACCCTATGTAACATGCTTGAAGTGTCTGTTTAATATCAGGAGATGAACATTGGCCTCCAGGGTGCTGCCTCAGGTTTACAAATGGTCATCGTCTTGGTTATGTAGATAAAGCTTTAGTTAAACCATTGAAGCCTAAAGAAATAGCTGATATCTCCATAGAGATGGTCAGTCCAGATCGGCCAGGTATTTATCAAGGCCAGTGGAGGATGAGCACAGCAACTGGACAATACTTTGGAGGTAAGGACTGTAAGCTGACCACAATGATAAGGTCAATGTCAAGTAATGGAAGTATTTTTGAAGTTTGAGTCACATAAAATGCACTTGATAACACTGTAACAAAATTTTTACATTTTCTTGTTCTTGGGCAGAAAGTGTTATTTCCCAATTGCTTATGCGTAAAATAAATGGAAGAGATCTGTTTTTCTCTTCAAACTTTGCTTTTGTGATCTGGGAGCGTATAACAAGAACATGATGAGAGACTATATTTTGGGGCTGATACGTGAAAGTGATTTGCAAATCTCGAAAAACTATTTGCTTCTAAATATTTTTGTATAACTTTAGTATAAATACATGTAAATTTTGATTCATATGTTGTTTTATTTAGACCATATATAAATGAAAATGTGCAAATTTGCCCATTTTTACATAGAAAATAGGTTAATTTCTAAATTTTTCATTGTTCAGGTCACAAAAGCAAGGTTTGAAGGGAATAATGGCCATTTTCTGTACTTTTACAGCATAAGAAATTAAGAAATAACACATACTATCAAGGAACAAAATTTGTATTACATAGTGTAATTAAGTAAGGCATTTAACAGGCATCAAGTTTAAAATGCAAATTCCTTATGGTTAAATGTCCAATTATCTAACTTTGGCTTTATTAACTAACAACTGAATTACATATATGCTAGCATATGTGATTTCTTTCAGATATTTACACAAGTTATTTGAAATTGCCTGTAAAAAGTTATTGTGTTTTATAGGAACAATTATAACTTTCTTTAGATTGAAAATATTTTTTATTCTCGTTTTGAAACCTGTTATCATTGCAACCTCTCTCTTAAAAACGTACAGAAACACCTTGCATTCAGTCTTGGGCAAAATCAGTGTTTCTGGATGTAGCAAGAACTTTCAAGTGTTTGCCTGTGTATTTTACACCCATAACATTTGACACTTACTGCATTACTTGATTATTGTTGAATCATGTGTTTTACAAATAATCAAGTTAAAATCTTTATTCTAAAGTTATCTATTATGGGTATTAAAAGTGTATTTAAATAAAGTACAGACCAATGTTTTTACCTTCTTGAGTCATCTTCAGGCTAATGCTGTTCTGTACTTTATTTTAGTTAAAGTTTTAACACCAGCCAGCTTTAGAACACATTTTTACTTCAAGTGAGTTTCTGGTCATCCTGAATTACAAGTTAAAATCTGTTGGCTAACCAGTTGACGGACCAGTAATAATAACTATAAAGTGAAAAGCTTGAACTTTTTATAGCACTTAAACCAAGAGAAATTCTAAAGACATTAAAGTTACATACCGAAACATAACATTATTCCAATTTGGATTAAAGATAACCTCAACTAAGACATTACATCTTATAAATATCGCAAATTTATCAAAAGTGAAGAGTTATGATAAACTGATTTTTTATTTTTATGCTAAGAGGTAAATGTTTGTATAAAACTAGAAATAACTAGTGTTAAAACCTTTTAGTTTTTTTAAGATGACTCATTTGTTATGTGTATCACACATCACTTTGGAATCTAGCAGTGGATACATGAGTTGCAAAAATGCCTTCTATTTTGGAAGATCAAAATCCCATGTTAATTGTATAAATTTATAAGCATGTGAGATTATCAGTGAAAAAGATAGCCTATTGAATAAATGAGATTATTCTTGAAAAGTACCACCTGATAAACATATGGGATTGTGAAAGAAAAGTATAACCTTATGAACATGTTGGACTGTCAGTGAATGACTTGACCTTGCAAACATTTAAGATTTTCAATGAAAATTGAAATAAAACTAAGTAATTCCTGCTATTCTTCAGATAACACAATAACAATGTAGGACGTGTGATCTGATTCTACCATTTTAGCACTGTTACTTATAATCAGTTTTAACAAAAGTTGTGTTAACATGTATTATGTATAATTAACATTTTAGCTACAGCTACAACATGCTGTAATCAGTTTACCTAGTTCTAAAAGTTTTTAATGAGTTGTATCCAGTTGATATTACTGTACCATTTGAACTATTAGTACGTATGGCCAGTTTATTAGATTATACCCTTTTAAGTAATTTTGCATATGATTAGTTAATTTGATTAATAGTTTTACTTTTTGCAAAATCTGACAGTGAAGTTTTAATGAAATAAAATTTATCAATTAAAGAATGTTATTTAATAATTTAGTCATCATTTTAATTACATATGTCATCCTTCAAATTTAGCTTTATTATCATTGTCATTATGTTATGTTGTTTTTTTCATTTCTTGTAGCTATATTATTTACAACAGTTGAAATTTTTCTTGCTTACTTCCAAAACTTTAAAGATTGAATGTACATTATTTAAAAAAAAAATTTTTTTTCCATCATTCTGGTGTCAAATTAAACTTTGGTATCTTTACTAACTTTCACTTTTCTTAATAGCTTGTTTTACTAGAAATAAAATATATTTGGTTCTTCTAGCACTAACCATGATATAGGTCAGTGACTGTAGTCCAAGTGACTTCTCTGAGACAGTAGCATCCTCTGGCTCAGGTAGTCTGTTTAAAACAAGTGATTTATTTTATTAAAAAGGTAAATCAGTTGGAATAATTCAAGGGTGATTCAACAATAACTTTACATTGAATGCTGGCTAGTGGAATACATTGGTAACTTGCCAAGACCGTTCTCTAATTTTAATATTTTCAAATCTAGAAAGTATCTATGTACACCCTCCCCTAGGGGTTAATGTGCTTCAGGTTGGGAACAAATGGTGTATGCAAAAAAGTTGTGGAGAGCAGTGTTTCTGTTTTGTAATTTTCATCTTGTTATTTTAAACAAAGTTTCTTTTTTGCTTTGGTTTTATAAGACAAATGCTAAAATAATTACATTAATAAAGAATTAACACTACTGATGTAATTTTTCAGGAGTGTATAATCAGTTCTACACATTATCTTTAAGTAATGGGTTTGATAGGTATACTCAATACATGAATAACATCGAGCATGTGATTGCATCGTATCTCAAGGATAAAAATGTTCTTGGCTTTAACTAAACTACCATTTGTAAGTACGACATCAGTTTAATTCATTGTTGTGGCCTTTCTTATAGAGGTAATCTGGGTGATAGTGACAGTGGCCGAAGGAGGACTGCTCAGTTTAACTCAACAAATGGATGCTTTCCACCAACTAGGTCAGCCTGTCCACAATGCTCCCATCTCTACAAACCCTTTTGCAGCTAGTGAAAGGCTACATACATTCAACAGTAAGTATTAATGTTTCAATTACCACAATCGACCTAAGTGTGAATATCAGGTAGAATTACTTGATAAACATCTGGAGTTGTAAGAAAATCATAAAGTAGTGCCTTCTGGTGTCTCTCAGTAATGTTGTTAACATGTGTCTTCCTTGTCACTAGTAGACTACAATTTTCTATGCTGTTTGCTTGTAACTTGTTTTGAAATAAGTTGTCTGGAAATCATTTGACATTATTATTTACAGTGACTCACCAACAGCACTCATATCACCAATAATGTTCAATCAAAGCAAGCCACTTAGGTGTAATGTATATGGCCAATTTATGTACAAATGTAAAAGCTATATTAATATATTGGTGTCAGTGTGGTATCAGAATAAAATCTAAACATTAAAATGTTTTCCATGATGATGAGAAACCCCCTTAAAATAAAAATGTATCTCAAGACAGCTGGTATGAGGTAAAATAAAATAGAGAGCAATGTTTTGACCTTCTTAGGTCATCTTCAAGTCAAAACATTGTTCTCTATTTTATTTTAATAAGTTTTAATATCCATACCAGCCATCTTGAGATACATTAGAATATTTTGATTCACTCACTGGGTATGATTTGTGCTAAATATTTGTCCAAAGAAAATCCTGGTGGGTGTAGGTTTGACCACATCTATAATGTGACTAGTATCTATTTTGTGGATAGAAATTTGTTTGCCAGCATATGAATTGGAGTTGAGTGATAACATTGACATGAACTGTGGTTGTCTAGAATAAATACTGCTGTGATCCTGCACATTATACAGGTACGGCTATGACATCACTTGTACTAGCGTAACAGGATTATTGACAACAGTCATAATACATCCATACTCTTTTAGCCTCATCACAACAGGATGGAGGACTTTCTGTCAATGGATATTTGTGTAATCCACCAAGCTCAGCATCTCCATCAAGGTTTATGTATAACTGCTCCAGTAGTCTCCCTTCCTCTCCAGTAAGGAAGCTGTTATTTGAGGTAGGCATTTTAACTTGTCCATAGTTTCCTTCTCAACTGTTCTTGGGTATGTATTTTATACAGATTACTAGTGGTTCCACCTTACACAACAAGGGTATCATATTTTTGTACTATGCTACAGTTATTGCAACTGATGCGAGACCCCATAACACCACCTAAACTGCAACACTCAATGTTTTAAAGACAACATGTATTTTCTAATACTTGTTCAAGAATATATTTTAAAATAGTACATATTTCTATATAACATAATGTAAGACTCGTATAACTTCATAAACTTTTGATAACATAAGTGCTAGAAAAACTAGTTCATCACTGTAGCTGTAAGACACAGTTGTTGCCAATTTATTTCAACCTAACCCTGATTATTGTATATTGTATAAATGCAGAAGGGATACAAGTGGGAAGTCTATAGTGTACATCTTTCCTCTGGGCAAGAATTTTCTAAATACAGTTTCATGTTGCATAATCCATCTTTCTTTGTAGTGAAACTAGTTATGATTTGTGTAAGTGCCTCAAATGTTCATTCTTATTTGCAATATTTCAATCAAGGTTTTTTCAAACTTGCCATAATGCACATTAAACTAGTTTAAACTTTTTGGCCAAATAAGAAATCAATAATTTTTATTTATTAGTTTTGTAGATGTATACCACACAGTAAAAAAACTTCAAATATAACTAAGTTTGCTTTCTCTGTTCTTAGACATCATCAATGATACCCCAGCTATCTTCTTTGCCATCATCCCAGATCCAAAACAACACTGAAATGGGTTCAGAAGATATGATGTTATAGAGTATTTAAAAGTATTTTATGATTTATGGGTATGTTGTGTGTGTTTCTAACTTTGAGAGAAAAAACTTGCTAGATTTTGACAGAATACTTCCAAACAGTTTTCTTTTTACCATGTCATTTTGTTTATTTTTCAAGTCAGTCAACAAAGTTACCAGTGTACTTGTTGCTTACAGATGTAAGCTTAAATAAACATTTAGTTTGAGTTACAAATATCTACAAAGTGGTTTGGAAATGGCATCATTTAGATATTCTTGCAAAATCATGAGTAAAAAAAATTACTTTTAGGCCTAAACTTCACAAAGAAAACCAATCATTGGATTTGTCAGTTTATTCACTGAGAAAAATGTTTTGTTTTCATTATACAATTGTGTTATTTTCTTTCACAACATACAATAATTTTTTTTTTTTTTTTTACAAACATCTTCATAAGAACAAACTTGCTGTAATTTTATGTTAAATACGTTGAAAACATGGTCCTACTTAATCATTAGGCTAAGTTGTAAATGAGTGTCAGGTTTAAGTGAATAAAAGATCACAGAACATGTAAAATGTGCATAACAAATACTGTAATGAGATTATCTGCTTTATCAAATCATGTTTCTCTGTCTTTTAGAATTGTGAATTCACAGCTTATACACTGACAAAAATTATGTTCCTAGGTGTGAGAAGTTCATTTTTTGTGTTCATATCGAACTGTATAGTTTTATTGGTTGAGACAACCTTTAGATTCACTTCAAGTGTACAATAGTGTGTTGAAATACAATTACAATTATTGTACTTTGTTTTTGTGTCAAAAACTATCAAATCAACTGAAGCAAGTCCTTCCAAAGTGAATATAAAGTTTACCAGTTTTAGTTCTCCATTTCCAGTGTATGTAGGTGTGGTAAATAAGCAGCACGGAAATATTCAAGGACATTTGTTAACAATAAACATGAGCTGTAAAATTATATTTCATCTTAAGTTTATAGTTCTGTTTAACAACCATCAAAGACTCCAGTATGGGAGCTCCAAAACCTCAGATTAATAAAAATAACCACCGTAAAAATTCTAGTGTCTTCATTAATTGTAAGAAATTTAACATCTTCTAATGTACATTGGTAATAATTATAAGGAATGTAACACCAAATCTTCTAGTTCTTTCAATTAAAAATAGACAAAAAAAATACTTCCAAAAAGATTTGAATGCTCATTTCAGGTAATTCTCTCTCAATGAAAGGTATTTTACCACCTTTAATGCAAGTATGTCAATCTTGTGGCTCTTACATATTTTAAAATATTTCTCTGTATAGCATCTTTATTCAATTCTTTAAACAAAATCTTGGTCAATAGTTTTCAAAACCATACACATTGTTATCGATCTGCAACCTCACATTCAGTAAACCATGGAAAAGGCATATAAAAAACATTAAAAAAAGGAGGTTGGCAGAACTCTCTAAAATAATTACAAGTTAAAACTACAATGTGTTAGGAGAATAAATTTCTATCTAGGTAATGAGATATGGTTAATAGAGAAGAAAGGGTTTAATTTGTTTTTAAATGTTCAGCTACAACAGTGGATTAGTAGAATACCCTTTGTGTAAAGGTAATACTATGTTTATTTTTGTTTTTGTTACTTACAATTCTAAAATAATAACCTACTACTATACTTATCAGGTATATTTGGAATGTGATGTAAAGTTCTTTACTTTTATAAAAGTATATGTACAGAAAAATGAAACATCTTTGTTGGAAGCAACTCCACTCTTGCTATTAAGCATGTGCCTTTAATACTTCATAGAAAAATATTTGCAGTTTGTCATTTAGTAGTTTTTCTATCTAAGTAAAACTCGCATTTGAACTGTTAAAAACCATCTTTATTAGCTATAGTTTAATTTGTTAAAACCAAGTAAGTGAACATTGTCTCCAGTTCTACAAATCAATGCTCTGAAGCTTCTATATAAATACATTACATATATGTATCAATACGTTTCATGTACATTCATAAATTTTATAACAAAGATCCAATTATTTGTGATTTACTAATTACATGTAATTTTTCATTAAGTATTGAAGGATTGTTTGAAATTTAAAGTCATGACTTTATAAAAAGATGTTTGTTTTTATGTATAAAATTTGTACTGTTCTTCATTGTTTTAAAAGTTGAATATCCTGGGAAACACCTGAAACGATTTTATTAAACATCCTAAAGTTGTGTATGTTGCATATTCTTATAGAAATAAAGATCTGTTAGAGTAGTTTCGAAGATGAAACTGAAAATTTAATTTTCAATAGTTTCATAGTTCTATACATTAAAAACTGGCTTAAGGATATTACAATTTGTAAAACAAACCATTTCAATACCTTTATGAAATGTCACTTAATAAAACCCTACAATAAATAATTCTAATATAAGCTTGTTGTAGGGTTCTGGTAATTGTTCTCTTGCAGCAATAGCACATTTGATGATGTTCTTGTCTAGGTTGTAACGGACATCTCGAGAAATCTGCTTTCATTGTTCTTTAAAAGGTCAATTGCTTGTTCAAACTAGAAGTGGTATTACCTTGAACCACTGACTACACTCCCCCAGAATAGTCTACTACTTGGTTCTCATAACAGTGTCCCCCAGACAAAATCATTTACAGCTGGTGTAACACATCACCATGGTTTACATACTTACAGGCTATATTCAACACAAAACAGAGCTGGATGAATCAAAGGTGATCCAGAGTCACCATTTTATTTGTGGTCCAATTCGTCTTTATCCGAATTCTAAAAACCAACAAAATAAAATGGAGATCCTGCACCATTATTCAAGCATTTTGCCTGCTTTGAACACTACTTTTTTTAAAGTAAACTAGCTGGACACTCAAGGGCACCAAGGTAAAACCAGCAGGATGTTCAGGCCAGGCAGTAACCATCCAAGTACAAGCTTTATTCAACAGAAGACATCCTTGAACATCTTTCAGTGATGTTGAGAAAACCATATGTAAAAATGGCTCGTTTGGGTTGAGAAAATATTTTACGTAGAGGAGTGAACGTTTCGACCTTCTTCGGTCAGCATCAGGTTCACAAAGAAAGAAAGGGGTAACTGACCAGAAGCTGCCCACATCTTTGAAAGGGGTTGTGTAACTGAGTGGCAGAATGTAGAGGGCAGTCTTAGATGTTTCAATATACAATTTTATATTTATTTTATTTTTAATATAGGTATGAAGGTGTGGCTTTGTATTGGTTTATTTTGGCTTTAAGTTGTTGTATAAGTAAGGCTTCTTTAATTTTGAGCTTGTTTTTACTTTATTTAGTATTTGAGTTTTCTATGGTTATGTTGTGTTTGACTTGCAGTGTTCGAAACCGTGTGAAGGTCACTTTTTGTGTCCTTTGAATCTGGTTTCCATTTTTCTACCTGTTTTCCAATATAGAAGTCACGGCAGTTATCACATTGTATTTTATAAATAATGTTGGTGTGGTGTTTGCCAGTGTAGTTTTTACATAGTATATACCTCAGTTTTGTGCCTAGTTTTTGAATAAAGTTGGTATTAACTGCAATCTCATATTTTGTTACTAGTTTTTGCCAAATGTTATTTATCTGCTGATGTTGGGAATATAGGGTATGCAGCAGTATTTGGATTCGTGAAATGTATTTACTTTTGTTGGTTGATTTTGCTTTCTGTCTAGATGTTTTCTACAGTTTCTGGAGGAAACTTATTGATGTTGATGAAGTATTGTTTTATTTTATCTGGTGAGCATAGTTTTATGGCTGTGTTTATTTGGTTTCTTAGTATGTTGAGTTTTTGTTTTGTTTCATGTGCTGAGCCCCAAAGAATGTATAATCCAGTACGAGTGATTTTACGGTGAATTCCTGTTTTAAATTGTCTGTTCTTGTAATTTTGAGGTTAAGAAATATTTGATTGCTTTCTTCCTGTTCACATGAAGTTAATGTTGGGATGTATAGAGTTTTGTTTAGTTGTTTCGTGTGTCTCTTAGATTTGTGTATATTGGTTTAAATTTGTTTATGACTGATAGGATGCTCTTCATCAAAATACTATTAAAAATGAAAAAAGCCAACACAATTTCACCAACACTTTATTCCTACCTTACGCACACCACAATTATATGGCATCTCAAAACCTCATAAACAAGACTGTCCATTGAGACCAATAATGTCCACATATGAATCATTTAATTACAATCTTGATAAATACATAGCATGGGCATTCTCCAAATATGTAACATCAGCCAGTTCATTCATCAAGACTCTTTTAATTTCAAGTCTAATCTAAATCAACTTAATCATAAAGTCTTAATGGCCAGTTTCCATGTTATATCTCTCTTTACAGAAGTTCCAACCACTGAAGCCTGCAAGATAGCCTTAGAACTCTATATCCGAGACCGTAATCCATCTATAGACATTCCCAGCGACCCTCATAGAATTCACCAGGATGAAGACAAACTTCATGTTCAACAACCCCAACTATATACAAACAAATGGTCTAAGCATGGGCAATCCAGTATCACCAGTTCTAGCCAATATTTTTATGACACAAGTTGAAACACAAGCAATTAACATAGCATTACATCCACCACTATACTGGTACAGATACGTGGATGACACGGTTGCAGGATTCAAATCTACAGAACACACTTAATTTTTTCAATCACATTAACTCTATACATCCCAACATTAACTTCACATGTGAACAGGTAGAAAGCAATCCAATATCATTTCTTAACCTCAAAATTACAAGAACTGATACACAATTTAAAACAGAAATCCACTGAAAAATCACCCATACTGGACTATACATTCCTTGGGACTAAGCACATGAAACAAAACAAAAACTCAACATACTAAGAAACCAAATAAACACAGTCATAAAACTATGCTCGCAAGATAAAATTAACGATGAATTAGACAAAATAAAACAATACTTCATCAACATCAATAAGTTTCCTCCACACACCTAGACAGAAAGCAAAATCAACCAACAAAAGTAAATATATCTCACGAATCAAAAAATCGCGAAACCATATACTGTTGCATACCATATATTCCCGACATCAACAAAAATATAACCAACATTTGGCAAAACTTTGTAACAAAATATGACATTCCAGTTAATACCAAATTTATTCAAAACCAGGCACAAAACTGAGGTCTATACTATGTAAAAACTACACTGACAAACACCACACCAACATTATTTATAAAATACAATGTGATAACTGCCACGACTTCTATATTGGAGAAACAAGCAGAAAAATGGAAACCAGATTCAAAGAACACAAGTCACCTTCACACTGCAAGTCAAATAAACACAACGTAACCATAGAAAACACTCAAATACTAAGTAAAGAAACAAACGCAAAATTAAAGCCTTGCTTATACAACTTAAACCCAAAATAAACCAATACAAAGGAACACCTTTATACCTATATTGAAAATAATAAAATAAATATAAAATTATATATTCAAACATCTGACACTGCCCTCTACATTCCAACACTCAGTTACACAACCCCTTTCAAACATGTGGTCAGCTTCTGGTCAGTTACCTCTATCTTTCTTTGTGAACCTGACAATGACCTAAGAAGGTCGAAACGTTCGCTCTATGTAAAATATTTTCTCAACCCAAATGAGCCGTTTTTACATATATATTTCAACATCTTTGACAGAGTACAGCTTTTCTAAACCACTATATAAATGCTACTCATTCACATTAGGTTAATTTATTTCAAATATGATTTCTGGAATGACACCTGGCAGACTTTCACTTAAAGACAGAAACCATCTTTGAGAAATTGTGTAAAAAAATTTACACCAAATAGTGACATCTATTGGCCACACTTTATACTAAAACTTTTTATAAAATGTCATACCTGTACACACCACTACCTCATCTCTAAATTACGAATCTTTTGAACTGAAGTACAATATTTAAAATTACACATCTTTGACTTGTTGACGACTCCAGCCTGTTGGGTCTTCTATTTTCCACACAAGTGGAGTATAAAGTATATATGGATAATTAACTTCTGTTAACTAGGTAATTCATTTTCAGGAACTTTTATCACTTGTAACCTTCATTATAAAAATTTTCCTTTTTATTCTTTCCGAAACTAAACTTTCAGTTTCTTGCTTGATGTTGATAACATCATGTTAGTTTATTCTTTACAAACCTTCATCCAATTTGGCCAGCATCGTTACAGCTAGTTATGAAAAACAAGTGGCTTTATCTTTTTAAATGTACATTTTTAAGCCTTTTTACCATTTACCTAACACTGGATATAAGAAAATGGGTTATATAACCACATTTGAACTCCAAGAATACCTCACCCTTCATGTTACTGGCTGATTCTCAAAGGCTAGTTCTTGGACACTGTTGATAAGTTAGATGGTGTTTTATATTTAATATCATTCCATCTTTCATCACATTTCTTTTCCCATGTCTCATCATTACTGTTGGAAATGTAAATTTAATACAAAATTCATACATTACAATGTTCCCATTTTATCTCAAATCCAGAAAAATAAAGGACTCTGTTAAAATGTACTTAAAACATGAAGCTGGGGTATGCATTTTTCACCCTATGAAAGTCACATTAAACAAACTGGGTCTCTGTTTTTCAATCCTATGAAAGTTACATTACACAACTGTGAAGTACGTTTTTATTTGTTGGTTTTTAAGGAAAAACATTATACAGAATTTTTGTCTAAAATTAATATTTTCAAACTTCCATAAATTTTTTGCCACAGAAATACATATAAACCTGAATGAATTGCTTTCAACATTGGTATTGAAGAAGAATCTTTAATCATCACTTGTATATACACATACAAAATCTGAAAATACCATACTTGTCACATTAATTAGTAAGTAAACCTTATGGTCCCATTCGTTAAGCACTGCATTTATCGTTCCTTAGCTTCTGGTGTACTTTCCCCAGATGTGAAGCATAAAAACTGAGGCAATGAACAAGAGACTCATGACCAGCACCGGCACAGGCCCTCTGGAAGACAAACATCCTTTAACTCTATTGCAGTTCTCCAAACAATCATATTATTTAAATAACAAGTACCTAACCAGCTTTACATCACATCATTCACATTTTATGTTTAATTTGAATGTACTTGATACACAACCATCAGATAAAAGATTAGCAGGTTCCCTGAAAACACTAAACTCTAGTTCTGATTAAATAAAGTGACAGTTACTACACATAACTACTAATCATTTTTCATATATCAAGATTTCACAATATTTAAAAGGACAATCTGTGAAAGATGTTAATACTTTTAAGATTGAGTTACTGAAGGAAAACACATGATTATGTGTGATGAACTACAAACTCAAGCAAATTGTTTCATAAAACTACACAGAACATTTGGCAGGAATTTCTAAATGTCTCCAAACAAACTCTTCACTACACCACTCAAAAATTACCAACATTTTATGAAGTGCATCACATTTCATAAACCACCTACACTTTAATACCGGGCGAGTCATCAGTATAAAATCTCCACATGCCACCAGTGCCAGCAGGAACTCCACCCCTGGAATGTCCACCTCCAGCACCTCCAGAACCAGATTTCCTAATGTTATTATTCATATGAATGAAGTTAAATATGTGTAAAGTTACTAAAGGTCACTAAACAAAGTAATTCCATACTCAATATTTTATTTTAAAATATAAAATTATTTAAAAGTTTTCTATCATACACATAAATAACAGTTTGCTTTCAATGTATCAACTGAAACACCCAAAGAAATGGCAATCTTATAAAATTTCAGTGAAAACAGTTTTTGAATGAACATTAAAATTAGAGCAATCCATTTTTACCTACTAAAGGTTTTCTGTAAATACACCATAATCTTACAAATAGCCTCAGTTTATACCATTATTACTTACTGTTTTATTGAAATATAGATTTTTAAATTTAAAGAAGCATTAAACTTTGTCTTTTGTACCTACACAACAGTATGATAAAAACTAAATAGCACCCTTCTTTACATTGTAACTTATAACAATGTGCACCACAGCCAAAACTATAAGCAGTTTCTTATAAATCAAAGAGATTTCTTTGTTAAAAAAAATAGTATGTTTAAGCTATCACTCAAGAGATTTCTGTCAACATCACAGTTACAATTAAATTTTGAGATCTAACTTTGATAAAGTACCAAAAATGTGTACAGATTTACTAAGATAAATTTAAAAGCATAAAAGTAAAGAAAAATGTTTAAGTCAACAAAACAATAACACAAGTTACTTTGAGGTGTTACCATTACAGTGGCAAGATGAAACTATCTAGTGATATAAGAAAAAAATGGCAGAAAATATACCAAATAAAAAGCTTCAAAAAATAAAAACATCATGAGTCTATACACAACAAAAACTACTGCAAACCTATGTTAAATGTTAATTGGTTTGTCGTACCTCTGTTTTACTGTTGAACCTCCAGTTGATCGTGGAGCCATAGCTTTAGGAGAACGACCTCCTCCAACACTAGTACTACTTGGCGATGCAGGCTAAATGTACCATAATGTATGGTGGAATTAATTCTACAAGCAGGTTGTGTTTTACATTGTTCATCACAATTTTAAAGAGGTGACAATTTAAAAAAATGGCTCATCAAATACACAAAATATTTAATACTCAGGCTCAATATTATCTAATAATATAGTAAAAATTATTGCAAAATATTTCTTATACATATTCAAAAAATACAGGTAATGAATACACAATATGATTTCACAATTTAAATAAATTCAGAAAAAAGTTTAGCTTTTTCAACCAACTGAAAAGAAATCCTATCCTAAGGCTTTTCATTTCTCCCACAAAGCTTTCAACTGAAGGAGTAAAACATTTTGGTATACAATTTTTATCTTCAGTTGCCCATGTAAAGTTCTTACAAATATTCAGGCTGTCAAATATTCAGAGCTCTCTGAAACAGTTAAACATTAAAAAAGTTTAGGTGCTATAACTCAATGTTTTAGTAGTCCAAAGAAGAGACTGAGGTTCTATATTTGTTGTATTGCTGAAACTTTCACTGGTAGTAACTGGTCACTTCGATGAAGTCAATATACCACAGAATTGATTAGGCCTTTCAAAAATTCTGTCACTTCTTCACTGATATTGCATTCTTCGTTGAGGAAGAGACATTCACGAATAGAAAGTGTCATTTAATCCCTTCTCTGATTTGCTCAAGATAACTCTGCACGTTCTTTAATGTTACTTTCATTTAAAATATTGGTTAGAATGTTTAATATATCTATTTCTGTTGTAAGAAATATTCTACAATATTAACATAATATATAAACTAAGGAATAACTCAAATCTCCTAAAATAGAAGAAAAATGCAAGGGTTTCCAACTGATGGAAAAATCCATTCAAAACTCTACAAATGAGAACACAAAAAGCATATATTTAATTATCTATATTTGTCAATAGCCCAGTTATTAGTTCTCATATAAGAGGGTGGCTTGCTGTATCAGAAAGCAATATTTAGACAATCTAATAAAACTTGTAAATTATACAACTTTCACTTCTAATGCATTTCTGTTCATGAACAAAATGCCCTTTCCACTAGTATCCTTGACAAATTAGGTGCTATTTCAACTGTTGTGAGTAAGACAACTACAAATTCCATGCATTTAATATATGGCAGACTTCTTCAATCACAGATCTATAACCCACAATTACCAAAAAGAGGCCCATAATGTCACCAAAAAATAAAACAAAAAAAACAAATATGGAGAAAAATCCAGTAACAACAGATTATTCCAATGGTAGCATTTATTAAGCTTACAAAATTACAATGTATATTATGTTCAGCAAAAAATACTCCTGGCCTATCTGCTCCTGACTTTTCAACCTCACTCCCCTTAAAAATAGTTTTAAAACCCTGGTAAATCCATAATCTTGTTCTTGGGCTCTTATGCAAGTTATATTTCATCTTTAATATGTATAACTTACTTTAAGTCAAATGCAGTTTTTATTTTACTAGACCTCATATGGTGTTAATATAAATTTTGATACACTAAGCACAACGAAAATCCTTCAAAAAACAACTAAATCCGATTCACAAATAATGGAACTTGGAGTTTAAAATTAAATGAAATAAAACAACATGCAAGTTCTCAACTTTTGATTACCAAATTCAGTTTTTCTACTTCTACATTCTACTCACTTCTATTACTGAGCGGGTATTAATACTAATAGTTCTAGCTATACTATTTGACCTAAGTACCGCAGACACTACATTTCAATAAATTATGACGATAAAACAAAATATTCACACTGCATGTCAGTAAACTAGATTAGCAAATGCAGGTATATATATGTATGCTTTCACGTTAACACACAGCGTTTTAAATATCTAAAAAAAATACCTTCTACGTTCCAAATGTATTTAAACCTACCATGATCAAAACCGTAGTAACACAATTTGCATCAAACGTAACTTCCTCGTCTACGCGGCAGAAAACTGGTACTTTAACGTCACAGGAAGTACAGTGTCGCCTGGAATAATATTTTGATCATTTAATTATTATTAATGAATTTATAGTTATTCACATATTAATAAAAAAAGTTTTAACATTAATTAAAACTGAATTTGTAAAATAACACTTTGAATACATATAATGGTAAGACTGTAATAGCAGAATATACTACATACTATTAAAGTGTCTCAAACACCAGTGATAACAAATGTTCTTTTCTCACAAAGACTGGTATGGGTATTAAAACTTTAATTAAAATAAAGTTTAAACACCCATACCAGCTGTCTTGAGACTACATGTTTACTTCAAGTGAATTTCTTGTCATCACGAAATGTTCTTTTTGTTAGAGTGGATTATGTCACTCACTTCTCTTTATGATTCCTCTGATTCTAAATTTATTATATGACCATAAGCGCCAAGTTAGCAGAAAAGTTGTAGTATCATGATCCTAACAATTTCCATCAATTGATAAAGTAGCCTGGATAGTGAAAATTGCAGTAAAGGCAATACATTTTCAGGAGTCTTAACATTATAGAAACTATTTTTGACACTTTTCAACGTCCCCTTGAGTTTCACGGTTTCTTTCTGCAAATAAACTGGTCAAAAACGCCTACGTGATTCAGAAATTTCGAATTTTCTTAATAATATGTCCTTAATGTCCTTAAGATCATGAAAATGTCTAAAAATGATCTCAAAAAGGCAATAGTGCAGCAGAAACTACACAAAGTATTCAAGGTGTTTATGGTGCAGAGTTTCTCAATGAAAGAAAATGTCGAAGGTGGTTTCAGAAGTTCAGATCAGGTGACTACAGCTTAAGTGATGCGCCACGTTCAGGTCGTTCTGTTGAGTTTAATGATGACTTGGTGAAGATTGTGCTGTAACAGCTGAAGAACTAGCAAAGAAGCTTAATTCAACCAAGTTAATAGTTCATCGTCATCTGCGACAGATTGAAAAGATGTCAAAACTTGGAAAATGGGTCCTTCATGATTTGACAGAAGCTAACCTTAGAGCAACAGTAGACTCTCGTGAACATATATCACCTTTTTTAGACAGGTTAGTGACTGGATTGAAAAATGGATATCTTATAAAAATGTTAAGTTAGTTAGTTAGTTATCACCATTAGATTCCATCTAGGAACATAGGGCCGCAATCGCTTGCGGATTCTTCAACAAGTAATTAAGTGGGCAGGTTGTTAGCCCACTGCACCGAGCCTTCCTAATTTAGCAGTGTAAGACTAGAGGGAAGGCAGCTAGTCATCACCACCCACCGCCAACTCTTGGCTACCCCTTTTACCAACAAATAGTGGGATTGACCGTCACATTATAACGCCCACACGGCTGGGAGGGCGAGCATGTTTGGCGCGACGCGGGCGCGAACCTGCGACCCTCGGATTACGAGTCGCACGCCATACGCGCTAAACTATGCCAGGCCCTAAAAATGCTAAGTGCTGCAAACAATGGGTCAGTGCAGGTAAACTGCTAAAGCACAGCCCAAAATGGACCTCCACCCTAGGAAAGTATTGTTAAGCGTTTGGTGGGATATTGTTGGTGTGATTCACTTTGAGTTGCTGCTACTCAATGTAACAATTACACCGGATTTCTGTTGTCAACTGTTAGAGTGCTTGAATGCTGCACTGAAAGAAAAGAGGTCTGCTTTGATCAGTCGTAGAGGTGTTGTGTTACACCAGGACCCCATACAGCAAGGATCACATCTGCAAAGATTAAAGAGCTAGACTGGGAAAAACTTCCAGATCCTCCTTATTATCCAGACCTTGCCCCATCTGATTATCATCTATTCCGAAGTTTGCAGAACTATCTTGATGGAAAAGAGCTTGTTTGTTTGTTTTTGAATTTCGCGCAAAGCTATACAAGATCTATCTGCGCTTGTTTGTTTGTTTGTTTTTGATTTTCGCACAAAGCTACTCGAAGGCTATCTGTGTTAGCCGTCCATAATTTAACTACAGGGAAGGCAGCTAGTCATTACCACCCACCGCCAACTCATGGGCTACTCTTTTACCAACGAATAGTGGGATTGACCGACACATTATAACGCCCCCACGGCTGAAAGGGCGAGCATGTTTGGCGCGACGGGGATGCAAACCCGCGACCCCAGATTACCAGTCGCACGCCTTAACGCTTGAACCCTATATCGCTATCCGTCCCTAATTTGGCAGTGTAAAACTAGAGAGAAGGCAGCTAGTCATCACCACCCACTGCCAACTCTTGGACTACTCTTTTACCAACGAATAGTGGGACTGACCGTCACATTATAACGCCCCCACGGCTGAAAGGGCGAGCATGTTTGGTGCGGTGGGGATTCGAACCCGCGACCCTCGGATTACGATTCGAGCACGTTAAGCTACCTGGCCATGCCAGGCCCAAAAGTGTCAAAACTACCCTCTCTACATTTTTTCCTCTAAACCCCAAGAATTTTAAAGAAGTGGCATTCAGAAGCTTGTGAATCGCTAGCAGGAAGTAATTAATAGTAATATAACATACATTATTGATTGAATAACATATAATACTATTGATATTATTCAGGATTTCGATTAATAAACTTTCGACAATTCCGCTTTTTATGTAATTATCTGTTTTGTATAATATTTTTGTCCATTTCCCATCACTTTCATGACGAAAATAACTCATATAATGAAAAATGACATTTTTTTATGTTTCCATATTTTAATGTACAGTCATGTGAAAAAGTTAGGACACCATATGAAAGCCTGTGTATTTTTGTAACATTTTTGGATACATAGATATTTAATCTCAATTTTAACAACACTGAGAAATTATGAAAATATAACTAAACAATTAAAACTGAAGAAAAGACTTTTCAAGATCTTCTGTAAATGTAATTCTACAAAAATGCATATTCTAACAGAAAAAAGTTAGGACACCCTATCCCCTAATAGCTAGTGTTACCCCTTTTGGCTGAAATAACTGCAGTGAGACGCTTCTTGTAGCCATCTACCAGTCTCTGACATCGGTCTGAAGAAAGTTTGCCCCACTTCTCAATGCCGAATTCTGTCAGCTGTGAGATGTTTGAGGGGTTACTTGCATATACAGCCCGTTTCAAGTCACCTCACAGCATCTCAATGGATTAAGATCTTGGCTTTGACTCGGCTGTTCCAGGATTCTCCATTTCTTAGTTTTCAGTCAGTCCTTGGTGGATTTACTGGTATGTTTTGGGTCACTGTCGTGCTGCAGGGTCCAGTTCTGCTTCAGTTTTAATTTTATTACAGATGGATTCACATAATCCTCAAGCACCCTCTGATACACATCATGGTGGACTCTATGATTGTGAGCTGTCCAGGTCCTGCTGCAGCAAAGCAGCCCCAAACCATGACACTTCCACCTCCATGCTTCATAGTTGGTATGAGGTTCTTTTCCTGGAATGCTATATTTGGTTTACACCAAACATGTCCTCTGTTCTTGTGTCCAAATAATTTAATTTTGGACTCATTTGTCCAAAGAACATTAATCCAGAAGCCCTGGTCTTTGTCTACATTCTCTCTAGCAAACTTCAGTCTTGCCTTGATGTTTCTCTTAGAGAGCAAAGATTTCCTCCTTGCACATCTCCTATGCAAGTTAAACTTATACAGTCTCTTTCTGATTGTAGAGGCATGCACTTTCACATCAACAGTAGCCAGAACATGCTGTAGGTCCCGTGATGACATGTTAGGGTGTTTAGAGACCTCTTTTAGCATTTTGCGGTCTGCTCTCAGGGTGAACTTGCTTGGACGACCAGACCTGAGCATGTTTGCGGTTGTTTTGAAAGCCCTCCACTTGTTGACTATTTTCCGGACAGTGGAATGACTGATTTCAAAATCTTTTGGGATCTTTTTCAACCCCTTACCAGACTCATAAGCTGCTATATTTTCTTTCTGAGGGCCTCAAACAGCTCATTTGCTCTCACCATGGTGTTCACTCTCACTTCAACAGTCAGGAGCACACCAAACTAAATGTCTGAGGTTTAAATAGGGCAAGCCTCATTCAAAATGCTGAGTAACGTTCTTCTAATCATGTGCACCTGGTGTGATACACCTCTGTGTGGGGTGAGCCATTTTAAGTGGGTATAAATGTGATGGTGTCCTAACTTTTTCCTCAGTTAGAATATGCAGTTTTGTAGAATTACATTTACAGAAGATCTTGAAAAGTATTTTCTTCAGTTTTAATTGTTTAGTTATATTCCTATAATCTCTTAGTATTGTTACAATTGAGATTAAATATCTATATATCCAAAATATGTTACAAAAATACACAGACTTTCATAGGGTGTACTAACTTTTTCACATGACTGTATTTCATGTGTTAATTACTTGAAACTAAAAAGATAAATAAAAAATGTGAGGTTGCATAAATTATTATATAAAGCTATACGTTTTTGGTCCATTTTGAAGGTTTTGTAAATTAACGTGATAACAAATTACAGGATTAATAAGAGTAGAATTTAAAGGAGTGTAAAAGTATACACCGATATTTTATGATTTTATTTTTATCCTGTAGATGGTGGTAGTTACGTATTTGATTATTTCGATGACTTCCCATACTGTTCAAAACAATGTAATTGTTCGTATTCTGACGATTGTATTTGTACATTTTTCAGCTAATGTCGGTACATTTAATGATAGTCTGTACCTTGTGTGTAACTTTAATATTTTTTATATTCTATATAAAAGCATTTTGTTATCCCCCACCAGCTCAGCGATGAGGATACAGGTTTAAGACGTTAAAATTTGGGTTTCAATAGCCGTGGTGGGAAGAGCATGTCTAACCTGTTCTGTAGCTTTGTGCTTAACAACAGTCAGACATTTTATTATTTTAATGGTATATTATTTTCCAATGATGTGATGCGTGTCACGATTTTTATTGCGTTGCCAGTTTGTGCTTCAACCTAATTTTTGTCAACATAACACAAATTGTGATGTTAATTATAACCTTGCTAATCTTTTCATTATTAGTATGATAATTTCGTATTTATGATAAGTGTAATAGGTTTTGGTGTGGACTCTAAGTGTATTGATCTGTTATCCATTATTTATTCACTTTCTGTTAATTTGTTAATATGTGACACGAAAAGGTTTTTGACAAGCTTCCCCTTAGCATATATTTTTAGAAAATTAATAATTACGGTTTCATATTAAAATAATTAATTGTTCTCATAATATTTTGAATTAAATACTGGAAAAAGTAATTTCTGTTTTACAAGTTACCTTAAACTGCAGACGAATGTGATTAAAAACAGGAAGATTTTAAAAAAGCAAAAATACCGCTTGGATATAAAATACAGAAACAAAGATTTATTGATGTCAGTGAGATTCACAAAACATAAAATGATTTAAAACTGTTGTTCTAATAAAAAACACTCTATATGTGGACTGTTACATAAATTGGACACCTCGATTGTAAGAAGACTTTTGAAAGAGTTCGTGCCAAAGAGGATAAGAAAAGATTGATATTTAGAATTGTAGAAGGAATAAAAAGGCTAATCCATTGACATTTGACGTCCATAACAATCTGTTGGTCCAAACAAGTACATCATAATAATTGTATTTGTAGTTTCAAATGTGGAATTAATCAAATAGAAAAAGAAAACTATTATATTGTATTTCGTTACCTTATTAAACTACACACCTGTACGTACATAAATACTTCTCAACAAACTTTATACCCAACCATCTTCAGTGTGACGACAAGTATATCCTGGTAGCAGTTAAGTGAGATACAAGGATGAAAAGTTTCGCCTTTAGTTGATTAAAGGTATTACTTGTTGTGTAACTATACAACGGGCTATCTACGCTCTACCAATCGCAGGTATCGAACCCCATATTTAGTTTACCATTGAAATTCCAGATGATAGTTCGTTTTTTGAATTTCGCGCCAAACTACACGAGGGCTACCAGTACTAGCCATCACTAATTTAGCAGTGTAAGACTATAGGGAAAACAGCTAGTCATCGCCACCCACCGCAAACTCTTAGACTATTCTTCCACTAACGAATAGTGGGATTGATCGAACGTTACAACGCCCACACGGCTGAAAGGGCGAGCATGTTTAGTATGACGGGGAGATGAGAAAGTACGAGTTTACATTCCTTCTCAGCTTTAGAGTATACACACTGAGAATGAAAATAAATTATTGACAAATCTTTCCTACTGAAATATAATTAAAACAGACTATATTTATGTATACTTATATTTTCCAACAGGCGTATGGGCCAGGTGGTTAAGACGCTCGACTCATAAGCTGCGGGTTCGAATCTCCGTCACAATAAACATGTTCGCCCTTTCACTTTTGGGGCGTTGCAATGTGCGGTCAATCCGACTATTCGTAGGTAAAAAAGTAGCCCAAGAGTTGACGATGGGTGGTGATGACTAGCTGCCTTCCCTCTAGTCTTACATTGCTAAATTAGTGGCGATTAGCGCACATAGCCCTCGTGTAGCTTTGCGCATAATTCACAAACCAACAGACGTTACTATGGTTCAAGGTTTAAGTCGTATTTTGGTCGAAATGAAATAGCACTTAAAAACATTCTAAAATAAACCAGTACAACTCGGGAATTGATGACAGAAATAAATATGGTTTTATAAAAGCCTTGCTTGTGTTGTAGCTTAAAAAAAATCGAATTCTTTTCAAACACAAAATATTTGCATATAACTCACGAAAGTTTTATCTGAACCATTATTTGACAAAAGTTTTTGTATCCATTTGTAACTAGTGAACAGTTTATCACAAAACCTGGTATGCACCTTTAAAGTCTCATTCTCCTATATCACCCATATGCTTTGAATAAGTGTGACACCTAGTATGCATATACCAGGGAGAATTTATTTCAACATCCTAGTTCAATATGTTGTTAGGCCCATATGCAGAAAGTCCGAAAGAAGGGTTCTAATTTGCAAGATCAAAAGCCAACTAGATCAGCATGTTAACGTTACAGGGTATATATACACCTTGGAACTTCCTTTGATATCAGTAGTTGTCATTTTACAATGTAGTAATTTTTATTTCTAGATAACTTTTATAATTCGTTGTATTATTTTGTTCTGGTTTAAATTATTTTGATTTGGCTCAAAGTTTGTTTTTATCCCTTGCTTTTTTTTTTTTCAGATCAACACTTTTACTCTCATACCTTAATTATTTTTTGTCATAAACCATGACCAGAGAGAGTGAGGTTTTTCTACCTTTTCATGTCACCTGCTGTTTCAAATCATGTTCAGTGTACATTCCTTGTAATCTAGTTAAAAGCGTAATTTCAAATAGTAATGCTTCACTGTATGTAAAAGGTTTAACCTACTCCATTTGTAATTCTAAAAACCACAAAACCCAAATAGTCTGGACTACTGGACAAGTTCATTTCTTTATAAAAGCATGTAAAAAAAAGCATTGCAATACAAGCAGTTAGTCACGTGTTCTTTTTTATTATGGTACATTACAGCCATACAACGGGTAAGTGGAGGTTTATCATTCTAATATAGAGCTCATCCATCTTGTGGATTTACTTCAAACTTATACAGAAGGCACTGTTAGATTGATCCATTCAAAAGTTAAACTACACTTCACAAATACGAATGTCTGAGGCTTAGCTCATAAACCTGTGTTATTTTTACAGTTCCTTATGACAAATACAAGTACCATCAAGGATACATCTCCCGTCTTGGTTAAAAATGTTATTTTATGATGAACAAAGTTTGATCACTGCAGTAAGGGCAGGACCAGAGTCAACCTGTCAAAACGCCATTCACTTCAAGACCCCAAACAGATACAGACCAGATTCAACACAGATATTCTACTTTCTTAAAATCATATTTATATAACTGTACCACTAAAAACAAAAGCTTAAATCTAACGTGTTAACCACCTTCAACAATAAATATTTCATTTACTATTCTCTCAAGGTACAGGTGGATAAAATCTTAAAATTGCAGTTATATAAATAAACATTTATTTATTTTTCTGCAATTATATAAGATTCGTACATCAGATAGAAACAAATAAAAAACAGGAAACACCTAAACACGATAAACTTCACACAAAACATGATATATATGTAGGATAACAGAATCTAAAAACAAATTATTATGGGATATTTTAAAAAACTTACAGTAATTTACAAACAAGTACATAAAATGAGTAATCCTCTCTTTGTTGAAAGTTTGGTTTGGATGGATCTTATGCTTGAATGCAAACCATCACATCCAATATATGAAACACCACAAAAAGGCTAAGATTTTACTGTGAACTTTGCTCTTGTAGAGTTCTTAGTTCAAAAGTGTATTCCAAACAGATGTGTAGTCAGAAATGTAATAATACATGAGAAAGATTCTGATATTTATGCATAAATCCTTACAGCTCAAGCTGTTTCAAGAAATATATCCTTTAAAGAAATATAGCTGTCCTTTAAAACATTCGTTATAAAATGATCATTTTTCGGCAGTAAAATTGTTGTAAACACATACAACATTAGAACTTAGGCATTGGCCATTTTTAAGAGTAAAACATTTACAATATCATGTGAAACTGCTTTTATCAAATTAGCAATGGTAAAAACACAACAAGACATTAATGAAAGACACCAAATTGCTACCATGTACTGCGTAAAAACTAATTGAAAACAAAGAACGGTTCATTACAATCTTTGCTTTAAGTGTCACTACTTGTTTCAACATGTACTACATCACTGTTTTACAAAATTCAGAAACAAGAACCCTGCACATGTACTGCTTTACCTGCTATCTCAACACTGAAGTATTCAACAACTGAACAGTGTCAATAAAGGTTACAAAAATAACAATAAATGAACTATCATTTAACACTAGATGAAATCTGCTGATCAGTATTCTTTCAAAACTAACAATAAATGAAATGTCATTTAACACTAGACGAAGTCTGTTGATCAGTATTCTTTTGTTCGTGTTTATTAGTTGCTCTAAAGAGAACATTAAACAGTCATCTACTTATATGTTCATCAAAATGTTTAGTATGTGGTTCTTAATATACACATACACACATCTGTATTAAAAACTCCAAAATGTTATATACAGGTATCAATATCCTTCAGGTTATAGATAATCCAACCATTAGATGACCTGGAATTTGCATATAAAAACAAGTAGTTTTGAAACCATTATTTTCCAGAATTAAGCACAATGTGCAAAACAAATTTAAATATCTTGTAAAATACAGAACAACTTAATTTTAACATGATGAATAATTAATGGAAAAAAAACAAAACTAAATATTAATCAACAGGCTTCAATCAAGTGATGTTCATTTGCAATAATTAAACTGATAATATACTAAAAAAAATAACGCTGCTGTAATTTGTTTTACAGAAGACTTTTTTGAATGTTCAAAAACTGTTGCAAGGAATCCAACAAGCCAAAAACAGTTATGCACTTGTTTCTTCGTTCTCCTATCAAACTTAATCTGTAAATGGTCAATGTTAGTTCACCACCAATAATACGTAATGCCAATATATCCTACTAGACATGACTTAAACTAAAACAACTGAATCTCGGTGGCATTATGTGCAAGTATTTTGATAATAAGAAAATACAAGTACAAAATATAAAAAAAAAAAAATTTTTTTCTAATCCATATCACAAAACAATTTAAGCATTGTTGGTAAAAGCTTGTAAAATATTTATATCTGATTAAATAAATTACATGAATATTCACTAAAAAATGTAACATCGTAAATTATTTAACCAAATTTAAGCACCTCAGGATTTTGTATCAAATATCAGGTCATCCCATAAGTAATGTCTAAAAATTTAATACAGAAAGTGCATCATCATTTCTGTCTTTGTAGAAGGCTTTAATGACTAAAATATGTTGTAGGACATGTATCAAAATGTTCAGACAAATGAAAGAAACTAACCCAACTCCACTTTTTCAGATCATTAATTAAATAAACTCTAATGAAGATGGATGTGTTTGAGGAGCACATTAGGCATATAATGCTTTGTGAGTTTACAAAAAGCAATAGTGCAGTAGAAACTACGTGAACCATTCAAGATGTTTATGGTGCAGAGTCTCTCAATGAAAGAAATGTTGAAGGTGGTTTCAAAAGTTCAGATCAGGTGACTACAGCTTAAGCAATGAGCCACATTCAGGTCATCCTGTCGAGTTTAATGACGACTTGATGAAGATTGTGCTAAAACAGTTGAAGAATTAGCACAGAAGCTTGATTCAATACAATTAACAGTTCACCATCATCTGCAACAGCTTGGAAAGGTGTCAAAACTTGGAAAATCGATCCCCCATGATTTCACAGAAGCCATCCTTAGAGCATTTGCACTTCTCCGCATTCTCATGAATGTAAATCACCTTTTTTGGACAGGTTAATGATTGGAGATGAAAAAATAAATATATTATAAAAATGTTAAGCACTGCAGACAATGGCTCAGTGCAGGTGAACTAGGTAAAGCACAGCCCAAAATGGACCTCCACCCTAGGAAAGTCTTGTAAAGCATTTGGTGGGATATTGTTGGTGTGATCCACTTTGAGTTGCTGCCACTCAAATGTAACAATTACATCAGACTTCTATTGTCAATGATTAGAATGCTTAAATGTTTCACTGAAAGAAAAGAGGTCTGCTTTGATCAGTTAAAGAGGTGTTGTGTTACATTAGGATAATGCATGGCCCCATACATCAAGGATCACATCTGCAAAGACTCTTATTCTCCAGACCTTGCCCAATGTGATTATCATCTATTCCAAAGTTTTCAGAACTATTTTGATGGAAAAGAGCTTGAAACACATGAAGATGTCAAAACTACCCTCTACATTCTTTTCCTCTAAACCCCAAGAATTTTATAGAAATTTTATCGTTGGCAGAAAGTAATTAATAATAATGGAACATACAGTATTAATTAAATAACATTAAAGCATTTTAAACCCTTTGTTCTTCTGAGCTTAAAATCATACATTACTTAAGGAATGACCTAATAGTTTGTAGAAAAATCCCTTCACCAATAAAAATCAACACACATTTAGGAAACTCATTCAAAGCCACAATTATATAAAAAAAGTTCAACACTTTTGATGTTAATAACAACTAATTCATATGCACCAGAAATAGTATTTTCTTAGTAGTGATTGAAGATTTTTGAATATTTAGTTTTGTTACCAGATTTTAGAAGCTTAAGTCTCAATTACAAAGGATTGAGAAAAGTAATAAATGTGTTGAAAGATAAATAAAATAGAAATGATTTAAAAGACAAGTTATCACCAACTTAAAGTTTATATATATCCATTGATTTTGCTGTAAAGAAGAGATAAAACTCCTCTGGATATCCACTTTTTTGTGACCTAAACTATATATATATAAAAATCATAAATTGCTTAAAAATGTATTTTCCATGAAGAAATAAGCCAAAAAAGAGTTATAGCAAGAATGAGAAGAGAAGCCGATTTGTTGTCAATTGCTGAACAGAAATAAGCTTCATTGTACCCATCACAGAAATATTGTGTTGTTATCTTTATGTTGTTAATGAAGGCTTCGGCGTACTTCTCTCCTGCATAATCACATCGATAATTTGCTGAAGAACGCACGCAGTTTACAAATTCGTGGTAGGCACTAAACAGGGAAGATTACAAGAAATATTTAAATACATAAATGGTTAGACATGATATACAGGAAGATTATTTGCCCTTTCTATTACCTTATTAATTCTCTATCTACCAGCCAGGTCCTTGAGGGAGGACTTACCTTTCTGAAAAGACCATACAACTTTACTTATCCATGCTCAGAAGAGAAGAATTATTTAACAGATTAATAAATATTTTTATAAGTACAATCTTTACTGGATGTTATCTCCACTGACTGAAGAAAAGCCAAACAAAAACTAAAAAAAGATGGAAGACAATACTTGTAAACATTACATTACAATAATGAAAACAAAGTTTTATATCAGAATCAACAAAAGAGCTCTAAATCCATACCAAAAAATTCCTTTATAGGAAACTAAGAATCTTTAATAACCAAACCTCTGTATACAGTTTCAGTTGGTACAGTATATATAACATTATTTTTACAAACAGTGCCATATTTAGGTAGAGTTATATGGGGCTCAGCCCCAGGGCTCATAGTCTTAATGGGTACCCATTGGTAATTTTATTCTATGCAAAATTACGTAGGATGTATGGTTCATACAAACTTAAATCTGCCACTGATTACGTAACTCCTCACTATATTAAAGTCATGTCTTTCTTACTCGATTAAAGTTTTAGACAGAAAATAGTGTACTTTAAATGCACCATTAATGGACTGCATTTGCCTAGGAAGTTCTTGGATGATGTTTCAAGTCGCTAGTAAAAATTTTAATCCAGTTGACCCAATACACACCCAAACCGTGTCGTACCTACGCTCCTAGAGACACTTCCTCTGGACATGATCTTTCAGGGATACTCAAACTTGGAATAACCTTAACTTCTTGAAACATTCAAATCTGGTATCTGCATTTCTATTGACATTAAAACTTTCCATAACTTATCTGATTTTATTAAAAAGTCCAAAATAATTTCTATTACTGAAAAACTCAAATTGGTGTAAACTACAGTTCTGGGGATGATATAATATTAAACCATTCCACAAATGCCAACATGAATATTTTGCATTTTGGTAAAAAGAAAGGGTTAAAATGTTCCCACTCACCAACAATACTCCCTAGTGGAGAGTGGAGCAGGTGTTTCTTCTCCTTTGGTTTGTTTGCTCTCTGTAGCCTTCAGGAACTTTTCCTGACATATTCTTAAATCTCCATGCATCTCCATTAAACAGTATGAGCTTTTAGAGGATCCTATAAAAATCATACCAGTTTACTAAAATCTTTAAATCATTCAGAATTTAAATCAGTGGGAATTTTCAAAGAGAGAAAGAAAACAAACTGTTAGGTCCATCAATCACTAAATATCTTCCTTAAACTGCTTACAATTCCTGTACTTCAATGGAACTTTCCCTCTGTGTGAGATCGTAATATCTTATGAATACCAACATGTTGATTATAAGACACTATTCCTGGTATATTTCTTTAAACCAACATTTCACCGAATGCAACTGTTAAACACGAAAACAACAGATAATAAGGAATATCTCTGACACAAAACAGAAAAGTGGTTTCAATAGAAATTATGTGAGCAAGTCTCAACTGTTCATTCACTTAATATGAACCCTAATTAATACATAATCTTAGAAGAACAAATATGTTAACTTCATTTATGTAAAACACACTACGTTCACAGAAAATAAGTTTTTGGTTCTAAATCCAAACAAGCTCAAAACTATACTTGCACATGTAGGAAATTTAGAAGTTTAATCACCACAATATAATAGTTTTGAAATTAGTAACATAATTGTACAGTCTAGTTTTGTACAAGCATGAATAGTGTAATAAATTATTCAATATTAAATGTAAAAAAAAACTACAGAGAAAGAATAAAACAGCAAAAATTAAAGAAATGAAGAAAAAGAGGAAATAACTTTGGCAGAGAGAATTCCATATGATCAACTATGTAATCAAAATGAATGAATGAATGACTGCAGTATCAGGTTGAAATTCACTCTTTCACACTGTTGCAACAACAGTACGAAATGTGAAGATCACAAACAGTTACCAAAACACAAGTACTTAACTGTCGCATTTTATATCTACATAATTAAATTAAATATGAAAACAATCATTCGTTCTTAGTTTACACTTTGAAATTTCATGCAGGTAAATTCTTCTCCTGAAAGGATGAAACTAACAGTGACTGAAACATTCACATACAATTTTTATGAGGTAATTGTAATTACTTGTTTAAAAAACAAAATTCAATCAAAACAAATTAATTTGGATTTTCTCATTTCTCAGACATAGCTGGATAAAATGGACTAACGTTAGTTATGGACAAGGACTACTTATCATTCTGAATTTTTCACAGTAGCAGCAATATAACCAAGTGATACTTACATATAATGTATTAAAATAAGACAAGGACTTAAGATTTAAAATCCAAAGTTCCAGAAAAAACTCCATAGTCTCCGAAAAGTAATGGGATCAAAGAAAATAAAAGGAAGTTTGTAAATGAAGAGGCTACAGCAGTGGATAGAAAAACAGAGACATCATCTCAATACCTGAAAATTGAAGAAAGTCCTGAAATGTCAATGGGATACGACTGTTGTGTGCTTAAATGTCTGGATTTAGTCACTAAAAGACCATCAGATATCACTCATTTGAAAGTTTTTGAGGAACTGGTGAAAAAGTTTTACTGAGATTGTAGCTTTGGCATAAACCATAGAGAAAGAGCAACAGTAGAAGAAATGTGGAGCTGGCTAGGTAATAGTATAAAACAACTGAGCAGATAAAACTAGACAGGTTTGCTAAGAAGATGAACAGAAGGCAGCTGGAGTTACCCATATCTGCCAAGGAGTAGCAGCAGCAACACAAAACATCTGAGCAGGTGGAGCTAGCAAGATCTGCCAAAGAGCAGTAGTAGAAGACAGCTAAGTAGATAAGAACAGACCAGAAGGTAACTAGCCAGACCTTCATTTAGCAGCAAAAAACAGCTGGGCAGAGGGGGTTAACCAAAGAGCCACAGCAGATGATGACCAAATAGGTGAAATTAGCAAAGTCTGACAAAAAGAAGCATCAAAAGACAGCTTACTAGATGGAGCTAGCAAGACTTCCAAGGAGTATGATATTTTTTTTTACAGAGTAACATAATACATAATGTAAAGAAAGTGAAGTAATATTAAACTACCTTTATCTTCAACAACAGTATTGAGATTTTTCTTGCTGTAGTTTGATTCATACTTCTACTCAATTACTGTATTTTCAATGTACCCTGGTGTAGTGTAGGTAGAGTCAAAGATTTTAAAGTAGATGTGGTTGGAAATTTTTGACGTTCAAAATTGACCAATAGCAAGAAAAGAAGTGTTTTTCTATAACAAACTATATAAAAGTCTTAAAAAATTAAAATTTATACTTTTAGATTTGTACATTGTAGTTTAGGATGGTAATACATGTTTGCTACTTGATTAGTTAAGATTAAGTTTCTCTTAAATATTATGTTTTTCAGGAGTTTCTAGTTTAGACACTGTTTTGGAACACACAAGATCAGAGTTCATCAACTGGCAATTAACCAAATTCCTTGCAAACAAAAACTGCACGTAATGCCCATGATTTTAATAAATGAGGATAAATCTGTTTTGCATGAGTACTTCTGAAGAATCTGTAAAAATTAACCTCTTTTAAGTTCTTTGAAACTTGACCAAACTTAAACTTACAATGACAAAGAAAAAATCCCAACAGAAATCTCAATTTGGAAATCAAAAATGGTTTTCAAACAACAACAACTTGCAATTGGTTTACACAATATTTCACGTTATCTACTAAAAGCTTAATGATAGCAGACGTATTCAGCACATATCATTGAATACTAACCTAAACATGTACAGGGTGTTCAGAAAGTCACTGTGCACTTTTGTAATCATATTTTATTCAGTCTATTTCAAGCCAGCAACTGATAGTGGTGTTTAGAAACAAAATAAGAAGGATCCAAGCCTGTATTAATGCCAATGGGGGTCACTTTCAACATTGTTTATAATTGTCATTCATATTTACCTCCTATACTCATATATTTATTAACAGACATGCTTCAATATAAAGTGCACGGTGACTTTCCGAACACCCTGTATAAACAGTAACAATGGCTTGTTGTCAAGGTAGTAGCTATTATTAACAAGTGCATAAAATATGTTAATACAGTCCTGCATCTTCACTTTGTTTCCTATCAGTAACTAGTTATAACATGAGACAAAAATAAAAGTTTATTGAAGTCATGTGTGCATTTACTTCATGACCTTCAAATGACCAATCATGAGGCAAGATAAGCTTTTCTTTATGAGCTTCAGATAACTACTTATGACATGAAGTAAAATAAAACAGTAGAAAATTAGTAAAAAAACATTTTTCTAAAACCTGGAGTACAGTGTTTCAACCATTGGTTAATTTCACATTTTATGTTTATAATGCAATTATCTCCATATTAAGTATTAATTTATGGACGAATTCAACACAGGTTGTACATTTTAAATTAAGCTTAAGCCTTCATGGTAAGCAGGAAGTTTTATTAAAAATTCTATGTAAGTGAACTAATCTGATAGACCTCACACAGGAACTGTAAGAACATAGCAGTTGGAAATTAATTAAAAACAATGTTCCAAATTTAATTGTATAAGAATTATCACACACATAATTCTAACAGACTGACAGAATATTTTCAAAGTGAAGTATGTGTAAGAGCAAAATTGCTAGAGATGAAAATTATCTGATAAAGTGAGATTAATTCTATTTAGTCTGAAACACTGAAATATTCTGTTGAAATGTAAAAAGAGTCACTAGTAGCTTTACAGTATGATCTTGTAAGTATAATGTTTAGAAGTATAAAGCAATAGTGACAGAATTAACATTTATTTGAAACAATCAGAAAATTACTTTTACTAACTTCTGTTAGTCTGAAAACATGTACAGTATACTCACATGGCACAAAGCCTTAAAATGTCAATACGACTTACGCTTTTTTAAAGACAAAGTTCTTGGGGTACCCACTTCTGTAGAATGTCTGTGAGTACCTCTAACGGAGTTTCGGAACCTCTTGGTGACTGAAGAAATCACTGGAACAGTGCATAGGGTTAAAAACATAGATGTTAAGCAAACAAATAATTAGTTCTTAAAGCAAGCAGAAAAAATAAAAGCCAAATTTCTACTACAAAGACAAACATACATGTAAAATAAGCAACTTAAAAAAAAAGGGTAAATCCTGTTTAACACAAAGCAGCAAAAAAAATAAATGAATAAAACAAAGAAAATTACAGCAAATAAAAAGAGAAATAATTAGTGTTCTATGCAGATCACTGATTCATCACTTCTGCTCTTTCGCATTGACGTGCTTTCAAACATGCATGCAGGATTTGTTACTTATAAAGTGGAAAACCATTAGAAAAGAAAGCTGAGACTTCATAAAAAAAAAGTAATAAAATAATAGTTTGTCTGAAGTTTCTCATGGATGCAGTAATACCAGTCATCACAGAAATACTGATGATAATGCGAGTCCCAGGACTTGTCTTACTGCGATTTAGTCAGGCTATTGACAGCTTTGATATGCAAAATAAATCAGCAATTATTTTATCCAGTGAATTATCTTACGTAGATTATCAAATTTGAAACCCATAATGGACAGCTACCAACACCATAACCAGAGAATGTACAATATAGCATGACTGTTATAAGAAGAAACTGAGATAAATTAGGACTCTCATAAAACACACACCTCTCAGCAAGACTGAGCATTAGAATAACATTAGTAAGAAAATTTAAATTATTTTTCTTCTAAATACTACTTTGTGATTAACTACACAAAGGTAAAAATAATATAGATGACTTTAATGTAGGTGGAAATATTATATATGGGTTAAAGTGTGGTAAACTCCAGTGACAATATATCTCATTTATTCACAAATCTATCTTGTAAATGTTTAACCTAAAAGTGAGGGCTAGTTATAACACAGAGAAAACTGTATGAAAAACTGTGAAAAGTCAACAACATTCTAACTACAGAAAAGTAAATGATGACTGAAGAGAAAATATGAAGATAATCAGTGTTTGGTGATTTCGTGATAACAACAGTAAACAAATAAACAATGTAAACATTAATGTACCAATACAAAACTTTGAAAAACATAAAATAATGTAATCTTATAAAAATAAAATTTACTATCACTGCTAACTAATATTACAAATTGTGAATCGAGCACCCTAACCACCTAGCCCAGAACAATGAGAAAAATAAAAAAATCCCCAACTCAATATTAGTTCTCAAACATTATTAAGAAAAAAAATCAAATTATGTAATAACAGCATTAAGTTCATATTCCAAACTATACAAGTTTCAAAAATATATATTTGTTGGATTCTCCTTTGTAGTCTAGTGTTAAAAGATTGAACAGTGACATGTCTTGTTAACTAAACCTAAATTAATTTATTCATTTGCAAACCTTCTTTCTATTCTTTACTTCCAGTTATTTTAATTGTGGTACCAATTAAAATTAGTTAAGTTTGTTTACAAATATACGAGCATAAGGAAGGAGTTAAACTTAGTTTTAACAGAGTAATACAATTTAATGAAACTATGCATTTACATTGTTTGAAATACCTGGAATATTACTTGGAATTAGCTTTCCATCCGAGTTGTTAATACCTATAGAAAAATAAATAATAGAAACCTTCAAAAATCCACACATATTGCATCTAAATAATTAACAATTGTCAACAAAAAACACTGCATAATATGAACACAAAGATACAATATACTTTGTACACTTTGATATTTAAATTCAAAGTACTTGTTGTTTAAATGCTGAGCCTTAAGAAATCTCCACAGAGCACCATGCAACACAACCTAACTACTAAACACAAACATTATAATGTGAAGCCTCAAGTAATCTAATTTCCAGAAAGGTCCATGATATGTTTTTACTCCAACACAAAATTCTTTCCAAATAGTTAATTGTTTGCAATCTTAACAGTTAAAATGCTATACAACAATAGGAGATAATGTATAAAACAATTCCATAGAACTTCACGCTAGATAAATATTTAACTTACTAGCAAGTGCTAAGCACACTTGTTTATCTTGAATGTTTCCACAAGTGTCTCCTATCAGTAGTTTTGTATGTTGAATTATGCCTTGGGTGACTTTCTGTCCACTCCTGTCGCACCTCTCTCTCGCTAGAGAGCTCACACATTCCTCAAATTTAAAAAAAGCACTGAAAATACAGGAATGACAATCCTAGTTAAATGATTAATTAGAGACATTAGATATAAAATGTTCTTAGCTGGATAAGCCATTGTTGTTTAAGTTTAATTCTTCCTTTCTTATAAGTATTATCAATTACAAGAGGATAAATAACTTATCCAAATGTTGTAGAAAATAAGCAGTACCATAGACAGGAGTACTTTATAAAACTTTTGGATTACCTATGGAAGTATAATTGAAAATATATATAATACAATGATGAATCTCAAATCACTTTGGTTTTCACTTTCATCTGATTCAAGGTAAATCATTAGAGGAGAATCCAACACAAAGAAGACCCAACAGAATTTACTTAGATATCCAACACATCACTAATAATACTTTCAAATTTAAGAACTTTTTTTTTAAATTCACAGCTATCATCATGACTAAATGATAATAAATGTAAGATGATGATCCACACGATAATTCAGATACCAAGAACAGATGTACAAGACCTCGAGAACTTAAAATGCTTTCACACAATGAGTATCTCATCACCTTTCAGAGAATCATACTAAAAACAAGTTGTAGTCATATGGAAAGTGTTAACATCAATAAACATAAGAAAAAACAAAGCCCTTCTTATAAAGATGCAGAAATATGTAAACAAGAAAGAACTGTTGCAATGTAAAGCTTTACTATCTATCAGAAAATAAAACTAAAATTGCTCTGAGAACCTTTTATTTTGGGGTCAGATGTGGGTGAATGGCAGAATATTCTGAAGTTTGAAAGAACATCGTAAAAATCAAATTAAAACTGGTAAATATATGGTGCTGGGAAGGTTCTTTTGGATTATTCAGTAAAAAGAAAGCCAAATCTAAACCATGTAACAATAATAAGTTAATTCATTTGCTATATCCATGTTCATTTGTACACTAATTTCTTAAATAAATAAACCTTTCATTCTGCAAAACTAACATAAGCCTAACTTCACATGTGAAGTTTCAATTGAAATTCTGAGGCTAATGGCACATATTGCTAAGTTACTGAGCTTTGATCAACAAAGAAAAATGTTAACTCACTGAAAAACTTATTAGCAAAATAAACATTATAACTCTTTCCACTAACAATAAATACCCCCTTTTTTTTTTTAAATGAAGCTGACTCAGTCCTTACTGAATGCTCATACATACATCATAGCCTTACTTGAAACTTCTTAATTCATAACTTTCATGAACTTTTTACATGCTAATGTGATGCACATTCCAGCAAACTTTGAAATATAACTTACAACATCTAATAAATATCAATTAATACAACAATGCAAGTTAAAGAACAGATATGATATCAGGTAGCAGTTTATATAATAATAAAACTTTCTTACAACACCTGATACAGTAAAATAATTCTTGCAGCCTATATCTCTACACTTGTAAGGAACAGATAATCATCTGACACTTCACGTGATCAAGTTAGTTTGGACATAATTAAACAGCATGTCAAACATGTTTGAGAGGGTTATAATAAGGTACAGTCAATGCATAACTACAACATTAAAAAACAGTACAGTACTACCCACTGGTGTAAGTTTATTTAAAAACTTATTATGAAAATATCATGAATATGAAAAATTAAGTAAATCTGACCCAATTACACTATATATTTCTTATTTCTCCATTTGATTCAACAGTTTGTGGCTAGTTAAATACTTTCCACAGCAGGTAAACCAAATGAAATAATAATAATAGGTGTACAGAACAGAAAGTTAAAAATATAGTTAATATTATTTTAAAAAACAACACAATGAAACACTTGAAGTTATACAAATTCAAACCTGGTTGTGGGATTAGCTGAAAGTATCATGAGAACAATAAAAACTTACCAACAATTCTCACGCTGTGCAAGTGATGAGTAGGTTTCATAATTTATTTTTTTACTGAATACTTCTTTGCATTTTTCAAACTCTCCTTTTAACTTCAATAAACAAGCCACACCTTTCAGAATACCTGAAAATAATGAATAGTAAAACACTAATAACATTGTATAGAAGATTCTGTACATTATATTAAGATCCATTTTGGAGGCTCACAATAGCATTACATTTATGTCACCACACCTGGTCATGCTTTATTTGGCAAAAATGTTTCTTGACAGTTTCCACAGCAAAAGACTACATTGCAAGGTTGTCACAGTTTTATGTCAGTTGTTCTCGTGTAACCTGTTGACTTGTATATTCAACCCCATATGTCACATAAATCAAGTACAACTAAACAGCTGCCATAAATTCAAAGATAAATCAGTATATCCAGACATTTCATTACAAATAAAGTACAGAAATATTTGTAAATTCAACATCACCAACTTGCAAAAGATGAACAGCTTTAGTTTACAGTTTATACCCTAAAGTCAGTTGAGCTGTAAGTTATCTTTAGTAGTATTTTGAATAATTTTAGGTTTAATGAAAAAAGGTTACATCCATCAAATACACTTCAAATGCTTAAAAAATTAAAAAATCACTTTTCTTTATTATAACCTCTTATCAGATTAGTGTAACATTTTGAAACTTATTTATAGTCTCTCAGTACACTTTATTACAGACTGTGGTATTACAAATAACAAATGTTCATTTCTTATACACTAAGTTGTAATTAGTTTTTGATGTCTGATACTGGAATCTTAAAACATTGGAGTAATCATTCTTTAAAGTGTCAATTAGAAAATTTATAATGTTATCATAATATTACACCAATTAAGAATGTAAAAATTTTGTAAACAGGTTTTGATCTTCATGTCATTGAAACCACTTTATATAAAAGAGAGTAGAGGCAATTTCTTTCGACTTTCTTTTAATAAATGCATTAAGAAAAAATGTGTTCTTCCTTAAGCATATATTATGGCTACCCCATAATACACAATGTGCAACCCATTAATGAACACTTGGTTCTTCATGTTCTTATTTCACACTTGCCTTTCAGAAAAGTAAGAGGTTAAGTCTACCCTTTATTTTTTCAGGAATCATCCATTTCCCTTCTTAAAAAGTATTTTAAGGTACCCACTACTAAGAATGAAGCAATGCATTCAGTCTTGGGTTCCTTATCTTATTGTAAAGGATTCATAGGAGGGCTACTAGCATGATACTTGTAATGGAAAGATTGTTATACAAGGGCTGGTTAAGACCTTTGAACTTGATTTCTCTTGACAAAAGAAAAATGAGATGGGATCTGATTGAGGTACTTAACAATGTCACTGCATCAAGTGTTTTCACAATGAGGAGAATAGCAGTAATAAAGGAACACATGAATCTTAGCAAGGAAGAAATCATCTTCCACCTCACTTTTATAAAACAGTGTTTAATTATTTGGAAGGAGTTAAACTTTTTTAAATGTGTTGCATTCACCACATTAGAAGTCAAGGATAAGCTTGATAAATACTTAAATTATAAAAACTGGTTTAAAGGTGATTTTACTACTTGTTCATTCTTATTATGTTTTAAAAGTTTAGATTCATGGGACTGACCAGTCTTGAAGGACAAAGAGACCTTCTGCTTTTTTAAATATTATGGAAATGCTTTCCTTAAGCTAATCACCCTATTAAAAATTAAAACTTTTTTTTTTTTACTGTAGTCTAGCCTTTCTCTTCTAGATTTTAAGCTTGTGCATTCTTCTCCAATTGCCTTCACAATACAGTACAAGAAATAAGATACCTTTATCTAATCAGTCTCCCACATAATCATATAGATTAACTAGTTCACCTCTTACCTTTCCTTTACCATGATAAAGTATGTTAAAAAATCTTAAATTATCTCTTGAATTTCCAGAACTATCTTCTTAACCATCCTGTGACCCAGGAAAACCAATGTTAGAAAGAAACAACTGACCTTTTAGAAACTATTCAACAAATCCAATCTTCCACAAACTCCACATTCATTAACCAATGGACAGATTTAATCTCCCTTCTTCATCCTTATTTAATTTCTTGTCTTCTTAGTTATATCATGAATAAACTTGTGGTATACATCACCCTGCCTTCAAATGTTAGAAGTTCTAGAATGCTCCCACCTGTTACTATTACAAAGCAGATAGATATTTAACTTTTTAATCTTTTTCTCTTTAAGTCAGTGCAGTTATAGTAACATTCAAATATTTTGACAATGAACTACAACAGCAGAAATTCTGGTTAAGCCATGAAATAGTAAATAATGCATATAAAGTTTTTAAATTATGTTTTGTCGAAACCCATATATTTAAATTGCATACATATGTATAAACCAAGTTCCTTCCATTAATTCCTTCTATCTACTACTGTACTGGACCAGGCATGGCCAGGTGGTTAGGGCACTTGACTTGTAATCTGAGGGTCACGGGTTTGAATCCCTGTCACACCAAGCATGCTCACCCTTTCAGCTGTGGAGGCTTTATAACATGACATTCAATCCCACTATTCATTGGTAGAAGAGTAGCTCAAGAGTTGGCAATGGGAGGTGATGGCTAGCTGCTTTTCCTCACTGCTAAATTAGTGAAGGCTAGCACAGATATCCCTCATGCAGCTTTGCACAAAATTTAAAAAGCAAACAAACTACTGTAGCCTTTATTCCTAAAAATATTTTTTTTTATCATCTGTAAACCAAAGTAAATTCCACAAGGACTTCTAAAAGTTTGTACGAAAGAAACAGATCCAACTGTTCCATGAAATGGTAAAACACTTAGCATGACTTACCTTCTTCTATACCCCCTTGGTCAGCTAAACGTTCCCTCTTAGGCAAGACATTTGTTTTACTGTAGTTATCTGAACAAGTCCAAGATAATTCTTGTGCTTCATCAATGAGGTAGGATGTAAGAAACACACGAGCTGAAGGTTTATAACAATTTACAACAATGCTTCTCACACAGTTCTCAAAATTCCAATAATGCCTGAAAAAAAAAGTTATAAAAGATTATACATTAGTTCCTTTATGTGTTTTGTGATGGAATATTTTTTTTTATATGCTTGAAGTTTCAAATTACTTTTAGCCAGTACTGTAAACAAACCTGTACATCATGCAATGCACTAAAAACAAAATGTTTATAAACAATGTATAATACATATTTGTAATTTCATGACATAAAACATAACTGCCATTGGATTCTACAAGATTTATTTACTATTGATTCATATAAACACATACTAAAATGTTTATACAGAAACACTTCATGTTTCAATTTCTTTTTTTTTTTATACCCTCTTTAAAAATTGCAACACAAAGGAGTAGAATAGTTAAATGTGTCAGAAGCATGAGACACAACAAGAGTGCAATTTCAAGATAGCTGATCCACATTTATCAAGAAAATCTCCATTTCAATTAACATGGTATAATTTCTTTGTACATGTGGTTTGCTATTATTTGACTGTTAAAACTCACCCAAATACTTAGCTATCTGCTGTAAAAAAGAGAAACAAACTACAATGAAGACTAGCATTTAGGTACCACAAAATTATGGTACAGGTTCCTTTTATTCATTTATTGAATGAACGTATAGGAAATTTATAAACATTTTGTCACCAATTTCCAATAAGTATCTTGTTCTTCATAGCAATATTTCTAATACCTGTCTATAAAGAACAACTAAGTTATGTACTTATAAAATTAATATCTAATCTACATAAAGTATAGATGGGAAATAAATTTAAAACACTATGAGAATATGTAATAAGTATATAAATATAATGTGGAGAAACCAAGATTCTACAGAACACTATATGTCATCAACAGTTATAACTGACTGATTTCAAGCCAGAGCCAACAGATTAATAAATAACACTGGGTATTGACATTAGCTGCAGACTGACTGATTTCAAGCCAGATGGTTGGTTGGGCATTTTATGGTGCAAAGCAACTAAGCTATCTGTGCCAAACATCTGGTAAAAAGTTAAAATTATTAAATTTAATAGAAAGAAATCAAGGTAAAAGAAAACAATGTTTGAATTAAAAACATAAAATGACATTAAATCCAATTTTTATATCTAGTTTACAGCAGTAAGAAAAACTACAGTAATACAATTTGTAAAGGACGTTTTATAGCATAATCATAATTATCATAACTTGCCAGGAAGACTAACAGGTAGGTTCAAACATCAGTGTTAGTCACCTGAAGTTGGCCTTTCCAGTCCTGGTTTCAAGTTACTTGATGTTACGGCCATTTTCTAATTTCAAATCAAACTAGTTGTACTTTAATTCTCAAAAGGAATCACATTAAAAAAGGTCTAATTTATAAATTAAAAACTTAAATAATCATTAAAAAGATTAATGGCCTTTAAAAAAACTAAAAACATTTGCAAGGCAAACAGTATCACCATCGCCAATGACACTGTCTAATGTTATGGATAAACCTTAGGACAAAACATTTAAAATGGTGCCATCGTTGAGAGTTGTAACGACGGCAAGACAGTAAAATGTAGCTTATTGTGACTTGGGTGTCACACAGACAAGACATTGGTGCATCAGTCCCAGATAAAAGAAAATGACGACTTAAAAAACTGTGACCAATGCGTGGTCTAGTTAGGAGAACTTCCTCTTTCCGATCCTTAGGGAAGAAAGATGGCCAAATTCCAATATATGGTTTTATTTGGAAAAGCTTGTTTTCATGTTGCTCACTCCAAGTTGAATGCCACCTGGCACTGAGCCAAGCCTTGAATACAGGACCATAGTCTATGTGTGGAACAGAGAGCAGTGATAGTGCCAGAGCATACATTTAGCTGTGGTGTCAGCGAGCCCATTCCCATGAATACAAATGTGGCATGGTATCCAGAAAAACTTAATAGAAGTAAATGTTAAAGAGAAATGGGCCAATCGGTCTGGAATATTGGCAAGAACAGATTGAGAACTAACGTGACGAGATTTCAGGGCCAGTAGAGAACTAAGCAAGTCAGTATAAATAGTTCAGTTTGAGTACTGCTTAACTTCTATGTGATCCAGAGCAAGAGAAATGGCATACAGTTCAGCACTGAACTCAGAAGTTGTAGTGGGTATTCTGCATGAAACCACCAAACCACAACATACCATGGCAGAGCCCACACAGTCACCTGATTTCAAACCATCTGTATAAACAGGAATGTTCAGCAAATAACAGAGTGTTTCCATTCAGGAGTGTCTGCTTTTCTCAGATGACTTAAAGAAAGGTTACATTTTTGGAAGTTAATAAGCCATGGTGGGATGGACTGACCAGTGGATACAGCAATGTTATCCAAGAACAGACCCAATTCATCCATCTGCACCTGGATATGAAGGCCAAAATGAGCAATGGCAGACCACCTGTTCTGAAAAAGCATGGCCAAACGAGGAAGGACACACAACCCCAGCTGGAATGCTGTGGTAAGGATCAAAGTTTTGAAGCATGCAGTAAAGACAGTTGAAAACGGCAGAAGCGTAGAGAAGGTTCATGAGACTATGTATTAGCTCTAGACTGGAGGAGTGCAGAAAGCTCCAGGGCAAAGCCGAAGTCCCTACTGATGAATGGGGTCTTGCATCTTCAAGGCAGAGATCCTTGCAGAGCCATAAACCATTGACCCATAGTCTAGTTTTGATCAAATAAGAGCCCAATATATCTTTAGCACAAAACATCGATCCACACCCCCAAGTGGTGGAAGAGAGAACACTGAGGATATTCAGTGCTCTTGTACGTTTGACTCACAACTGCTTGTTGTGTAGCATAAAAGGTCAACTTCTGGTGAAAAATAATCCCCAATAACTTCATCAATAGGGAGTTAAGGATCAGGATGAATACCCATTGGCAGCAAAAGTGCATGCAAATGGTTTTAGAGAGAGAGAAGTTAAAACCGTTTGCTGTGATCCACTTCAATAAATGATTGAAAGCAGTCTGTAGCTGCCACTCAACATAACTCATGTTCAACGACTGACATGAGGTGTGAAAGGCGTCGACATAAAGACTGTTTCCAACAGTAAGAGGGAGTTGTTCGATGATGGCATTAATCTTCATACTAAAAAGTGTGACACTCAAAATACAGCCCTGAGGGACTCCAAGTTCCCGTAAAAAGAACAAAAGAGTGTCAAACCCAGACAAACTTGGAATCATCTGTCCATTAAAAGAATTTTTAATAAAAATGGACAAATGACCATGTAACCCATACAAATGGAGGTCTTGCAAAATGCTATACCTCCAAGCAATATCATAAGCCTTTTAAAGGTCAATGAATATTGATACAAGATGTTGTTGTTTCAGAAAGGCTTCTCTAATTGACATTTCAAGTCGATTCATGAAAAGTACGGTCATCGGGACCCACACTGGGTATGCAAGAGAATGTTGTTTGATTTGAGGAATCAAATAAGACGAGCATTAACCATCCTCTCTGAAGTCTTACAGAGACAGCTCGTCAAAGCAACTGGGCAGTAGTTTGAAGGAATCTTGGGATCCTTCCCAGGCTTAGAGAAAGGTAGAACAATAGCCTGGTGCCAAGCATCAGAAAAAACAAACATTCTCCTGTCAGATCTGGTTAAAACAGTCAGAAGATTAGCAAAAGAAGCAGGAAATACATGGTGCAACATCTTGTAGTGTACATCATCAGGTCTGACCAATGTACTGCCAGACCGATGAAGGGCCAGTTTGAGTTCCACCAGTGTAAAGGGGATATTATAGCCATAGAAGCAATCAGCTTGAAAGGATTGTTTGTTAGCAATCAACTCAAAAGAAAAGAGGTGATTGTTCTGCCCAAGTCATGATGGCTAAGAAGTTGGAGGATGAAGCAGAAGTGGGCCAATCGGTTTGGAATATCGGAGAAAACAGATTGAGAACTAATGTGATGCAATTCCAGGGCCAGTAGAGAACTAAGCGAGTCAGTATAAATAGTGCAGTTGGAGTACTGCTTAGCTTCAATATGATCCAGGACAAGAGAAATGGCATACAGTTCAGCAGTGAACACAGAAGTTATGGAGGAGATTCTGTGCACAATCACCAAACCACAACAAACCATGGCAGAGCCCACAGAGTCACCTAATTTGGACCCATCTGTATAAACTGGAATGGAAAGATTGTTCGAAAGATGTTCTGTAAATAAAAGACCGTACTTCCAATCGGGAGTATCTGCTTTTTTCAGATGACTTAAAAAAAGGTCACATTTGGGGACTGTAATAAGCCATGGTGGGATGGGCTGACCAGTGGATACAGCAATATTATCCAAGAACAGACCCAATTCATCCAACTGCATCTAGATATGAAGGCCAAAAGGAGCAATGGCAGACAGTCTGTTCTGAAAAAGTATGATCCATCGAGGAAGGAAAACGCAACCCTAGCTGAAATGGAATGCTGTGGTAAGGATCAAAGTTTTGAAACATATGGTAAAGACAGTTGCAAATGCTGGTAGTGCAAAGAAGGTTCATGAGATTCTACATATAAGCTCTGAACTGGGGAAGTGCAGAAAGCCCCAGTGCAGAGTAGAAGTCCTTGATGATGAATGGGGTCCATCATCTTTAAGGCTGAGGTCTGGCAGAGCCATGGACCAGTGATCCATAGTCAAGTTTTGATCGAATAAGAACACGATATCTTTAACATAGAACATCGATCCGCTCCCCAACTAGTAGTAGAAAGGACACAGAGGATATTCAGTGCTCTTGTGCATTTGACCTGTAGCTGCTTAATGTGTGGTATAAAAGTCAGCTTATGGTCAAAGATAAGCCCCAGGAACTTGGTCTAAGGGACCACAGGCAGCAAAATTTCACTGATACCAGGGGTAGAAATATTCTAAATTTTCAGCAGGACATGTGTCCTGCTAGACATTTGAAATTTTAGCAGGACACCTCAAAATTGTCACCAGACATTACCGAAAACAAGAAATAAAGTAGAGACAATTATTATATAAAACAGAATCATTTTATTTATGGCACTGAAACATTATTTCAAAACAAGTGGCAACAAGCCTTGTATCCATTAAAAATGACACATCAATCAAACTGGTAGATTTAGTCATCCAGCACTAAAACATCAGCTGATGTATACTCAGTATCTCTATTGTCTCTACATGTGTGAGTTTCATGTGGACTCACAAATTGTCTGGTTTTTTTACTGTCCTTCCACCAGGATTCTACAGACTTGCACAGTAATTCTGTGCTTGCAAGATCACAGGTCTTATTCTTAGCTAATTTTATTGCCATCAAATTATTAAAAGAATCATTTATTAGTTTGGACTGCCACTCATCCTTAATAATGGCCATCTGGGAAAATCCACGTTCTGGTTCAGCAGATGACATGAAAATCACCTGCATGAGGCATACCAAGGCCAACACTGTTGATCCAGGGAAAGGTTCACCATCCTCAACAGTAATTTGACTTATGTAACCATTTGCCAGTTTGTTCACATGTTGCAAGTTCTTTAACAATTTTCTGGGATCTCTCAACATGATTCAGATTGTCCAGCTTCTCTTTGCAAACAGCGAGTTTGTCAGAAACAATGTTCTCAGTATCAGAATTTTCTTGCATTTTGAGATGAAGAGATGTCAAAACAGGCAGAACTGCCAAGAGTATGTCCATGTACAGAACGAATTTAAGGCTTGTCAAAGTACTGTATAATCCTGCAGCTTTCTGTCCACGTTCCCCTTTGTTATGCAGCTTTACTTGATGCAAATGCTCTGCTAAAGCTGGCCAGTTATGAGAAACTGACTCCAGAGTGTGCTCTTTGTAGGTCACCCACTGGGTTCCTGTCCCTTTTGTTGGCTTTCTAACAACGTTATTGGCTTTACCAGCTTCTTGAGGCCAGCCCAGTTCTGCGGCAAATTGTCATAAAACTTCCATAGGTTTTCTAAAAAGGTTTGGATACTATCAAGGTAAGGTATGTCCTTGATGGTCTTCTTAATTGCAAGTTCCAATCTGTGACTAACACAGTGGATCTCTATCAAATAAGGTTTTATGCCTTCAATCTGTTGACAAGTCCTTTATTTGTGCCAAAATTGACAGCTGCCCCATCAGCTGTCAGGCATACAATTGATTCAACCCAGTCGGGAAACTTGCCATATATGGACAATGCTGCAAGTACAAAAAAATTAGTACCCAATATTAGTTCCTTTCTGGGGAAAAAAAAAAGTAAATTTGTACTTTGGAAAATTCAATTGTTCCATTATCTATTACACTAGTTGTGCTAGGTTAAGCTCCAATTCTGTCAGTGGTAAATACATGGTTCTTCTTGGTTTAAATCAATTGAAGAATGCTTGAGTTTTCACTGATGTATATTAATAATGGAATGACTATGTAAACCTGAATTAAAACACAAATGTGGACAATATTTTGTATATTTTAATTTTTCTTAATTAGGAATTCAGGATAAATACAGAAAATTCTCATCCCAGGTAATTAAGAAACCTTTACCTGAACTAAGTGCCTGTAGCAAGTGTTCAAAATCAACCTTCTCAACTGACTGCAGACACAGGAAGTGGGTTACTGGGTAACAGTCACTGTCCAAGTATCTTACATGACTATCTCCTGCTCAATGCTGGCAGTGTCTGTTGAGTTGTTAGTCATAATGCCAAAGAATAAATGAGGTGTGCAAACGAGATCTTACATTAATTCTAATTGTTTCTTCAATATACTTCATAAAGATAACTGCTTGTTTGTCATTGGCATAATGTTCTGCTAAGTTCATACCAAAGTTGTGCTCCTGCAGCAACAGAAGCTCTTGAAAATCACTGAATGGTTTGGCATTCAAAGCCATATAAAGAGCAGTCCTGAACATCACAAGCAAACGATCTTTCTCAGTCTGGTTAAGTTTGCTCAATTCTTTCATCATGGGAGTTAAATCAGGCATTTCTTTTACTGTCTTAGCTTGACAACTTAGACTGTGGGCACGACTGTTTTCATGTTCCTTAACAGCACTTGCTCTCAGGTTGGAAGATCTTTTTATGAAGGTGTTCTTCTGCCTTCCACTATTTTGGTCATATTCCTGACAAATTGAGCAAAACATCAGTCCAGTAGTATTATTATACTTCAGCCATGGTCAGCATCTATTCCATTCATCCTGGAAGTGATGAGTAGGCTTAGCACCAGTACTAGCAGTAACAGTTTTTGCTTTAACACTTGGGCTTGGGTCAACAAGCTTGGGTTTTTTCACTCAGGGTTCCATAGTATTGTCTTCTGATTCATTAATCTTGGCAGTCACTTTACTATCCGGGATGGCACGGACAAGGCGCCCTAAAAAGCGCATTTTGTGAGCGTTCACAACCGTTTTCTAAAATTTGCAAGTTATTTTCCACTCATCATAGAATATACTTTTAAGCAAAATCTTTGGGCTGTGCATACACAGCTTTTGCCTCACTCATTTTTGAGGGGACGATGTATTTGTGTCCGATGTGTTAGGAATATAACCACTGGTCACGATGTCCGGTGATAGATGGGAAAGTGCTGGTCAAACTTGATTTTTTTAATGGACATGTCTGGCTTTAAATAGAAAATTTCGAAGCCTGATACAAGATGTTGTCATTTGAAAAAGGCTTCTCTAAATGACGTTTCAAGTTGACTCAGATAGTCCATGATGGAATGCTGTCGTCGGAACCCATTCTAGGTGAGCGAGAGGAGGTTGTTTGATTCGAGGAACCAAACAAGACGAGCATTAACCATCCTCTCTAAGGTCTTACAGAGGCAGCTCGTCAAAGCAACTGGATGGTAGTATAAAGGGATCTCAAGATCTTTCCCAGGCTTAGAGAAACGTAAGATAATAGCCTGGCACCAGGCATTAGGAAAAATATTCTCCTGCCAGTGTCATAGTGTACATCATCTGGTCCAACAAATGCACTGCCAGACTGATGAAGGGCAAGTTTCAGTTCTACCAGTGTAAAGGGACGATTATAGTCATAGAGACAGTCAGTTCAAAAGGAAAGAGGTGAACGCTCTGACCGAGTCTTGATAGCCAAGAAGGTGGAGAAACAAGCAGAAGTGCCAGATACCTGGCAAAAGCTTTCACCTAGAGTATCGGCGATGCTCCGGATATCAGCTACTTCTTGGCCATCAGAGAGTAAGATTGAGAGGGGGACAGAATTGTAGTGCCCACTGACCTTTCGAACCCTGTCCCACATGACTTTGGTACTGGTGGTAGAAGATATGCCAGTTGTAAACTTAATCCAAGATTCCTTCTGGCTTTGATGTCTTACCCACCAAGCATGTGCACGGGCCCACTGGAAAGCGATGTGGTTTGAAAGTGTGGGATATCTACAGAAAGTATCCCAGGCCTGTTTTTGAGCCTTCTGTGCCATGTAGCAGGCAGGATTCCACCACAGATGAGGATATAGTGGAAAACGTGTGGAGGTTAAAAAAGTACATTGAGCATCTGCTTGTATAATACAGTCAGTTACTGCTGCCACACAGTCGTCTATTGATGGCTGAGAGACAATGGCAGGATCAAGTTCTGCGAGAGCAATGAAAGTGGACCAGTCTGCCTGATCCAGCTTCCACTGGAGCATGCAGGTTGGGTGGCATCAACCACAGCCAGTCTCTCTCAAAAGTACAGGAAAATGATCACTGCCTCATGGATTATTGTAGACCCTCCATCAAAAATGGGAGAATGACGAAAGGGAGCAAACTGGGAGATCAACAGCAGTAAAGGACTGACTAGGTGCATAAAAATAAGTGGAAGAACCAGTATTGAAAAAAGAAAGGTTGTGATCAGAGACCATATGCTCTACAGAGCGACCTCTCCTATCAATATCAGCACTTCCCCAGAGGGGATGATGTCCATTAAAATGCCCCAGGATTATAAAGGGAGAAGGCAACTGTTCAATGAGAGCATCAAGGTCTGATTGATCATATGTCTCTCCAGGTGACAGGTAGAGAGAACAAACAGTGATGGTATGACCCAAGAAGACACAGATGGCTATGGCCTCCAAGAGTGTGTTAAGTGACAAAGACAGGGTGGGCACATGCTGATCAACCAACAGTGCCATCCCTCCATGCACTCTTCCATCACACAACCTGTCATTTTTGTACAAAGAAAACTACAGAAAGGTGACTGCATCAACAGGTTTCAGAAATGTTTCAGAGATGTACAGGTTGGTGGGAAGCAATCAGTGCTCTGATGTCATGCAGATTAGAAAGTAAAACTCGACATTTCCATTGTATCAGCGTGGCCATTTTTATTTACGTGCAGGCAAATTGGGTGGAAAACCCTTCTGTTTATGACGTCTTTTTTCGTTACTGTCTTTATTTGAGGGAGGCCTATCTACCTCCATAGATCCTTCCCTGGGTCAATAGGACAGGTCTTTATCGTTGGAAGAGGATTCCAGTGATTGAAGACATGAAAGAATGATTGTTTTGCATCTTGAGGTGGGAGAAGAAGATGTACCTGAGGAAATCCCTGTACCCAAAACCAAAGGAAGTGGATCTAGAAGTTTGCTGGAATGAATGTCAGGGGCAGAGATGGGTGTTGACATTGATTCATCAACGTTTTTAACCATGGAGGTCAAAAAGACTTTTTATATGGTTTGAGAAGGATTCTCTTGGAGACACAGAGAAATCTGTCTGCACTCCCACTGTAGTAGTGGAATGAAGTGCAGCAACATATGTCCAAGAAGTGGTGGACAGTAACTTTCAAACCTCAGGGTAAGTAATGTTATGAATCATCTTCAAATGCTGCACTTTTCTTCCAACCACTTAGGGCAAGAACAAAAGTAGTATGGGTGAGAGCCATTGCAATTGACTCAGTGAGAGTCCATTTCACACTCACAGGCATTGTGACCCTTGCCACCACAACAAGCACACGTCAAGGAATCATGACATGATGTCTGAGTGACCAAACTGTTGACACTGGAAACATCTGAGAGGGTTTGGAATATATGGCTGTACCTTGTAATTAAGATCACCTGCCTTGATGGTGGCAGGTGGACGCAGTGATGTAAATGTTAAAATGAGGACAGTGTTCAGCATCATATTTCCATCTTTGCAAGTGGAGATATGTTTTACTGAATAAACTCCATAGGTGGAGAAACCAGTGAGAATTTCCGACTCAAGGATGTTCTTCATATCCCTCTCAACAATAACTCCTTGTGACGAGTTCAAAGTAGCATGGGGCATAACCTCAATGGGTATATCCCCAATCGCCTTTGAATGTAAGAGAAGTTCACTGCATTTAGATGTGGATGTTTCCACCAATATGTTACCAGAGCAAAGCTTTTTGACTGACTTTGGAGAGCCATCAAGTCCCTCTTCTCCCTTCTGAATAAAAAAAGGGAGACATTTTCCTTAAAATGTCTGAAAGAGAATGCAATACAAGAAAATAGGGTACAGGTGTTACAGATGTTGAAGATTGCTGCTCAGAATCTTCAAGACATGGTCGTTTACATATGGACTGTTTTTTTCACTATTTTATGTAAGTGTTAATTTGGGGGATTATTAATAAAAAAGGAATATTTTGGTACAAACTGACCCCACCCACCATGAAGCCCTATGAAGGGACCCACCACAAGGACACTGCAGAAACACCAGGGTTTCATGAGTACTATACCCAAACACTAGTATCAGATACACTATCCACAACACCTGTTAAGACCATCCAACACTAGTATTTGGGTGACCCAGCCCAGGTGTATCAACCAGTTGATGCACCTAGGGAGCCCACCCCAAGGCTGCCTGTCTACATGAATTCAAGGCCAGGGAAGGTTCTGTTCTTTCAGTTTACCTCCTCTGGGAGGTCCCCTCACCACATACAGGAATCCACACCAAGGGGATTTCAAATCAGAGATAACAGATCACTAAAAAACACTGGGTGTCAACATTAGCTCCAGCTGACTGATTCCAAGTCAGAGACAGGATAACTGAATCCTAAGTAACACTGCATGTCAAAACCAGCTAAGCTTACCAACTCAAGGATGAGAGAAATGATTAATAGACAACAAACTTGTAGATTCTCCAGAAAATAACATTTAGTGAGCAGTTATAACCTTCCCTAAACCTCAACAAACAGATACGTATGAACACAACTCAAAAACAAGTAACAGGAAGGTTTGATAAAAATTGGAAGGTAACAGGGATGTTTAATAACAACAGAATGGTAATAGAAAGATTTTATAAAAAAACTGAAAGGCAACAGGAAGGTTTGATTATTGAGTTATGGCAACAAAAAATATTGCCATAACATGATGGAACTGAAAAAACTAAGATTAATAACTTATAATGAAGGACTATAACAATATTTATAATGGTAGGATTGGACAATGCAAATGAAATTTTTACAAAATAAACATTATTACTAAAATACATAATTAGATCATACATGTGCTGATTATTTATTACAAACAAAAATCACCTACCAGTAGATTCTACACTTACCTACAGTTGGTCTCTGTGTTTTTAGTTTTGTCTACCACTTTCTTAGAGAAATGTTCACTACATTTTTTTATACTTCTCTGTCCATAACATTCTCCTCCTGTCCAGTATTCTATAGAGAAAATATTCCTGGGTTTTATCACTGTAATGTTACACTTTTGTAGGATCTTTCTCTGAATGATGCTATGGGTTTTATATAAGTCTATTCATACAAAAGGATCAACCAATCATAGCATGACCAATTTCCACAGCTGGGACACTTTCTTGTTTGTAACGTGAACCACCCACCTATTCCTCCTACATGACTGATAATAGTTATACTTCAATATAAATCTATATTGGAAAATTATCAAACACTGAAGAAATTAAGATCCTATTGTCTTGTCTGTAACCTGACAAAATCCTACTATCCTGACTGTACCTTGATCCACCAACTGATACTGACCACATTGTAAAATAACCCCATAACACATCCACTACATTGTCTTTATTCTTGTCAATTGCTTCTTTTCTTAATGTACAGCTATTTCTATTTCTATGAATCATTTTCTTTAAATTTTTATCTCCCTTCTGGTAGTAACAAAGAACATTACAATACTGTATTACATGAAAGTGATTGGCAAATTACATCAAAAATGTGAAACAAAACACAGCAAGTTGCTGTCACATACTGCTCCCTAGTGTTCAGTTGTTTAATCAATGACAATTTGAAGTTTACAAATTTGTTTGAGAAGTAGTATAACTCAAAAAACAAAACAAAAAACTTTGAAGACTGTTTGTAAAACCAAAATCTAAACACACACACATCCACACAGTTATCTGGTTACAGAGAGAGAATACATATTTCAATGTGATATTTACAGATACAAAGTTATTAAAACATTAAATACACATTCAAAAAAATAAACAAGTATCTAATGACCATGGAAAGAAACATACTTGACTTTTATACAATAACATGCTCCTTATAACAAGGCTGACTACATTTCAAACTGACATGAAAGCATTGTCATGCCACTCTCAAGACGAGACCAATGGACGAGACAAACACACAAACATCCCTCTTTTAGAATGCAAACATCAGTACTGTGATGATACTTGTCTAGCAATAAAATCAACTAAATAACTGTCTGCTGTAGTTGAATCGAAGCCTGGATTATAGCACTACAAGTCACACCAGAGAACAAAATAACTAATTTAAAAAAATGTTCACTTGCATCTAATTTCAAGGATCTCTTATTTACAATCTTATTGAGTTCCATTATGCATGATCTATTTACATGTTCTATAATGTATGGATAAAATTGCTTTTCAGTATGACATTGATTACATTTTCTCTTCTGATTTTTCAAGATACCAACTCAGCACACTGTAAAATAGAGTCAGACAGAGGACCCATGTGCCAGCGACAGGCAATACCTCTGTTTGCACCTTATTTATAACCCCTTACGCCAGGAGCAAAGTGTGGTTCTACAAACTGATGGTGCAGAGAAAAATCAACCACAAGCACAGGTCCCTGGAAGTTTGGAGAGCACCTTAAAACCTTCCAAAGAAACCCAATAATCTCTCTCATGAAAAACCTTCCAAAGAAATCTGGTAATCTCTCTCATGTAAAGAAGGGAAAAATAAAACAAAAGATACTTCTTTTATCTCTCCTTAAGAACTGTCACTAGTGAATTCACACCCATAAATAAAAAACAAGTACCAGAAATCCCAATACGTTTTCATGAGGTTTACAAACTCTTATTCATGGTGAAGCTTCACTTCATAATCTTAATTACACTTCAAAATAGACTGAAACACACAACAGAGAGACTAAGAAAAAGAATAAAAGTCACTTAGTCACAAACCAGTGACCGAGAAGTGACCTTGTAGTAAATCCAACAGAATTTCAGGAATTATTTACATAAATATTTGTTACAAGTCAAGAAAGGTAATTATCTTTCTACATAATTCACTAGATAGGCCTCAATCAAAGTACTGGGTATAATTTTGGTTTCCTCATCTGAGGAATGACAATGACTTATTAAGAACGGTTCAAACAGGAGTTATTAGAATAATTCTGAGAATAGAAAAGTAATCTTTGGGATTGAGTAAAAAACCTCAACTTATCTTGAAATAAAGGGAAAACTTGATCTTATTGAAGATTAAGATTTGAAAGGTTGATAGGATAAAGGCCTCTTATCTATTTGTATTGTATCCTGAAGAGAAAAATTATGGAATATTTGCCATCAAATGTATTAGAGGTCAGCACTTTACATTAAATAACTAGAAAATGCACTTGGGGTTTCATAGAATTATAAAAATCTTTTTCAATTTCTGAAACTCTACATTCAGTTTAGTATGCTTACCATCTGAATCTTCTCCTCTGCAAATGTAATGAATATTATTTCTAGTTTGGCTAATCAGGTCACTCAGTTGATGCCTTTCACTTTGTTCCATGCATTTTTGCGAGTAGTTGAATATGCAATTCATGTTTTTCCTTAAATTGCTGCAATATATTTTAAAATCTGGTTAAAACAAAGTTTCACCTACAATGTATTCTAATTAAAACCCCAAAACATTTTAAAATAAAATAATACATACACATAAGAAAGCAACATTATTTACGACATTCAATATGCCAAAACTGAATGATTAAGATTTCATATACTGCATTCTTTAACCATATTAAGAAATTATGTACACTATATTTTATTAAATGACATACCTAAAAAATGATACACTGGGATTGCTAGAATAACTACAACTTTAAACTTCATGTAACACATGGGCTATTGAATAAATGAAACAGCAGATACAACATTTATTATCATCAAAGTGTAGGTTCTTTTTTGTTGAGTGTTTTTTGTTTTGTTTTTACAATAAACAGTGAAAGTTCTGGATAACAAATGTGACTGTCCATCACTAATATAGTAATTCACATTTATTTTATTTTAAATAAAATGTGATACAAAAATGGGCTAGAAGAATCAAACAAATGGCTTTAATTGAAGTTTATTGCAGATTTCACAAGACACTCTAAAACAAAACCTTTAACTTTAGTCAAGTTATTGAAAGTACCTGCATAACATCTTCACATTAAGCTGTGCTAATGATGCTTCGCTGACATATCTGTGCTGCAGAACTGCAGTTTTGCAAATCTCTAGCTGCCTAGATGAGCATTCTTCATGTATTCTAGAAGCTGCTTCTGTACAAGTTGCTACTAGAAGGAAACAGAAGTAAAATAATTACACTGGACACTATTACAGTTGTGCTAGAACCAACTTGCTTTGTAATTATGAAGAAATATGTACTTAATTTTAGTTAAAATAAGAAGTAGTTATAATAACATCACATATTAACCTTAGAAGATTTTCAGTACCCTGACAACCAAAAATATATATATGACACTGACCTCTGAAAGTCAATTATACAGTGAACAGAACATGTATGACACTTATCTAGAAGAGATAATCCATGCAGTAGTAACAGCATTCATGACACTGACCTCCAAAAGTCAATCATACAATGGACATAGCATACATGACACTTATCTCTAAGATCTAACCATGTGGTGGACACAGCATGGATGAGTTAAACTGTTTCACCTATACATATACAAATCAGGAAGTTAACAAGTATACAGTAATATCTTTTTCATTTTATAAATATTATGATAAATATAAAAATTTGTTACCAAATCTTGGAAGTAACCCATTTGTGTTATACTTTGCTCCAAAGAATCTCTGAACTGAACAGCAAGCAATCTCATCCATCAGGCTGTACCTGTTGAAGCAGTTCTCATCACTCTTAGACTATAGGTCAACTACTGACAGAACAGACTATGAGTTTTTCACAACAGCTACATGGCTCAAAAACTGAGAAGGCTGTGCAGATTTATGACCTAATATTATCAGAACCAACTTTCTTTATACAGTTAGTGCTCTCTCCTCTCTCGTATTCATCCTAATTTCTAATCCTTAACATCCATCAGTTCCTTTCTCTTCTTTATCTTAATTTCTAATCCATCATATCTATCAGTTTCACTCTTATTTATCTTAATTCATAATCCATCGCATTCATCAGTTTATTTATTTATCCTAGTTGCTATTTCAATTTCTCTATCCTGACTAGGGGGAAACAGACGTAACATCATGTTGAGTGTCCTGCATCCTTATCAGAAGGTTGAACCACCTGCACGCAGACATGCAGCGCCATCAGACCTATATACTCTTAATTCTTGTAACTAAGCGGAGATTTTAAATGAACATACAGTCCCCGGCTTCAAACTAAAAGTTTGTTTATATAAAGAACAATGGCTCTTCAAAATATTGTTTTAAAAATATGTCCTGTTTTCCCTTAAACTTTAATCACATATTTGAAATACATTTCCAGATTTTACTAATACCAAAATGCTCTATAAAATAATCAAACAATCGTTAAATCTCATTCTGGACATTTTACTGCAGCGAAGATTCACAACAGGAGTTAGGTGCAAACTGTCTCGTCGGGAAAATTCCCGCAGGCCACTTTAGAAAAGTATGTAAGAAAGTAAATTAACGCTCTTTCAGTACAATAGAGAAATAATTATTTATCTTTTGTAATTACTATAACATGTAAATTAACACGTGTAATTCTATCAATAATGATGCTCATTAAAAATGATTTAATTAATAATGTTTCTGTGGAAAACGTTGTCCCTTATCTTATGTAAGGCTCCGAGTTATCAAAATTACCGACTGAATGAACAATGTATGATTGGTGTTTCAACATAAAATTACATGTACGTTTTATGTGGCTATTCTTGTTATTTTTATGACAAATTTGTGTTCCTCCCTCACATTCCTCAAGTTTGTTTGCTTTTTTTCGTAGAATCTTTTACCAGTCCGCCATTGATATGAATTGTTTGTTTGTTTGTTTGTTTGTTTTGGAATTTCGCACAAAGCTACTCGAGGGCTATCTGTGCTAGCCGTCCCTAATTTAACAGTGTAAGACTAGAGGGAAGGCAGCTAGTCATCACCACCCACCGCCAACTCTTGGGCTACTCTTTTACCAACGAAAAGTGGGATTAACCGTCACATTATAACGCCTCCACGGCTGGGAGGGCGAGCATGTTTGACGCGACTCGGGCGCGAACCCGCGACCCTCAGATTACGAAGCACACGCCTTAACGCGCTAGGCCATGCCAGACCATTGACATGAATTAAATTCTGAAACCTACACATTTGAAAGATTTTTTTTTCTTTTTAATGCTGTGTACTTTAAAAACTATGTTCACCACAAAACTCTGGCTAGAAGGCAGCCTAAACCTATCACCAAGACAGCGGGTTGTCTGAAATAAACAAGCAGTTGACGCCTGGGAATGTATATAAAACGGTTAGGCCTTGTCTCAAAGAACGTTAGAATCCCACTGCATGCCAAAGTGAGACTGTTTATCAGAAGTGATGAGATCGTGAAAATACACAACACACAGAATGCGCTTTGGCCTTGGGTATATACATAAACTTTTCAAGAGAACTTGTAAAAGACTTAAGAGATTTTCTCACGTCTAAACCTTCAATCTCCACTTCATGCAAACATACATTATCAAGTGTTACAACATCAATAAAAGAAAAAGAAAAACATTACAAAAAAACGATCTTGTTAGACTGTTACAGTCCACTTAACACTAATCTGGTTTACCTGTGGCTTAAAAATATTTCTGTCCAAAGTTTGGCGTTGTTCTCAACCGCCACTGAATGCCTTATATATGAGAGAATTTGTTTGCTTTGAATATCGCGCAAAGCTACACGAGGGATATCTGCGTCAGCCATACCTAATATAGCAGTGTAAGGCAAGAGGAAAGACAGGTAGTCATCACCACTCACAGCCAACTCTTGGACTACGATTTTACTAATGAATAGTGGGATTGATCGTAACTTATAACGCTCCCATGGCTGAAAGGACGAGCATGTTTCCTGTGACGGGGATTCAAACTCGCGATCCGCGGATTACGAGTCGAGTGCCTTAACCACCTGACCATGCTGGACCAAGACAGAAAGAATTCAAAAGTTAGAGTCTGTATGACAAAAACAGCTTTATTGCAGTAATTATACGGGTACGACGAAGATGATTAGTCGTAAAATTCACTCACTCAACAAGCGCTAAAGATTGGGTTTTGATACCCGTGGTGGGTACAAAACAGACCGTCTTTTGTATAAATTTGTGCTTAAACAAACAAAATATATATTTCAATGACCAGTATTTGTTGCGCTTTCAGGGCGCTCTCGTGTATGGTCAAAATAATTACACGAACCCCCCAGTAGCACAGCGATATGTTTGCGGACTCACACAACTAAAACCGGGTTTCGATACTCGTGGTGGGCACAATATCCCCTTGTGTAGCTTTGAGCTTAATTCTAAGCAAACAATTACAGGGCACTAAAACGTTTCAGAAATTTAAAGAATTAAGTTATTGAAATAGAATTTCTCCAATAATTCCCATATCACTCATTATGTTTGTTATTAACATTTTTTCATTTGATACTCATACGGATTGGCTATGCGCGCCCTAGAAATACGATTTCTTATGACAAATTTGTTAAAAGAAAGTCAGTGCCCTCACATTACACTCCAGAGGATTGCTGAAAACTTAACATACAACGATGTTAATATCAAATTATCAACGTTTTCATATATCGTCCACTAATTACAAGATCTACGTATTGAATAATTTGGTTTTTTCTTGTTATAGCGTTCAACGTATTTTATTTTAGAAGTTTCGCGCCAATTTATAAGCGCAATTTTGTACAGACAGACTAGACGGGGAGCAGCTAGTTAACAACACCTACCGCCAACTTTTGGGGCTATTTTTTTCAGACGAAATAATCAGATTTGGTCTCATCTGTATTCTTTTATACTACAACTACTATCCCAAAGTGCGCAGTGCGGTTTTTTTCGGCGTTGATATACAAACAACTACGACACGCCTGGAAAGAACTGACCTAGAAAACTACGTGAAACCAACCATTCCACTCAAAACAGTATTTGGTGGGATTAACTGAAATATTTACAATACTTTATTTATGTGTGTGTCTTATCTTCTTCGGGTGTCGCGCAACCAATAAAGTCACGAACGACAAACGGTTTGGTGCATAAACTGTTTAGAATAACGTGTTTCAAAACAGGAACCCCGTCAGTAATTTTAGGGTTAAGCATCTCTTTCAGCGAAATATTGGATGTATATATTACAACAAATAAAAAAAATTAATAACACTGAAGCTAAACTTAAGTTAAAATTGCAAAACCTTTTTATTAGTTTTTTTTATCTTTCATTCTTGCAATGTTTATCAATTATGTTGTTCAATTATAGAAAGGGCTGAGCGTGGCCTAGTGGTTAACATTCTGGACTATGGACATGCAGATTCAACCAATCGCGTCCCGTTACTCCAACAACAACAACAAAACCACGCTTTTTAGGGGTCGTGGGTGTGTTATAAAGGTGACAGTAAGTGGTGTTGAACGGTAATATCGTGTATCAGTTTAAAATGAGTTTAGAGCGAATGCCTGAAAATATCAGGTCATCCATAAGTAATGTCCGAAAATTTAGTGCAGAAAGTGCATCATCATTTCTGTCTTTGTAGAAGGCTTTAATGACTAAATTATGTTGTAAGACATGTATCAAAATGTTCAAACAAACAAAAGAAACTAACCCAACTCCACTTTTCAGATCATTAATCAAATAAACCCTAATGAAGATGGATGTGTGTGAGGAGAACATTAGGCATATAATGCTTTACGAGTTTAAAAAAGACGTAGTGCAACAAAAACTACACGAAAGATTCAAGGTGTTTATTGTGAGGAATATCTCAATGAAAGAAAATGTCGAAGGTGGTTTCAAAGTTAAGATCAGGTGACTACAGTTTCAGTGATGCACCACGTTCAGGTCATCCTGTTGAGTTTAATGATGACTTGGTGAAGATTGTGCTGAAACAGTTGAAGAAATAGCACAGAAGCTTGATTCAACCCAGTTGACAGTTAACTGTCATCTGCAACAGCTTGGAAAGGTGTCAAAAGTTGAAAACTCGGTCCACCATGATTTAACAGAGGCCAACCTTAGAGCAAGAGTGGGCATTTGCACTTCTTTGCATTCTCGTGAACGTAACTCACCTTTTTTGGACAGGTTAGTGACTTGAGATGAAAAAATGTATATCGTATAAAAATGTTAAGCGCTGCAGGCAATGGCTCAGTGCAGATACACTGGCTAAAGCACAGCGAAAAATATGGACCTCCATCCCAGGAAAGTCTTGTTAAGCGTTTGGTTGGATATTGTTGGTGTGATCCACTTTGAGTTGCTGCTACTCAATGTAACGATTACATCAGACATCTATTGTTAATGGTTAGAGCACTTGAATGTTGCATTGAAAAAAAAAAAAAAGAGGCCTGCTTTAATCAACTGTAAAAATGTTGTGTTATAATAGAATAATCCACAGCCCCATACAACAAGGATCACATCTGCAAAGGTTGAAGAGCTAGAGTGGGAAAAACTTCCACATACTCCTTATTATTCATACCTTTCCCCATCTGATTATTATCTATTCCGAGGTTTGCAGAACTATCTTGATGGAAAAGAGCTTGGAACACATAAAGATGTCAAAACTACCCTCTCTTTTCCTCCAAACCCCCAAGAATTTTATAGAAGTGGCATTCAGAAGCTTGGGAATCGTTGGCAGAAAGTAATTGATAATAATGTAACATACATTATTGACTAAATAACATTAAAAGCGTTTGAAATTCTCTCTCTTTTTCTGAACCTAAAATCGGACATTACTTAAGGGATGACCTGTATTTAAGCTTGCATTCAGAGCCGCAGACGGTGTGAGGGTTAGATCTACTAGACACAGGGGCGTTGTGTCAATTTGTGAAAGCAGGCGGCATAGCGATGTTTTTTTTTTTTTGTTTTTTTTATTATAATAGAAATTTAAATACAGACTGCAGCCATGCAGGCCTATTTATTAACAGCAACACGGTTGAGACTGAATTCTTCGGCCTTGGAAAGTAACAGTTGTACATCAGAAATAAAGGTCACATAAATTTGTGTGTCCGCGTGAGACTCGTTTTCGTCATATAAGAAACCCAAACAGTATCACTCATTAGTTCCAGGCAAACTATACCATTAGTATTAGCCTCGCTTCTCGGTTTATCCATTTGATTATTCAGAATAGCTACATCTTAGAACTACAGCCCTCCAAGATGAATACAAATTCGCAGAATCACCTTGAATCGTTAATAGACGATGATATTAGGAATTATGTAGGTTAAAAACAAACAAAAATATGAAACACTGTGAAGCTTTAACTTAGAGATGAATTATTCTCCACCAACAGTGAGAAGTTATCTTCTTCACAAATCTTGAGATTATCTCCGTTTTCAAAGGAATGTGAATATAAATTATGCCGGCATAAATGAATAAAAACGGTTTAAGGAAATTCGCAATGAATTTTCATCACCTTGGGAAGAGAGGCGGGAAGGAGCGAGTACTTTATGAACTTCAGTCATTTTGTGGACCAGAAGATAAAGACTGGTTTGTACTCTTGTTTCTGTAGCAGCCTCTAATTAACCAATAATTTTGTAGAGTACCACATCAAACAAATATTTACTATCAAAAGTTGTGAATTTTTAAACGAGTTTCGTTATATACGAAAGTATTATATTGAAGATTGTACCATATTTACTCCTCAGGAACGTGGTATATCAATATAATTATATCCTTAAAGATGTAATATTAAAGGAACTGTTTTTGTCTTTTTTGTATCTCATGCTAACAACAATTCGAAATTCAAACTATTGTTACCAACTAAAAAAACTTCAAAAACAACGGAATGAAGTAACTAAGAAATTACACGAAATAAAACCTAATACGAAGAAATATATTAGGGTTGTACTACATTAAGTCGCTGTAAAGTCGAACACAGGTAATATTGTATATACATACTGCAAACAGTGGTGTCTGTCTCGTTTACGGCAGCGGCTTCCCGCGCTACGTTTGAAAAGATATGCACGCAGGCAAAATTAAACATCCACTTTGGAAATGACGGGAGAACAGCCATTAATAATATTGATACCGATTTTTTATTTCTAAAATATTTTACATTACGTTGTTAGAAATAAATCAAATTGTCATTCAGATTTCAAAATGTGACGTAACTTAGATTTACCGTATGTTATTGTTAAGCGATGCTTGGTATAACTTCAGTTCTCAACAATTACCTTTGAAGGTGGGTAGTACAAGTACCTCGTATCTTTGATTCTGGTTAAAACCAAAAGTCCAACACAATCACCCTTTAAGTTCCATCCGTAATTTTACTTGTATTTAATAGTTTACTAGACGAATAGTTCGTCGTAAAAGGATACTAGGATAAGGCCTGGCATGACCAGGTGTTTAAGGCACTGGACTCGTAATCCGAGGGTCGCGGGTTCAAATCTCCATCACATCAAACATGCTCGCCTTTTCAGCCGTGAGGGCGTTACAATGACGGTCAATCCTACTATTCGTTGGTAAAAGAGTAGCCCAAGAGTTGGCGATGATGACTAGCTGCCTTCCTTCTTGTCTTATACTGCTAAATTTGGGACGGCTAGCGCAGATAGCCCTTGTATAGCTTTGCGCGAAATTAAAAAAGAACAAACAATACTGGGATAAACTGGCTGTGTCTTGCTTCTACTGAAATGATAAATTTACTAAACTCTAATTTACGTATTTCTCTTTTTGTCTTTAAAATGTAACAGACAGATAAACAAAAAGTCCGTCTTGCAACGACCTAAGTACCAATGTATTCCTCAATTATGGATTTCTAATCAAATATCGAAAACCTCAAACACTAAACAAGTAACAATCGTAGTAGAAACTCAAAACCAATTTGCAGATGTGAGTTCGCTTAAGTAAATTATCAAGAGAATTAACTGTTCCATAAAAAAAACAAAAAAAAACATTTAATGGTGATTTTAACCTTGTAATCAACGCTGTATTCTAGTGCAAGAAGTTGTTAAGTGAGTAAACGCAGATATTTGAAACTTGATACAAACGGTCGTTAGTACAGACGTGAATAACGAAGTTTAGGCCCACAAACAAAACAAAACTCTCAGTGACATGTACCAAGTCACCGCTTTGTGTCTCAGGGCAAAGTTACTCCATTCCATTACTTGCCCATCAGACAAAATCTAAAAAAAATGGCAAACGAAAAGAAGACGGAACATATTTTATATTAAGTCACGTGTTATTTCAAAGCGGAGACCACCAGATTGGTACGAAATCTAAATGATGACATTACATCACTCTTACATTTGTGTTTCATCTCTTGTATATCACGTGAAAATTCAGTTCATAAAAGCTTCCTTACCAATAACAGCTAATGGAAAAACCAGTTAGTGCAGTTATGAACGTGAGACGAGTGTGTTTCTTTTGCCCACCTAGGGAAATCGAACCCTTGATTTTAGCGTTGTAAATCCGTAGACCTACCGCTGTACTAGCAGGGGTACGCGAGACGAACCAGGTTCGATCCCAAGCCAAAAAAAGACGTAAAAATGAAATACATTGTAGGAATCTCTGAACAAAAAACATACAAAGCTATTGCCTTGTCGAAATAACATTTATGGACTCAGTTGAGTTTTATAATTCTTTACATTTCTTTGTGTCCACATTCACGATTATACAGTGTCAGAATTCACAATTTTTGTAAGCATAATATATAACACGCACACATGTACAAAAGAAAATGTGGTTTAACGTATATACAATTTAAGCTGACCTGCGGTGACTGGAACCGTGAATTAAAACCTAACAAACAAGGTCAGATGGGTGTTCGAAATAAGCGGACGACTTTATTTTAGTGCTAGATATCAAATTAACAAGGTTTCTTTATTTTACGTCAAATAATGCTTGGCCATGTGTAAGTAATATACGTTTCTTTTCTTCACATTCTACTACTGTGTATTAAAAGTAGAACACAAAACCAACGTTTGTTTCTTTGTTTTGAGTATGTGTGCGTGTTTTTTCTTACAGCAAAACCACATCAGGCTATCTGCTGAGTTCACCCAGGGGATTGTTTGTTTTGAATTTTCGCGCAAAGCTACACGAGGGCTATCTTCGCTAGCCGTCCCTAATTTAGCAGTGTAAGACTAGAAGGAAGACAGATAGTTATCACCACCCACCGTCAACACTTGGGTTACTCTTACAAACGAATAACGGAATTGACCGTAAAATTACAACGCTTCCACGGTTAAAAGGGTGAGATTCAAACCCGCAACCCTCAGATTACATATCAAACGCCCTAATTATTTGGCAATGCTGGTCCGACCCACAACAAAAAATAAGCTCTTATTAGTTATCTTAGCTGCCTAGCCATCACGGCCCGGCATGGTCCTGTGGTTAAGGCACTCGACTCTTAATCCGAGGGTCGCGGGTTTAACTTCCCGTCACACCAAACATGCTCGCCCTTTCAGCATTGGGGGCGTTATAATGTAACGATCAATCCTACTATTCGTTGGTAAAAGAGTAGCCCACAAGTTGCTGGTGGTGATGACTAGCTGCGTTCCATCCAGTTTTACACTGCTAAATTATGAACGGCTAGCGCAGATCGCCTTCGTGTAACTTTGCGCGAAATTCAAAACAAAAATTACGACTATCAGTCCTTATGACGATGCGTTTCCAAAACTAGTCGGTTAAAACTACGTTATTCTTTTTTACTCTTAATATTATTCATATTTACAATTATACAGGGTAACCTGATTTCCAGAGTAAAAAACTGAAATTGTTTTTACATCATAAAAAGTGACACTGTACCAGCCCTAAAGCAGTTTAAATTACAACAATACATTTTTTACATAGTCTAAACGTTTATTGTGTCGCGTTTGAAAACTACAAAACAAAAAAGTAAAAAGGTTTATATAACTGAAGTAATAAAAAAATAGCAAACGCAATTAACCAACTGGGAAAAAAAATATTCTTGTTAATTTATTTATTTTTCGCGGCAGGCAGGTCTTCAAATGTAAATTTCCGTGACTGCGCAGTGAAGAGTTGGGTAAGGAAAACGAAGAAGGGGTGGTAATGTTGCACCGTGTGATCTGTCTGTCATGAGAAGACAAGCTGTACATATCTAACTAACGCTGTTGTACAGAGAAACTAGGGCAGTTTAATACCATACTTTTTTCCTGATCGGGAAACAAAAAATAATGGTAAATATTCTGGCGACCCCTCTCTTCATTGGGACGTCTGGTGAACGCTGCAAAGTGCACTTCTCGGCATGGTGCACCAATATGTACTAATAATATGCCTGCATGGCCAGGTGGTTGGGGCGTTTAATGTAATCTGAGGATCACGGGTTCGAATCCCTGTCCCACCAAACATGCTCCCACTTTCAGTCGTGGGGACGTTATTTACGGTTAATCCCACTATTAATTGTTAAAAGTTTGTTTTTTTTCAATTTCGCACAAAGCTACTCGAGGACTATCTGTGCTAGCCGTCCCTAATTTAGCAGTGTATGACTAGAGGGAAGGCAACTAGTCATCACCACCCACCGCCAACTCTTGGGCTACTCTTTTACCAAGGAATAGTGGGATTGACCGTCACATTATAACGCCCCCACGGCTGAAAGGGCGAGCATGTTTGGCGCGACGGGGTTGCGAACCCGCGACCATCAGATTACGAGTCACACGCCTTAAAACGCTTGGGCATGCCGGGCCCATTGTTAAAAGAGTAGCCCAGGAGTTGACGGTGGGTGGTAATGACTAGCTGCCTTTCCTCTAGTCTTACACTACTAAATTAGGAACGGTTAGCGCAGATAGCCCTTGTGTAGCTTTGCGCGAAATTAAAAAAACAAACGGTATACTAATACAACGCATTTGAAAATGCAGTCCACTTTGTAGGCATAATGCTACTACACGTACTAATAATTCACGTTTACAAGTGGAACATACATTCTGATGACATGTTTATAACTTCTAACGATAAATTAAATCTCACTGCAAAAAACTGGAATATATACTGTTTAAATAAAAATGTTGCAAGCAGAGCAATATACACATAATTATGAAGATAATGGCTGTTTTGATCTGATATAAATGTAGTTTCAGTATTTCGTTTTAACTCTGTTTATTTCATAGTACTACCGTTAAGTACTGCTTATTATAGTGTGTGTGTGTGTGTGTGTGTGTGTGTGTGTGTGTGTGTGTGTGTGTTTCATTTAGCAAAGCCACCTCGGGCTATTTGCTGAGTCCAGTGAGGGGAGTCGAAATCCTGATTTGAGCGTTGTAAATCCGTGGACTTACCGCTGTACTAGCGGGAGACATTATAATACGAAACTGCTTTATTACTCGTAGGTACCTTATTTTCTCGAGTGATACGCCCACAAAAAAAAAAAAAAACACGATTTAACCATGATTAGTTAAATATTCTGTTTCTGTGGCATGCATTTCTAAAGCACTATTACAGCTATTGATCATATTTAATCATAAAATTACCACGTGAAAGTTATAACAGCCAATTCCTGACAGGAAATGACGTTCTCTGTAAGAGTTCCCTTGACGTCACGTAATTTTAGCGGTGTACTTCGTACTCCTACTACCAGCAGTAACAGCTAAACAAGTGGAAACATGTATTACATAACACACGATTGTTCAACAGAAACAAAAACACTATAAATAATTCTTTATTCAAAACACGTCTCGCAGCAGGTCACGTTTCGTATGCATGTTGCCGAGATCTTTGAAAACAAAACGATTAAACACACGATATAACCATATTCAAGAGATGACTGACAGTATAGGAAGTAAACCATTTCTATTGCATGAAACTGGGGCTTGTAATTCGGGCCAAGTCCAGATTTTTTTATATTTTATAGGAAATATTTTAGAAAGTTGCCCGTGGCGTAAACCCTTTACCAAGTGCTTGCCTGTTGTAAAAACGACCCCCCTCCTTCAACAAGTTTTGTTCACAAAACTTCCACAATAATCATAAAATAAAAACAAATAAACACACAGGCAAGAAAAATAAATCGAAACATTCTCTAAAAAATCAATAAAAATGGTAAAAAGTTAAATTACAAATGATTTAATATAAACCTACAAAGACACGTACAAAAATTACATTTTAATACAGTTGATTTATCTATTTCATGAAGTTGTCTTTCTCAAATGGATCGGTGGTAAGTGGGAGATTTCATAAATATATTGATATTTCACACGTACTAGAATGTATTTTTAATTACGTAATACGACCCAAAAATTACGTTTTAAACAACGAGCGAATATGATTTATTTGTTTGTTTTGAATTCCGCGCAAAGCTATACTAGGGCTATTTGCGCTAGCTCTTCCTAATTTAGTAGTGTAAGACTAGAGTGAAGGCAGCTAATTATCACTACCCACCGCCAACTCTTGGGATTCTCTTTCACTAACGAATAGTGAGATTGACCGTAACTTTATAACGCCCCCACGGCTAAAAGGGCGAGCATGTTTGGTGGGACAGGGATTCGAACCCGCGACCCTCAGATTACGAGTCGAATGCCTTAAATCACCTGGTCATGCCGAGCCAAGAGAGAATATGAAAGACCCTAAACCAATAGGCCTGATGTTTATGATTTAAAAAAGTCTATTACGAAGTTCAAACCTAAACATTAATTTCAATTATCATCGTCAGTTAAAACTAATGGCCAAATGTTTGAATGACAGAAAACGATCATATGTAAACCAGAGGGTCCTCATGCAAATAAATTTATATACAATTTGTCAAACGATACATTAAAGTTTTTTTAGTCGCACAATAAATGTATAATTTAAAAACTATTACAATTCTACATGTTTTGGTAGAAATAGTTCTACCATCTTCAGGAGAATAAACCACGAAGTTTCTTTTAAGCCAACGTACGTGTATAATTACCATGTTTGTACAGTGGCGCCATTTAATGAAAACGATTTCCAAAAATTTACTTTCATGACTTCTAAGCTTAAATCTATATTTATATTCATTTTGGTTTTTCTTGTGTTTTAGTTCATCTTTTCCGTTACGTGTTTAAGTATTTTTACATTCTCTCAGTCAGTAACATGCGTAGAATTAGCCACGTTTTGTCAAAGCCAGATCAATAGTTTCTTATTTCTCCATCGTATTTTGTTTGTAATTAAGCACAAAGCTACACAATGGGCTATTTGTGCTCAACCATCCACAGGCATCGAAACTCGGATTCTAGCGTTGTAAGTCTGTAAACAAACCTCTGTGTCGCTGGCAATTAACATCTCACCTAAACACATTACCTATTTTTACTGATCAAAGTGAAACGAAACATAGGGCAAACACGTTCTTTCTCTACCAACCTTTTTTCCCCTATCTACAATTTAATACATCTAGAAATTCTACGTTTGTTATAGTAGTCACTACACATCTTATGATTATTGATTCACACGAGTCGGTATGGCCAGATGGTTAAGACACTCGACTCATAATCTGAGGATCGCGGGTTTGAATCTCCATCACACTAAACACGCTCACCCTTTCACCCGTAGGGGCATTATAATGTTACAGTCAATCCCACTATTTGATGATAATAGAGTAGCCCAAGAGTTTTGGGTGGGTGGTGATGATTAACTGCCTTCCCTCCAGTCTTACCCTACTAAATTTGGGACGGCTAGCGTAGACAGCCCTCGAGTAGCTTTGTGCGAAATTCAAAACAAACTAATCACACCCTTTATCAATCGCTACCCGTTTTAAATTTGTTAATTGTAACATCAAATCTTCATCGCATAAAGAAACATCAATAGCCCTATAAACAAACGACAGAAATAAGGACATTTTTGTTACCATGCCAACAGAAAATGGCTTCCTGCATGTAGATGTTAATAGAAATCCCCTCTCTCTTTTTACAGAAACATCTAAAAAGTTTAAACAACTCGCATCCTCAACTTCTAAAATACATTCTGTAGTAGGACTGATCGCATTCGGATACTGCTGGAATTCTATTAACGTGTCATTACCTCGCTACCACGTACCAGAAGTGTGTCATCCACACACCTTACCCACATCTCTGGTTTTATCAGGGATGTTTTTAGTACACAAGTCTCGACCTTAAAGACGAAAATATCTGCTGTCAAAGGTGATGATGACCATACAGACAAACATTTATTCTTAATCCTAACTTTAAATAACTTTAATTATACACAAAGAATTTATAATATCATGTACTTCTAGCATCGAGAAAATCTTACAAGTTAGTAATATATTTTCACAACATAATATTTATTCTACAGGTAGATTTGTAACCAATGGCAGTAGTCTATCAAGTGCCACTATGTTCATATATTTAACCCTTTTTTTTTTTTTTTTAATAAAGGCTCGACATGGACAGATGGGTAAAGCACTCGACTCGGAATCTGAGGGTCGCACCTAACATGCTCGCACTTTCAGCCGAGGGGGCGTTATAAAGTGACGATCAGTGCAACTATACGTTGGTAAAAGAGTAGCCCTAGAGTCGGCAGTGAGTGGTGATGACTAACTGCCTTCCCTCTAATCTTACACTGCTAAATCAGGGACGGCAAGCGCAGATAGCCCTCGTGTAGCTTTGCGCGAAATTCATTTTTTTTTAATTTTACTATTACAAACTCCGATGAATATTTAACTAAACGTGTGTGATTCTGTTACAAAAAGGAACATTTGTTACCAATCAGCTTGACCACCAAATGTAATGACGACCCTGTTTTGTCAACAATAGGGTGGAACGGTACCCTGATTTTGTGTACCTTCGTGAGTGCATAAAAGCGAGGTAAATTATACTTAAACGGCATAATATTTCTTTGTTCATTAGTTGTTAAGTCGCTGCAGATTTTTACAACCGTTTTCACTTTATTGCGTTTTACTTTCATAGGGTCTTACTTTATTTCAACATCAGTACCGTAATTCAAAAGATTTTTTTAATATTAGCATATTAGATAAAAGTGTTTATAACAATAACGTTTGATAATAACGTGTATGCTAACCCTAAATACACGTGCTCATGTGAAGGTCACTTAGGTGAGGGTAAACCTTACACAACGAATTAGCTAGAACCTTATTAGGGAATGACATAGGGGATGTTGACACTTGACAAAGCAAATCGATCTGACTTGTTCTTAACGTTCCATAAATATTTCTCGTGGATCCCTCCTACCCCTTCCAGGTCAGAATTCCTGGATCCTCCATCAACAAATGCAAAAGGCAACTTTGTTTGGTCTCTTAGTTACTTACAACTCCCAGTGTTACGTAATAACTTGCGTAGAGAACTCAGTTTTGTTCTGTGACACTGGCAGTCTCCAGGTGTCGTGATGACGACTGTTGCTGGTTTTTGGAAGGTGAACGAATCTAGCTCGTGAATCGCGAGGCGGGAAAAACCATGTTGTAAACAACCACTTTGTTTTCGTACTAAAGATCTTCAAAATATAAGTAGTACTTATTGTACAACCTCGTGTTCAGCTCGTAGGCAATTAGCATTACGAAATAAACAAACCATGACAATCGAAAAGATAAACTTCACTTTTGTCATTGAACTGTTGTTAATTGTCTCAAATATCACTGCACAACAAAGATTTTACTTCTTGAATACTGTTGGATGTTCTTTATATATTTTTGGCTGCTGATCACGAAAATCGCATCCAAATTTGCCCATCACGTACCGTTTCATCGAAATCTTCAGTTTTGTCATGTTTTTTCTTATATTTGCGTCCAAACATTTTCGTTTCAGCAAGAGACAAATGAACAATGTTTCGTGCGGTCTGGGTATGTCCAGGCATGAAATCAGGCCAGGTTGGAAGCTGTTCTGTGGAAGTATGCAGCCCGGGCATGCCTGGGCAGGCCGGAGCCAGCTTGACACTGTCTCAGCAGGCTTTTAAAGTGGCTTGCATACACAGGTGCTGCTCATTGGATTAATATAGACCTTTTAGTGTGTACGTAATGTTTCAGAATATAGCATTGCCTCAGTAGCACTGTAACAAGTAAGTTAGATGTTTTAGACGTTTTACAAGACGATTGGTGTCGGTCAATATGTCTCGTCAATGTCGTAACAGCCGCGATACATTCTGCTATATTTGTGGCGAGTATACGCTTGTTCATCAGAGGCGCTCAATGACTGCTCTTGTGAAGAAAGCATATCATCTGTACTTCGGCTGTAAAATTGGTGATCAAGACCAGGAATGGGCACCTCACATCTGTTGTGCGACATGTGCTGTCTGTCTGACAGAGCTTGGCTCAGAGGCACTCGAAACACAATGCCGTTTGCTGTCCCGATGATATGGCGAGAACAGAAAGACCATGTGACGGACTGTTACTTCTGTTTGACTAATGTGTCTGGTTTCTCTGCCAAAAACAAGAAGCCAATTGAATACCCTAATCTGCCTTCAGCAATGAGACCCGTACCACATGACGACAGTCTTTCAATTCCGAAACCACCAGAGGAATGGACCTTAGACGAACCAGATGAAGAAACTGCAATGCAGGGAACTGGCAGTGACATTGATCCGGATTTTGAAACGTGCTCCTCAGGTGATCCACATCTCACAACACAGTCAGAATTAAACGATCTGGTCAGAGATTTGAGTCTGTCGAAAGGAAAAGCCGAATTGCCTGGTTCGAGACTGCAGGAATGGTGTTTGCTGTCACCAGGTACGAAAATTTCTGTTTTTCGAAGCCGTCAAGATGGTATAAAACTAAATTCTTTGCACAAGTTGACAGTCTCCGTTTCTGTGTTGATATCGAAGGATTGTTCTTTGCTTTATGTTGTGATCATAACCCGCAAGAGTGGCGTCTCTATACTGAATCACCAATGTTAAGCCTCAAAGCTGTTCTGTTACACAATGACAACGTTCACCCTTCAATACCGTTGGCTATGCAGCACACATGAAACCTACGAGAACTTGGAAATGTTGCTGAAGCACATCCAGTACAGCAAGTACAACTGGAATATCTGTGGAGATCTGAAAGTGTTACTGGGACTGCAGCTCGGCTATACAAAGTACTGTTGTTTCATCTGTGAATGGGACAGTCGTGCCAAAGAGACATTATTCTAGAATCTAGACAGAGGTGGCCACTCCGTAAAAAGCTAGTTCCAGGACAAAAAAAAATGTGGCACATGAATCGCTTGTCAACCGGCAAAGATTTTTTGCCTTCTCTTCACATAAAATTGGGACTTATGAAGAATTTCGTGAAAGCAATGAACAAAAAAGGCGAAGGTTTTTGTTATTTAAGACAGATGTTCCCAAGAATAACTGAGACCAAGATCAAAGAGGGCATTTTTGTTGGGCCTCAGATCAGATACGTTATGAGTAATAAGCGGTTCGAAGATCTGTTAGTTGGGCCGGGAAAAGATTGTCTGGAAAGCCTTCAAAGACGTTGTTGACAATTTTCCTGGCAATTACAGAGCCCCACATTACATTCAGCTGGTAGACAAACCTCTCAAAATATATAAAACAATGAAGTGCAGCATGTCACTCAAGATTCATTTCCTTCACTCAGACTTGGACTTCTTCCCCGCAAATCTTGGTGCTGTCAATGACGAACACGGTGAAAGGTTCCACCAGGACATTGCTAAAATGGAAAAACGATATCATGGCAACTGGAATCCGACAATGCTTGCTGACTAGTGTTGGACACTGCAACGTGATGCACTGGACATTAAATACAAACGAAAATTAGGAGCAAAACACTTTTAATTATGTTAAACTTAACAGCGCATTAAAAATATATATGCAATTAAATACGTTATTGTCGGTAAACAGTTAACTGTATTTCTTAGAGTTCCTACGTGATGAAGCAAAACCAGGTACCTGTCACAATCAGCAAAACCTTTTCAGGAAGCAAAACTTTAAAAAAAAAAAATTGTTGTGCAGTGTAGTTTAGCGAGAATATAGAATATAGCTACTGGAAAACTTGAAGATGTTGGCTCCATTGTACAGTCCCAAAGGATAATCTAAATTCATGGATTTACTTGCAGTACTGCTGCTATGTTGTGGGGAAGATTAAGTGTTGAATTAACATTGAGGTGTTGGCGTCTAAACTTTTCTAAAATAACTCTCGCAAACCGTTTTATCGAATCTCTTGCACGCTTCTATTTCATACAGTTATAACCAATTCAGTCACTAGGTATGAGCCCAGCGGCGTAGGTACGCCCCCGAAACTAGAGGGGGCGAGCCAAAAGTGGACCCGAAAGGCTCAACAAATTTTGGAATTGACGACAAGGGGAATAAATGCAGAGGCCCAATTGTCTTTTATGCGGGAAGGCATCTTTCGTAGTTACGCCACCGCATGAGTTTTGATATTGTACGAAAGGTCTCGTCGGCCGTGGATACAGTAGATAGTATGATACACGTATTGTCGTGCGCCCTTCTTTACTTTCATTTGTGTGTCCTTGGGCGTAGTGGGCATATTTCAACCTTCTTAGAATTTACCTGCACGGTTAGTATTGTTACTACGTTTGAGCATTGGCATTTGACGAGAGATCTCGTCAGCACTAGATATAGTGCGGTTAATACTGTTGTACATTCTTATTTACGTGAGAATAGTGTAATACATTTTAATTCTCCTAGTATGACGCGGGGCCCGGCATGGCTAGGTGGTTAAGGCGCACGACGCGTAATCTGAGGGTCGTAGGTTCGAATCCCCGTCGCACCAAACACGCTCGCCCTTTCAGTCATGGGACGTTTTACTATGACGGTCAATACCACTATTCGTTGGTAAAAGAAGAGCCCAAAAGCTGGCGGTGGGTGATCATGACTAGTTTCCTTCCCTCTAGTCTTACACTGCTAAGCTAGGGACAGCTAGCGCAGGCAGCCCTTGTGTAGCTTTGCGCGAAGTTAAAAAAAAGAAAAAAAAAGCATAACCTGTAAAATCAATATGGACTTTTAAAACACGTTAATTCCTATATATATTAAACTGCTTGTAAGGTTTGCGATATTCTTGGTTACAGAATTCCTAACAGCGTAAAAAAAGGAAAAAAGTGTAAAGAATATGAGAAATATTGTAGTTTGGTTTATTATGTACTGTTTGGTGTCTCTAAGTGATTTTATCCTATTTTGGCTGGCATGGTTAGAGCGCTTGACCCGTAATATGAAGGTCACGGGTTCGAATCTCCGTCCCGTTAAACATGCTCGCCTATTCTGCCATAAAGTCGTTAAAACGTTACCTTCAAGTCTTACACTGCTAAATTCGGGATGGTTAACGCAGATGCCCCTCGTGCAGCTTTGAGAGAAATTGGTTCTTTTTCCTGCTTCTTTCTGGTTCTTTAAACGTAATCTTGTAGAAGACAATGAACATAATGAGATTCAATATGATACAGGGTTTAGATCCCAGTAGTGGGGCAACCTGTAGGTTAAAGCAGTTCCTCCTCAATATCTAACTTAGAAGGAGTATGTGTGGATCCTGAAATTACAGTAGTCCACAACAGGTAAACAAAAATAATTTTTAACTTAAAAGCTAGAACACCTGTTATAGCAACTTCACTCGCATTTCTTGTAAGATGTCAGGGAAGCATGTGTACGCCATGATAAATAAAGGTGTTTATATAACGTATTTCCGCTCGTTAACTGCGAGACTACGTGCACTAGGAGATGCCTCCTGGGAATGATTAATGACAGTTATCTCTGAACGTAAAGTTTCTAGAACCATTAACATTACCACAGGGTTCTTCCAAGGATAATAAAACCTCACGTTCCGCCCTGCCTGTAGGAAGGTTGATCACACGTTTATACTTTATAAGATGATTAAAAACTTTCTGGTGGGGATCGTTTTTGAATTTCGCGCAAAGCTACAGGAGAGCTATCTGCGCTAACCGTCCCTAATATAGCAGTATAGAACTAGACGGAAACCAGCTAGTCATCACCACTCACCGCCAACTCTTGGGCTACTCTTTTACCAACGAATAATGGGATTGACCGAACATTATAACGCTCCCACGTTTGAAGGGGCGAGCATGTTTGGTGTGACGGGGATCCGCATCCGTGACCCTCGGATTATGAGTTGAGCTTCCTAACCATCTGGCCATGCCGGGCTCTCTGGTGGGGAAGTCCTTATTTATAAAAACTTCCTTTAATCATATCGATGGACACACACTACGTTTTTAAACCAGTTAACGTCATATTTTTGACTGACAAGAATTTCGGATTGAGAAACTACATACTATCAAGAAGCACCACTCTGATACTGTTAAAAAACTACTGAACAAAACAACAGGTGATATATATATCCCCAACATGACTAAAACGTTCCTTCTCGCCTATCAAGAAAAGCAAGTTCATATGTTTTCTGATTAGGTTATTAGTTTGTGCCATTAGGAAGTCAATAATACATCTAAGCTATAAATAATAGTGTTATTAATTATAAGGGTGAATTTGGCATCCAAATAATTTATATGATAATTAACACTTCACTTTAGTTAACCTAGTTCACACCTGGTCAAGGTGTTTCAATGATGATACATATAAATAGAACCTAGAATATGACTATGTTCGCCATATCCCAACAGGCCTTATAAACCCTGGTATTCAACAAAAAACCTTATCGGTAATGGATTTGGCAGGTTTTTAAAATGGCTACCTCGACTTCCCCTTCTTATCCCTGGTGGTTTGTAGGTATGCTTGAGGATTTACAACGCAGGTAACTCATTGAGATTCTTTGCACAAACAAATCTTATATAATGATAATGGTTGAGGTGTGCCTTAAAAATTTATTCCTCGACTAACACAAAACTTTTAAATCTAAAAACAACTTTTATTTCATGTTGCCTCACCATTAGACACGTATGTAATCAACGTCTGATGTCTTAAAGAATTGATTGTTTAAAATAAGGACACGATAGTTTATTAAACAAGATGCCATCCTGGAAGCAACGAAAAATAGTCAAACATTACACAAAGTGTTAATGATAATCGTCTTAAAGAAGATATTCACATGACCTTAGAAATAGAAATGGCATCATTTATTTCATTTAAGTGTTGTCAAAAAGTAAATGCTTGTTGCTGTTCTTTGTATCAGAAAATAAAGGTTGAATTTGAAACTATCCAGTCATATTGACTTCCAATCAAAGCAAGCAAACCTAATTAAACCAAAACTCAACCTTGTAATATGAGTAGTTAATTTAATATACTGTTTTTTGCACTATTTCTTATAACAATTACAGTGCTTTGTTTATCAGTTCAATATCTTCGCTTTTAACGATATTTTCAGCCGTAAACCCAATAATGTCTGATGATATTTTGCTACTTAAGCAAGTAAAATTAGTCCTCAGTCTACATATTAAGCTAACAAAACAAAAAAGTCTCTTATTTCGGTAAAAACGATCATTCTTGTTAGAACTATATCCGAAAGTTCAAGCTATATTAATGGCGACGAAAACAATAATTTTAAGAATGATCAAACAGCTTCTGGAAGTTGTATCTATGCCAGCGTCAGTGTGTATTTATTTGTTTGTTTTTTGAATTTCGAGCAAAGCTGCACGAGAGCTATCTGCGCTAGCCGTCCATAATTTAGCTGTTTAAGACTAGATAAAAAGGCAGCTAGTCATCACCATCCACCGCGAACTCTTAGGCTACTCTTACCAACGAAGAGTGGAATTAACCATCACATTTTCACGCCTCCACGGCAGAAATGGCGAGAATATTTCGTGTGATGGGGATTCGAACCCACTAGGTTACGAGTCGCGTGCCTTAACCACCTAGCCATGCCCCCTCCCCCAGCGTCAGTGAGAAACGACCTTAAGTGATTCAATCAAAAGTGTTTATAGACTTTAAGAACGTACATTCATAATCTTCACAAACGACGAGCAAACTAGGATATGGAGATAGATAAGACAATATCATTAACTTATTTAATATGTAATATCAACAATTTATAATTTATCTTTTATACATACTCAGGAACGATACTCAAACAAGATCTTACTCTTATAGAAAATGTGCACACTAGAAATACTTATTATGTCATAAAGATGATCCTGGTAAAAAAAAAAAATGTACAAGACAACTGGATGATCCAGAATCGCGCATGGTTGGGCGTAGTTATTTTAGCTGTTCTAACGTGTTAAGCTAACAGCTTCTTAATTAGCACTGAGTCAAACACATACACCTTTATATAACTGAGGTTCATTTTTACTAACGAAATGAAACACTTTAGCTCTAAAACAATATGCGTGTTCAAGTAATCTTTAGGCCTGCAAAATTAAAATTGGCGAGCACTAAAAACGTGCTTCAGGGAATGCTTATATATCTGTATCGAAACTGTATGTATGTCAAGTGGTCGAAACGTCATCATTACTGAAACATATGTTTATTCAAAAATAGCAGTTATAATAGTTTGTAATTTTTATTGGTACACTTCCGAATAGTAGCTATTTTGATGTTAAGAAAATCTAGCATTTACAGAAGCGTATAAAAATTACCCAACATCTCAAACGAATTCCTTCTAAACAATAATCTAAAATGTTTATATGAATATCACTTAAACGATGGCCCAAAATCTTGGATAAGCTCATCTAAGTTATGAGCCAGGATCACCCCATCAGTGTAGACGACTTTTTACAAATTATGACCCGAATACTTGATACAAGTTTCCAAACTTTCGGTCATAAAACAATACTTGTAAGATTATGGGCCTTTGTAATTTACCCTGATCAGTTATGAAGATTTAGCTCACACATTACGAAATTAAGACTTAACCCAAGACTTGTATTTCACGATTTACCTATCACATGTGAACGAACTTCACCTCGATCAAGTCTTTGGCTTTTATGTGTCTCGTTTTTGTTAAGTTCTAGTAAAATCAGTATCTTTTTACACTGAATGTCATAACAAAAGTTGTTTGGATACAAACTGATCTAAAAATTTGTCATTGTGTTCACATATCACCTAATTAAACAGTCCAGTTTAGTTTGTAAGACGACGCAGCGAGTAATAAAGGGGTGTTACAAACTATCCAGGATTGACAAGACAAAACAAGTGAGAGATGAGCCAGTAATGAGGGCAGCTGTGCCCCTGAACGCATATCACGCACTGGTTGAAAAATAATCGCTTCTACTTCAATCACTTACTAAGGTTACCTTAATGTAGTGTTATTTTCATGAAAGGTGTCACGTTACAAGACACGGGGATGGTCGATGTTATTCACGACCTTATTCATTTCTAACGATAGTGTGAAAATCAGACCCCTCCCTCTATTGTCTTGATAAAAAGTAAACGTAAGGAAATGTTCTACGCCATCACGGTATAATACCTTAACAAGGTATAGAATTTATCTTTTCTTGTAAGAAAACATAAGATTTAAACAATAATCAGCTTTCTAAGGGCAAAGTCGGTGTATTCTTTAAACACGCTCGTTTCTTATTATAAAAATCAAGATAACCAAATATATTTTCTTCGCCATTTCTCTCGGTTTATCCATTGCGGTTCAGAATCAACAGAGCGTTTCAGACCTATCTTTTGCTTCCCACAATTCGCTACCGAAGTAGGTTTTCATTAAATGTCAGATCTCGGCAGTTAGGATAAACGATAAAGTAACTACAGTTAATTTGATTTTTCTAAAACAATTCTTAGACCCACTTGTTTCCAGTCGCATCTCTCTTTATCGATATTTAGACTTCAGGGGAAAGTCAGGTACATTTGACTTCTTACTCCCCTGGGGAGGGAGAGGAGAATTGGGGCGTTCTTCTGTTATTTGAAAGCCGGGATTATTGGGACGGTTTCCTTCCACTAGTTCGCTGGATTTCGGCGTTTAAATTATAGCGCATTTTTCTTCTTCACTAAAACTGTGAAAAGTTCGTTGCCGAACTTCACACTTGGAGGTCATGTCACATAAAACTGTCAGTGTACAAGAAAATTAAGTTTCTTCTTCGTCCTAACTGTGACAGCAAAATTTAAAGTCTGATGTGTCCCGGTTTAAAGTCCCCGGTTATGACAATTCACCACTTTGTTTTGGCTTTACCTAAGCCTAACTATATCTAGTCTGCAGGCGTGGTACAGATTAATCATGTATTCTTTGTACAGCAGTTATTTTGTTTGTTTTTTTGAATTTCGCGCAAAGCTACTCGAGGGCTATCTGCGCTAGCCATCCCTAATTTAGCAGTTTAAGACTAGAGGGAAGGCAGTTAGTCATCACCACCCACCGCCAACTCTTGGGCTACTCTTTTACCAACGAATGGTGGGATTGACCGTTACATTATAACGCCCTCATGGCTGAAAGGGCGGGCATGTTTGGTGCGGCAGGGATTCGAACTCGCGACCCTCGGATTACGAGTCGAACGCCTTAACACGCTTGGTCATGCCGGCAGTTAGTTAACAATTTTAAGTCTGTCGTATTCGAAAAACATTATTGATAGTTTTAATGCCCTTCGCTTGAATTTTCCTTATTCTATCATTTTCACGCATGTCATTTAAGCTACGCTTTCTTATAGGCATTATATTCACGAGATCGAAAACTCCTGGACTATTTGAAAAACATTTTATGTGGCCAAAAAAATATACGTGGATGTAATTCTATTCAATAAAGCTACACGTAACGTAATGGTATTTATAATATTGTTTGTTTGTACTTACGCACAAAGCTGCACAATGGGTTATCTGTGCGCCCACCAAGGGTATCGAAACGCGCCTTCTAGTGTTATAAGTCCGCAGACATATTGCTGCGCTAGTGTTGGGGAGAGTTTATAATATTGTATTTGTTTTGTTTTTTTTAATTTTGCGCTAAGCTACTCGAGGGCTATCTGCACTAGCCGTCCCTAATTTAGGAGTTAAGATTGTAAAGAATACGAACCAGTTATGAGTGTTAAATGTGTGACGTGGTTTTACAAACTGGAATAAAAAAACTCGTAAAAACAAATAAAAAACCCGTTGTAAAGGAAGAAGTAGCTAAATGGTGTTTAACAGTAGTCTATGAAACGAACACTAGCTAAATTACTGCAAAATAAAGTAAAAATGTAAAGTTTCAATGGAGGGAAACTTTGCTGAATATGCAAAAACGTATGAATGCGAGTTCACAAAAGTATTTAGTGTATTTATTTTTTTTATGAAATTACACACGGGTAAAAAAACAAAACAACTAAAGCTGAAATCGAAGCTAATCGTCACGTGGTGATAATGGCATTGCAACATCGTGTACTTTATTCGTTGCGCTACAAAGTTTGACTGAACAAAAACAGGTATTGAAACGCTAATATATAATCCGAACTCCTTGGGCTAATGCCTTTCCAACAGAAAAGGATTTGTAGTGTTTGATCGAGAAATTTTCAAGAAAAGCTCCGGATAGACGTATTATTTATATGGATTATTCTTCATCTTCTAGAGAGAGAAAAAAAAAATGAAAATATAGAAAATACTTACGACACTACATTTATGTAAAGCCATAAAAACTCCAGAGCATAAGCTAATGAAAAAAAAATCACTCAATAAATAAATTTTATTTATTTTTATTCGATTTGCTAAGCCTCGTTAGGCAACGTAACTGTATTTGAGCTCGCAAAACATTATTGATAACAAGTTTCACATGATGTCACTAACTTATTACACATTTTATACCTGAAAGCTAAATTAAAGAGAAACTGTAAACTATATTTAAAAAAAAAATCCAGTGTAGATGAGCTTCCAATGGGGTAGTGAGAGATAAACACAAAGAATGCTTTATAAGAAACCACAAGACTGCTCGTAAAAGACATATAACACATCATGTGTCACAAAACCCCAGGATCTATCTTCAGAATACCCACATGAAAACTCCATAAGAAGATATGTACATGAAGACTGACAAACGTGTCTGTTTCGTTAAACAAGAAGAAATAAAATTAATTTATGTGTATCCATCCACATTTATCTTCTGGTCTCAGATACAGTGTACTGATAGAAAAAAATTGTTGACTGACTAGCAAGTTGAGGTATATTTAATTACCAATTTATGTCAAGTAAATAAAGTTTGTAGAACCGTTTTTTGATTGAAAACTTCCCATAGTTCGCAAGTACTGATTAAGCATCTACCAAACACCATAAACGCCATTTTTTTAAGTGTAATATCCTTCTTATTTTTCTTTCTTTCACATGATGTGAACGAACTTTGTCTCAGAATTTCTGTCACTTACGTAGTTCAAGTTTCTTTCTACCCAGTCAGCACGTGTACTAGTCTGATTCAGTTCTGTCAGAAACTAGGCATTTAGACCGAGCAACTTACCTAGAAGTGTGGTTTTATAACTGAGCTAAGACAGATGGCAGTCAGTTATATGAAAGATATTATTTAATATTATTTTTAAGTCACAAAGGCAATAAATGAAAATAGACTTTGGGAATACGACCTGAACCCAGAATCTCTACCCCAAAACTGAACTATTCAACAGTACAAAATGTATGATGTCGTGCCCTATACAATGAACACGAGTGACGACACTGTTGTGAAGTTTTTCCTATGTACTTATTTTTTCAATAAGATAATATATTAAATTTTAAAAAACAAAACACTTAACTTGTTACAAATTAGTAATATTTAATAGGTACATAAAAATAGTGTGTGTATGTGTGTTCTTATAGCACAGCCACATCGGGTTACTTGCTGAGCCCACTGAGGGGAATCGAACCCCCGATTTTAGCGTTTTAAAAATATTGTACTACAGTATTATGAACCGTACCATAAAAACATTCAAATATATGCAAACATCACCAAAGTGCACGTTTTTGAAGTCCACTTTATTGTTGTTGTTGCTAAGCCCAAAGCTGCACAATCAGCTATCTGTGTTGCTCCCAGAGGCTGTGTGTGTGTGTGTGTGTGTGTGTGTGTGTGTGTGTGTGTGCGTGTGACAGAAGATTTCAGGTGATTAAGGCGCTCGACTCGTAATCCAAGGGTTACGGGTTCGAATCCCCGTTGCACTATGCATGCTTGCCTTTTCAGCCATGGGGGCGTTATAATGTTACGCTCAATCCTACTATTCGTTGGTAAAAGAGTAGTCAGTCCAAGAGTTGGCGGTGGGTGGTAGTGACTAGCTGCCTTCCCTCTAGTCTTACACTGCTAAATTAGGGACGACTAGCGCAGATAGCCCTCGTGTAGCTTTGCGCAAAATTCCAAAAAACAAAAACAAACATCCTACCAGTTTAGTGTTGAACATCCTGCTTATGGAATAACGTTTGACATCAACATTATTCATGCTTGTCCCATCATTTCGAAAGTGAATGTTGAACTTTGCCTGCGTGCGCAGTTTTTCAAACGCATGGGAAGCGGCCACCGTAAACAGGAGACAGGCGAACACTCGGACAGACACCACGGTTTGCAATATATACAAGGTCGTAGTTGTGAAATAATTACTGTCTTATCGATTTCGGGGCTTTTGATATGCTCTTGTAAAACGGGTGTGGTTTTGACCGTTTCTATTATGGGGTTTGTTTTTGTATTTGTAAGCAACGTTACTCTTTTCGTTTTTGGGTATATCTGGGTGCGAGATTGGTTAGACATTCGTTTGATTTCTAGTTAAATTGCTGTTCATTGGTTCTTTTTAATTGTGACTATTTGTTTATTGAATAGATGTGAGCAAACTGCTGCTGCAGTGGTGTGGTGTTTTATGGTTGATTTTATGTGTGATTTATTACCGTGTATTGTATAGGTTTGTGTACAAAAACAGAAAATCAAACTTATTAAACGTTTAGATTGTGTTAATGAATTCAACAAACAAATGTTGTTATATGAAATACATGGGTCTCCATTATACGTCGTGATGTGTTCCTAGAAAGTGGGAATACATCTGAAACAACGTTAAGAAACAGTTTTTACATGTTTTGTGGGGGGGGGTGTTCCGCTCTTTAATAGCAACTTTTGTAAAGGGTGTAACATGGCTTTTTTAATTACAGTGTAGTATACAAAACGTGCATACGAACAAAACACATTTACATACTTTGCCATCTTGACAAGGCAAAATTGGTTTACACACACATTAGTAGTACAGTACAGTAACTAGTAAACACTACGTCTGGTTAAGTAATCCGGACTCGGTTGAATTGACCGACCATGTGATATCTTTACCTTCGGAACGAAGCTTGTAACTAAACAACATTGAAACCTAATTTTTATAAGTTATGATTTATAATCATAATAATAGTTTAAAGAAATTTTGAATGTAACTTACTAAAACCCTTGTGACATACATAATAAAGGATGCCTGGGCAAAGAGGGTTAACAACTAATAACGAAACAAGGCACATTGTTTGATATATATACATGGGTAATAACTAGTGAACACTTTGAATAATAGCGACTCAAAGTGTAATGTTCGTAAGTTAACACTCAGTTATCAATGGTCTGACAGGTATGTTCATAAGTATCCGCAAAATGCAGATTTCAGGAACATTATGCAGAGAATACGTCGAACATGAACAGCAAATGAAATACGCAAGCGAACAAATGAATTCATTAGTAACCCACTAGCGAGGTCACAACTATTTTTATTTTGCTGGGCCGCTGGAATATCAGGCTTTTCTACACACTGCCAAAGAGAACAAAGAAATTCCTAATCTACTGTTCAACGGTCAGACAGAGCATTAAATATACTAAAATCCAATTTTGCACGTGTCACCAACTACTATACATAATATTTATAAGGGAGATAAAATCCTAGCAAATATCAGTTTGTACAAGAATCTTAGCCACCCCTTGAAATTATTCGGGGTCGTCTCTCTCACCAGGGAGTAAGTTACATACACTGCCAAATGATACGAGTTTCTAGCTGTTGGAATATCACCCAAGTAAAAAATTTGGTTCATATCCATAATTTTTCGACGCTGAAAAAAAAAGACGAGATTAATAAAAACAAAGAAGGTATGATGACCCAACAAGAATACATCTGTTATAAAACACACTTCTTTCGTTTCAAACAAGAATACGTTTGGCTTCAGTCTGTATAGTTACAGAGCAAACACAACTCACCTCATGTCAGTGCCTTTATGCTTCGTAAACATAATCATCATCCTATCCCCCTTCCCCCCCCCCAGGTGAGTGCATACCAGGTTTGAATCCACGACATACAGAATACCTACACTATTTCTTTTCTTTCTTTTTTTAATTAGTCAAAGATAAGGAAATGTAAATATATTCTACACCAGTTACGAAATGTTCATGTGACTGCTTCTATCACTACACTGTGATGAAATTACTGCTGGGCGAAACACTTAATACATCGTAAGCGAGGTCCAACAGAATATTAAAACAACCAATTATCTTAACTTTTCTATAAAAACCACTTTAGGTTTAACATGAGCAACCTAGAGAGCCTGAGGCTAGGAAGAATAGCAGGTAAGAAATATCACCTGGTGTAAAACAGAAGAACAACAGATAAAAAATATCACCTGGTGTAAAACTGAAGAGCAAATGCTAAGAATTATCACATGGTGTAAAATTCTACCTCGCCAAGAGATGGGGATCATTTCAATGCTCAGTAAGAGGAATTATGGATTTAAACATCTTGGATTATTGGGAATTAACAAATATATTTTTGTCCAGCTTGTGGTATAAAGGGTAATACAACGCAAAAGAGAAAATACTCACCAAAAATTACATAGAAAGATGTTTTGTTTTTAAATTTCGCGCAAAGCTACAGGAGAGCTATCTGCGCTAGTCATCCTTAATTTAGCAGTGTAAGACTAGAAGGAAGGCACATAGTCATCATCACAACCACCAACTCTTGGGCTACTATTTTACCAACAAATAATGGGATTGACCGTCACATTATAACGCCCACACGGCTGAAAGGGCGAGCATGCTTGGTGTGACGAGAATTTGAACTCACGACTCTCAGATTAGCATAACAATGTTTAGGGACAACAAGAAACCTTTTGGTTCGTCTCGGCTGTCCTATTCTCCAAGTCTAACTAAACGTATTAAATAAATAAATTAAAAAAAAACTTAGCCGTTACTATCCATATGCCTATCAAGCTTTCCTTTAAACTCACTCAAACTTGCTGCCTCAACAATATCCAAAGGCGGCCCAACCACCCTATTTAAGAAAATTGTCTTAGCTGAATATGGCTTCTACCTTGCCTAAATTTGTATCTCCTAGTTCTATAATCGTTGACGCTAAGTAAGAAAAATGTTGATGTATAAACATTATTAGTTCCTTTTACAATATTAAACACTTGAACCAGATCTCCTCTAATTCGTCTTTGTCCAAGAGGAAACTACTTTAAGGATATTAATCTCTCCTCATATGACAAACCCTCCAACCCAGGTACCATTTTAGTAACTCCTCTGAACCCTTTTCAATAATTCAATATCTTTCCTAGGATGAGGAGCCCAAGACCGAATACGATATTCCAAATGTGGCCTAACCAGTGACCTGTACAATAAAATTATAACATCTTTAAACTTGTACTCAATATTTCTGTAGATACAACCTAAAATCCTACTTGTCCTACTACTAGCAACAGCACACTGCTTGGATGGCTTAACAGACTGATAGATTATTACATCAAGATCCTTTCATGGCACTCTAAAAATTATTCCCCTCAAAATTACACTTATAATTCAAATTATGATAACCCACGTGCATTATCTTGCATTTATTATAATTAAAACCAATCTACCATATATTTACCCAACTCATTAGATGGTCTAAATCAGTAGCATTCTCTTCACAGCCAGCAACACTAAAAACCTTGATATCTTTAAGTAATTTATTGACCATTCCTTCACCTACGCCATTGATGTAAATCAAAAAAAGCAAAAGTCCCAAGACTGGTACTTCACCTCTAAGCTCATAGAATACGTAGCTTTAACGTTACAATTAATTTATCATCTATCATTATCTATTTTAATTAGTGACCCGAATACACTGAAATAGAACTTTCTTTTTATTAAGTAATATTCCAGAAAACCGCAAACAAAACAACAACTAAACATTGTTAAACGAAATTTAGTATACTTCTTAGATTAGGCTATTTTGTGCAAATTGTGAAAAGAGAACTTTTTAGAATGCCCCCTACAATCCTGTACCCGTTTATACTCTCTTCCCTAAGACATATGCCTGGTAATGGTCAGTTGTAAACTCTCTCTTTGTTAACCTGAAGATGACCTAGGAAGATCGAAACGTTGTTCTCGGCTTATTAATAAAAGTGTTTATACCCATACCAGCCATTCTGAGATACATTTTTATTTCAAGTGGGTTTCTCGTCATCAAGAAATACCAGCCTTCGACGTTTGGGGTAGTTATGAATGTGATAGTCAAATTCAACTGTTCGATTACAGTAGTCCACGGTTTGGTAGTTGGTACTGTTCGTTGGCTGCCTAACATGTTTTGTATCACCTCGAAGTACAGAACAACGTTTCGACCTTCTTAGGTCATCTTCAGGATAACAGAGTTTGCAACTGAAAGTTACTGGGCACTCTCGTCCCTAAAACATGTGTCCAACAACGGTCAGTTACAAACTCTCTTTGTAAACCTGGATGCGTTATAAGAAGGTTGAAACATTGTTCTGTACTTTATTTTACTTAAAGTTTTAATATCCATACCAGCTGTCTTAAGAATATATTTTTACTTCAAGTGGGCTCTTGCCATCACAAACCAATCTGATTGCCTTGCATAATTAGCAAAAATAATAGGATTGTAACAATATCAAAATAAAAATACATTTTAACAATACTGAAACATTCTTTACTACAGTTACAACTTTACCAAACAACTAACATTTATATTCTATTATTGTTACTGAAAATTATTTTAGAACCAAAATCATTTCCTTAAAATCATTCGATTCATAGCCTAACACGCCAGCCACTTATTAACTTCTAGTAATACTGTATTTTTTGCTAACCTGAAGATGACCTAATAAGGTCGAAACGTTGTTCTGTAGTTTATTTTAATTAAAGTGTTAAAACCAATACCAGACGTTGTCAGAATACATATTTATTTCATGATAATAAAGTACGACTATTAGTAAACAGCGTCGACCAAGCTGAAGTTAATATTAACTTTTAACCATAAAGATGTAGACATACAAAACTAGCCTAAATATTTTGTATGAATTAAAACTCCACAGATTTTTGTTGGTGTTGTTGTAGCGAAACCACATTGGGCTGTGTCCACCCAGGGGAATTGAACCTCTGACTGTAACGTTATAAATCCGAAGACTTAACACTTTCCTACCGGGTACTACTAACTCAACGAGTCTATACTGTGTTTTAAACAAACTGTTTACGGCCGGCTTATCCAAATACATACCCACTTCCATATAGGCTATACATGTTTCGACATGAACAAGATATAAAATGTACTTGTGTGACAGTGGAGTACGTTATCGCCACCCTTGTGTACAGCAAGAGACCCGGTCACATCGATAAAAAGGCTGGCCTTCTTCTGCACGTTCCTCGTTGTAGTTTGGATGCTATCCATCAACATCTCAGTTCTGTTCAACACTTCATGACCAGAATGTATATAATAATGCAGTGCATCACGACGTCCAATATTATGAAGTTTATGTGTATAATAACCAAAGCTATTCAGTTCAACGTGTACGTCCAGAATGCGTGTGAAGTGACCAATATATAATTAGTGTCGTGTATGAGCAGATTAGCGAGATTCATACTGTCAATATCTATTACCTAGCGAAATGACTGTCAAGGAAACAAGCTTGGAGAAGAAACCTTGTTACATTATTGCATGCAAATGTTCCAAGTTTATATATAAAATGGGAAAAGAGCTATAGGAGTGAAGACCAATTGAAAACTATTAAATTATAATAATAGTACGATTCTTTAGGCTGTTAGTACGTCATCAGAAGACTTAACCAATCACAGATGTTGCTTATTTAATTGTTTGCGAGTCATTAGAAGACGTGACCAATCCAAGTTGTTCCTTATTCCGAATTACAATTTCACTTAAACAAGACGACCACTCCTCGCATCTCAGAATTTGATGATTCAAAATAACCTTATTTTCCATATCTTTCCAATAAAGTGATTAAATCTAAAATCAAATGACAGAAATTCATCCAAGTTTAAAGTAAACTATTATAAGTATATATCTTCAAACCGAGGAATTTGATCTCTGCGTCGTTGATTATGTGAAACTTATCGTTGGCTCTTTATTAACTTTCAAAATTTGAAAACACATCTACCCATCATTAATACGAACATTTAGTAACATGAACATTAGTTTCGGTAACTTTGCGATTACAAAAAAAGGAAAAACATAACAACTGGATATTACTGAAAGCTTCACAACAATATCCTCGCTCAAATATTGAATTCTCTTAATATTGCAAATTAAACCTGTGAATGCTATATTTTTTACAAATAACACAGCACATACTAACCAATAATTTAGTATGTCTTAGCTATTAGTGTTGCCAAGCGTCTCTAAACTCGAAAGGTCCGGCATAGCCAGGTGATTAAGGCACTCGACTCAATGTCGCGGGTTCGAATCCCTGTCACACTAAAATATGCTCTTCCTTTCAGCCGTGGGGGTGTTATATTATTTCGATCAATCCCACTATTCGTTGGTAAAAGAGTAGCCCAAAAATTAGCGGTGGGTGGTGATGACTAGTTGCCTTCCCTCTAGTCTAATACTGATAAATTAGGGACGGCTAGCGCAGATAGCCCGCGTGTAGCTTTGCGCGACGTTCAAAACAAACAAACAAATCATTTACGACGTACAAACATGGAAGAGTGGAAGATATCCCAGGAATATTTAGTAGGATTAATGGAGGAAATCCCAGGAATATTTAGTAGAATTAATAGAGGAAATCCCAGGAATATTTAGTAGAATTAATAGAGGAGATCCCAAAAGTAATTAGTAGGATTAATTGCGATATTGGTTGTTGTTTAATATTAGCAACCTCACAAACGACAAAGTCACAGCCCCCACGTGCAATTTGAACATACATATAACAAAACTTTTACAACACCGATAGTGTCCTGTCCCAATTAACAGGATGGTTAATCGATATATTTTCAGCTACTAACCCTAAACTAACGTTTTATAACTATACAGTCGTGCTTGGTCTCACACACGAGGACAGGAATGGGCAAGGTCAATTCGAATAGAACAGTGATTGTTGATACATGTTTATCTCTACGAAGTAACACGAAACATTAACACAAAGTTGTTACTTACTTGCTGATATTACCAGTCCTAATACAATTAGAAGGACCATCACGGCAGAGTATACACCAATATTGCTTCTGAACTAGCTTTAACACACGTGTAACTTAGTCTGATTACACGTCCAATAAAAATACAAACTCTATACCACAGTGTCCTGCTCTCAACTCGTCAGACTGTAAGACTTGCGCGTGACGTTAGAGCAGGTTTGATGCATCTAATTGGTTCATAGTGTGCAGTGACGTCAAAGTATAAGAACGTTCAATTTGTGTTTAACGGGAAGAATGTGACGATTGTACAATAAGCTCGCGACAGGACCGTTACGTGAAATAACATAAGCTGATGGAAAAAGGTTCTTTAAAAATTATTAAAATGGTAGACACTTAATATTATTTTAAGAGATAGCATAAAACTAAACCAATGCTGGAAAAATACGGAATTTCGAACTCTGCATCGTATGTAGAACGTTCGTTTCACGTGTTTTATACTTTCTATCCAGGCTTCACTTTTAAGATCCTTCCTAGAGAAAGTCTAAAACCTTATAACGTTAAAAACCAGGTTTAGTTACCCGTTGTGGGCGCAGCGAACATTGTCCATTTTGTAGCAATATGGTTAACAGCAAACAAATCCCCCTTTCGTTGGGTTGTTGTTGTTGTTGCTGCTTCTGGTATAAATGTATGTGTTATACGTACACATATTAACCGAAACCAATATATTGTTAAATGGGCAAAGTTTCCAGTTTCGTCCCCGTGGACATTTACAGTTTTGGCAACGAGGGATTCGTTTGTTTGTAATTAACCACAAGCCCTAAGACTTACCTCCGAGCCAGTACAACGGGGAGTGAAGGGGGAGAAGGCAATGAGAGGAAAATAGCTCATCTGCTGAACAAATAGTTTATCAGTAATACTAGCACTACTTCCTTGTAAAACTTTGTACAAACAGAGGTCCACGTGGTAGGTAAACACGCATCTCAAATAGTGCCACCACACCAGTCATAGTCATTTGTTCCCATTCTTTTGGAGTCAGGGAATGAGGGTAGAACTCCCTAAGATCGGCTTCTTAACAAAATAAAACTAAAAAATGGGACGCTGGAAGATAAATTTGGTGTCGTATTTTTTTGTGTCGAAGTTCCCAATTTTGGTGAAGAATAAAAACACAAAATCACCCTATTTCTCTGTAAGCTAGATCTCTCTCTCTATCTCTCTCGGGATTTGGGTAATCATATGTACCCTGAAGGGTTATGTGCATTTTGACTAATGTTTTGTTTGTTTTTTAATTTTGCGCAAAGCTACACGAGGGCTATCTGCGCCAGCCGTACTTAATTTAGCAGTGTAAAACCAGAGGGAAGGCAGCTAGTGATCACCACCCACCTCTAATTCTTGGGCTACTCTTTTATCAACGAATAGTGGGATTGACCAACATTACAACGCCCACCACTTGGCCAGATAAAGATAATTTATACGTTCACAATAGCTATGACTCGAAGTAGTTTATTTTTTACCATCTAGCTGGCCCAACATGAACACGTGGGTTAAGGCGTTCGATTCGTAATCTGAGGGTCACGTGGTCGAAAACCCGTTACGCCAAACATGCTCGCCCTTTCAGCCGTGGGGACGATATAGGTTACGGTCAATCCCCCTATTTGTTGGTAAAAAGAGTAGCCCAAGAATTGGCGGTGGTTGTTAATGACTTGCTGCTTTCCATCTGGTCTTACACTGCTAAATGAGGGCGGCTAGCGCGGATAGCCCTCGTGTATCTTTGCGCGAAAATTTAAAAACAAACACACTTTTTCACATATATAGCTTGATGTAGTAACGGACATAACTGATAGGATTAAGTTTAATTGAATTTTAGGTAATGTACACTGGTCAGTGTCCGAATGGGTCACTCTTGTGAGTTAATTACTAAATTATTTATCAATGAAGAAAAAAACGCGTCACTAACTCTAGAATACAACTCACCCAGTTGAAGTTCGCCAACTGAAAAGGTACAGACAGCTTCCCATAAATGCAACCATTGTGAATTTTGAAACTGAAAACTCTCCTACTGAAGTGATACTAGAATGTCAGTAGAAATGCATAACTTTTCTACTGTAGTGACACTAGAATGTCAGTAGAAATGCATAACTCTCCTACTGTAGTGACACTAGAATATCAGTTGAAGTACATAACTCTTTTACTGTAGTGACACTATAATATCAGTTGAAGTACATAACTCTCCTATTGTAGTAACACTAGAATGTCAGTAGAAATGCATAACATTCCAACTGTAGTGACACTAGAATGTCAGTAGAAAAGCATAACTCTCCTACTGTAGTGACACTAGAATGTCAGTAGAAAGCATAACTCTCCTATTGTAGTAACACTAGAATGTCAGTATAAATGCACACTGTAGACATAGAATGTCAGTAGAAAAGCATAACTCTCCTACTGTAGTGACACTAGAATGTCAGTAGAAATGCATAACATTCCAACTGTAGTGACACTAGAATGTCAGTATAAATGCATAACTCTCCTACTGTAGTGACACTAGAATGTCAGTATAAATGCATAACTCTCCTACTGTAGTGACACTAGATTGTCAGTTGAACTACACAACTCACCTACTGAAGTGACACTAGAATGTAAGTAGAAGAACATATTTGTCCTAAATTACTTGAACTTGCTACATAATTCTATACATCTATCATGGTATCTGATAACACGTGGCAAAAAACATTCACTAATGGGATGATCTCTGAATTACAGTTTATGCTTTTGCCTTCGAAGTCATCTATTAACTACAATGTATAACATTATATTACATACAGTTTGATACTAATTAATAAGGTATGGATACATTAATCCAGCCTCCAAACATCTTCATGTAACGTGAAAATATGAAGACAACAAAACTAATCGACACCTATAGCCTGACACGTAATAAGCACGTGCGTATATAAGGCTAAAGCTAAGATCTATCTGGAAGTTTGATAATAATTAGGTTCCACACCCACTGTCAGCAATTTTGTGTTGGTTTTAACTTGGACTGAAAAACAATGAAATGTATTTACGTATTTGTTGTTTTGTTTAGCAAACAGTTCAAGGTTAAGTTGAAACAAACAGTTAAATTAAACCGTATTATAAAGAAGGTTAGTATGGGTATTAAAACTTTAATTAAAATAAAGTACAGGACAACATTTCGACCTTCTTAGGTCATCTTTAGATTAACAAAGAGAGTTTGCAACTCATCGTTGCTGGGCACGTCTTAGGGAAGAGAGTAGCATGACAAGCAGCAGTTTAATATATCAGTTATCCCCAGTGGGGTGGGGTTGCTCCATCAAGAACCCCATAGTGATGTTAACTTTTATAACCTTCACAATTACTATATGTATTTTGGTCAGTGCGAGAAATTTGGATGTATCACACTTATTTCAATATTAAAATTAAAATAACACAACTTTTATTTAATAACAAGCAAGATGCATGCTTTCCACCTCCCAAAAATTAATAACGAATAAAAGTCTGTCTCCAGAAAAGTTTTAGTGGTGATTTTACAAACCTGAAGAACCACTTTCGTGGTTTTATAAAGTTTTTCTTGTTTTCTTCCTTACTTCAAATCATGAGATTTCACCACTATTTCACCCTTTTCATCAAACTTATGACTGTTTGGGGTCTGTCTATACCTCAGGGAATTTGGACCCTTACAAGCATTTAATTTTAAGATCGGTAATTGTGTCTGTTTATCTAACGTGGGTTAACAATTCACGAGAAAATAAAAATGGGATATATCCCTAATTATTAAAGTGTTCTCACCTAAACAGTAACAATATTCAAGATAAACTTTTAAACAAACAGTAATAATAATTTGTTATAAATAAGGGCCAAGAACGAGGATTACTTACTTTCAGAACACGACTGTGTATAAAAATAAACCCTAATAAACCCAGATAGGTCGTGGTTTCTTTGGGCTCCAACAATAAATCAACAGTAATCCATCAAGAACATGTCAAACATGTGTTGATATAGGAATCTCGATCACTTACAATGTTAGTGACAGAAGCTATGTGAGAATTGATGGAGTGGTTGCGCTGGTAAACCTCACATTTGAGAATCAGTTGCATACGTTTAACAGTATTATTTGGAATGTTAATTACGTACAGGTTTATTACTTTCTAATTTAGTCTTTATTATCATACTTTCATTACAAAGGTAGTTCTTACATTATCAGCATAGTATACGTATTTAGGATTAACTTCAATCATCTAAGCTGGCCAAATATTGTTAAACATTATCGGGATTATGGCCGACAATGTTGCAAACAGAGAGAGAGTACCAAACTGGCGATACAATATATTATAATCTCTATAAATAACAATGTAAGGAAATTATATTAAATTAGCATAGTCGTTACTGGTACCAGGCTGAATGTTAGGTTTTCTCTAAACAGGTAAGTTACTTTGACCGGAAGTTAATATTAATTTCTTGATAATTTGTTGTCATGGTTATCTCTGTTAGAGGGGGGACTCCATTTTGAATCATACCTGCAATAGGTATCACGAAAAATTAAATATATCGCTGAAAAAATTATAAAAGTGACGTTTTGTATTCGCAAACTCTCGTTTGCTAATGTATTTCTTTAAACTGATATAAGCCTTGTTAAGGATCATACACCCACCAGACGTATACTGATTCTTAGTTTACTTAAGCCTAAATGTGTTATTTGATTTCAGAAAGGATCCCTATTGACCCGACATGGCAAGGTTTTTGTTTGTTCTGTTTTGAATTTCGCCCAAAGCTACTCGAGGGCTGTCTCCGCTAGCCGTCTCTAATTTAGCAGTGTAAGACTAGAGGGAAGGCAGCTAGTCACCACCACCCACCGCCAACTTTTGGGCTACTCTTTCCATCAACGAATAGTGGGATTGACCGTGACATTATAACGTCCCCAAGGCTGAAAGAGCAAACATGTTTGGTGTAACGGGGATTTGAACCCTCGACCCTCAGATTACGAGTCGAAACAAACAGAATCCCCACCACCACCATTCCCGATCAAAGAAATAAAATATAAGCTATCCAATGTGCATGAAGAATGATTAATTATAATGAATATATATATATGGTGGATAAAGTAGTCATTTAACGTATCTTTGACTAGTTCATTTAGAATTTTAGGCTAATTGTATTAACCAATTATCTCTCACTATGTCACAGTTACATCATTTGAGGGCTAGCATGTTCCATACATTGAGAAAACTACGAAGCATAACTAAACAGAAAGTATTGGCCTACGGTTTACAGGCTTCTCGATTTGAGACAACATTCCCAATTTTATGATAAATCCATGAAGAACTCGGAAAATACCCTGAAGCATTATCGCAATAGTAAGAAGGACACTAGAAACCCAAACACTCCTCAGCCCACATATTACGCTCGTCTTCAAAGACGATCACAGCAGAATTTGAAGAATATGGAGTTATTTTGAGTGAAATTTAATATGTGTGTAACAACACACTAGTATATTATACACTTCTGTTTCTTTCTGTTTTTTATTAATTTCTTCGACTGGTTCCGTGACTTCAAAGGTCTTGATGAATCATTGGATAAGGTATCCAATTTATTTTCTACTCACGTGCCTGAGGCGAGGTTCACCCTATTAACAGTTGTCTGACCAGTTATAACGCCTAAATAAATTCCCATTTGTCTTGCATACAAATTATTATTTTACTTCTGTCAGAACTCGGCACCAATATATATTATTTCCCAAGGTATCTATTTAATTAAAATTAGCTTCAATATTGCTGCATGTTTCATACCACCATAATGAAATCATTTTGAGTTAGATTTAATATATGTATGTTTATGTGTGTTTAATAGCACACTAGAATATTATAATATTATGTTTTTTCTATATTTTTTTAATTTCTTCGACCGGTTCCGTGACTTCAAAGGTCACATCTCAGGATATAATTTTACAGATTTGTTTGTTTTAGAACGAAGCCTTATTGGGCTATTTGCCATTTCCACCGGGAGGGATGTAACTCAGGATGTTAGTGTTATAAGTCCGTACACATATTGCTGTCCCAACGAGAGACACAGTTTTACAGGGAACTTAACTGTCCTTCTTCTACTTCTTAGTAATTACAAAAATGACATTTAAATTCTCTGTAAAGTTATATTGTGAAAAGTGACCTTTGAACTCACGGAACCGAGCAAAGAAACTAATAAAGGAGAGAAGACCAGAAAGTTTTCATATTCTAATGTGTTCTTGTTATTATCCACAGGTGTAACTTACTTTTTAAAAAATGCATTCTCAACCAATCTTTCAATTTGAAGATCAGGTTAGCCATTCAGTATAGATCTGGATTGTTTATCTAGCACCAGATGTGAGGGGAATTCAACATACGTAACATTATGAACTTTTGGGATTCCATCCCTTCCTTCCATAAGATCATTCTTTTCGTTTTCTTATAGTATGTTGGTTCGGATGCTCGAGTCGTAGGCTGGAATCTCATCACCGAACATGCTCGCCTTTTCAGCCATAGGAGTGTTATATTTTTCAGTCAGTCCCACTATTTGTTAGTAAAGAGTTTGTTTGTTTTGAATTAAGCGCAAAGCTACACAATGGACTATCTGTGCTCTGCGTATCACGGGTATCGAAACCTGGTTTATAGCAGTGTGAGTCCGCAAACATGTCGCTGTGTCACTGGAGGGCATTAGTGAAGAGTATCCCAAAAATGGGTAGCGATGACTGTCTCTCTTCTAACCTAACTCATAGTTACAAAAATGAAACAAAAATATAAGCGCCAATTACCTCAATAAATAAATTTTATTATTTTAAAATTTAGAATTTCCTTCTTGAATTCAAACACCTCCATTATAGTACTTGAAAGACATTTCAGACTTAACTTCAGACATGGGTGACAAATTTATATGTAAAAACGGCTCGTTTGGGTTGAGAAAATATTTTACATAGAAGAGCGAACAACGTTTCGACCTTCTTCGGTTATCGTCAGGTTCACAAAGAAAGATAGAGGTAACTGACCGGAAGCTGACCAAATGTTTGAAAGGGGTTGTGCAACTGAGTGTCGGAACGTAGAGAGCGGTGTTAGATGTTTGAATATAATTTTATTTATTTTATATATTAATATAGGTATAAAGGCGTTCCCTCATATTGGTTTATTTTGGGTTTAAGTTGTTGTATAAGTAAGGCTTCTTTAATTTTGCGTTTGTTTATGTTTGTTTTTTATTTAGTATTTGAGTGTTTTCTATGGTTATGTTGTGTTTATTTGATTTGCAGTGTTCGAAAACGTGTGAAGGTGACTTTTTATGTTCTTTGAATCTGGTTTCCATTTTTCTACTTATTTCTCCAATATTGAAGTCGTGGCAGTTATCACATTGTATTTTATAAATAATGTTGGTGTGGTGTTTGTCAGTGTAGTTTTTACATAGTATAGACCTCAGTTTTGTGCCTGGTTTTTGAATAAATTTGGTATTAACTGGAATGTCATATTTTGTTACAAAGTTTTGCCAAATGTTGGTTATATTTTTGCTGATGTAGGGAATATATGGTATGCAACAGTATATAGTTTCGTGATTTTTTGATTCGTGAGATATATTTACTTTTGTTGGTTGATTTTGCTGTCTGTTTAGGTGTGTGTGTATAATGTTTTCTACGGTTTGTGGAGGAAACTTATTGATGTTGATGAAGTATTGTTTTATTTTGTCTAATTCATCGTTAATTTTAACTGGTGAGCATAGTTTTATGGCTGTGTTTATTTGGTTTCTTAATATGTTGAGTTTTTGTTTTATTTCATGTGCTGAGTCCCAAGGAATGTATAGTCCAGTATGGGTGATTTTCGGTGGATTTTGTTTTAAATTGTGTGTCGGTTCTTGTAATTTTAAGGTTAAGAAATGATATTTGATTGCTTTCTTCCTGTTAACATGTGAAGTTAATGTTGGGATGTATAGAGTTAATATGATTGAAAAAATTAAGTATGTGTTCTGTAGATTTGAATCCCGCAACCTTGTCATCTACATATCTGTACCAGTATAGTGGTGGATGTAATGCTGTGTTAATTGCTTGTGTTTCAACTTGTGTCATAAAAATATTGGCTAGAACTGGTGATACTGGATTGCCCATGCTTAGGCCATTTGTTTGTATATAGTTGTGGTTGTTGAAAATGAAGTTTGTCTTCATCCTGGTGAATTCTATAAGGGTCGCTGGGAGTGTCTATAGATGGGTTAGGGTCTCGGATATAGAGTTCTAAGGCTATCATGCAGGCTTCAGTGGTTGGAACTTCTGTAAAGAGAGATATAACATGGAAACTGGCCATTAAAGCTTTATGATTAAGTTGATTTAGATTAGACTTGAAATTAAAATAGTCTTCGATAAATGAACTGGCTGATGTTACATATTTGGAGAATGCCCATGCTATGCATTTACCAAGATTGTAATTAAATGATTCATATGTGGACATTATTGGTCTCAATAGACAATCTGGTTTATGAGGTTTGGGGATGCCATATAATTGTGGTGAGCGTAAGTCGGTTTTACATAGGTAGGAATAAAGTGTTGGTGAAATTGTGTTGGCTTTTTTCATTTTTAATAGTATTTTGATGAAGAGCATCCTATCAGTCATAAACAAATTTAAACCAATATACACAAATCTAACAGACACACGAAACAACTAAACAAAACTCTATACATCCCAACATTAACTTCATGTGAACAGGAAGAAAGCAATCAAATATTTCTTAACCTCAAAATTACAAGAACCAACACACAATTTAAAACAGGAATTCACCGTAAAATTACTCGTACTGGATTATACATTCCTTGGGATTCAGCACATGAAACAAAACAAAAACTCAACGTACTAAGAAACCAAATAAACACAGTCATAAAACTATGCTCGCAAGATAAAATTGACGACGAATTAGACAAAATAAAACAATACTTCATCAACATCAATAAGTTTCCTCCACAAACCGTAGAAAACATTATACGCACACACCTAGACAGAAAGCAAAACCAACCAACAAAAGTAAATATATCTCACGAATCAAAAAAATCACGAAACCATATACTGCTGTATACCATATATTCCTGACATCAGCAGACAAATAACCAACATTTGGCAAAAACTAGTAACAAAATATGACATTCCAGTTAACACCAAATTTATTCAAAAACCAGGCACAAAACTGAGGTCTATACTATGTAAAAACTACACTGACAAACACCACACCAACATTATTTGTAAAATACAATGTGATAACTGCCACGACTTCTATATTGGAGAAATAAGTAGAAAAATGGAAACCAGATTCAAAGAACATAAAAAGTCACCTTCACACGTTTTCGAACACTGCAAATCAAATAAACACAACATAACCATAGAAAACACTCAAATACTAAACAAAAAGCAAACATAAACAAACGCAAAATTAAAGAAGCCTTACTTATACAACAACTTAAACCCAAAATAAACCAATATAAAGGAACGCCTTTATATCTATATTAATATAATAAAATAAATAAAATTATATATTCAAACATCTAACACCGCCCTCTACATTCCGACACTCAGTTGCACAACCCCTTTCAAATATGTGGTCAGCTTCCGGTCAGTTGCCTCTTTCTTTGTGAACCTAACGATGACCGAAGAAGGTCGAAACGTTGTTTGCTCTTATATGTAAAATATTTTATCAACCCAAACGAGCCGTTTTTGCATATATATGGGTCAATGCAGGTAATTTACTTTCTATCCAAAACAACAGTTTAGCATCGATGTGCAACAGAAGGTATGCAAAAGCAAAAAAATCATTTTAATTCGTATAATACATCTATGAAATAATTTTATTAAATAAGATGTTGTAGCTTTTCAAAAGTTTATGGAAATGGCCGATAGAACATGACACAACTTGTGGACTTTAATTAGTTTAAAGTTAAAACAAAAGTGATTATTGTGTAAAAAAGATTAAAATCGAAAAGGACGAAGGAAATAGTAATCAATTTTTGTTGTTAATTTCTTTCTTAAGATAAACTGAGATCTAAGTATTAAAACTTCACTTTCTATGTTAATGCTTTTGGTTAACTTCCCAAAACAAATTTAATATGTTTACGTCATCTATTGTTATCGAACTTTATTTTTTTTAATCTCGACACATGGTTTTGTTCACAGACACATCTCAATTCATATAAAGTAGTTGTTTAACAACTATTTTAAACTTAAGGGTGGCCCGGAATGGCCTGGTGGTTAACGCACTCGACTCGTAATATGAGGGTCGTGGGTTCGACTTCCTGTCACACCAAACATGCTCGCCCTCCCAGCCGTGTGGGCGTTATAATGTGACGGTCAATCCCACTATTCGTTGGTAAAAGAGTAGTCCAAGAGTTGGCAGTGGGTGGTGATGACTAGCTGCCTTCCCTCTAATTTTACACTGCTAAATTAGGGACGGCTAGCGCAGATAACCCTCGAGTAGCTTTGCGCGAAATTAAAAAACAAACAAACTTAAGGACAAAATAAATGGCGCTTCAAGATGGGACTCCATCAATTATAAATTTAAAATAAAACGCTTTCAACACTAGAAACCGGGTTTCAATACCCGTAGTGGATAGCACACCCAAAGACCATTGTGTAACTTTGCGCTTAGTTTCAAACAAACAAACTCTCGCAATAAATGTATAATACTTTAGTTACTAGTTAAAGGTGTGACCAAATAAAACAGCTTCATCTTTATTAACAATATATGTACAATTACATAAAACGTGATGGGCGTTTTTGTGAATGGTGTTAAGTATACGTACTTTGGTATTTAAAAAAAATTACGGTATAATTAGTTTTTATTGAATGTAAGAGATTTGTAAATAACATAAATATTTTATACTTACAAAGTTACACAGTAGCATGAGAGATGGGGAAAGTTTTGTCGCCAGTGGAATAGAAATGAGTCGTCCACCAGCAAACATCCCCTAAGAAGATAATAAAGACACACTATTGTTCCTAAATAAAATATTTCATTGAAAAATACTAAAAATAGACATTGTTTCTTATAAAATCCTTTCGAAAAATAACAAAGTATATGCTATGTTTGTTTTTATAAAATATTTCAAAGAAAAATAACAACGATATATACTTTTTTCCTTCATAAAATATTCCACGCAGAAACAATTAAGTTAAATATTGTATTTTAAAAAACAACCTGGAATTTAAAACACTATAGAAAAATAACAAATATGTGCTATTATACCTTAATAACTCATTTCCTTGAAAAAATAACAAATAAATCGTTGTGAGTTATATCTTATTCTAATATTTTTCTTTGCGATAGAACAGGGGTTCGATTTCCTTCGATGGACTCAGCATATGGCTTTACTAAAAGAAAACGCACACACACATGCTTCACGACAGAAAGTTTATATTTTTAGCTGCGGCTTATAAATGGCTCTGAGTTTTTAAAGTGCAAACTTTTAGCTCGTAACTTTGTCATCTCTTGACTGATTTGAGGTTTAATTCCAGTTTTGGCCTCTGGAGGTCAAACACTTTTGACTGATGTATTTAACCACGTCCAAGGTCACATAGTTTAATTTACTCTAATTCTTTAAAAATTTCATTTTGAGAGTAGGTTGGCAGAAGTCTTGACGACTAATGAAACTGAATCTGATACACGCGCGCTCCACGCTCAATATTGGCCCACAAAAACATAGCTGATAAAAAGGAAGAAAAAGGTCCTATAGTTTAATTTATTCTAATCCTGTCTAAAAAAACTTCAAGTACCGCGGCTATTGACGATTCCGTCTTGTTTACACGTGAAATTATTTGTGAAACCTATACATTCCATAGAAGTTTGGCTCTTTGTAGAATATTGAAACTTCCTGTAGTATTTATTTGTTTGTTTCGCGCAAAGCTACACGAGAGGTATTTGCGTGAGCCATCCCTAATTTAGTAGTGACAGATTAGAGAGAAAACATCTAGTCAACATCATCCACCGCCAACTCTTAGGCTACTCTTTCACCAACAAATAAGTGGAATGGCTGTACATTATAACGCCCTCGTGACTGAAAGGACGAGCATGCAATGTTTGGCAGGAAGTTGAATCCGTAGCTTTGAGATTACGAGTTCATCGCCCTAACCACCAGATCACGTTCCTGCAGTACATAGAATATTACTATACAATGTAAAAATGCCGCAGTGGATGAATTATACTTAATTAATCAGCTCCATCTATGGCAGAGTCAATTCATGAATTAGACAGACAGAGTTAGCGAGTTCGTTGGTGTTAGTGAGCGAGACAACAGTGAGTCATCCAGCTTGTGTGTAATTGTTCGATTAGTGAATAAACTCCGCAAGTAAGTTTATTTGTGAGTTTGATGCCTAATAGGTTTTGGAATTTCAGTTCAAACGCTGCTTGTAGAGTAGACTTGCAAATGATAGTAGCTTATAACAAATTAATTAGTTAGGTGGTCTGTATTTCGCATTATTTCCACCAAATAATTTAAAGTAACCTGCCCAACGATAAAACGCATTACAACACTAGTCTCAGAAATGGAATCATTTTGGTTAAAATAAAATGACAACATGAGCATCAATTGATGTGTAGCGTTCGCTGTAGATAACAAAACAGTGGAGTTAAGAATACGCGAAGACAGAGCAGTGAAAGAAGGTAAAAAGAAAGAAATATAAAATTAAAAGAAGACAAGACGATAAAGTTCGAAAATTAGAAAACGAAGAAATAAATAAAAAAACTAATAAGAAATCTGTAACTAAATTAAAATAAGGTCAAAATGTCAGAAATGGAAATTTATAATGTGAAGTAAAAGAAACATAATATTCAAAGAAATTAGAACACCAAAATAAAAATGTTTTAAAAATTAGAACACTGAAGACAACATTGAGGAAGGTGAAGATGTTTTAAAAAATTAGAACACCAAAATAAAAACTAACTGAAGACAACATTGAGGAAGGTGTAGATGTTTTAAAAAATTAGAACATCAAAATAAAAACTAACTGAAGACAACATTGAGGAAGGTGAAGATGTTTTAAAAAATTAGAACACCAAAATAAAAACTGACTGAAGACAACATTGAGGAAGGTGAAGATGTTTTAAAAAATTAGAACACCAAAATAAAACTAACTGAAGACAACATTGAGGAAGGTGAAGATGTTTTAAAAAAGAACACCAAAATAGAACATCAAAATAAAAACTAACTGAAGACAACATTGAGGAAGGTGAAGATGTTTTAAAAAATTAGAACACCAAAATCAAAGATGTTTTAAGAAATTAGAACACCAAAATAAAACTAACTGAAGACAACATTGAGGAAGGTGAAGATGTTTTAAAAAATTAGAACACCAAAATAAAAACTAACTGAAGACAACATTGAGGAAGGTGAAGATGTTTTAAAAAATTAGAACACCAAAATAAAAACTAACTGAAGACAACATTGAGGAAGGTGTAGATGTTTTAAAAAATTAGAACATTAAAACTAACTGAAGACAACATTGAGGAAGGTGAAGATGTTTTAAAAAATTAGAACAAAAATAAAACTGAACACAACATTGAGGAAAAGATGTTTTAAAAAATTAGAACACCAAAATAAAAACTGACTGAAGACACCATTGAGGAAGGTGAAGATGTTTTAAAAAATTAGAACATCAAAATAAAAACTAACTGAAGACAACATTGAGGAAGGTGAAGATGTTTTAAAAAATTAGAACACCAAGATAAAAACTAACTGAAGACAACATTGAGGAAGGTGAAGATGTTTTAAAAAATTAGAACACCAAAATAAAAACTAACTGAAGACAACATTGAGGAAGGTGAAGATGTTTTAAAAAATTAGAACATCAAAATAAAAACTAACTGAAGACAACATTGAGGAAGGTGAAGATGTTTTAAAAAATTAGAACATCAAAATAAAACTAACTGAAGACAACATTGAGGAAGAAGGTGAAGATGTTTTAAAAAATTAGAACATCAAAATAAAAACTAACTGAAGACAACATTGAAGAAGGTGAAGATGTTTTAAAAAATTAGAACATCAAAATAAAAACTAACTGAAGACAACATTGAGGAAGGTGAAGATGTTTTAAAAAATTAGACCACCAAAATCAAATCTGACTAAAGACAACATTGACGAATGTTAAGAAGATGTTTTAAGAAATTAGAACACCAAAATAAAAACTAACTGAAGACAACATTGAGGAAGGTGAAGATGTTTTAAAAAATTAGAACACCAAAATCAAATCTGACTAAAGACAACATTGACGAAGGTTAAGAAGATGTTTTAAGAAATTAGAATACCAAAATAAAAACTAACTGAAGACAACATTGAGGAAGGTGAAGATGTTTTAAAAAATTAGAACACCAAAATCAAATCTGACTAAAGACAACATTGACGAAGGTTAAGAAGATGTTTTAAGAAATTAGAACATCTAAATAATCTGAATAAAGACAAAATTGACGAAGGTGAAGAGGATGTTTTAAGAAATTAGAACACCAAAATCAAATCTGACTAAAGGCAACATTTACAAAGGTGAAGAAGAAGTTTTAAGAGATTAGAACACCAAAATCAAAACTGACTAAAGACAACATTGACGAAGGTTAAGAAGATGTTTTAAGAAATTAGAACACCTAAATCAAATCTGACTAAAGGCAACATTTACAAAGGTCAAGAAGAAATTTTAAAAGATTAGAAAACCAAAATCAAAACTGACTAAAGACAACATTGACGAAGGTTAAGAAGATGTTTTAAGAAATTAGAACACCAAAATCAAATCTGACTAAAGAAAACATTTACAAAATTGAAGAAGAAGTTTTAAGAGATTATAACAGCAAAATCAAATCTGACGAAAGAAAACATTGACGAGGGTGAAGAAGATGTTTTAAGAAATTAGAACACCAAAATAAAATCTGAGTAAAGACAACATTGACAAAGGTGAAGAAAAAGGTTTTTAGAAATTATAACAGCAAAATCAAATCTGACTAAAGAAAACATTGACGAAGGTGAAGAAGATGTTTTAAGAAATTAGAACAGCAAAATCAAATCTGACTAAAAACATTGACGAAGGGTGAAGAGGATGTTTTAAGAAATTAGTACACAAAAATCAAATTTGACTAAAGAAAACATTGACGAAGGTGAAGAAGATGTTTTAAGAAATTAGAACACCAAAATCAAATCTGACTAAAGACAACATTGACGAGGGTGAAGATAATGTTTTAAAAAATTAGAACACCAAAATAAAACAATACTTCATCAACATCAATAAGTTTCCCCCACAAACCGTAGAAAACATTATACGCACACACCTAGACAGAAAGCAAAATCAACTAACAAAAGTAAATATATCTCACGTATCAATAAATCACGAAACCATATTCTACTGCATACCATAAATTCCTGACATCAGCAGATAAATAACCAACATTTGGCAAAAACTAGTAACAAAATATGACATTCCAGTTAACACCAAATTTATTCAAAAACCAGGCACAAAACTGAGGTCTATACTATGTAAAAACTACACTGACAAACACCACACCAACAGTATTTATAAAATACAATGTGATAACTGCCACGACTTCTATATTGGAGAAACAAGTAGAAAAATGGAAACCAGATTCAAAGAGCATAAAAAGTCACCTTCACACGTTTTCGAACACTGCAAGTCAAATAAACACAACATAACCATAGAAAACACTCAAATACTAAATAAAGAAACAAACATAAACAAACGCAAAATTAAAGAAGCCTTACTTATACAACAACTTAAACCCAAAATAAACCAATATGAGGGAACGCCTTTATACCTATATTAACATATAAAATAAATAAAATTATATTCAAACATCTAACACCGTTCTCTACGTTCCGACACTCAGTTGCACAACCCCTTTCAAATATGTGGTCAGCTTCCGGTCAGTTACCTCTTTCTTTGTGAACCTGACGATGACCGAAGAAGGTCGAAACGTTGTTCGCTCTTCTATGTAAAATATTTTATCAACCCAAACGAGCCGTTTTTGCATATAAGTTTCTCAACAAGTGGGTTTCTCGACATCACTGATGGGGTGCCAAAATTTCTCAGAATGGGCTAGCATAGGAATAATTTTCTGTGTTGTGTCGTCCGAACTATGAGTATACACATTTTTCATTTCAATGCACGTCACATTTTAAGTCCCCGGATTAGCGGGAAGTTTAAGACCTTTCGCACTAAAATCGGGTATCGATTCTTCGCGGAGATAAAGTGCAGGTAGCCGATCGTGTAATTTTTCAATAAGAGAATAAAAACGAATTAATTTGTTTAACAAATACTATACGTACATACAAGCCTATTATCAGAAAATCAAACTCAAGCCACTGGTTCCACGGTTCGACACATCGTTGGATCAACTGTTCCTACCTTTGCTAAAATATTTGTCAGCAATACAATATGACATAGAATGTCAGTATGTGGGGTCGGGTGTGGCCTTGTGATTAGATGCGACGGAAGACACGCTTCGCACTTAGATTGTGAAGGTGTCATAAGTGTGACAGTCAATCCCACAATTTAGTATAGGTTTGTTTGTTTGCTTTTGAATTTCGTGCAAAGCTACATGAGGGCTATCTGCGTTAGCCGTCCTTAATTTAGTAGTATAAGACTAGAGGGAAAGTAGCTAGTCATCATCACCCACAGCCAACTCTTGGGCTACTCTTATACCAACAAATAGTGGCATTGACCGTAACATTATAACGCTCCCTCGGCTGAAAGGGCAAGCATGTTCGGTGTGAAGGAGATTCGAACCCGCAACCCTAAAATTGCGAGTCGAGTGCCCTAGCTACCTGGCCATGCCAGACCTTTAGTATTGGCGGCACATTCTGTTTCCTCCCCTTCGGTCAGCAGTTCTAAATTAGGATTGGCGATGTCTGGACATAAAAGGTTTACTGACCTAGGTGTTAACACCACGTATCACGTAAGGTGATGTTCGGGTAGAACTTGCCACCTACCGAATTAGCACTCCAAAGTCCGTTTAGGCTTAAGATTTAAGCCATGTACAAAAAGGAAAATAGCATGAAAGTCTTAGTAAATTTTATTATTCTTCTAATTGTTCCCATTATAATAAATTTTCCAGGACAAAAGGTGAAACATTTATTGTATATCTTGATATATGTCACGTGTGTTACATACACATACCGTTTTCTCATGAACCGGAAGTAACTAAAGCTCTGACAGGAAGTTGCTATAATCTGTTCCTGACGCATAAAGCTTATGAATTCGATGTTCTTATGACTTGTTTAAAATATTGAGAAACAAGAATATTAACTCATTGAACGAACCGTTTTTATGTTAAAAGTAAAAATTATAAAATGAAGCTCATTATACGAGTAGGAATCATAAATGAGTCACTGACTGTTTTGGGTTTATCTGAGCCAGAATCTACTTGAAAAATGATATCATGTAAATTGGGTGTGGGGGGAGAGGACAACAACAAAAAACGTTTCTTAAACATGGCTAATTAATTACATTTTCTTTTCCCACAACGATACCAAATTACCTCTGATGAAAAAAAAATTGAAAGATCACCAGGGTTGGATCTTAAAACTTAATACGAAATATTCAAATCAGTAAAGATGAATGAACTTGGAATAAAAAAAATGTAACTTGAATCAAAAACGAAAGTTGATAACCTAATATTTGTTATAAAGATCTGTTAGACGACGGATGTTGTTCCAACACGCCTCCAGTTTAAAATACGGAACGAACAAAATAAGAAAAATGTAAAAAAACTTAGATCATTTTTAGTCCAAATATTAGATTGACTAGATCCAAACACTTCGCCAGTTATTGGAGTTCAAGTCAACTTTTTTATATTAGTAATTTAAAATATACCAAAAGCAAAAATTAACACTTAATTATTGAACGATACTAGGTCTTAATGAAAGTTTAGAAAAAATCGACCTTCATACTTCAATTTTTTTATTTCAACCAACTTTTCACCATTGCTGAAGTCTTTAAGATATGATAACATTCGCGCAGAACTTTAACATCTAATTCTTTCCTAAAATATTAAATTGTTTGTTCTTTATCAAAAACAAAACAAGTCTAAAACGAAGAGTATATTGTAATTTATAACAAGCACGCAGCATTAAAACTAATTTGTTAGCCGTCGAGGCCTAATCTCCAAACGTTTATATGGTTTCAAGTCTAGTTTCAAGAAAATTTGTTTTTCTTGTAAGATTTCAACAGATAGATAATAATATTTAGATAACAAGTTTGTGGCTACAGCTCAGAATACACCCCATTATGTTGCAATGAAAAAAAAGTATTTATTGTAACCACGAGTAAACATTCACATTTCTCAGAATCAATAGGGTGGTCGACGTGATGACATTATTCCTCTGTCTGTCACCGATTAAACTTCTTAACTGAATAATCTTTATTAACGACTTGATGATAAAACTATAATAATAAATATGTTGAGGCTTATCAGAAAGATAAACCTATTAGCTCAATGTTCTAGTGACCCAAACGGTCCGGCATAGCCAGGGGGTTAGGGTGTTCAGCTCCTAATCTGAGAGTCACGGGTTCGAATTCCCGTCCCACCAAACATGTTTGCCCTCTCAGCCCTGGGGACATTATAACGTGATGGTAAATCTCACTATTCGTTGGTAAAAGAGCAATCCAAGAGTTGGCGGTGGATATTGATGCCTAGCTGCCATCCCTCTAGTTTTACACTGCTAAATTAGGGACGGTAACAAAGATAGCTTTCGTGTAATTTTGCACGAAAATTTAAAATTCAGACCCGGGTACACTGAATCGTCACGCACTTGTTTTATTTATTGTATTGCTTCCCACCACCCCACCCCAAAAAACTACTGCGTGAAATAGTTTGAGACTTCAGAAGCACTTTATAGATGCTATTTAGTATTTAGTTTTATAAATAAAATATCTTTAAATTTTTATTATAATGAGCTACATTTTCAATATTATAATTTAGTTATTTGTTACAGGGAGCTGTTATTCACAGCGATGACACTATATCAACAAAGTTCTCAAAAATAGTACTAAAATACTTAGAAAGTTTATGATGACGTAATAATCAAGAAATTTCGTGGAATCTAGAGAAACGTGAATTTATTATAGACACCACTATTCATTGTGCGAAAATTCAGTGTGATACATTTTCCGAAGGGGAACCGAATGCTGTCTCGAGGCATCATCTTTTTTAACTGCTCACACAAATATACAATAATATGTTGCCTGTCAGTCAGTTCATCAGGGGTTCGATTCCCCTCGGTGAACTCAGTAGATACCCCGATGTGGCTTTGTTATAAGAAAACACACACACACAGTTAATATACACTAAAATGACGTCACATAAGGGACGCTTAGCGCTGCAATTTGTACTGTTGTAACGTTAGTGACACGTGTGCATTCCATGAATTACAAGAATTATGACCTCTGTAAGTTGCAACACAACATGACATATGAACTTCAAGAAGTAAGAAAAAATATTTGTTATTATTAATTCTGTTTATATTTACTGTGTCTGTCTGTTTTCTCAATTAAAGCCACCTTGGACTATCTGCTGAGTCCACCGAGGAGAATCAAACCCCTAATTTTAGTGTTGTGAATCCAAAGCCTCACCACTATACCAGCGGGGGACTTATATTTACTCTTGAAACTAAACAGTGTCGGGTACCCTGTGAAGGTACGTCTAGTTTAGGGAGTTTTTAGTGTTAATCAGTAGTTACCTCAGTATTAGACAGCAGGACCCGGCACGACCAGGTGGGTCAAGGCTTCGACTCGTCATTTGAGAGTCACGGGTTCGAATCCCCGTCGCACCAAAGATGCTCGCCCTTTCAGCCGGTGGGGCGTTATAATATGATGGTCAATCCCCCTATTCATTAGCAAAAGAGTAGCCCAATAATTGGCGGTGATGACTAGCTGCCTTCTCTCTACTCTTACACTGCTAAATTAGGGACGGCTTGCGCAGATAACCCTCGTGTAGCTTTAGACGAAATTCTAAAATCAAACAAACAAACCGATAAGGCCTAACATTGCAAGGCTTTATCGGCGAAAGAAAACTTGATACAGTAGTACCTCGGTTGTCGAACGACTCCCTTCTCGAACAATTCGGTTTTCGAACAAATTGTTTGAGAAAAAAATGTCTCGGTTGTCAAACATAAACTCGGTTCCCGAACCAAGCTGTCGTGACCCGAACCCCCGAAATAACCCTACTGATGATCCGAACGATTCTTCGACTATTTGCGGCCCACGCCAAGCTTGCCCAAAACATTTTACCTGCACCTGTCGCTCAGTCCACACCCCAGCTAAAATCTGCTGTGAACGTTCTCGTTTTTCTTTTTCTCTTGTTGTTTGTCTAAATATTCTGATTAAATAAGCCACCATGGGGTCAAAGAAGGATAATGAAAGCAGCAAATCCAAAAGAAAAGTTGTTAGAGCTACAATAGAGGTGAAAAAATATCTCATAGCGAAGTATGAGAGTGGTGTTCGCGTGTCTGACCTTGTTACACAGTTTGGTATGGCGAAGTCTACAGTCTGTACCATACTGAAAAATAAAGAGGTCATCAGAGGAGCTGATGTTGCAAAAGGAGTGACAGTGCTTACGAAACAAAGAACACAAACAATGGAAAAGGTAGAAAAACTGTTGTTGATTTGGGTAAACGAAAAACAGTTAGCTGGTGATAGCATTTCTGAAACCATCATTTGTGAGAAAGCAAAGCAGTTGTATACTGATCTCCTGAAAAACACCGCTGGAACGAGTGCTGATACAAGTGATGCCTTTAAAGCTAGTAGAGGTGGTTTGACAAATTTAGTAAGAGAAGTGGCATACTTAGTGTGGTGAGACATGGGGAGGGTGCCAGTTCTAATAAAGACGCTGCTAATAAATTTGTTAGGGAATTTAAGGACTATGTAGAAGCTGAGGGTTTTATTCCACAACACGTGTTCAACTGTGATGAGACAGGCCTCATTTGGAAGAAAATGCCAAAGAGGACCTACATTACCAAGGAGGAGAAGTCACTTTTAGGACACACGCCAATGAAGGACAGGCTAACTCTATTGTTATGTAGTAATACAAGTGGGGACTTAAAACTTAAGCCTTTGCTTGTTTATCATTCTGAGAACCCGAGGGTTTTAAGAAAAATAATGCCTTGAAAAGTAAACTAAATGTAATGTAAAGGGCTAATAGTAAAGCATGGGTAACCAGGCAATTTTTTATGGAGTGGGTCCATGAAGTGTTTGCCCCAAGTGTAAAGAATTACCTCAAGGAAAAATAGTTACCATTCAAGGCCCTTCTTGTGATGGAAAATGCACCTGCTCACCCACCAGGCTTGGAGGACGGGTTGGTGGAGGAGTACACTTTCATTACGGTGAAGCTCTTGCCCCCTAACACGACTCCTCTCATTCAGCCCATAGACCAGCAGATCATATCGAACTTTAAGAAACTCTACACCAAAGCACTGTTTCAAAGGTGCTTTGAAGTGACCTCTGACACAGAGTTAACCCCCAGAGATTTCTGAAAAAATCATTTTAATATCCTCCATTGCTTGAGGATCATAGACAAAGCCTGGAGGAAAGTGTCTTTGAGGACCATGAACTCAGCCTGGAAGAAATTGTGGCCAGACTCAGTAGCAGATAGAGACTTTGAAGGCTTTGAGGCTGAGCCTGTTGTCGAGGATATTGTCTCACTAGGCAAGTGTATGGGCTTGAATGTGAGTGGTGATAATGTGGAGGAGTTGGTGGAAGACCACAACACTGAGCTCACCACGGAAGAACTCCAAGACCTTCAGAAGGAGCAGCAACAGAAGGCAACTGAGGAAGTGTCTTCAGATGAGGAGGAGAAAAGGGAGGATGTTCCTAGTTCACTAATCAAGGAAATGTGTGAAAAATGGGAGAGTTACAAAGTTTTGTGGAAAAATTTTACCCTGACAAAGCTGTAGTAAACCGCAGCATAAACCTTTTCAATGACAATGTCATGTCTTACTTCAGAAACATTTTAAAATGCAGGCAGAAACAAACCTCATTAGACAAGTTTATAGTGAGAAATAGGTCCAGTGAGTCTTAAGCAGGTTGTAGCAGTGCAAAGAGACAGAAAAGAGAAAGAACCCCAGAAGGAGAGTTACTTGACGTTTTTATGAAAGGTGACTCCCCTTCCAAACAATAATAACCCTCCTACTCTCCACGTTGCTCACCACCTTTCACTTACGCCATCAGCTCTCCTCAGCACAGGTAAAGTGCAGTTAAATTTTCATTTATTGTTTTTTTATTGTGTTTATAGTTTTTGTGGTTGACTTTATGCATGTAAGCATTATTATACAGGTATAAATAAGCAATATTTTTACTTAAAATGCTTCATAATGCGTAATGTTTGGAGGTCTGTAACGGATTAATTTAATTTACAGTATTTCTTATGGAAAAAAATTTCATTCGGTTTTCCAACAGCCTTCTGGAACGGATTAAGTTCGAGAACCGAGGTACCACTGTACTGTCGAATCTAATATTATTTAACTAAACTTACACTCTCTTGTTCCACGAAAAACGTCTCTTATTATACTGAAACATCATAATTCAAATAACGTTAAAACAAGTTGTGACTTTTCGAAGTTGAGAACTAAAGTTGTGAAACAGTAATTACCTAACAATTGATAAAATTACGCTTGGTTTATAATTGCTAGGACAAATTAGCGTTCTTTCGTTAAAGCTATCATGGCTTTCTTCCTAGGGGGCTACAAGTGACGTATTACGCTCAGGAAAAAACTCAGAAAATGTTCAAAAACTAATAATTTAAATCAACTGAAGATCAAGACTTGTGAGTTATAAAACATTGCTTGTAATTTAAATAAGAAGAACATTTTGCTGAATAAACTTCAGCTATGAAGTTTGTAGTTTTAATGTATAAGAATGACTATAAGGATCACATTGACCATAATGGATTTCACCGTAAAGAGTAAAGTTAATATTTTGATATGTGAACGATGGCACTGGACATTTAAAAACATAAAATGTCTGAGAATAAGACATTTAACTGTTTTATGTTCACACCATATATTTGGAAACACAACATTTTAAAGAGTAAAATTAACACTTTGACGGCTTTAGGATTGCATTAAACATTTGGAAATACAATATCTACAATAGTAAAATAAGTTTTTTTAAAGACTTGAATATCTCGTATGTATACTTTAAATGGATGTGGGCATGCAGTTTTCTGATCTTTTGGCTGGTGATGGTTCGAACTATTTTGTGGTGTGCCAGAAAGGAAAAGAAAGGACAAAAATGAGTCAATGTTTGGGGTAAAGAGGGACTATTCGTTTCTAACTGCTGCCTAAGGGGTGACAACAATTATAACTAATAACTCTGGTTACATATGTGATCACAAAGTTTTATATTTAGCAAAAACTTTCAACCCAAACTACATATACTGTCATAAAGTTGATTCGTGTTTATTTATGGCGCATAGCTTAAAGCACATATATAGTTATATATACAGAAATAATGGCCCTTGATTACCTGTGCATCTATATATATATACAGTAACTTTAGTTGTTAATGAGTGTTTTATTAGGATGTGCTAGTGGTTCAAGCCTTTAGCTCAATTGTTTGAGCATTCACTTCTGGATTCTTTTCAGAGAAGACAAAGAAATTGAAAACTAGTCCCCGAAACAGTAGTTGTCCCATTAACCTGATAAAAGATTTGAATTTTTTTCCTGAGATGGAATTAACATGATGCTCTGGGTTGTTATAAATATTTTACTAGCAAGTGTAATAATACCAATTCTTTAAGCTCAGGTGCTAGATAAAATGATATGCAACTCATCATGGGTTCAAATCTAAATGCTTCCAGAAGCTCAGTAGTAAGTTTGAAGGCTTACAATACTAAAAACATGGTTTCAAATGCAGTGAAGAGCATAGTATAGGTGGTCCATTGTGCAGCTTTGTTTTAAACTACAAATGTGTTTTCTTAAAGCAAAGCCACACTGGGCTATCTATCTGCTAAGCCCATCGAGGGGAATCGAACCCCTGATTTTAGGGTTGTAAATTCGTAGACATACCGCTATACTAGCGGGAGGCTTAACTACAAATAAATGAAAACAAAATGGTACAAATTTTGAGTTATTCAGTTATTTTGATTATATACTTTATTGGTAATGTGTTTTTAGGCCGCGAGATGGCAGTAAAATAAATACGTTTGTGAGGTTGTGAGATGAAAACTTTAGACCTTTAATCATTATAAGTAATAGGTCTTCACGTATACACTAATGTATGTATATATATATTAAGTTTTTTGAGTTATAACGACTGTGAATTTAATTTTTAATACATTCACTTTATTAGTGCTTATAAGATACACGAATTTAAAATGAAAAAAGGATTCATTCGTATTGAATTAAATAACACAGTGTGGGAAATTCCAGAAGTTTTCGCGAAGTTGACACCCGTTGGATGTGGAGCCTACGGACAAGTTTGGTAGGTAGTAATAAAAATGTAACATTTCTGTTGGTTGTTCACTTGTTGAAATTTAAGTTACGTTAAATTTTAGAAAGAAAGTGATAGCTGTGATATCTTATTTACCATAATTCTATTAAAACATCGTATTATAAGTTCATAAAAGTATTAGTATGATTTGTATATTTATTATTTATGTAAATTAAGAAATTTTAAAGAGGCGGTGATATTATTTACGCGCTCCAAAGTTTTGAGAGCGGTTATTCGAAAATTGAAGTAAAGGATAGCAAATAATGTGAATTAAACAGATAAATGTTTGGTTGAATTATATGTGTTTAGAAGTAGAACATAGCAAATAAAAGTTTGTTTTGATAGTATTAGTAGTTGAAATTGAAGCTGAGAAATTTGTAACGAAAGTAAACTTGTGGATATAATATTTTCAAGGTAAAGCGAATAGTTGGCGTGTACTTATGTGTCAAAATATAAGTAAGTGTAGATGGTTTGAATGTATATAGAATGTGATATTTGAGAGAAAGCAGGTGAGACAACAAAAATGAAAACAACATGATTTATAGTAGATGTAGTAATAACAGATGTTCATGAATTAGATTAGTTCACATTACCAGATGCAAATGTAGCACCAGTCTGATAGGTTAAATGAGGAATTAAAGGATTGATTGCCAGAAGAAATTGTCATTAGAGTAATGAAAAAAGTAGTAAAATATTTATTTGACAGACTATATGATAGATATAATCCAATAGATATTGTACCGTTTTACAAAATTACACCTTATCTGATGGTAATCTGCTTCTAAGAGAACTGATAGTCCATAAAAAGTACAAAGTTATCAGCTTCTGACAGAATATATTGTTAAAAAAAGGTATTTGTCTGACTAGATAACTTGTGATACATCATTAAAGTTGTGAATGTTAAATATCTAAAACCATTACCATTTTATACATGATTATGTATGAACTTCTTCACAGTGTTACTACTACTTTAACTTTCTTCTGATGCAGATTACGCTGTGACACAGATTAATACATTTATTTTATTCTGAGTACTTGGAAGAATAAAATAGTTTGAAACCTAACTTTTCTTTTTATTCTAAGCAGTTTTTCTCATGCAGTAGGCTTAGCACCTTGTTCATATATGTTTATACTGCTTTAATTATCAGAGAAAACCAGGGGTAGATGCCTTTAATGAGGTTATAATTACAATTAAGTTTGATGTTTTGCTACATGTTGAGGTAAAAAGGAAAGAAATTTTAGTTTCTGTTTTTTAGAAAAGCGATACTAAGGCAATGAGGAAGGATCGTGTAGTTATTAATTGTATAAAAACTGAGAAATTAAAAATAGATGAAGCACCAAGATCAGACAAGGTCTTAAAGGAGGTTATAATCAAGATACGTTAGTCTAATTTTGGTTAAGTCAATAGATAGTGGATAGATAGATGTGTGTATTGATAATGCTTTCCTAAATTTTCTTGTAAATTATAGACCAGTTAGTCTTAGTTATTGAACTGAAACAATCTAAATATTTTGATAAAAGAAGCTTCATAAAATCAGTTAGTGAAATATGGTATAAAAATCAACATCGATTTGTCAAAATGAAATTTTGTTTTATTAGTCTGTTATATTCTTTTTCAAGAATATTAATTATTATCTGGACTAAAGACAGGGTAGGGATTTGATGTACTTTTATTTTAAAAGAATTTTGGTAAGGTGCCACATAAAAGATTATGTTAGGAAATTACTTTGACAAGAGTTGGGAAAGACTTGTTTAATTTTATTATAAGATGGGTGAATAGAGGAAAGCTAAAGTTTACTGTTAATGAGTCTAGTCAAACTGGATGTCACTAGTGGAGTCTAATGGGTCATTGCTTGGGTATTTGTTTATTCTTATTTACATTAAACTTTAACTGGTAGGGTGAGGTCAGAATGACCCAAACTGATTTTTCAAGTATTTTAACTTTGCTAATGCTGCTCTCTACCTGAATATTTCTGTACTACATCTTCCATCAGCTCTTGAGTGTTAAGCAGAGTAGGTTTACTGTTGCATTTCTCTTTCTTATACTGTTGTCATCATTAGTATGTTGTTAGTAAGTCATTGTGTTATAAAGGTAATATTTGTGAAGTTTATTACACATGGATCATGTTGACCTTTCCTACTACTTGTAATACAAATATCTTACCAGTTGAGAGTTAAAGATATTGATTAGTAAAGTTTGCTAATGATATTAACATGTGTAACATTTAAGAACAGCAAGGAACCTGTTGGTCCATAGAGGCTGTGTCACCCACTAAACTAAAGAAAACTTTAAACAGAAAAAATAAAATAATCAATAAAAATTATATTAATACCCTCAATGCCAGCCCTTTCATTTAAATATTTATCATTCTTTCACTTAAGCTCTTTCAAATTTACTACACCTACCACATCTCTAAAGACAACCCATTCCAAAGGCCATTCTTCCTTAGAAAAATCCAACTGCCTCAGCTAAAAAATAACTCCTATCATGCTAAAACTTGTATTTGTATTCATTGTAGCATTTACATCATTAAAATAGATGACTTGCAACACTATCAGTTTCCTTAGTAACATATACCCTGTAAATCTGTTTCTGAAAGAAAGCAATTTCAGAGAACTGAGCCAGTCCTCATGTGATAACCTTTCCATCCTTGGTATCACCCTGGTTCTCATCCTTTGTAATATTTCCATCTATTCATTGCTCTTCTTAAGGTAAGGAATTCATGACTGAACACAAAATTTTAGTATAATAACCTATGCAATGAAATATGAACTTGTATCTTCTTTAGATTTATATTCAGTATTTCTGAAACTTAAAGCTAAAATAGTATTTCATGATGACAGAAAACCCACTTGAAGTAAAAATGTATCTCAAAACTACTGGTATGGGTATTAAAACTTTTATTAAAATAAAGTAGAGAACAACGTTTCAACCTGAAGATCACCTAAGAAGATCAAAACGTTATTTACTTTATTTTAATAAAAGTTTTAATATCCATACCAGATGTCTTGAGATACATAAAATACTATTTGCTCTATCACTAGCAGCAACATACTGGTGAATCAACACATCAAACTTCTATTCTTTCACAATGCAGTTAAGGTAACACCCATCAAAATTGTACTTATAATTCAAATGATGATAACTCACATGCATATATTATTAACTTTCATTTGTTATAATTAAAAGCCATCTGCCATTTATTTGTCCAACTCATTAAATAATCTAAACCCTTTTGTTACTTGGCAGCATCTTCATTATAGTTGGTAACACCCAAGACCTTTGAATCATCAACAAATTCATGTAGGTTATTGACCATGCTTCCATCAGTGTTATAGATGTAAATTTAAAAAAGCAAAGGTCCTAATAGTGAGCCCTAAGATACCTCACTTGTGACATTAATCCAGTTTGACTGAACTCCATTTGTAACATTCCTCTGTGATTTCTTCTATTCAGCCAATATTTTATCTAATGATGCAACTTATCTCATACACCTGCAGAGTACTTTTTAAACAATCCTTTTGTGTGACATTTTATCAAATGCTTTCAGAAAAATTCAAGTACTCCAAATCCACAGTTTTACTCTGATCAACATAAGCAGTAATTTCTTTGATTGTAAGAAGATTTGTAAAGCAAGATTTTCCCTTAGTGACTTCTTAATAAAATTTTAGTTTATGTTAAAGAAATATAGAGAATATTTTATCAGACTTTCAAAATTGTTTCCCACTTCTGATGTTACACCTGTAATTAATTACCTGGACAGTTCTTATCATTTATTTTAAAGAAGAGAAGTAACATAAGCTAACTTCTAATCTTCTGGTACTTGTCTGCTGTGCACAGACTTACAAAAATATACCAGCAACATGTTCACATATCCAGTTCTTAGTCTTTCAAATCTTAGTGAACTATTATCTGGTCCAGGAGCATGATCATTATATTAAACTTCCCAGTTTTTCATAACAAGTTCATAATTAACGTGTATTGTGTTCTGTGTCTCTCAACAGTTGTGAAAGTTGAGATGTTACAGGATGACTAAGATAAATTGGTCAGTTTAGCAGATATTTGGCAGATGATCTTTAATGATTGTAAGTGGAAGTTGAAGCATGTTGTTGAACTTAAATTAGGAGGAACTGTTTTAATAATGTGACTGAAGAAAAGGTAACAGTTAAGTCACTCAAACCATTTAGAGACTGGTATTTGATAGTAATAAAACTAGTAGAATTATAGGGTACATTTGGCACTTTAATTACAAGTCAAAAGAGGTAATTATCCCTATACAAATTGCAATAAAAACCTCAGGAGGAGTACAGTGTACATTTTTGGTTTCCTTATCTAAGAAATAATACTGAATTTTTAGTAAGTATTCAGAAGAGGGCAGCTACAATTACTCCAGAATAGGTTGATATTTTTTATTCTCGTGAGAAATGAAAAGTAAGAAGTTATTGTAGTTTATATGATTATGTGGGGTATCAGTTGGATAAAGGCCTCTGATTTATTTAAGTTTATATAATTGTGTTGGGTATTAGTTGGATTAAACCTCTGATTTCATTGTGCTGCATTCTGAAGATATTATGACAAGAGAACACAAATTTAAGGTTTTTTGAAAAGACCAGCTATGCTCCAGTTAAAAATGTTTTTTCTTTGTAACTCTGTGGGAATATTGGAGGCCAATACTCTATATGATTTTAAAAGAGGAATTCATGCTTTTTTTAAGTAATAAAGGATGTGTTTAATGCAGTTCTGTTCTCAAGTATGAATATATAAAGACAGATTTGAAAGATAGAATGGTCTTTTGTAGTACATGTACAAAATACATATATAACATCTACCACTTGGTATGAATTACACCATACACAAATTTTGTTCCTTGATAGTATGTGTTATTTCGTAATTGCTTATGTTGTAAAAGTACAGAAAATGGCCGTTATTCCCTTCAAACTTTGCTTTTGTGACCTGGATAATGAAATTTAGAAATTAACCTATTTTCTATGTAAAAATGGGCAAATTTGCAAATTTTCATTTACATATAGCCTGAATAAAACAACATATGAATCAAGATTTACATGTATTTATACTAAAATTATACAAAAATGTTTAGAAGTGAGTAGTTTTTCAAGATTTGCAACTGTAATGTAAGTCACTTTCGCATATCAGCCCCCAAACATAGTCTCCCATCATGTTTTCATTATATGCTCCTTGGTAGTAGCATTCAAAGTCCAGTATATCTTGGTGGAAGTGCTCACCTTGCTCCTCTGTGTATTCTCCCATATTCTCCTTGAATTTATCAAGATGAGCATCAAGGATATGGACTTTTAGGGACATCCTGCAGCCCATTTTGCCATAGTTCTTCACCAGAGCCTCAACTAGTTTCACATAATTTTTGGCCTTATGATTGCCAGAGAAGCCTCGAATCACTGCGACAAAACTGCCCCAAGCTTTTTTTCATTCCCACTGAGCTTCTTGGGGAATTCTGTGCATTCAGGATCTTCTTTATTTTTGGTCCAACAAAGACACCAGCTTTGACCTTTGCCTCAGATAGCTTAGAGAAGAAGTCTCAAAGGTACTTGAAAGCTGCAGACTTCTTAGCAAGAGCTGTGACAAATTGTTTCATAAGATCCAATTTTATGTGCAATGGTGGGAACAACACCTTCTGGAGGTCCACTAGTGGCTCACACATGACATTGTGTCTCCCCTCAGAGAACTCGGTCCGTTGTGGCTAGAGCTTCCTGTTGTAGTGCACTGTGGTGTCCCTGCTGTCCCAAAGGCAAAGATAACAGGGAAACTTGGTAAAGCCTCCTTGGAGACCCATTAGGAATGCCACCATTTTGAAGTCTCTGATAACCTCCCAGCTCCCAGCCATACTCATCATACTTCAAGGCTTCTAGCAAGGTCTTGACGCTGTTGTATTGCTCTTTGAGGTGCACCAAATGAGCCAGGGGAAGAGATGGATACTTATTCCCGTTATGGAGCAGAACAGCCTTGAGGCTTATGAATGAACTATCAGTGAAGAGGTACCATTCATTCAGGTTACAGGCAATTCCATTTGCCTCACACAAACCGGATACATTATGGCAGAAGCAGAGCCCATCTTGACGAGTGAAGAAGCTTGAAAAATATTGATGATGCTTCCTCTCACTTCCAACTTGCACACTTTCATCTAACAAATCCCACTCCTTAAGCCTAGATGTCTAAAGCTCGGCATTCAACATTGTTAGACCAAGATCTTTGATCAAGTCATTGAGGCCTCAGCACTGAATCTACCTGGAATGTTCTGTAAAATGGGTAAATTTTAAAATTTCATTATGCTGGTCACAAAAGCAAAGTTTGAAGAGAAAAATAGGTCTTGCAATTGGGAAATATCACTTTCTGTCCAGGAACAAGAAAAACTAAAAATTTTGTTGCATAGTGTCATACTTATTCAAATAACAATGAACCTAAGCTACTACATTCTTCTAGTATCACAAGCATGGCTTCATGACGAACAGCAGGTTTTCTTGTGGTAATTTAAATTTTATTATTTCCTCTGCTTGGATTTGATCCTCAGAATTCTTAGATGGTGGGTGAGTGGTTTTCTGACTGAACTAAAGGGTTAACCTACAATTACTTGTTAGTAAAGCACTTTGTCTGACAAACAAGGCCTATCTTGTGGAGTGACCAGATTTTTGGGTACTGGTTTCATTGTTGTAACTCCAGGTTTCTTTTACTACATAAATTACCATTACACTTATTGCATGTTTCTTATTTGGTAAGGAGTTTCAAAAAACAGGAAAAACCATTTTGAAAAATGTGTCAAACTAATTATTGCTGTGTTACCTGTACTTAGCTTTTAGGCTGCATTAATCATAATTTATTTTTATTACTATTGTTTTCTTTAGGCTAATGATATGCATTTCTAACTCTGAATAATGTTTTAACATGAACCACTGTTCACTTGGTAAATAATAACAACTTTGGATTAGAGTAAGCTAAGTCCTTAGGGCAAGACTTAAAATATATGTGACCATCAGTATTACAAAGCCTTCCAGTAACTTGATGCTGCTTATGGGTTTACAGTGATTAAAAATCAAATTTTAATACTAGTGATGAGCATAGCACAGGCAGCCCTTGTGCAGCTTTGTGCTTAAGTACATATGAACAAAGTATCTCAAAATGTACGTGTACGCCTCAGATAGCGAGACAACCAACTTTGTTGTGTTTGATAATGCTGCTAAGTTCTCTTCACATGTCACACTATTCTATGATTTATCTTGTCTGTTTTTTCTAAACTGTTATCTTTTGTTTGTTTTCACTTGTATTTCAATATCTATCATTTCAACTTTGGTTATGTATCAAAATAGACATAATAGTTCTGCATTTGATAAAATTGTATATACATAAAGAGCCTCAACAGATTGAAATAAGTCATACTGTTACGCATACGTTTCAAATGCCTTAGAATGAAAGCTGTTTTTTAACAGATGTACAACACTGTTTAAACTGTGTTATATCGTAGTGTGCCCTCACAATAGATTATAAATGAAGTGTTTCATATGTTTGGAACTTTAAGTTTTCAAGTACATAAATATATTGTATTTAGTAATACATTGTACATAAAAAATATCCTTATGAACCAGTAAATTTTGTTTTTTATGAGTTATGAAATATTTCTATTATCGTATATACATGTAAAGCCTAAGTAATTTTGTTTATAGGTCCATGGCCAGAAACTGTCCTGAACAATTTCTGTACATGAGACTTGTTTTGGAAAACTTAAATTGCAGGGTTGTTAGAATCAGCAAGAGCACTTTGTATATTTATATTTTTTATACTTATATTACAGTAACAAACTTTTAATTTAAAAGTTATAGAAAACAAAACCAATCCTTTCAGGGTGTGACCTACACATTATTATTATTTACCTAACATAATACATTAATTTGTAAGTGATTTTTATAAGTGAAATAAGTACTGGAATATTTAATGAAAATAGTGCAATTTGTAAAACAGTGCACTAGAGAACTTTAATAAAGCATACAGGATATGATAACATTTTAGTTTTCATAAACATATTACAAGGTTATCTTATCTTGGTCCACATTTTTTATCATTGGTGATTTATCATAGATATTATAAATTTCTTTGAAACTTAAAATTCTTGGAATAAGACATGATGTAGACTTACAGAGTAGATTGGATCATAGCAGATAATTTCAATATGATTTCTCTATCCAGAATAATTATCATGTACTTAACAACATCAATAACTTTTCTATGTTTAAACAACCTTATTTAATTCAGTAGAATAGTTTTCACCTGAAGACAGTATAAAACTGTTTCTGTCTAGAAGAATCATTATACACTTGTAACTGTGGGCCTGGCATGGCCAGGTGGATTAAGGCATTTGACTTGTAATATGTAGGTCCAGAATTCAAATCCATGTGGCACCAAACACCCTTGCCCTTTCAGCCATGGGGGCATTATAATGTGATGATCAATTCCACTATTTGTTGGTAAAAGAGCAGCCCAAGAGTTGGAGGTGGGTGGTGATGACTAGCTGCCTTCTCTCCAGTCTTGCTGCTAAATTAGGGCCAGCTAGCCCTCACAGATAGCCCTCATGTAGCTTTATGCAGAATTCAAGAACAAACTTGTAACTGTGTAATGCTTGCAACAACAGAAGACAATATATTGTTGTTTTTTGTTCAATTTTGAACATTTATTTTGATTCTGATGTATTTAAGTGGCATACATTGATAATTAAGTGTAAATGAGTATACCTGTATAAGTGTATATTATATCTGGTAATTTCTGTACTTTAAATGAACTACTACAAAATCAGTTGTGCAAGACAACATTAAATGTTGATAGCTTTGACACCATGTTTAATGGCACTTTGTACAAGGGCAGGACACAAGTATTTCTTACCTATGCACACAGGTTTTACGTGAGACAAGCCCCACGTGTTGTTTAACTTATTAATCTTCATACAAGTAAATAAGTAACTTGGTAAGCAAGTCTATTATTAATTAACAAATGTAATTAGAATGCTTGTGTATCATTACCAGTAATTTTATCAGATTTTTGCATTTTCAGTTCAGCAATTCATAGTACCTCCAATAAGAAAGTTGCTATTAAAAAACTGGGAAGACCATTTTTGTCAGCCATCCATGCCAAGAGGACTTACCGAGAACTGAGGCTTTTGAAACATATAAACCATGAAAATGTGAGTTTTGTACACGTCTTTATATTTGTGCTTTTATTGAGTTACATGAATATTATGAATCTGTCAGCAATGTTATAAATATGAGTTGAGAACAATGAATGTCACATGTTCAGCATGAAATGGGTGTTTAAAGCATATATTATACATTCGTGTTAAGTAAAAACATGAGAGCAGTTTAATAAGCAACCATTGTTATCCTTAAAACTCTTGGTTTATTATTGTGTATTCTGTTTTGTTTTTTTGGTTTTGTTAGATGACATGTAAATTTCAAAGACTTTGTAATAATGGTTTCTGTTGTTGTACAAGTATTATTTGGTAAAGAATAATGGAAAGTTGAAACCATTTAACAATGAAATAAATATTTTAGTTTGTCTTTCACAAATTCCCTGGTTAGAATAAACATCCTTCTTTGGTTGGCTTCTCAAATAAACTGTATCTAAGAAAAATGTAACTTGTTATTTGTGCATACTTGTTTCTTTATTGAAACACGAATGTTATTCACAACACTGAACTAACTGGTTGACAGTAACATGTGAACTGAATAAATCATCTACAATTTCTCATTAACTGACTGATAAACTTTCTACAATGTTGTAACCTAACATAGGTTTTCATTAAGTTCAAATTATTTCCAGTACATCAAACTCTCTTTTAGCATCAACACAAATGTGCAGAAACATCTAGAATAAAATTTGTGCTTCTAAAGTCCTTGAAAAATAATATTACAGAAAGGAAATGATAGCAAATTAAACATAATCTTATATTAAGAATATTTATTGATCTAAACATTACAATTATTAAATCTTTTGTAAAATATGTAAAACTTATAGTATAGTTAGGGTTTTGGTTAATAAATAAATTACTTTCATTTTACTTGTTTTCTCTAAACTGTCTAGTCACTAAACCTTTTGTGGCTTATGGTGAGAAGTCATTAACAATCCATTCCTACTGATACCCTGTAAGTGATCTCAACAAGAACCTTAGATTCTTCAGTAGTTTTACTGGTAACTTTTTTCAAGCTGACTAGATAGCATTCTATTGCTGACATACTTCCAAAGATGGTCGTGGTTAATTACCTTTGATTTGGATCACTTGTCCTTGTGGATTCCATAAACATCATTGGTTCTTCTGATTACAGCATAGGGACTTTTCCAACATCTACATAACTTTAAAAATATACCAGTTGTAGCCAGTACAAGCCACCATAAGGAAAGCCAGTCATATATATTAACATAATAATGAATTTTTTTCCTGTTGCTATAGGTAGTGATATCAAATGTTGTTCCAATTTAATACTACTGTATTGGTCCATTTTGTTTCTTTGATGGAAGTCATGTGAACTTTGCTATGCGTACAAAAATCTATATGACTTGCATCAATTATTTGCAGTCTTCTGAGTTGAAACATTCCCTTATTCTCTCCTGTATTTTCTTACCACTTAAGTGCTCAGATTTGGTAAGGTTTTGGAAGTGATTTAGTAATGTGATTGTGGGAGTTTCATCTATAGTCGTAATTTCTGATGATGTCTCTTATGAATATTTCTCCTGATAAATAGTTTTACCTGAACAATTTTTGTATAATATGATCTGCATATTTACTATTTGACTTTTAATATTCTTTTGCTTACCTGAGAGTCCCTGCTGCTACAGCAGTAAGTCTACAGATGTACAACACCAAAATCAGGGGTTTGATTCCCCTTAGTGGACTCGGCAGATAGCCCAGTGTGGCTTTGCTATATAAGAAAACATACATACATACATGCTTACCTGAGAGTTTATCACAGAATAAAAGTTAGCACATGTAATTTGATTTATAAGATTTTATTTGCTAAAGTAACACACTTTACATTACACTTGATGTTTTGTTTTTAGTCCTAGATGTGAATTTAATGTGTTTTTGTTTGTTTTTAATCAGGTGATTGGTCTACTAGATGTTTTTACTCCAACTAATTCCTTGAAAGACTTCCAGGATGTGTGAGTATTTTTTTAAATTTTGTGTAGCATATAAATCAGTTATACCAAATTTATGTTACCCTTATTTGTTGCAGCCTGTTGTAAAACTCACATAGAGACGACAGTAAATCTATGGACTTTGCAATGCTAAATTTGGGTTTGATTTTCTCACAGTGGATCCAGTAGATAGCCCATCAACTTCAAGGAAAAACAAAGTCCATCAGTGGTATAGCAGTAATTTTATGTATTTGCCATGCTAAACTCCAAGGTTTGATTCCCTGCAGTAGACACAGCAGATAGTTCAATAATCAACTATAAAAATAAAAAAATCCCTTAACTGGACAGTGGATATGTTTATGGACTTGCAACACTACAATCCAAAGTTCAGTTCTCTGCAGTGGACAAAACAATAGCCCAATGTGACTTTGTTCTAAAACAACAACAAACAATCTCATATAGCAATCTTACAATGCTACTTTCATTCATTTTTGGTTGACATTGTAATTTTTATTCAGGTGAACTTATTCAGAAAGATTCCAAAATTGTTAACTAGTGTGTCTCAGAAGCACTGTGGTAAGTCAGTTTTATAATGATAAAAATTAGGTTTAGATACCCTTAGAAGGTATAGCATAGATAGCCCACTATGTAGCTTTTACTTTGGGGTAATAAATAAGAAAAGTTGATAATTTTAACATGTATATAGTTTTTACTAGTAAGTTAGAAGTTACACTGCAAATTCACAAAAAAACAATGGTTTTGTAATTTCAGAACTGAATATTATTAAGAGAAAATTACACATATAAGATGTTTGTTAGTATATGTAAAGACTGTCTGTTTCTGGACAAGAGATGGAGCATAAACATGCCCAGTGATTGTAATGAAACATTCCTTACCATGTGTTATTTATTATAAGATAACAATAGTAAAGTTAAAACTCCACAACTGTAAAAGCTTTAGCCAGAAAAAATGATAACATTTTTAGAAAGACTCAACTGGAAACATTTGAAAAATTTACTTTCTTGTCTCTATATGTATATGCTATGCAACATCAACGTAATAGAACAAGAATAATCACTTTTGTAGAATAGCAGTCAGTGATTTACAGCCGTGTAAATTAAAAATTGTTAGTTCACTTCCAGTACAACTGTGTGATGATTAGAAAAATAATTTTCTTACAATGTTAGCTGGTTTAAGGAGTGAGTTGGCATGTTTTAATCATGTCTTAGAACTGATTACTCACAACCTAGTACCTGGAAAGTACATACTAACGTGTAAACTGATGGCAATTCTATCCAAGTTTGCTTTACATTTACATTTGTATTTACTGGTGTGTAGTTTGAAAAATAAAAGAAGTATTATTTAAAAAGTGTGATAGTACAATATGTGAGTTTTGAGGCTGGGCTTAACATCAGTACATGTACTTTATGGCAAAAAAAACTTGAACATTTAATACAATGAAATATCAGTTATCTTGTTTAGAAAAATTAAAATTTTGAAAATGTTTTATAAACTAATTTTATTAAAAGTGGTAAATAAAATAAAATTGAACTTTGAATATTTAAATAAAGATTTGACAAATAAAAAAAAATTTCAAGTACATACAGTTCAGTGCAGAAGTGTTAGGACAAAGTCAAAAGTTAGATTTCAGGCTACTTTCAAAGAACGGTGGAAGGTAAATCACAGGTGATGCATTAAAAGTTTATTAATCTTCATATTTAGTACAACAGAAACTCAGTGGAAGTGCTTGAGTTCAGCAAACAGTTAATATTTTGTGTGTTCCTTTAGCTTTAATAACTGCAGACAGCCTTTCAGGCATTGTTGAAACATATTTAATCAAAGTGTTCTTTGATATTTTACTCCAAATGCCTCTACTACAGTCCCAGTAAGTTATTTTGGAAGTAACTTTTAATTTGTCAAGTTTTTGATCTGTCAAATCTTGGATATGCCCATTTTGGTTTAGATCAAGGCTCTGTGGGGGTCATTATATTATTCGAATGACTCCAGCAGCTTCCTTCTTAGCTAAGTAATTTTTGTATAGGTTGGATGAGTGTTTGTGATCATAATCTTCTCGACAGTATAATTTTATACCAATAATGCATAAACCACTGGGTGTAACATGAAGAATCAGTATCTGATGTTACTTGTGATGGTTCATTATTTCCTCTATTGCACAGATATCTCTTGTTGCCCAAGCATTAAAACATCCCCAAACAATCACACTGCTTCCCCCACGCTTCATTGTTGTTGCTATGTATGAGGTATGTTTCCCCTTTCTTCTGCCATATGTACAACCTACACTTTGAACCAAATATTTCAAACTTGCACTCATCCATTCGTAACACCATTTTCCAATCAGCATCATTCCAGTTTTTGTACTTTTTCGCAAATTTCAGTCTCTTGACAATATTTGGAGATTGAAAAAAAGGTTTTTAACTTCTACAGGACCAAATCTTCCATTCTCATTGGCTCTTCTTGATACTGTAGATCTGGATACTTTTCTGTCATCTGGTACATGGTTGTTTATCTTATGGTTGAGATCAGTTTCAGTCTTCCTTCTGTCATGAAAGTTACATAAACAAAGATACTTAACATCAGTATCATTGAGATTAGGTGTTTTGCCTCTTCCTTTCCTATTTTAAATTTACTTGTCTCGGTCTCATGACCTAAGGTGTACTTGACAGTGTTTGGGGAAAATTTCATGTCTGCAGCAAGTTGTCGGAGGGTCCACCCAGCATTATGTAAAGCTTTTATGTGAATTCTACTCTACTGACAATTCTTTACATTCTTTGGGCTATACCATGACAACAAAACTTAATATATACACTGTTTTTATCAAGGTTTGGTTGTGAAGTGCTATTAAATTCACTTCTAGCACATATTGGTACTATATGTTAGCTCCTAGCTATCTTTTTCCTATATAGTTAAGACATTGCATGAGGTACCATGACAGCTATTGTAGACCCTAAATTTGATCTCTATAATCATTGAAACAGAACCCTTATGGCATGCCTTTGCTACAAATATGGGAATTCTAAAGAATGATAAGTATTCTCTCCCTGGCTCATTCAGTTGTCAATAGGGATCAGTGAAGTGTTACCATAATGTTGAAAGTTACATTCTGTAATGACATGGAAGAATTGGCCACATAAAATGGAAAGAATGACAAAATATTCTCTTGTCTTAACACAATGGACAAAAACTTCTGTTACTCAGCAGCTGAGTGAAACAAACATAAACAAAACATTTAACACGAAGCACTTAAAGATGAGTATTTACATGGAATATAGTGGTAGACCAGTAAATTCACAGGAACAAAATTTGTTTACAAGTTTAGGACAGATGAAAGTCCTAGAAAATATGTCTTTTAGTTTTACATGTATGTCATTACTTGTAACTTCCACATTCTTTTGGTTACTCTGTCATGTTTTAGAGTTCAAACTGTAATTGTAAAAAGACTAAATTTAACCTTGGGTTAACCTGTTGATTATTTTTGACTAAGCGAACTGCGTGGTTGAATTCAGTGGATAAAGAATTTTTAACAACCTACTTTAAATGTTTTGTTTCTTAATTTGATAAAACTACATCTTGTGTAATTTTGTAAAAATAAAATGCTGGAATTTTTACTTTATATCAAATTAGATATTTTCATAGATTTTTTGGACTTATGCTTTATCTAAACTTTATCAAGGTGAGCTAAGTAGGTTATGTCAAAATTTTCTGATATTTTGATTGTCCTTTATAGTTTTTAAAAATATACTTAATTTGTAACAGGAAACCAAGAAATATTTTAGTTCACTGATGTTATATTTAACTCTCTGGTTAGTCATTCTTATTGACTTGTTTTATATTTTTATGTATATTTAGCTATCTGGTCACTCATCTAATGGGAGCTGACCTAAGTAACATTATCAAAACTCAGAAACTCAGTGATGATCATGTACAGTTTCTTGTATACCAGATTTTACGTGGCTTAAAGGTAAGACCTACAATGAGGAAATTGTGTTATGGAACTTGTATTTTGAAAAAAAACTGAACTATTATTGTTATTTTTAGATGTATAAAATATTGGTGATTGATGGCTGTATCTTGTAGTAATTTCTCTTTGATGTACAGATCACCTAATATGATTGTACCAAAAACTTTGTTTGTTATAATGGATGTGGGCTAGAAAATGCTAGGTATAATTATTGTAGTAGATAGGGCTAGGTATAATTATTGTAGTAGATAGGGCTAGGTATAATTATTGTAGTAGATAGGGCTAGGTATAATTATTATAGTTGATAGGGCTAGGTATAATTAATATGTGCTTATGTATTTTTTGAGGTTTCTGTACTAAGTATTTCATTAGAGTTGAGCATTAAGCTGGAATATTTGCATTTTTAAAGCACTTTGTACCAACTTCAAAGGTAAGGCAAAGAAGGACTAGTTTAATGGTTTTATGATGCAAAACTATAATATTAAAAACATGTAAATGTTGTAAGATCCTCTTGAGGTATTACTTTACATGTAGTCCGTTAAAACCAGCATATTGAGGTATTACTCTACATGTAGTTTGTTAAAATCAGCCTGGCTTTCTTACAACTTTTGTAGATAAGATTGATTCTATTAAGTACAATTAAATAAGAAAGTGGATTACTGATAAGTGTAAGGTATCCAAGAAGTTGTTAATAAGTTTGTTAGCCACTAAAGAACAACTGTTGTGTAAAGGGCTTTGTGATGATGACCAGTGTTCTGTAGGAGAGGAAGGTTCTTGATTAATATCTAGTATTATGTAAATGGATTCATATTGATGACCATTTTTTTGTGAGCTTTTCATGATGGTGACCAGTACTGCATAGGTTTTTTGGTGATGACCAATATTGTGTAGAGGCTTATTAAAAATGACCACTATTGTTTTAGAGGGCTTCTTTATGATGACTGGTATTGTGTAAGGAATTTTTATTAATGTTCTCATAGTATTGCTTTAATTGTGTGAGTGAATTGTGAAATATAAGTGTAAAACTATTTTGTAAATAGTTAATTTACTTATGATTAACCAGAGGAAGGAACTTGAACTTTTTAGAAGCTAAGACCATTTCATCATTTGTTTTTATTTTTAATTGTTTAAGTTCTTGACAACTGACAGCTTCAACTTCTTTTCTTGGGTCTTAAAATAATACAAAATGTTGTGTTTTTTTTGTCTAGTTTTTCTTGATATGTTTATTTGCAGTACACTTTATCACATGGCCTATAACTTATATTGCCCCTATCAACTCATGTTTATTTTGGTTGGCTCTATACAGTAGACTGATCTGTTTTCATGACCCACCCAATCATTTTTCATTTCCTTTGTTAAGACTAATTAATCTAATGTTTAACTGGATTCTCAGTGATTGTTTGTCTGGTATCCATTGGGAAAGAGAATTTATTTAACACCTGGTGCCATACTTTTTCTTTCTCCTCTGTTACAATGTCTTAAAATATTTGAAAGAAATGTGTGTTGATTTCCAACTTAACTATAACGTTGTTTACAGTCTATTGCAATTCTCTTTGACTTGTGTTGGTTTATTTGAAATTACACACATTTCTCTTATTGTAGTCTTTTCAACTGTATTATCATAAAATTTGTTTATTGTTGGATATACAGAATATATTGTCTATGAGACCTTGTGAAACATAACCATAATCATTATTCTCTGCATATCAGACAGTCAGTGAGTTTGAAGTGTTACATAACAGGGTACTTCCTTCAATTACTTAATTCTGTTCTCTCATTGGTGGATTGCAACTTTCCAGCTTGTTTTGTGAAAGTATATTAGAGTAATTTTGATAGGTGCGTCACAAGTTTTTTTTTGTTACAGTGTAAGTTTCAGCTTGAAAGTATGTACTTGTTCAGAACTTTATTTGACAGTTTTTGACTTTCAGTATTTCACATTCTTCTTAAATAAATGTCAAATATTATTTATTTCAATTTTTTTTTTTTCAGTATATCCATTCTGCTGGTATTATTCACAGAGTAAGTGTATTTATTTGTTCTGTGTTGTTAAAAATTATATATTATTCTTTATACAGCCTGCATTTCTTTAAGTTTAACTAATGTTTAAATGAAGGAGTCCTATGTATACATAACAAAATTATTTGCCTTATTCAAGTGACTCATCATTTGTCTGGAGGCTTATTACTCGAAGAAACCTACTTTTGATACCCATAGTGGGCACAGCACAGATAGCTTAACATGTAAGATCAAAAGAAGTCTAAGAAAAAAACTATTTAAGTGTAACTGATGTTTGTTTAAAAAAACAAACGCCACTGCTGAATTTCAAGATAGCATCTACATGTACCTTCATGAAAGAAAATCAAAATTAAATTATTTTGCACTTCTAAGTATTACCGATATGACCGTTTTTTTGGTTTTTTTTCTATTTGGTAACTTAGTTTATTTCAGATTCTGTAGGTAGATAATGTTTGCCAGAAATACTGCATGTAAGGTACTAGTATGTATGGTTTTAAACCATTTGTGTATCAAATTTCTAGTAGTTTTTCATATCACTACAGCTCTAGTGTTTCATATGCTCTCATTTTGTCAGGAGCATAGTAAATTCTGTTTGCTAACCAAAGTGCCACTTGGTTGAACAATGGTGAGTCTATTGGCATACAATACTAAATTCTGGGGTTTGATTCCTGCCAGGTGGTTACAGTGCTCGGCTCGTAATCTGAGAGTTTCAGATTCAAATACCAGTCACATCAAACATACTCCCTCTTTCAGTCATGGGGCCATTGTAATGTGAAGGTCAATCCCAATATTCATTGGTAAAAGTCAGCAGTGGGTGGTGATGATTAGCTGCCTTCCCTCTAGTCTTGTAGTGCTAAATTAGGGATAGCTAGTGCAGATAGTCTTCATGTGGTTTGTTCAAATTTCAAAACAACCAAACATAATTGTTCTTACTCTATGTTAGTTAAATATACATTATTGAAAGGATGCAACTGGCGTAGTTCTGAATTATTATTTTTTCCAGTAATGAAAAGTTTTTTAACATTAGGTAGTATGAGCAATATTTCATATTATTTTAATGGTTAGATAAAATTTCAAAAATAACTTGTAGATTTCATCTTAAAACTCTGATCCTAGGCATGTAAACTGTAGCTAGTTTCCATGTGATAAGTGTAAAACTATGATCCTAGATGTGTAAACTGTATCTAATTTCCATGTGATAAGTGTAAGAAGGTGTTTTTAATTTACTTTTTAACAAGAACAGGTTATACCTGCAGATGTATAACAGTTCAATTGTACTCTGTGCACTTGACTGTATTGTCCATAGGAGGGGAGTTAATTTTTGAAGGAATTTTAGTTGTTTTTTGTTTTTTTTTGAGAATTTAATTTATCAAATGATTATCATAGATACAGCAGTACATTTTGTTTTTCAGGACCTTAAACCCAGTAACTTAGCTGTGAATGAAGATTGTGAACTAAAGGTAATAAGACTGCTAATGTGTAGCATATTAACCTTAACTTTGCTGCTCTTGAAGTTGTAATAACAGCTTAATGTTTTAGTTTAATTAATGTAAACTGTTCAGTTCTCTGTATGGTGTTTCTCTCGACCCTATCACCATGGGCATCCTTTACAGTGCATAACACAAACTTTTAGTGACTTACCTTCAGGTTATACCAATTAGTATAGCATAAAATCTTAGCTAATAACTTATATTTTAAGAATACATAAGTCTTAAGTTCTTAATTTTATAAGGTGATATTTAAAAATAACCTGAATTTCCCCTAGTGTTAGACATTTTCTCTAGTTTTATTCTCCACACCTTGAAAAAGTACAAAATTAAATGTAAATTACCCACCTTGTAGCCATCATTGCTCAGCTTCTCAGACAAACCATAATTATTATACCCTTCTACTTTGTTTGATTATGGAGCTGTTGAATAGAAAAATCAGACCCCTTTTGCCATATCCACCTGTCACATTCTCTCTTTTAGGGGATATTAATAGTTCTTCTCTTATGTTAAATTATATATTACCCATAACCAATAGAAAGTCAAGGTTTTCATCTATCAAATGGCATATTGTATTATGTTGATGTTCTGAACAGATAGTCAGTTTCACTCGGAGAAAATTAACAACTAGCTTGGATGAATTTGTAACAGCTCTTGTTGCATTGTTAGAAATCCATAAAAATTTTGAGAGTTAGAGAAAATTGTTAGGGTTAAGTGTCATCAACAGTTTGCAAGAATAAAGAAGATTGAGTTAGCACTTTATTTCTTGTTTTTCATGTTTATTCTTTATTTATAACTATAAAAGTAACTAAAAGGTAAAAATAGGGATCTTCAATTAAGATTAGCTTAAGTAAAATAAATAATGGCAATATAATAAAAATGTTTTACAATACATTAACTGTAGCAGCTCAGAGTAACTTGTGGTTAATGTAATTTAATAGCACAATGTGAGCTGCATATTCTCCAAGTTATTTACAACTTAATGGCTTGCATAGTCACAGTTCAAAGGGCAATAAAATTTCATTATAAGTAGATGTTTATGGTTATGAGCTTAAAGCTACTTAGAATAAATGAATGTAGCTTCATGTTACAATTTGAAGTCATTCTAGAAAGAAAAAAAAATAGTAATTTGATTTAATTTGAATTGTTTTGTGGTTACAAGTTCAGTCTAGTTGTCCAATCCTATATAGAAAGAGAGTAAAGAAAATAAGAGATAAAATATAAACTTTTACTAAAAACACTGGCACAGCAGTATGTTTGCAGATTCACACTGCTAAAAACCATTTTGATACCCTTGGTGGGCTAATCACAGATAGCCCATTGTGTAGCTTTGTGCTTAATTCTAAAGAAACATACAAACACAATTTACTGAACACAAACGTCTGAAATGTATTTAAGAGATTTCAGGAAGTACACAAATCAAGTTTACAATTTTTTAGATGAATATGAAGAAAATTATTTTTAATCTTAACATGAAAATTACTTTGTACACACATTATTTAAAACAAATACTCAATATATTAAAAGACAAATCTTTATTTTAGTATATTACAAATACTTCACTAAAAATATGATTTGTATGTGAAGATTTATAAAATTAACTAAAAGACTGCCAGATTTTGTGAAAATGTACATACTGTATGAAAAGTTAATGGTATTAATATTTTAGGTTCTTTCAGGTGTAGTAAGTCAGTTCTCTGTAGAGTGTTTCTCTTAATAATTTAGTTTCTTAAGGGTGTTGTAAGTTAGTTTTGTTTAAGGTGTTTCCCTTTGTTTTCTTAAGGTGCCTCACATTACTTAAGTACTATAGCTGTATGTAAATAATATACATTTACCACTCTCACAGATTCTTGATTTTGGTTTGGCAAGGCATGCGGAGGTAGAGATGACTGGTTATGTTTCCACTAGATGGTACCGAGCTCCAGAAATCATGTTGAATTGGATGAGATATAACCAAACGGGTGAGGTATTGGATTTTGAAATATTAGTTGTTTCTAAAGTATTGGTTAAATACAATTTTTGTGTTTTTTTAAATATCTTAAAAATCTTGTATCATCATCATATAATAATGAAACTCTTGCTTACATATATTATACTGGAAAAACTTTTTCATTTTGTGATGTGTAACCCTCAACTTCCTGAAATTTTTATCCTCTGTGGATATAGATTTGCAGTAGGGTCCATCGTTTTCCTGTTTCACCTCACGGATAACTTTATTTTTCTCCATTCTCAGGGTGCAGATATGGTGTCATGAATATGACACCCACTAATCTAATGCACTGGAGCCATGAGTAATCAGCTAGTACTAATAATATTGTTTTATTTCATAAATGGTTTAAAACATATGAGGTTTTACCATAATGTAAGTAATTTCATTAATATTTTTTTCATTCTAAATTTCTTGATTAAATGCTTACCACCATTCTCTGTAAAGGTTCTGGCTTTTTACTCTATATGTTAAATAAGAATTTTCTTAAATGTGCTGAATAATTATTTTATATTTTCAAATTTATTGAAATGTTTATACACTAATGTGTTTGATTATTTCTTAAGTTACTTTGTAACTAGCAGTATTTATATCTGTGAACCCATAAGGTTTAAAGTAGACATCAAAGAGTTTTCTAACAAGTAAAAAGAACAAATAAAACTTTAAATCTGTTTGTGTTCTGTATAAACCCATAACATATGAACTGATTGTTATTGTTTCATACCCAGTGGATATCTGGTCTGTTGGATGCATCATGGCTGAGCTAATTACATCTAAGCCCTTATTTCCAGGAACAGATCGTATCCTTTCAAGATTACTAGTGTAAAGTGGGGTGATAAAAAGTAGCTTTGTCATATCCATTATAATGAATTCATTGAATGTTTGTATTAAGTTTTCCAACAGACAGAAAATAAACTAGAAAGTTACTACAAATTATTCTCTAGAACATTTGGAGTACTGATAACACGATGTTTATTATAGCCTGAGTGTTAACTTGCTTGTATACCTTAAGCTGTTATATACAGTGAACTTAGTTTTCATTTAATTTAAAACACTTCTCAGGTGAATGGTACAGAATCCATTTAAAGATAAGGTTTATTTTAATGTGATATTTCACAAGTACTTTAGTGAACATTACACTCAAAGCAGGTAGTCGAGTGGCATAAAAGTGTTTTTAGGATAATTTAACCCTATTTTAGTTTCCTCTCATTATTTTTTTCACTGAGATAAGAATAGAGTTGTAGAGCTTGCATCAGTTATATTTTAATATATTGTAATTAGAGTACTTCAGTGTAACATGGTTTAGAACATGAATAAATACATATAAAAATTAATTCTAAAACAGTGTTTTTGTTAATTTCTTATGTTTTAAATCACTATTTATAATTATAATAGATGTATTTTCTACAGTAAAAACACCTGTTCCTCTAGACATTAAATTTATGTCACTTAGTGTTTACTTTTACGTCTGCTGAAGTGTTTTGATGTACAGATAAACTACTGAATGTTCAAGAAATAATTTTGGAAGAAGCAGCAAGGTGATATATTGAATAATAAAAAAAGTTAATGTTGGGACAGAGATTCCATATTTATTGACCATATTTAATTGACTAAATATATGAAGTTTTGAATAGTTTGTGAAATATTTCTGTTATTGTTTGGAAGTGATGTTTACTTTTTATTTTCTTGTGTAAAAAAAGGAATTATTATTTATGATTATCTAAATACTGTGTTTGAAAAATAGAACTATAATGTGGTTGTTTAGTTAGGGTACTTTGATATTAATTATATCATATTTATTTGAAACAAAATTATTAAGTAACATTAGACCTAAAATTTGTGATAAAATTAAATAAACTTTATATTTTTTCCACATTCTTTCTAATTTGGCTATTTCAGATTCAAAATCAGAAATATGTTTTAAAAAACTTATGTTTGAAATATTTTGTCTCTCCTAAGCCTTTTTTTAAGAGGCCTTTCTTTTAATACCAAAACTCTTCAATTCAATTAGATAAAGAAAGATAAAAGATTGTTTGAAATACTATTTATATTTGCAGTGTAATACTTTAAAAGTTACTTTTGCATGCCAAAAGCTGACAAATCATTAGAAACCAGTAGCTGTAATCCTTATGATAAATATTATGTAAATTGCAGATATTTTATTCGTTTAAGGTTCAAAATCAGAAGTGTATAAAAGTAGCATTTAAGATCGGTCTTTTATCTCCCACAAGTCACTGCCCATAAAGCATTTCATTTAAGACTAGATCTCATCATTTCAGTTGGATGATGAGAGATGGAAGACATTCCATAATTATTTTGTATGAAATATAATGCTGTAATAGTTACAGTTTAAATGCTGACAGTATTTAAACCATAAAATTCATTATGTAATTTCATACCATTACCAATCTACAGTTACTACAGAAAGTGTTCGTACCCCTGCCTTGTGAGTAGTTTTTTCCCCATAACTACAAAAGTATCACGATTAGGATAATGAAAGTATAGTATATTATAAATATTATACTAACACACATCTACATAACTTTTTATGTAAATTGAACGACAAATAAACTGTTTATAAACAAATAACCAAATGGAGGGGCAGAAAGTGTTCGTGCATCTACTTTAATGGTCAGTTGTGTAGCCTTTCAGGTGAATTACTTGGTGCAATCTCTCGTTATAGCCCTCCATGATCGTTTAACAGTACTCAACTGTATTTTTTTTCATTATTCTTTACAGAAGGCCTCCAACTTTTGCAAATTTTTCGGATGACGTTGAAGAACCCTGGTCTTCAACTCATGCCAAACGTTTTCAATTGGGTTGAGATTGGGTGACTGCGATAGCCACTCCAGAACACTTATATGGTTCCTCTGCAACCAGGATTGCACATATTTCGATGTGTGCTTAGGGTTGTTGTGTTGGAAGATCCAACAATGCCCAAGCTGGAAGTTCCGAGCATCATTCTTGATATAAGTGCCTAATATATCACCGTACTCTTCTTTTTTTATGATTCAGAAGAGCTGAAGGAACCCCATAGCATGATCAAGCCACCTCTGTGTTTAACTGTGGGGATGGTGTTCTTTGGAATATTTTGTTCCCCCTTCTTATGGAAAATATAGCAAACATCATTTGGCCAAAAAGCTCGATTTTAGTCTAGTCTGACCAAAGAATACTCTTCCAATAGGTGAAGGGTTTATTTACATGTTTTCTTGCATACATCAATCGTGCTTCTAAATGAACAGGCTTTAAATATAGAGTTCTATGAGGACAGCATGCTTTGAACCCAGAAGAGCGTAACATGTTCGTAACTGTAAAGGCGCTTACTTCAACCCCAGCTTCCCTTACCAGTTTCTGTATGTCATTACATGTTAAACGAGGGTTCCTACTAACTTCTCTGAGAACCTTCCTTTGGTTCTCTCTGGAATTTTGGTGGGGCGTCCGGAATGAGGGAGGTTAGCAGTTAATTCTGTAAGCTTAAACTTGGCAACTATGCTTTGAACAGTAGATTTCAGCACATTAAGTTGTGTAGCAATACCAGAAAGAGTCACACAAGATTTGTATTTTACAATAATTCAGTTTTTTAAATCACTGGACAGTTGTTTCCTGTTCACCATGATGACCAAGCAGATAATGATGGAGACGAAGCTAAATTGCCGGAAGTACATTTTTTGCTGGCTAAATTCCAATAATTATGAACCAAGTGTCTAGTTCTGGAATGGTACAATGTAGTTTATTTGCAAAATTAAACAAAATTTTTACTGGAATATCAGTTTTTCACACGTTTTGAACTGTACAAACACTTTCTGCTCCTTCTATTTTTGGTTATTTGGTTATAAACAGTCTATTTGTTGTTTAATTTACATAAAAATTTATGTAGATGTGTGTTAGTATAATACTTATAATATATTTTACTTCTATTAGCCTACTTGTGATACTCTTTAAGTTATGAGCAAAAAACCACTCGGGACGCAAGGGTACGAACACTTTCTGTCGTAACTGTATGACTGTGTTAATGAATTTGTTTCAAAGGTAGCCACTATACCAAGACGTCAGAGTTTCAGTAAAGTCTGAAAAATCATAGATAGTGCTTGCATATAGGAACTCAGATTATTTTTTAATTCTCTTGGGTTTAGTGTTCTTATATCTTGCATATATATATATATGCATGTGTGTGTATATAAAGTTAACTGGTTTAATTAATTATAAAGAAACAAATTAATAAATCACACCTAGCTTCAGTTAAAATTATTTATTTCTAACAACTTTTAAAAACTTGTAAACTTTTATTGTTCTATTTTTGTGTTCATAACAGATACATTTTCAACCAGGCCTGGTATGGCCAGGTGGTTAAGGTACTCAACTTGTAATACAAGGGTCATGGTTTCAGATCCCTATCACACCAAACATAGTTGCCCTTTCAGCCGTGGAGACATTATAATGCAAAGGTCAATCCCACTATTCGTTGGTAAAAGAGTAGCTCAAGAGTTGGTGGTGGGTGATGATGATTAGCTGCTTTCCCTCTAGTCTTACGCTGCTAAATTAGGGATGGCTAGTGCAGATAGCCCTTGTGTAGTTTTGTGCAAAATTCAATAAACCTAAACCAAACCACTTTCAACCAGAATTGTGTTTTTGGTATTAAAAAAGAATGTTGACCTTTGAAATACAGCATGTTAGTTAATTTTGTAATGGTTATTATTTTGAAAATTATGATTTCCTTATAATTGTTTTTAATGTGTAATAAAGATGTATAATATTGGTTGTTTGGTCGTGCTTTACATACTTGGCATCAAATTGCATGCATGTGCACGTTTTACTTTGTGTCTTATTACTCTTTGTATGTTTCTTATTTGTATCTAAATTTGCATGAGATAGGAAAGAATATGACTTCTTTGTGGTGCAGGTGCATGCTACTTGCAAGGGACCTTAGCTGGCCATTTCAGACATTCACCAACTTAATTTAATTATGCAGATCTTGGGCACTCCATCTGAAGACTTTCTAAAGAAAATTACTAGTGATAGTGTAAGTTTTGTTTTATGTTTAACCTTGCACGAGAAGTAATAGTGTAAATTTATTTTTGTGTTTAACTTTGCATGTGGAGTTTTTTTTTGTCACATGTTTTCAGACATGCATGATGATTTGTTGTTTTATTAACTTGTTACTCATCTGTTTTCTCTATTTGGGGTTTTATTTTTAAAGGGGGTGAAAAAATCCCCCCAAGATTCCTTTTTGCAAGTTTGCTAGTTTTGTTCCTAGATAACTATTGGTGTAAAAACAAAGGCTAGGTAACCATAGAACTGTTAACATTTTAGATATAAGAAACTATTGGGGAATAAAACATAACATGTTTACAGACACACTACTGCATTTGTCACTTGAATGCTGTATGACACATCAGTCCCTAAATAAAATCCTTGCCTTCTGAAACAAATATCATGATTAAAAAATAAAGAAATTTAAAGTAAGAAAGAGTGTTATTGAAATGTTAATTTTGACATTTACATACTTCTACATCAGTGCCTCTAAGGTGTGTGTATTTTTTAGGATCCACAACCTTATCTGTCGTTGAAAGGTTTCTTGCTATCAAAGGAGTATTTTATAAGTTAAAATGTTGGACTGTAGGCACTTTTTTTTTTCCTGTAGTAAGTTTGTCTCCTTAATTTTGTCAGACATCAATCAGCTTACTCGAATTATGCGTGTTGTTGGTACTCCTGAGGAATCCCTACTCACAAAAATGTCTAGTGAAGAGGTATTGTTTGCAATAGTAATGTTGTCCATTACAGAGGTTCAGTAAGTGTATATTAAAATGATTTTGGAGCCTTGCCATCTCATTACAGTCCATCTTGACACATCTGGTTGTGCTTTGTCTGAATACTGTACATATTTGCAATATACGTGCATCATATTTTTGTTATGGAAAAATTCTGTTGAGAACTGTTGTTGTCATGTTCGAAGCACACCACTTCGCTCTGCACAAGTTCCATCTTGTGTATGATGACAACAGTTTTTTCAATGTTCACTTTAGTGGTCCTGTTGTACAAGTATTTGTAGGTGCTGTATACGTGACTAATATGTTATAATGTAGAATAGTAAGAATACAGTTTTACTTCAACTGCTTGAAGTATACAGCAGTTTAACAGGAAGTATCTTATCTTTCTGGCCTCATTTGCAGATGGAGACTGTGATCTGATCACATCATTATGATCTGAGAGCATGAATATTTTGCATCAGAAAGGGATGTCACATGCTCTTCTCAGTGGCATCAGATTACCTATATAACATTAAACAATGTTAAAGTGTAGTTCTGATATATTCTGTTCCACCATTATTGAGTCACTTGATAATTTGATTAAGTCATTTTAATGTAATGTATTCAACATTCTGTATAATAAGAATAATCTAAAAAAAAGTATTGGCTCCATAGGTTTATTGAAGATGTGTTCACTGTTTATTGTCTATTCTTTGGAGTGGTGTAACATTTTTTTGTTCATTTTTTTTCTCTCTCTTTTAATCTGTTCTGTTGGGACATTTTGATTTTAACTGTGGCAAAAGCCACTTAATGTTCTATATATGTAATGATATCAGTAACTTTTGTTTTTTCTTTTGAATTGATCAATGAATTCAGGCTCAGTCACATTGTACCTGGATAATTTCATCCAACTTTTCTTAAAATATTTCAAATGAAACAAAACCTTAACGTGGAACTTAAATTTTTATAATGAAATTGGTTATATTAAAAATTATAAGTAATGTAAGCAAAGCAAAAAAAAAAAACCGCCAACCATATTGGTAATGTAACTTGTTACAACTGACAAACCATGTCAACTAAACCTATAATATTACAAACTGACAAACTATACCAACCAAATATATAATGTTACAAACTGACAGTTCCTATCAGCTGTAAAGGGGATTTAACCATCAGATATATTTAACAATCCCATTATTTTCTAAAGTCTACAATATAATGGATCTGTTTTGTTTAAGAACTAAGAACAACATCTGAAGTGACGCTCCTTATAAAAGTCTTCTGCTGCTTCATGTAGAAATTTACTCATTTGAGGAGAAATTGTTAAGGAATGGAGTGATATGTGTTTATGAAAAACAAGGTCAGATGCAAGGCTTACATGATTTCACATACCTTAAAACTATGTCAAGCTGAAAAGCACATATGTGCTAGATCTTGAATTAGTGTGCACATGCGTGGATAAAAAAATTCATAAAACCCACTGAATTTAACTAAGTCATCTAGCTATTATCAGAAATTTTTTTGACATCTGTTTGAAAGTGTAATATTTAGAATTTTCAACAGAATTCCATTCCTTTTTTTTCTTTCCACTTTACAAAATTTTCTCTTCTGTTTTTCTGTTTTTTATTCTAAAGTGATGTTAAAATGTGTTGTTCCTTACAACTCTTCAGATATTCCCTTCATAATTTTCTGTCTGACTCTCCACCTCATGAAAGTCTTAATATCTTAGTTTTGTTTTGGAATTGCTTTATTAACTCTCCATCAAAATTCTTTCCTTTGGTTCTTCATGAAATTTGCCGATTTTTCATATTTTATTTGAATTGTAACAGAATACTATATTTTTCTGAATGACAAATGAATACATCACTACCAGACAAATACAGAAGTTGTTTGTTTGTTTTATACACACTACTACCAGACAAATGCAGAACTTGGTTGTTAGTTTTATACATACTACAAGGTGTTTCCATGGGGTCTTCCTCTCTTGATACCCCAAAAATTAAACGAACTATTCGTTCATGCCCTCAATCACTGGATTGTATGCCTACAAACACTGATCTACCAACTTGATCCAGAGCAGGATCAATAGAGGGTGACAGACCTGCATCCAGTAACGAGAGAAAACAAGGTCACAAGCAGAAGGTCTCTTTGCCATATTCTTCTCCAAAATAAATAAAAATGGTCACACCAATCCAATGGAACTGTTGAGGTTTTCAATCAAATGTGAATGACATCAAGAATTTGATTGACTTTATCATCCCAAATGTCTTACTTTACAGGAATCATTCTTAAAACCTAATAATGCAGTCACAATTTGTCAATACTCCTTATATCCAAATGACAGGTTATTTGTAGGACAAGGACATGGAGTAGCATTGCTGGTTGATCAGCATTTGCCCACCCGATCCTTGTCATTGAATACGCCCTTGGGTCGTACCATCACTATTTGCTCTCTGTACCTTTTTCCTGGAAATAATTGTGATCTATCAGACCCTGATGCCTTCATTGAGCAACTGCCAACCCCTTTTTTAATTTTGGGAAATCTTAATGTTTCTCTTCAATACTGGCTCTTACACTTATTTTCATGCACCCAGTCAGTCATTTACTGCTATATATCTTTTTATCTGCTCCCATTTGCTTTTTGCTTTCTTTTCTTGAGAGATTGACATCAATCCACGGAGTAGTGATCGTTTTCCTGTCATATTAAGAGAGACTGACCATGGTCAGTGACACCTGACCCATGTGCCTCGATGGAAGTTGGACTAGGCCAACTGGCCCTCTTTTACTGCTCTCTTGGAACTTGATCCTGCCATCTTATGTAAGTCATCAGTAGATGATTGTGTAGCATCAGTAACTAACTGTATTGTCCAAGCAGCTGCTCAGTGCATCCCCAAAACTTCAACGCCTTTCCCACAGCATCCCTGCCCTTGGTGGAATTCTGCTGGTTGTATAACACAAAAAGCTCAGAAATGTGCTTGGGATAAATTTCATAGATATCCCATGCTTTAAAACTGCATTGCATTTCAGCAAGCCCATGCACACGCTCAGTGAGTTAAACATCAAAGCCAGAAGGAATCTTGGATTAAATACACCTCCAGCATTTCTTCAACCACCAGTTCAAAAATCATATGGGACAAGATCTGGAAGGTGAGTGGACTATGGTTTATGGTTCTGCCAGAATCTCAGCACTGAAAATGTTGGATCCTATCCACCATAAGAGGCTTCAGCTTTGCACTGGGTCTTTTCATACTTCTCCAGTCCAAAGTTTGTTTGTGGAGTCCCATGAACCCCCTCTGTTCTGTATACTTGCCATTTACAACTACCTCTTATGTATGGTTCCAAACTTCACTCTTTACCACAGCATCCTACTTGAGATTGTGTTTTCCATCCTCAGTGGGCCACACTTTTCTATAATAGAAAATCTGCCATTGTTCCTTTTTGCCTTCGTATTTGGGCACAATCAGAAAAATTGGTTATATCTTTGAATAGCATAGCAATATCAACAATCCAGCCTCTTTAACCATAACTAATTACTATCCCCAACTATGACCTATATTTGAGTCATCTGAGGAAGGTTGGTACTCCCAATTGGAAATATTGCTCTTTATTTGCTGAACATCTTTCAAACAATCCATCCATTTCCATATATATGGATGGTTCAAAATCAGGTGACTGTAGGTTCTGCCATGGTTTGTTACAGTTCAGTAGTAGCACACAGAATCCCCTCTACAGTTTCTGTGTTCACTGCCAAATTGTATGCCATTTCTCTTGCCCTGAATCATATTTAAACTATGCAATATACAAATTGTACGATTTATACTGATTTACTCAGCTGTCTATTGGCCCTGACATCATTCTATGTTAGTTACCATCCTATTCTTATCAATATCCAAAACAAACTATCCCATCTCTCTCTATCATCTATCTCTGTCCAATTTGTTTTGGATATCAGGTCACGTTGGTATTCGTGGGAATGAGCTAGCTGGCAGAGCGGTAAAGTCTGTATGCTCTGGCTTTATCACCACCATCCCTGTTCCATATGTGGACTATGGTCCAGTTATCAAAACCCGGCTATACACCAGTTGGCAATTGACCTGGAGTGAGCAATGAAATAATTAGCTTTTTCAAATCAAGCCTTCTTTAGCTCTTTGGCCATCTTGTTTCTGTAAAGATTGAAGGAAGGACGTTGTTTTGACTAGGCTACGCATTGGTCATAGTTTTTTAACTTGCCACTTCCTTTTATCTGGTACTGATACACCAATGTGTGGTCTGTGTGGCACTCAGGTCATAATTGTACATATTTTCTTGTCATAATGTTGTTACAACTAAGAATGAGAATGCCATTTTAAACATATTTTTAAAGTAGGTTTGCCCTTGACATTAGCAAATGTCATAGGTGATACTGGCTGCCTCACTCACGTTTTTACATTTTTAAGAGCCATTGGTCTTTTTAATTTAATTTAAGGTTTTTATTGGACTATACACTGTTTTAGCATGATTTCTTTTACACATTTTTATTTTGATCTGAACCCAGGACTGGAAAGGCCAACTTCAGGTGACTGACAGCAAGTTTGAACTTACTGCTTCAGTCTTCCTGGTGGGTCTTAATTTTACATATTTTATGTCTTATTACCTTAATTTCTACATACCATTGTAGTATACTACATCTTGTTTGGCACTGATAGCCTAGTAGTTTTATTCCAATAAACATGAAATACCTACTTACCTACTAGACAAATACAGATCTTTAGCTTTAAACACACTACTACCAGACAAACGGCAAACTTGGTCTTTAGTTTTATACACATTCTGTATTACAAATACAGAACTTGGTTGTTAGATTTATACACAGTACTACCAGACAAATACAGAACTTGGTTGTCAGTTTTATACACATTAGTACCAGTCAAATACAACAATCAGTTGTGAGTTTTGTACACATGTTTACCATAAAAGTAAGGAGTTATATTTGCTAAATAATTTGTGGTTATTGAACTAGCCATCTTTCAAGTTTATGATTTGTAACCTAAAACTGTTAAAGCTTGGACTTTTTGTTCATTTAATTTAGGCTCAAAATTATATTCGTGCACAACCTAAAATGGAGAAAAAGAACTTTAAAGATGTATTTAAAGGAGCAAGCTCAGAAGGTAAGGTTGTTTTTGTTTGTGTGTTCTTATTATGGGTGTAATGCAAAAGAACATGGTAATAAAAATCTGTAACCTGAATGAACTTTGGCTGAGGTTTCTTGGACATGAAATGAGGCTACTGAATGATGTGTTGCTTTTTGTTTTTTATCTCTCTCATAATTTTAAAAGTATTTTTTTGTTTTATCTTTTATGAGAAATGATGTTGTAATTAGATATAGGACATTAAAAATTGAAATATATACATGTACTGAGGTTTAGAACATTATACAAAAATAATTTTGTTTTTCAATATGTTGTAATACTGTATGATGAACAACATCTAGTTGTGCTCTGTCTTTCAATCATACATGTTGAAATTAGGCCTGCATAATAGTTTTCATGTTCAAAGCACACCATTCCTTTTCTTGTGTGTTTCATACACCATTTAGTGTATGATGCCAACTAGTTTTAACAGTCTAATTGCCCATAAATCCAGAAATGCTTCAACTTGTATACACAGATTTTTGTTACATTAAAATACTTCTATTTGCAAACTTTCTGCCCTCTTACTGTAATTTTCATCAGGTAAAAATGTACCGAGGGTTACAAATTTCATTAAACTGTACAACACTGCTTTAAATGAGTATCTAGATAATCTAGGTTTCTACTTTAAAGCAGTTTTCCACAGTTTAACAAATTTCACTCTCTCAGTTCAATGTTGCTTAACCTGTTCAGTGTTGTAAAAGAAAGAACTTGTAGCAGCTGAAATACTTGGCAGTCAACAGGTTAATGAGAGGACTCTTGTAAGAGGGCCAAAACATATAGAAAAATCCCAGTAGAATTTTTACATGTTAAATTATCTATGTTATGAATCTTGCACAAGAATTGGCTTGTCTGTTTTGTTTGGAATATTGTGATTTTTTTGCTCTCTATCTTGCTGCTTGAGATATGTGGCAGTTGAATGGTTATATTGTGGAAGGAACAAATTTACATGTGACTTCTTTTGTTTTTCAAGATGGAGATCCTTTTTGTTTATGTACTGTTTCCTTGGACAAATGTAATTCTTATTCTTATGTTTACTTTTAAGGATTTTTTTGCTTTAAATACAATGGGTGTTAAGTACTGTTTCCAAAAGTGGCCAGTTTTAGCTGACATTGCACTACATATCAAATAGCAGTGAATGCCAAAATGTAGTTCTGATACAATCTGTTCTACCATCACTTTACATTTCCTGTGTTCATCACTTCCTAATTTATATATTCCCATTTTTGTAATACAACCTCCTCCAAACTGTGTGTGTGTGTGTGTGTGTATTATAGATTGAGTTTCTCTTTTCCTTCTACATGCAGTTATAATTCCTGTTTATTTGGATATTTTGTTATCTTATGTTCTATTTGGGCAAACCTAATGATTAGTGTTTGGAATTTAAGTGAAAAATTCTTACTGGTTTTAGTTTTCCAGATTACATTTGTTACAGTAATTTTTTTTTCCTCAGCCTTCAAGAAAACAACATTGATAAATCATATGAATGTAAACTTGAATTGTCTGCTCTTCATGTAAACTGAGGCAATTAATTGAGAGTTTTGTTCATACTAAGTTAACAATTACAGCTACAGTTGAAAATACAATTCCAAAATCATGAAGTGAATGGCTTTTATTACATTAGCAATAGACTTGCTGGAGAGAATGCTCGAATTAGATGCCGACAAGCGACCAACTGCGACAGAAGCTTTAGCTCATCCTTACCTTGCACAGTATGCTGATCCAATGGATGAACCAACAGCTGAACCTTATGACGAATCATTTGAGGAGAAAGAGCTGAGTGTTGAGAAGTGGAAAAGTAAGCTCAGGTTTTCTTTTAATAATGATATTAGTTTCTGTTTGTCTAAGTTTGTTTGCATTTTAATAACAATATTACTTTCTGTTTATCTAAGTTCATTTTAATTTCTTATGATGTTTAAATTGTAATTTTATTTTCATGCTTTTTGTCAGTTTGAATCAGTTCTGTGGAAACTTACACGAGATTTCTTTTATATATGGTAAATATAATCTTTTTATTAGAGAGTAAGATGTACTAGACTTTGCTAATGATGTAGTGAAGTGTCACTGTTCCCTTACTAATGACTTAGTCAACTGTCACTGTTCCTTTACTGATCCACGCATGGTGAGGGGACCTCCCAGGGAAGATTCTGTTCTTTCAGTTTACCTCCTCTGGGATCTAAACATCCACCCATGTGTTTGCCGTTCATTGCAACCCATGAAGGGAGGAGAGGATTCTGGTGGTTGAGGGTTCCAACCCTAACACACCACTTTGGTCTTGAATTCCTGTAAACAGGCAGCCTTGGTGTGACCCTCCCTTAGGTTAATTGGCTGGTCCACTCGGGCTAGGGTCAACCAAGTACCAGTGTTGGATGTTCTCAACAGGTGTTGTAGACATTGTATCTGATGCTGGTATTTGGGTATAGTGCTCACAAAACCCTGGCATTGCTGCAGTGTTCTTGTTTGACATTGTAGTGCGTCCCCTCGTAGGACTCCACGATGGGTGTGGTCAGTGGGCACTGAAATTTCCCTTTCTTTATTACGGATACTTCAATTAAAATTCTTAATAAAATAGTGAAAAAACAGTCTCTATAGGTAAATGACTATGCCTTGAAGATTCTGAGCAGCAATTCTTGCCATGTGTACCACCTGTTGTACCTCATTTTCTTATATTGCATTCACTTTCCGACAAACCTTTAGGGCAAATATCTCCTTATTTTTTTCAGAAGGAACTAGAGGGACTTGCTGGCTCTCCAAAGTTAGTATAGAAGCTTTGATCTGGTGACATATTGGTGGAAACATCCACATCCCAACACAGTGAACTCCTCTTGAATTCAAAGGCAATTGGGGATATACCTATTGAGGTTACACCTCATGCTTCTTTGAATTCATCACGAGGAGTTATTGTTGAGAGGGATTTAAAGAACATCTCAGAGTCCAAGATTCTCACTGCTTTCTCCACCCAAGGTGTTTCTGCAGTGAGGCATATATCCACTTGCAAAGATGGAATTATGGTGCCAACCAATGTCCTCATTCTCACATTTACGTCACCACGTCTGCCTGCTACCATCAAAGCAGGTTATCTTAATTGCAGAGTACAGCTGTACATTCTAAACCCTCTCCGATGTTTCCAGTGTCAGCAGTTCAGTCACTCAAAGACGTCATGTCGTGGTTCTCTGATGTGTGCTTGTTGCATTGGCAAGGACCATGGTGCCTATGAGTGTGAAATGAACCTTAATTGCATCAGTTGCAATGGCTCTCACCCATCCTTCTTTCTTTTCTTGCCCTAAATGGTTGGAAGAAAACGAGGTGCAGCATTTAAAAATGATTCATAACATTACATATCCTCAGGATCGAAAATTGCTGTCCACTACTTCATCTCAGATGTATGCTGCTGCACTTCATCCCTCAACAACAGTGGGAGTACAGACAGATCTCTCTGTGCCTCCAAAAGAATTGTTCTCCAAACAAATGAAAAGTCTTTTGACCTCCATGGTTAAAAAAGTTGATGAATCAACCTCAACACCTATCTCTGTCCCTTACATACATTCCAACAATCCCCAAGATCCACATCCTTTGATTCCAGGTACAGGCATATCCTCAGATACATCTTCTTCTCCCACCCCAAGATGCAAAACAATCATTCGTTCACATCCTCAGTCACTAAAATCCCCTTCCAACAGCAAAGACCTACCCAATAAACCCAGGGCAGAATCCATGGAGGTCAATAGGCCTCCCTCAAATAAGGACAGTAAGGAAAAAAGAGGTGGTCGTAAACAGAAGAGTTTTCCACCAAATTTGCCTACATATAAATAAAAATGGCTACCCTGATACAATGGAACTGTCAAGGTTTACATTCTAATCTGGATGGCATCAAAACACTGATTGCTTTCTACCATCCCGTATGTCTTTCCTTACAGGAAACCTGCTGATACAGTCACCTTTCGACCATTTTCTTTGTACAGAAATGACAGGCTGTGTGATGGATGAGTGCATGGAGGGGGTGGTACTATTGGTTGATCAGCATGTGCCCACCATGTCTTTGTCATTTGACACACCCTTGGAGGCCGTAGCCATCCGTGTTTCCTTGGGTCATACCATCACTGTTTGTTCTTTCTACCTGTCACCAGAAGAGATATATGATCAATCAGACCTTGATGCTCTCATTAAACAGTTGCCATATCCATTTTTCATCCTGGGGAACTTTAATGGGCATTATCCCCTCTGATATTGATAGGAGGGGTCGCTTTGTAGAGCGTATGCTCCCTGATCACAACCTTTCTCTTTACAATACTAGTTCTTCTACTTATTTCCAAGTACCTAGTCATTCCTTTACTGCTATTGATCTCTCAATTTGCTCCTCTTCATTATTTTCCCATTTTTCATGGAGGGTTGACAATAATCCCCGAGACAGTGGTCATTTTCCTATAATCTTGAGAGAGACTGGCCATGGTCGATACAACCCGACCTGAGTGTCCTAGTGGAAGCTAGATTAGGCACACTAGCCCTCTTTCACTGCTCTCCCAGAACTTTATCCTACTATCGTCTGTAAGCCATCAGTAGACGACTCTGTGGCAGCAGTAACTGACTGTATTATACAAGCAGTTGCTCAGTGTATTCCTAAAACCTTGACGTTTTCCACGATATCCTCGTCCGTGGTGGAATCCTGCTTGCCACTTAGCACGGAAGGCTCAAAAGCGGGCCTGGGATACTTTTCGTTGATATCCCACACTCTCAAATCTCATTGCTTTCCAGCCAGCCTGTACACATACTTGGTGGGAAAGACATCAAAGCCAAAAGGAATCTTGAATTAATTTCACAACTGACATATCTTCTATCACCAGTTCCAAAGTCATATGGGACAAGATTCGAAAGGTCAGTGGACAATATAATTCTGTTCCCCTCTCGATCTTACTCTCTGATGGTCAAGAAGTAGCTGATACCCTGAGCATTGCCAATACTCTAGGTGAAAGCTTTTGCCAGTTATCTAGCACTTCTGTTTCTTCTTCCACCTTCTTAATCATCAAGACTCAGGCAGAGCAATCACCTCTTTCCTTTTGAGCCTGTTGTCTCTATGACTATAATCTTCCCTTTCCACTGGTGGAACTCAACCTGGCCCTTCATCGGTCTGGCAGTACATCGGTTTGACCTGATGATATACACTATGACATGCTGCACCATCTATCTCCTGTTTCTCTTGCTATTCTTCTGATCGTTTTTAACTGGATTTGGCAGGAAAATGTTTTTCTTGATGCCTGGCCCCAGGCTATTGTCATACCTTTTTTTAGGCCTGGGAAGGATTCCAAGATTCCTTCAAACTACTGTCCAATTGCTTTGATGAGCCATCTCTGTAAGACCTTAGAGAGGATGGTTAATGCTCACCCTGTTTGATTCCTCAAATCAAACATCATCCTCTCGTCCACCCAGTGTGGGTTCCAACAACAGCGCTCCACCATGGACCACCTGATTCGACTTGAAACGTCAATCAGAGAAGCCTTTCTCTTATGACAACATCTTGTATCAATATTCTTTGGCATTGAGAAGGCTTATGATACAACATGGATGTATGGCATTTTGCAAGACCCCTATATATATATGGATTACATGGCCATTTCCCCTTTTTTATTAAAAATTTTTTAATGAACAAGAGGTTCCAAGTTTGTGTGGATTCAACACTTTCAAGTTCTTTCCAACAGGAACTTGGAGTCCCTCAGTGCTGTGTTTTGACTGTCACACTTTTCAGTGTAAAAAATTAATGTTATCACTGAACAACTTTCTCTCACTGTTGCAAACGGGCTTTATGTCGACGACTTTCACATCTCATGTCAGTCGTTGAACGTGAGGTATAATGAGTGGCAGCTACAGACTGCCCTTAATCATTTACTGAAGTGGACCACAGAAAATGGCTTTAACTTCTCTCTCTCTAAAACTGTTTGCATGCACTTTTGCCATCAACGGAGTATTCATCCTGATCCTGAACTCTGTATTGGTGAATTTGTGGTGCCTGCGACAAAGTTCTTGGGGCTCATCTTTGACCGTAAGCTGACCTTTATACCACACATCAAGCAGCTACAGGTCAAATGTACAAGAGCACTGAACATCCTCCGTGTCCTCTCTACCACCAGTTGGGGAGCGGATCGATGTTCTATGTTAAAGATATATTGTGCTCTTATTCGATCGAAACTCGACTATGGATCACTGGTCCATGGCTCTGCCAGACCCTCGGCCATAAAAATGCTAGACTCTATTCATCATCAAGGATTGCGGCTCTGCACTGGGGCTTTCTGCACTTCCCTTCTTTGCACTGCCACCATTTGCAATTGTCTTTACTATATGCTTCAAAACTTCGATCCTTACTACAGCATTCCATTCCCACTGGGGTTGTGTTTTCCTTTCTCGATGGACCATACTTTTTCAGAACAGATGGTCTGCCATTGCTCTTTTTGGCCTTCATATCCAGGTACAGTTGGATGAATTGGGTCTGTTCTTGGATAACATTGCTGTATTTACTGGTCAGCCCATCCCACCATCACTTATTACAGTCCCCAGTTGCGACCTATCTTTAAGTCATCTGAGAAAAGTAGACACTCCTGATTGCAAATACTGTCTGCTATTTGCTGAACATCTTTCGAACCATCCTTCCATTCCTATTTATATAGATGGTTCGAAATCAGGTGACTCTGTGGGCTCTGCTGTGGTTTGGTGGTTGCGCACAGAATTCCCTCTACAGCTTTTGTGTTCACTGCTGAACTGTATGCCATTTCTCTTGTCCTGGACCACATTAAAGCTAAGCAGTACTCAAAGTGCACTATTTATACTGACTCGCTTAGTTCTCTACTGGCCCTGGAATCACTTCACATTTGTTCACACCCTGTTCTCACCAATATTTAAAACTGACTGGCCCATTTCTCTTTAACATCTACTTCTATCCAGTTTTTCTGGATACTGGGCCACATTGATATTCGGGGTAATGAACTCGCCGACATCACAGCTAAGTCTATATGCTCTGGCTCTATCACCACTGTGCCTGTCCCATACATGGACCATAGTCTTGTATTCAAGGCTTGGCTCCATGCCAGCTGGCAGTTGGCTTGGAGTGAGCAATGCAAAAACAAGCTTTTCCAAATAAAATCCTATATTGAATTTTGGCTGTCTTGCTTCTGTAAGGATCAGAAAGAGGAAGTTGTTCTAACTAGACTCCACCTTGGTCACACTTTTTTTACTCGTTTTCTTTTATCTGGAACTGATGCACCAGTGTGTAGTTTGTGTAACACTCAGATCACTATAAGCCACATTTTACTTACTTGTTGTCGTTACGACTGTCAACGACAGGACCATTTTAAACGTGTTCTGTCCCAAGGTTTGTCCATAACATTAGACAGTATTATTGGTGATGGTGACACTGTCCACCTTGGTAGTGTTTTTAGTTTTTTAAAGGCCATTCATCTTTTTAATGCCATTTAAGTTTTTAAATTTATTCTTTACATCTTTTTAATGTGGCTCCATTTTAAAAATCACAGTTCATCTAGTTCAATTTGAAATTACAAACTGGCCATAACATTAAGTAAATCACAACCAGGACTGGAAAGGCCAACTTCAGGTGACTTACGCTGCTGTTTGAACTACACATTTGTCATCCTGGTAAGTTATTATTATAATTTTGCTCCACGTCTTTTAAAACTTTTTTATTGCTTTCCTTTTTAAAAATAGCCATAACATCAAATAACTCAGAACCAGGACTGGAAAGGCCAACTTCAGATGACTTATGGTGGTTTTCTTACTTACCTGTTAGTTTTTCTGGCAAGTTATGATAAATTATAGTTACACTACAGAAAGTCCTTTACAACTTGAATTACTGTAGTTTTTCTCTTAACGTTGTAGACTAGATATAAACAACTGGTCTCACTACATGATATATTCATAAGGTTGTTTGTTTCTTTAACAACTGGTCTCACTACATGATATATTCATAAGGTTTTTTCTATAACAACTGGTCTCACTACATGATATATTCATAAGTTTGTTTCTGTAACAACTGGTCTCACTACATGATATATTCATAAGGTTGTTTCTATAACAACTGGTCTCACTACATGATATATTCATAAGGTTGTTTCTATAACAACTGGTCTCACTACATGATATATTCATAAGGTTGTTTCTATAACAACTGGTCTCACTACATGATATATTCATAAGTTTGTTTCTGTAACAACTAGTCTCACTACATGATATATTCATAAGTTTGTTTCTGTAACAACTGGTCTCACTACATGTTATTTTTATAAGGTTGTCCATTTCCATAAAGAATGATGTTTTCATCATTGTTTGTTTGTGAACAAATATGTAATAACATTAGCAGCTGTCCTAAACGACCACTATGTTAAAGTATTGCTCTGTTTAACACTAACTACACTGTTGTATCTGTGAGGTTTCACTCCTCTGTCAGTCAGTATTTCAGCTATTAAAGTTAATTAGAAATCTTATGATTTGAACTGTTTGTTCATGTACTGCTGGAGTTCATTTCCAAGATGTTAATAATTGAATAAAATATAAAATGTACATAGTTTAAAAAACAGAGATTCCATAAGTATTATTATTGATAATTTAATAAGTACAGACTTTCTAATATGTTCTTAATTAAATGAATATTGATATGTCAAGTATTCATAGTTCAATAAATTCAAATACATTTCACTGTCGTGGAGAAGTTATTCTGTTAAATAGATAAGGTCTAGCACGTTTTATTTATTACACTTGTGAAGTGTGTCAGTTCCAGATCTCATGAAATAACTGTATTTGTGAAATGAATTAATCCTAAGTAACTTTATACCACAATACTTGTAAAGTGTATCAAGTCTAAATATCTTTATCTCACAATACTTGTAAAGTGTATCAAGTCTAAATATCTTTATCTCACCATACTTGTAAAGTGTTTCAAATCTTGTGAGGTGAATCAAGTATAAATATTTTTTTTATTAGTTGGATAAGCCTTAGAAAGTATTATTTGCTATGTAAGAATTATTGTACGTTCATAGTTACATTTAATAGAAAAAAAATCTTGCATGATGCAATATGAATATTTTTTTTTTAGGGTTCTAAGTAGAGAAAGCAAATAATCTCAGAAGAAAGACTTCTATACAAGTTATAACTTCTATTGTTAACATGTAATAATTGTAGAAGAGCCATATGTTGTTTGTAGTAGGCCATTATGAACAAGATATTTTTCTCTGTTGCTACTATCAATATGTTTTCGTTCCACAGATCTCGTGTATGAAGAAGTGCAAGGGTTTAAGAGCCGGCTTGTGGATGATGATGCTTCATAACCTACATTAAAAACACAGCTAGAATTATCATAAGAAGATGAGTTGTTGGCCGTCAAGAAAAAATTGAATTTTTCTGTTTAGATCATGGTTTAGAAACAGACATTATTAGCTGTTGTTGGTTTTTTCACTTTTTATAGGGTGTTTGTTTCCAACTTCATTGAATGGTAAAATATAAACAACATAAAAATGTTCATAGGAACTTATGGTATGGCATTCCTGAAATTTCTTCAATTTTTGAATAATAAAAGTGGATTTTAAAAATCTTAAATTTAATTTCATAAGAACAACTACGTGACTTGTGTTGAAAGTCGCTGTAATTCCAAACAAACTTAACTAGTTCCAAAGCCAAGAAAACTAGAATGTCGAGTAGCATATTTTGTTTATATGGTATTAGATGCTTACTTCAAAATCTTTTTGGGTCAAATGGTAGATTTTATCTAGGACTTGTAGGCATGGCTAAGCTAGCAAGCAACCTGATCAAGCTATGGATTGGGTACCCAAAGCACTAACAAAAACATTTCTAATAGTAAATGTTTATGATTGGTGCTCATAATTCATAATCTACATTTTATGATCATTTCATGAATAATCCATTTTCTAGTTACTATCTACAAACAAACAGATCAAACATAGAGTTGTACTTTCATATGTAATATATATGAATATATATATTGTATATGAATAAACATTTTGTGCTGTTTCTGATTTTAGTTCTGTGTTTTAAAATGTTCAACATACAAATACTGTTTATATATCTATAGTTCTATAACATGCATATAGACATTATATAGGGCCCCCTGTTCTATCTTGTTATGAGACCCCGTCCCCAGTTTTTAATTCAGCCCTGTTTATGTGTATTTCTCATACATAATGTGAACTTTCTTTGAATGAAAAACAGCATAGAATATTTTAGTGATTACTATGAAGTTAGTTATGTACTTGTTTGGCTAAAGTGATGATAGTAGTGTCAGATAGTTTTTATTTTTAAAATGTTTTAAAAACCTTGATGTTTAGTATTTTAAGGGTTGTAATAAGATATTCAGTATTATTACTTTCATTCTTGTGAACATATATTTGGAAAGTTTTATTATTATTTTTAACCATGTACAGATACAGATTAGAGCACAATTAACTCAGGAATACAGAAGTTCTATTATAATAAAATAATTTTTTAGCCCAACAGGGTCATTATAGTCTATGCTGCCTTGTCTCATCATGCTCTATCTGATGGTAAGAATGTCAGGTCCAAACTACACCTCTCTTCCTTCATCTAGCTTCTGAGGACAAGAGTTTCATGGTGCCTCTCTCAACACCTTGATTACACAGAAATCCATAGGCACTGCATCTGCTAACTTGACCAGTATGTCATCATAAGGAATATCATGAATACTTCTTTCATTTTCCAGCTGTGTAATAGGAGATGTGATGACTAGAAGCCTTATCTCAGTGACCCCATACCTGGTTAACCTAATTTTCAAGTGGAGATTTTTTTGTTTATTATTAGTATGTTGTGTACTTTGCCTGGGAATGTGGATGACTTTAGTACTCATGGATTCTCACCTATTATAAGACAGTGTTATTTGGTTATCATAACTAGGTTTTGACTTGCTGTCATTCTCTTTCTGGATGGTTTGGGTGTCCCAATCTGATCTGTATTCTTTTTTTCAATGTCATTAAATACAGGGGTTATCTACATCTTGAAAATTCTAAATCCTTGATCTAAACACACATTTATCATCTGGGTTTACGAATATTTTGTATTTTAAAGAGATGTTACTCTTCCTATAACTATAAGTTGGCATCACTCTGCTTATGAAACTCTAAACAGTGTTAAAATATAGTTCTTGATACACTTAGTTCCACTGCAACTTCATACTCTCTTGTTTACATACTGAACCTTCTGTGCACCATATAAAGAACAATCAAGGAACACTAATATTTTCACTTTTTAAACCTGTAATTATCATATTGCAACCAGTACTTCCCTCGGCCTGATTTACAAGTAAATACAGTTCTTCTAAACTATATTTATTCTCTGTACTTTAAAATTAATGCTTTATTTTAAAATTTTGTATGACAGTTGTGATTTAATCCTAGATCTATCAGTAAAAACCCTTAAATGTGTTATTATTTCTGAATTTAAGACTAATATGGAGAAAAAACCTTAACTGATTTGTTTTCTCTTTATCTCAGAGTTCACGTTTTTTAATACACAAGGTAAATAAGTCAATGAGTATACTTTCTTAATTAATGCAAAAGTGTTAGTAATGTATTTTTATCTGATTGCAAAATTAAAAAGCAAAATTTGGTAAACCCAATGTTTTGTATCTTTCTTTTTTTTTGTCACTTCAGGTTGTGTAATAAAAGTAATATTTCACATCATAACTAGTGATATAACAAAAACTGTGTTAAAAGGTTCAATTTGTATTATTTTGTTAAGCCTAGGTTACAAGATAATCTCTTGTTATTTGTAGATTATATTTTATGATTTCTGTGGAACCTGTAGCAGTTAAGTAATTTGTAGTATTATGTTAAAGTGTTGATTGATATTCTAAAATATTTGTTCATTAAATAATGTCATAATTATTAGTATAACCAAACGGCTGTAAGCTTTAAAGTATTGACCCTTTAGGTCAGGGGCATTACAGTCATTGATTTAGAAAAGTCATTCGATTTTGGTCAAATAATGTAGTATTTACAGGTGACTTGAAGATTTATTGTATTTTAGTTTATTGCACTAAATACAAGTTATCTAATATATATACTGATGTTAAACTTAGCAAGGTAGATGTTGGAAAAATGATTGAATATTGAGCATAATAGTCATTTGGTTAGCTGTAAAATATACATATATATTTACATATATAGAGATATATACATATCTCTCTGTATATTTCAAAGGTTATTGGTGTTTGTATTAGGTGTAAACCATAAATAATAGTTTAAGTAATGTAATGAAAACAATCATTATTTAGAAACAAACTCATTGATTAATTTTCAATTTAGGTGTTACGTGCTTCCTGAAGTGTATTGAGGAAAAAAAAAATTGGGAAAATTCATTCATTTGTTTAAAGCAAATTATTCATTGTGCTTTGTGAAATACAGTAAGTGTGCATAACAATGTGAAAAAAACATTAAAAAAACTTACCCTTTCAGTCATAGGAGCATTATAATGTGACAGTCAGGCCCACTATTTGTTGGTGAAAGAGCAGCTCAAGAGTTAACGGTGAGTTGCATTGACTAGCTGCCTTCCCTCTAGGCTGTCATTACTAAATTAGGGACAGCTAGCACAGATAACTCTAGTATAGCTTTGCACAAAATTCGAAATGTACAGAACCAGAAAACTGTGAGAAATTATGGTGTGATACCAAGTAATATAATATTGATTTAAAAAAAAATAAATTTAATTATGTTTCTACTAGTATTTAAACATATTTAATTGAATATTTTATTCAATTTCTGTGTTATAATTTTTCTCATTCATTTCATTTTACCATCCTAATTTATACAGTATAATTAAATTAACTTTGAATTTGTTTTCAAAGGAATCGAAGTTATTTTGAAACGTAACTTTATAATATGAAACATGTTACATCTACGTAATATTTTGGAAAGTAACATAGAAGAATATTTTTCAATGTTGAATGAACTGTGACTGCAAACATATTCATTATTTTTATATTTTGTAACAATTTGTTAAATGTTTTGTAGGGAACCTTGTAACCTGTTTTCCGTATTTCATTTCGTTCCTGTAATGTACATGTGTTGTAACCGTTCTTAGTTCATTCTACGTGTATGTATAAAATATATATAAATATACACAAATGAAGAGTAGTATTAAAAGAAAAATTATTTTAAAAATGTCAAAATCTTATCTTGTCTCTCAGTTCTTTAAGTTAAACGTTTAAATATTACACACAGTAGAGTCAACATCAATATATATTTCATTCTTGATCCAAACCAAATGAGACTGACTCAGTGGTCAGTATGCCAAACCAAAGCTATTATATTAGTCTCTCGATGGGACAGCAATAAGTTCGTGGACTTACAACGCAAAAGTACGGGGTTCGATACCCCCAGAGAACTCAACGTTGTTTTGCTTTAGAATAAGTAAACTTTTAGAACTAGGCTTGCTCTCTTGCGTCTGTTACAAGACTTCTAGCTCGTGGTATGTTAGTCGCCTCGTGACCACTTGCTGTTTCGAGTGCCGTGGACCAATTTTGAAACTTGAACTGGGATCATGCTAAACTAAACTAAACTAACGTGGCAGGGGTTCAGTTTAGAGAGAGAGAAATCAGAAGAGTTCTCTCCCCAACTGGGGTGTTCAGGAACTTTGTAGTTCCTCTTCGTCCCCTTACATGAGATATGTTTCAAAATATCCGTGGGATTTTTACTTTATTTTTAACATTTCAAAAATACTTGTGAGTGAGAGGAAGGACGGGAGAACTGGACGAAAGCAGCGAAAGTGAAGTGAGCCAGACCTTGGCTCGAGGACGGAGTACACTGGCGGCTGGCGAATTGATTTTTGAAATTTACTGTGATTGATTAGATACCTTTGACTGGGTAAACGGCTCTTTTCAGAATGAGGCTGGGACCTACAGGTCCGATGCCAGAGATTTTGCTGTGGGGGGAAACGGGAGTACCCCGAGAAAACCCACTTTCACGGCCTGGGCGCCGAATAATCTACCCAGACCGTGCCCGGAAGTAGCTGGGAAATTGGGATCATGAAATTTGTTGTTTGCTTTTATATCATGGACATATGGCTCTAGATGTAATATGGCTGTTTGTTCTAAGTGATAAAACAGTAACGTTAGTGCTACTAGAGTGAGAGATAAATTGTTGCTTAAACCTTGTGATGATAGATGCAGGAGATCCGTAGTGATAATTTTGAGAGAGGCTTAAGAGCTGGATGAACTTCATGGTTGCCGAACCAAACAAATTTTCAAAACGGGTGCCTTCTTGCCGATTACTGACACATTGAGGTACATTGTAAGGTAAATAACAACAGAAAAAAAACTATCGACACATTTCAGGCAAAACTGAAACAAATTATCTATTTTCAACAAGTTGTGAATAACAATAATTTCTCCTTTAATAAGCTTCCAAAAAACCTAATAATGAGACATTAATGCTTAAAAATAAATATTTTACGGATCCATACATACCTTGATTTGTTGCTGTTTTTCATTTATTTTCATAAGAGTTTTAAAACATTTTAGTGAAACGGGTTTCAAAATAACTAAAGTCAAAGTAGATATTTAAACTTTCTAGTTATGACAAAATAGAGTAAATCGCATCAATAGCATATTTATATAGGCCTTAGGTTAATTTATTTAATAATAATTTTCTTTTAGTTATTTATAATCAAAAACTGAAATACGTTTATAACGTAACTGAATGCTTAGCCCTGGTTAATTTTGACCAATGAAAATGATTTGTCGTATATTGGCCATGTGATTGAATAATTTAACTAGTTTATGAGTGCGATAAATTAGAAAAATCATAAACAAAAATAGAAGTTATAATATGACTAAATACCCGGGCCTTGTTCCAAAACTGTTAATAAAGCCTATAATAAAATTGAATGCCTAGGCCTTATTATCAAAAAGTTAATAAAGCATTTCATATAATTGAATGCCCAGGCTTTTTTTCTTTTAATGTTAGCCATTTCGTTTGGAACAAACCATTATAGCACTCCAATCTTTTACATTGAGCGTGAAATATGTTTCACAAATTAAAAACTGAACGTAACATTCCAAGTAATTCATCATCCAATCAGTCACTGTCAGAATCACCTCTATGCAATATTATGGCGCTATTCTCTAATCCTAAACAACAGAACGTTCAACATCAAACTTGTATAAGAATGAATTTTAATAAATCTCTTAAATTATAGATTGTTTTTATTCCTTTCTAAAATAAAGAACCCAACAAATTCATAACCAGACATAAGATAACAAAGCCACATTTTGGAGTTTAATAATAGATGGGACATCCTTGCTGCCTCTAAAAAGTATAAAATTAATTCCTTTTTTTTTATAATACTAGGCCTCCTGCGAGCTTGACATAGCTTTGAGCTTCAGAATGTCGTAATATGGTACTGGACAAGTATTTTGATAAAACACATGAAGTCAGATAAAATATCTTGAAATTAATAAAGAAATAACAACTTACACTAAATATAACAAAACACAAAACGAAAGCAACAGTAATGGTTTTAAACATAAAAGTTAAAAATTGTTTCCACTTCTCGTATCAACAAGTAAAGTATATAGGTTTACAGGCACGCGCCGCAAGTAATGCACATTCATATCGATCATTTGAACATTAATAAAGACACATAACCATCAGGGGTCTCCTAACACGTAGATCAAATAATCGTTGAGGGTTGTATTATTGTCGTGACATTAGCTGTCTACCAGGTATCGCCTAACATAAGATCAAATACTTCTTGTAGGTTTTCGTTGTGACAATAGTCACCAGGTGATTCCTGACACACAGATCAAATACTCATTGTAAACAGTATTGATAATTTAAATCATGTATTAAGATAATTTAAAAACAACAACAAATAAACCCAATATAGACTTAATATTTTTTCTAGGTGTTTGTTAACAAAAGTGTAAACTTCAATGTGTAGGTTTCATGGCAAAATTACTCTTTTGGGAAGTTATCTTTTATTTATTTTTACTGAATACAGTATAGCAACAAATGTCACACAGATGCACAACATTTTCATGCAACAGACATTTCGGTTTCTAATGATCTAACTTGTTTTTTCTTTTATTGAAGGTTGTCGTATTTCACTGTCTAGTGGTGTTTGCTTAAAAATATGACCGTAAAAATTCTGATTGAGCGAGTAAAACAAACGAACAAAAAAAGCATTCTAGTTGGACCATACAGACGCAATACTGGCAATGATCAACATTTGAGACAAACTTGTCGTCAGACCAATAATGAAATATTCATAGTATAAAGAAATAAAGTATTTTCTTAAAAGGAAACAAACAAGGTCAGAAATACAACAGTGGTCGCTGTATAGCATTAGTTTTATTATATAACACAGCCTGTAAAAACATGTGCCAGTCCTTGCTATCAAGCTAACATAATCTTGAAAACATGTTCATCGTTGTTACCAAGTAAGCAGATAATGTTGAAGATATGCCCATCATTATTATCAAACAACAAGATAATAATTCATTTCAATATGTAAACAATCTGAATTACTCTCTCAGATATCCGCAATAAAAAGGTTTTAGGGTAGATACATTCACCTTGACATATAACATTGTGTAACAAGTATCAATGCTCATGGTTGGATATTCATACTGAAGTGCCAGATCTTACAACAAGTTGGTACATATTCCTGGCGTGACGTTCTCTCCAAATTGCTTGTTTGTTTGTTTTTTTAATTTCGCGCAAAGCTACTCCAGGGCTATCTGCGCTAGCCGTCCCTAATTTAGTAGTGTAAGACAAGAGGGAAGGCAGCTAGTCATCACTACCCACCATCTACTCTTGGAATACTCTTTTGCCGACGAATAGTGAGGTTAACTGTCACATTATACGCCCCCACGGGTGAAAGGGTGAGCGTGTTTGGTGTGATGGGGATTCAAACCCGCAATCCTCAGATTACGAGTCGAGTGCCTTAACCACTTGGCCATGCCGGACCTGTGGTTGTTTTAACAACAACAATAAAACTTGTTGAGCCTCACGCGACTGTTTTTAAACATTTATAAAACACTTTTAATATTTTCAGTGTCGGACATGGTGTTTTGTTTGAGTTTTGTCGATATACCATTTTATATGTAATCCGCCATTATTTCCTGAAATTTGTGCTTCAACGTCAGCTAACAGCACTCCTGCCGTAACGTCATTAGCTAAAAAATGTATCTGTCATCTGAAGATCAGGGCGATGAAAAAACAGACGAATTAAGAATAGTTTTAACAATGGCCTGAACGCTAAGGTAGAACGCTAAAGTTGCCCGCTCTTCTACTTTAACGCCCCGAGTAAGAAGCCAATCTGGCGGAAAAACGTTAAAAAGTTATAGATGGTATTGATCCAAAATTTTAGAACTTTTTAGATACGTGACATCACTCTCTGTCTCGCTAGATTTGGGACTTCAAGTCATCCAAATACAAGAAATCAAAACGACAGAGATTATATTGTGTTAGTTTAAACGAAATTATAACTGCAAATATTTTCGAAACATAATCATTTCTGTTTAAAATAGCCTTTTTATGTGGTATGTACCGATGTGAAGCTTGAATAATGTTCAGAGAAACAGTAACAACCACATATAGGAGACCTCTGCTAGTACAGCGGTAAGTCTCCGGATTTACAACGCTAGAATCAGGGGTTCGATCTCCTTCGATGGGCTCAGTAAATAGCCTTATGTGGCTTTGCTATAAGAAAACATACACACGTAGACGAGTGCTGAAGAATTAAGCATATATAAACGTAATCAAATATCGATGAAACCGAAGATAATATAATAAATTCCTGGAGAAAACTTTAATATTTCGGTATTTTAACACTTATATCTATGTGTTTTTTTTCTATCACTAAAATGCTAAAGACTTTTGGATTTTCAAAAACGAAAATACTTTAACATTCGTCCCCTATCGATCTCTATCGAAATGAACATAACCTTCTTACGTGATTTATAAAACGAATGATGCATCATTATTTACCTTTATAAATTGAACTAAAAATCATTGTTGAATACAATTATAAAAACAAGTGTCGTTTCAGACCAAGAAACAGTGTAGATTTCTAATTATATTTCAAAGGTTTGATGAGTCATCATGTAATAATATAAGTTAATTTAGGTGTGTGAATAATTTATGGTATTGTTCCTAATACGGTATGTCATTTGATATTGTATAGTGGGCCAATGTTTTATGATTTATTGTAATTACTTTTGCTTTCACCAAAAGTAAAATGGGACATCTACTCTGTAATGTAAGAGGCCATAACGTATTCTGATGTCTTGAATTTCGATGTGGGCCTTGAATGGGTAAAACTGCAGCCCACAAGGTTGTTAAATTAATCAAATTAATACGAAGTGGCGTTTTATGACTTGGATGCATGGTGTAGGCTGAGTGTGGTTTGAAAATTCAAACAGACAGTCAGCATCGGTTTAAATGTGTGATATAAAAAAAATCAACGAGATGATTGGGGTAGGCCAAACTCTGTGACGTAAAGGTACAGAGAGGCAATTATTCTTAAGACGGCTCTTATGGGTATTAAACCTGAAGAAGACCTAAAAAGTTGCGTTATTCTGTACTTTACTCTAATTAAAGTTTTAATACCAACACCAATCTCCTGAAGAACACGTTAGGAGAACTAATAAGCATTTGCCTTGGGTATGAAAACCTGCTGTCTAGAAAAACCCAATTGATGGTTGGCACAAAAATGTTGAAACAAATTTCCATAGAGCACCCAAGTTTATTTCGTGTTGCTTAATGAGTTTCATTCTTAACTAAAAATATACAAAATTAAAGAAACAAAACACAGAAAAATTCCGTTTCAGGAAAACAAAAACGTAAAGCTTGTGAAGTGTTGAAACACTTTTTCTCTTTGACGTTGGTTGGTGCGTTAACTTCAATTCTTGAGTTGGTTCACTCTCGAGGCAGAAGCAGTGGCGCTGGAGTCGAGGAACTACCTGTTTCAGAAATATAATTTTCTTTGTTATTCCAACTTTTTTGATTCAGTTGGTGCAAATTATTTTTGGCCTTAAGGAATTTAAATCTTGATAGATACATTGTGTGTGTGTTTCTTTTAGCAAAGCCACAAAGGCTATCTGCTCACCCAACCGAGGGGAATCGAACCCCTGATTTTAGCGTTGTAAATCCGGAGACATACCGCTGTACTAGCGGGTGGCGATACATTGTGTAACAATAAACAATAGAACGACGGCAACAATGAACGTATCTCGCGTGTAAGTGTGTGTGTTTAGTAACAAACATTTCGAAATGTACATATATTATCTTCAACAAGCCATATTTAACAAGATAAACTATTAGGGGCCAACTATTTATGAATTTCAAACATTGTGTTAAGATTAATTTAAATACAAAATAGAGAGATGAAGTTACAAAATTTTGTTTCTTTGTTTGTTTTTTAATTTCACACAAAGCTACACGAGTGTTATTCCACCAGCCATCCGTAATTTAGCAGTGTAAGACTAGAAGGAAAGTAGCTAATCATCACCACCCACCGCCAACTCTTGGGTTACTCTTTTACTAACGAATAGTAAAACTGGCCATAACTTTATAACGCCCTACGGCTGAAGGAGCGAGCATGTTTGGTGTGACAGAGGTTCGAACCCGCGACCCTCAGATTACGAGTCGAGCACCCTAATCACCTGGCCATGTCGGGCCGATGCAAAGGAACAACAGCAAACAACAAATCGGAAAGAACAGGAAATTGAGACAATTGTACGAGTTGCAAAACTTTCACAAATATAACCAGTTTTATCCAACGTCGGTTCTCATACTTATAAATCATAACCTTCCCTGAAGACCAGTTTTATCCAACGTCGGTTCTCATACTTATAAATCATAACCTTCCCTGAAGACCAGTTTTATCCAACGTCGGTTCTCATACTTATAAATCATAACCTTCCCCGAAGACCAGTTTTATCCAACGTCGGTTCTCATACTTATAAATCATAACCTTCCCTGAAGACCAGTTTTATCAACGTCGGTTCTCATACTTATAAATCATAACCTTCCCCGAAGACCAGTTTTATCCAACGTCGGTTCTCATACTTATAAATCATAACCTTCCCTGAAGACCAGTTTTATCCAACGTCGGTTCTCATACTTATAAATCATAACCTTCCCTGAAGACCAGTTTTATCCAACGTCGGTTCTTATACTTATAAATCGCATACATTTCTCGTTCCTATACTAAATTCGCTCCTAACGAGTTCACATCGAGATATTCGTTTTCTTCTTGCAAAAAATAAAATAATTTTTTTTAAAAATCCGAAACTAGTGATGTTGAATAATATATTACCTTTAGTTTTAACATTGAATCTTTATTCCCATTAACATTCCACTCGACGAAAGAATACAAGTAATTTTAAAGGAACGTTTCCTGATAAAAATGAAATATACATAATTATATATGTAAAAATGGCTGGTATGAATAGAGAAAGCTCTATATAGAGGAGCGAACAACGTTTCAACCTTCTTCGAAAGAAAGGGTAACTGACCGATAGCTAACCACATGTTTGAAAGCGGTTGTGTAATTGAGTGTAGGAATGTAGAGGGCGTGCTTAGATGTTGGATATATTTATTAATATAGGTATAAAGGTGTTCCTTTTTATTCGTTTATTTTGGGCTTGAGTCGTTGTATCAGTAAGGCTTCTTTAATTTTACGTTTGTTTCTTTATTTAGTATTTGGGTGTTTTCTATGGTTATGTTGTGCTTATTTGATTTGCAGTGTTCGAAAACGTGTGAAGATGACTTTTTCTGTTCTTTGAATCTGGTTTCCATTTTTCTTCTTGTTTCTCCAATATAGAAATCGTGGCAGTTATCACATTGTATTTTATAGATAATGTTGGGGTGGTGTTTGTCAGTGTAGTTTTTACATAGTATAGACCTCAGTTTTGTGCCTGATTTTTGAATAAATTTGGTATTAACTGGAATGTAATATTATGTTACTAGTTTTTGCTAAATGTTGGTTATTGTTTTGCTGATGTCGGGAATATATGGTATGCAGCAGTATATGATTTCGTAATTTTTTGATTCGTGAGATATATTTACTTTTGTTGGTTGATTTTGCTGTCTGTTTAGGTGTGTGTGTATAATGTTTTCTACGGTTTGTGGAGGAAACTTATTGATGTTGATGAAGTATTGTTTTATTTTGTCTAATTCGTCGTTAATTTTATCTGGTGAGCATAGTTTTATGGCTGTGCTTATTTGGTTTAGTAGCATGTTTAGTTTTTGTTTTGTTTCATGTGCTGAGTCCCAAAGAATCTATAATCCAGTATCTAGCGATTTTTTGGTGAATTCCTGTTTTGAATTGTGTGTCGGTTCTTGTAATTTTGAGGTTGAGAAATGATATTTGATTGCTTTCTTCCTGTTCACATGTGAAGTTAATGTTGGGATGAATAGAGTTGATGTGATTGAATTAAGTGTGTTCTATAGATATACCACACGATTTAAAACTCACGAAACCATATACTGCTGCATATCATATATTCCCGACATCAGCAAAAAAATAACCAACATTTGGCGAAAACTAGTAACAAAATATGACATTCCGGTTGATACCAAAGTTATTCAAAAAATAGGCACTAAACTAAGGTCTATACTATGTAAAAACTACACTGACAAACACCACACCAACATTATCTATAAAATACAATGTGATACCTGCCACGATTTCTATATTAAAGAAACAAGTAGAAAAATGGAAACCAGATTCAAAGAACACAAAAAGTCACCTTCACACGTTTTCGAACACTGCAAATCAAATAAACACAACATAACCATAGAAAACACCCAAATACTAAATAAAGAAACAAGTGTAAACAAACGTAAAATTAAAGAAGCCTTACTTATACAACAACTTAAACCCAAAATAAACCAATAAAGAGGAACACCTTCATACTTATATTAATAAATATATCCAACATCTAAGCACGCCCTCTACATTCCTACACTCAATTACACAACCGCCTTCAAACATGTCGTCAGCTATCGGTCAGTAATCCTTTCTTCCTTTGTGAACCTGACAATGACCGAAAAAGGTCGAAACGTTGTTCGCTCCTCTACATAGTGCTTTCTCTATCCATACCAGCCGTTTTTACATATATAATTTTCTCTATAAGTTGATTTTCTCGTCATCAGGAAGTATACGTAAGATTTAACCATCAACAATTCGAAGAATTACTTAATCTTGCCCTCAAGGTAAATCACTTTATTTTCAAAGGTCAGCGTGGTAAAGAGGGTCACCGTAAGGCATGATTCTCAACCTAGCATATTCTTTTTCTACTGTGAGCTAGTGATGATGATTTTAGTAACATAAACAGTATTTGCCAAACTGTATTCACTGCCCACATAACTGACCAGACTTGACCTTTAATTATATCTAGTCACTTACTGACGTTATTTTCATCTTATTTAACCCTATTGTATTCATAACGTAATATAACTGTGAATAGCTCAGTTAAAAACAAACAAGTAATTGAAACTCGTGTGTTCTTTATTCAAGACTGTTAGAAACAAACAATGAAAACTCCTGTGTTCTTTATTTAAAACAGTTAAAACAAATAATTAAAATTCTTATGTTCATTATTTAGGACTGTTAAAAATAAACAATTAAAATCTTATTTTCAATATCTAGGACTGTTAATAACATACAATTAAAACTCCTGTGTTCTTTATTTAAGATTGTTAAAAACAAACAATTAAAACTTTTCTGTTTTTTTATTCAAGACTGTTAGTGACAAACATTTAAAACTCCTGTGTTCTTTTTCAAGACTGTTAGTAACAAACAATTGAAACTCTTGTGTTCTTTAGTCAAGAATGTTAATAATAAACAATTCAAACGCCTGTGTTCATTATTTAAGACAGTTAAAATCGAACAATTAAAACTCTTGTGTTCTTTATTTAAGACAGTTAAAAACAAGCAATTAGAACTCCTGTGTTCTTTATTGAAGACTGTTAATAACAAACAACACTATGTAACACAAATTTTGTTCGTGGATAGCATGTTTTATTTCTTAATTACTTATCTTGTAAAAGTACAGAAAATGGCCATTATTCCCTTTAAACTTTGCTTTTGGGATCTGGATAATGAAATTTAGAAATTAACCTATTTTCTATGTAAAAAAGAGCAAATACAACAACATATCAATCAAGATTTACATGTATTTATAATAATGTTATACAAAAATATTTAGATGTCAGTAGTTTTTCGAAATTTGCGACTCTAATGTAAATCACTTTCACGTATCAGTCCTCAAATATAGTCGTTGTTGTTGTTTTGACTTAAGCACAAAGCTATACAATGGGCTATCTGTGCTCTGCCCACTACGGGTATCGAAACCCGGTTTTTAGCGTTGTAAGTCCGCAGACATACCGCTGAGCCACTGCGGGGAGGACAAATATAGTCTCCCACCATGTTTTCATTATACGCTCCCAGGTTACAAAAGCAAAGTTTGAAGAGATAAATAGATCTTTTCCATTTACTTCAGGCATAAGCAATTGGGAAATAACACTTTCTGCCCAGGAACAAGAAAAAGTCAAAATTTTGTTACATAGTCCAATTAAAACTCCTGTGTTCTTTATTTAGGACAGTTAAAAACAAAGAATTAAAACTCTTATGTTCATTACTTAAGACTTAAAAATAAATAATTAAAACTCTTATGTTCATTACTTAAGACTTAAAAATAAATAATTAAAACTATTATGTTCATTATTTAAGATTGTTAATAACAAACAATTAAAATTTGTGTTCTTTATTCATGACTGTTAATAACAAATAGTTAAAACTTTTGTGTTCTTTATTTAAGACTGTTAATAATAATAAACAATTAAAACTATTGTGTTCTTTATTTAAGACTTTTAATAATAAACAATTAAAACTCTTGTGTTCTTTATTTAAGACTTTTAATAATAAACAATTAAAACTCCTGTTTTCGTTATTTAAGACAGTTAAAAACAAAGAATTAAAACTACTGTGTTCTTTATTTCTGACAGTTAACACATACATCACGATAATTATTACTTCTATTTTCTTTATTTGAGATTTAAAAAACAAACGTCAAGTTAGTTACATTGTAACAAGAAATATCTGAGCACGTGTTGTTGTTCCGATTCCTTTCTATCAACAGATTGACGTTTTATAACGTATACAATATTTGTAAAGGACACAAAATATTGTTCTACACGAGCTAGAGAGAACCACATCACCCATTTCATCAAAACAACAATCGTATCTATTTATTTCAGCCGTAGATACAAATTGACATCTTCTGCAGAAAAAAAAGCACGTAGCTTGGTGTTTCTGTTTATATGGATGGAGACTGTTATTCAGGGATATAGAGACTGAATTATAGACAAACGCTACAGAACTTAAAAAACAAACAACACGTTCTGATAAATTCTTTAAGATTATACTTTTTGAAAGTCATCCACAGTTACCTTGTTTTTTATTTTGTGTTTGAGAACAAAGATACAGAACGGGTTATCTGTTCTGTGCTTACCTCGTGTTTCGATCCTCAAATTTTAGTGTTACAAGAGCTCAAGCATACTTCCAGTTAAAGAACCGGAAGAAGAGGGGAGGGAAAGGTTACACAAATCGTTGAAAAACGTAACCCTATCAATGGTGTGTGTGTTATTATTGCAAAGTTACATCGGGCTCTCTGTTGAGCCTGCCGAGGGGAATCAAACCCCTGATTTTAGCGTTGTAAATCCGTAGACATACCGCTATACTAGCGAGGGGCCTGTCAATGGTTAATATCATTATTATTACAGACACTGGGTCAGTTTGTTTGTTTGTTTTTTTAATTTCGAACAAAGCTACAGGAAGGCTATCTGCGCTCGCCGTCCATAATTTTGCAGTGTTAGGCTAGAGGGAAAGCAGCTAGTCATCACCACCCGCCGCCAACTCTTGGGCTACTTTTTTACCTATGAATAGTGGGATTGATCGTAAATCATAACGCTCCCACGGCTGAAAGGGCGATCATGTTTAGAGCGACGGGGATTCGAACTCGTTGCCTCGGATTACGAGCTGAGTGCCCTAACCACCTGACCATTAAGGGCCTCATTGAGTCAGTGGTAAGTTTAATGGTTTATAACGCTGAACTTCGAGGTCCAGTTCATGTGGTGGGTACATCGTAATACCTTACTCTACATCTTTACACTTTAATTTTAGAAACAAACAAGTTTCAGACAATGATTTTTTTCCATTAGAAAAACAGCTGTTGTTGTCCTGCGTTTTAGCTTCGACGTATTTCTGAATCTGTTGTGTAATCTCTCAAAAGGTTATCAAAACATAAAACAACCAAGCCATCTATTAGTTTTTTAGTGGCTCAAGGAAAGCTTTAGAAGCTGTAACGTTTAAATATGAGGTTTGATCTCTGCTATGATCATTACGTAACTTTGTATTTACAGCAGCTCCCAGACGATTCGGAGGTAATAGAAGAGCTTATAATAAATTTACTGTTTTAGCTAAGGGCACACCACGTAAAGCTCCTTTTAAGCTTTGTGCTAAACAAGAAACAAACAAAGCACTTAGGCAAAACGATGGTCTGTTCTTTTTGTATTTGAAGCTGTAAAGAAGTTAGTACCTTTGGAGGTACTCCTAAATATTTTCTTAAAGGCCCTCTTAAAATTGTCGTTACACAAGGCATACAAAAATGGGTTCATTGTAGAGTTCAAGTAGCCTAGCCAGATAGTAGCTGTGTGGATTTGGGGATCAATGCAGTCCTCACAGTAAGCTGTCACAATGAAAATAATAATATAAGGAAGCCAGCACATTATAAAAGCTCCCATTATAACTCCCAATTGACGGGCAGCCTTCTTCTGCTGCCTCAAATTGGATGCTAGAGTTTTTTTTGTAACTCTCAGTGGGAATGCTGCGGTAAAGTGGGGCAGAAATCTGGCTCGGAAAGTGGAGCCGGTTCTGGGCCGAGTCAGTGAATCCCAATGTGTCACGTAGTTTTCGATATTTTTGGAATACCTATTTCTACTGAAATGGCCATTCCTGGGCTTCAGTAATTGGTCCACCATAGAGTTAAGTTCAATGTTATCTTTACTAATATTATTATGGTTTGTTTCACGACTGTAAGTTTTTCGAAATCCAAATCCCGATCTTCTCTGTTTTATGTCGAGATTTTCTGCCGAAGATAAGAAGGTTTCTGAACGCGAATCGCACGTTAGCACTTTTTCACTTTCAAGAAAAACCGAACCTTTGTCTTCACTGCCATTGTTGCCAGTAACTTCGACGTTTATTACGACGTTATCGAAATGTTTATTAAAGAATTCCTGGTCACTGTTCAGTCTAGGAACTGATAACAAGGTCAACTGTTGATATGGGCGACCCATTTTAAGAATTTTGGAATGTCTCTTCTCACTTCCAGCAAGTTGGCTAACAGTTGGCATGAGGTTCGTGTCTTGTATTTTTTCTTCTTCTTCAAATTCACGTTTTTGTTGAAGAGGGATTGAAGTTTCCTGGTGTTGTTCGAAGCCTTTAGGAGTCCGACTTCCTGATGAGTGCCATTTTACTTTCTTCGGCCGTAAGTTTTGTTCTCTTTCAATACCACCTTCGGATGGATTGATGAAATCCCCAGCTAATTCTCTTCTCTCCTGACCCTGGTTACACTGTCCAATTTCACTGGAACTCCTTTTCTTAATTTCGGTAAAGATTTTCACATACAGGCAGAGCATGAGTATTAGGGGTAAATAAAAGTTGGCGGTAGACGTCGAAAGTTTGAATAAAACGTTGTCAGCGAATTCTGTCTCACACACATCGTTAGGATGCTTACGAATGCCATTGTTATACCAAAAATGCCACCCAATGATTGGAACAATCCATAAAGAAGACACCAACCACACTATTCCGATCATGATGAGGGCCCGCTTTTTGGTTCGTTTCCTCATGTACTTCAGGGGCGAACGTATTGACCAATACCTGTCCAAACTGAGAATGAACAGGTTCAGGATAGATGCTGTGCTTGCAGTGTAGTCCACCGACAGCCAGAACTGGCAGACTATGATACCGAATTTCCAGTTTCCGGTGATGGCGTAGGCTGAACTGATTGGCATAACGATCATTCCTACCGTGACGTCAGCAACAGCAAGACTCATAATAAACATGTTACTAACCTGGAAAATAGAAACATTTTAAGTCAAAAATTAAAATATAAATCATAAACACCAAGTATGTTGTACACATACAAAACTACTATACCCTACACTAGCTATGTTACAGCACACAAAAATACTACACCCTACACTAGGTATGTTACAGCGTACAAAACTACACCACCCGACACTAGGTATGTTACACATACAAAACTACTACACCCTACACTAGGTATGTTACAGCGTACAAAAATACTACACCCTACACTAGATATGTTACAGCGTACAAAACTACACCACCCGACACTAGGTATGTTGCACATACAAAACTACACCCTACACTGGGTATGTGTTGCACATACAAAACTACTACACCCTACACTGGGTATGTTACAGCGTACAAAAATACTACACCACACTGGGTACACGTACAAAACTACACCACCTGACACTGGGTACACATACAAAACTACTACACCCTACACTAGGTATGTTACAGCGTACAAAAATACTACACCCTACACTAGGTATGTTACAGCGTACAAAACTACACCACCCGACACTAGGTATGTTACACATACAAAACTACTACACCCTACACTAGGTATGTTACAGCGTACAAAAATACTACACCCTACACTAGGTATGTTACAGCGTACAAAACTACACCACCCTACGCTAGCTATGTTACACCACATTGCTAGTAGCACCAATCATAACAGTGTAATTCTTGCAGTTTAACCATCATGAATTACATGAAATATTGTGTAGTTCCTTCTCTCAACCATCATGAATTACATGAAATATTGTGTAGTTTCTCCATCCAACCATTATGAATTACATGAAATATCATGTAGTTTCTCCACTCAACCATCATGAATTACATGAAATATCATGTAGTTTCTCCACTCAACCATCATGAATTACATGAAATATTGTAGAGATCTCGCTAATTTCTAGTAGAAACACAAAGTTTCCGTATATCATCGAACCACTTTTTTGATAGAAGAGGAACCACACCAAATAAAGAAAGACACAGTTTGAACACTGGTGAATGGAGTTCTAGATGGTGTGTATGACAGTGGCCATAAGATGAAGGTATTGAATATGGCATCTTCAGGTGTTCTAATAATAATAAAAATTACAGTTATTACTTTGTAAATGCTTGAAGAAGTTTAATTCGAATCTTGAAAAGTTGCCTGAATTAATTAATTCTCTTCGTGAATATTTAGCTTGCAAGTTAAATAGATTAACGTCCTTGCTGGAAAGTTGACATAAAATAATCATTTTCAAAGATAGTTGAACCAAATAAGCCGTTTTTCAAGATGGTCGATTTAAAACAGTTTTTTTTATGTAGTTGATATAAGTTAAACAGTTGATGTAATTTGATCATTTTCTAAGATAATTTGTTTGCTTTAAGATTTTGCGCAAAGTTACACGAGCAGTGTAAGACAAGAAGGAAGACAGCTAGTCATCACCACGCACCACCTCCTATTGGGCTAATGTCTTACCAACGAATAATGGGATTGACCGTTACATCACAGCTGGGAAGGCGAGCATATTTGGTGTGACGAGGATTCAAACCGGCGACCCTCAGATTACGAGTCGAGCGCCTTAACCACATGGTTATGCCGGGCCCTCAAGTGGTTGATTTAAACTAATTTTCCTAGAATGTTGGAGAGTAGACACAAAGTTACTCTGCTACAGTAAGGTTTAGTAAACAATATTACGTCTTCTGTACTTGCTTATTCCTTATTCTACAGCTACTAAATATTGACGACTATTCATTAAAAGAGGATATATTTGAAGATTTTCTTTCTTTTCAACAATAAGTCAAGTCAATCTGATATTCGAGAAGAAAAATAAAACAACTAACATACAACGTTTTCTCTCTCAATTAGCAGAAACTAATTAAAGCTTCTTTGATATTCGAAAAAAATGAGAAATTCTTGTTTCTTTATTTTAACGAATTTCCACATTAACTTTTGAATATTTGAAGAATCTACATCTGCTGCCTCACACGAAGTAACAATTAAGAATTCAGTATGTCTGAGATGTGTTATATATGTATTAAAAACAAGAGTAAATTATTAGAATTATGTTTTAATCTTCCTTGTTTGCTAAGACGACGAGGTCTGTTATAAATAAATAAATTTAATATGGAAAGACCTGAGCTTCTAATTTATATTAAACAGTGAGGTTGCAAGGATTGTACACATAAAACAGTAATAACATAAACGGAACTGTAATCAAATGAACAGTATATATATAACAGGAAAAGCTCTTCATCATATAAGGAGTTACTGTTACACCAGAAAACTGAAACAGTGTAGAAATTTTGTTGCTACAATACTTAAGCTGTTACCCCAAATATGCTCGCCCTTTCAACCGTGGGGGCGTTATAAAGTGACGGTCAATCCCATTATTCGTTGGCAGTGGGTGGTGATGACTAGCTGCCTTCCCTCTAGTCTTACACTGCTAAATTAGGGACGGCTAGCGCAGATGGCCCTCGAGTACCTTTGCATGAAATTCAAAAACAAACAAACTGCAAGAGTAACATTATTATACTGTTTCACTGAGCTGCTGTAGCAAAAAATTTACTATATTTCTTTCACATACTGGTATAACAGTAAAATTACTATATTGTTTCACATAACTGGTATAACAATAAAATTACTATACTCGTACTGTTTCGCTGAGCAGGGCCTGGCATGGCCAAGCGTGTTAAGGCGTGCGACTCGTAATCTGAGGGTCGCGGGTTCGCATCCCCATCGCGCCAAACGTGCTCGCCCTTTCAGCCGTGGGGGCGTTATAATGTGACGGTCAATCCCACTATTCGTTGGTAAAAGAGTAGCCCAAGAGTTGGCGGTGGGTGGTGATGACTAGCTGCTTTCCGTCTAGTTCTATACTGTTAAATTAGGGACGGCTAGCACAGATAGCCCTAGAGTAGCTTTGTGCGAAATTAAAACAAACAAACAAACTATATTTTCAAATAAGTAAATACTTTTTTTTTACTGAAATGCATAAATAACTGTAATCAGCGAGGTCTGTTTTCAAGCACGAAGTCACGTGATGGGACAGCTGTGATGTGCCCACCACGAGAATGAAAACCTGATATTTACCGTTAGAAACTTTCAGCTGAGCCACTGAGAGGCGTGTACAGGTTTTATAGTTTCAATTGTGTGTTAAACGTACTCGTGTGTAAATTGTAACGCCTTAATGCTAATGTGAGAGGAAACAGACCAGATCACAGACCACATGGACGACATTGTTGTCTTTAACCTGCAGTTTGATTTATCGACACCTTGCTTGATGATAAAAATAGGTTCTTAGACTGTTTTTACTTTTATTTTCCATCAGCGGTACTCTACAAACTGGGTTTCGATACTTCTGGTAGACATAACACAGATAGCCCTTTGTGTAGCTTTGTGCTTAACTTCAAACAAGCGATTATGTGTAAGATAAAACTATGGTAGTTGCTTTAGTCCTGTCACCGTATAGATATGTTTGTTTGAACCCGATTTTAAGGTATAACAAACTTTTTTTTTTTGGTTTATGTGGTTTCTTGATTAAGAATATGATAGATACCAAACTGGAACCCTTGATAACTATGTTTGTTTACATAAATTAAAAAAAGAATGGCATAAGAAAGCATGTTCCTAAATAATCAGTACCTCTGATCTCAATGGTTAGTTGCTTTCATAAATAGATGATGCATATTATTAGATTTGAAGTAGACTGTATAATATATTGATATACAAGCCAATGAATCAGTGATTAACAAGTTAATTAGTTGTTTTAAACTATATAACTGTTTCCACGTGCTCTAACATTGTATTCAGGGCTGTATTAATCTCTCGGGGAGCTCCATGCTAGAATGAATCAAGGATCCCTTTATATAGATCCATATGCATTACAGAATTATGAATACACAAATAGTGTTTGCATTTTGAACATTCCAAATTAAACAAAGAAAACCAGTACAGACTAACACAAAGTAGTTATTCATATACATTACATATATTTTATTTAAGTAGCAACTTTATATTTGACCTGTTTGTAGATAGTAACTAGAAACTGGTTTATTCATGAAAGGGTCATAAAACGTAAATTATGTATTACGAACACCAATCATAATCATTGACTATTAAAGTAGTTTTCGCTGACTCTTTGACGTCCCAGTCTTTAGCTTGGTCCGGTTACTGACTGTGTTACTTTCACAGAAACTTTGACATACCTACATGACTTTTCTTGATTAAAAAGGATGACACAATGCTAGGAAATGTTGAACGTGCTTTATTCAGTAGTGTTTAAAATTCTCAATTGTACTCGACCTTTATCATCAACAACTAATTCGAGGTTTTCTGGGAGGTGTATGAAACCTTAAAGACTTGCGTAGCCCTCATTCCAGAAAAACAAAATTCTCAGTCCTGATTAAATCTGATAAGCATATCTATAATCCTGTGAAACAGTCCTAAATCATATTAACCGTTGCTGTCAATCCTGATAAACAAATGTCCTTATAAGCAAAACCCTCAACCCTTTGTCTGTTTTTAGAGTAAAGACACATTGGACTGCATCCACTGCAAGAAATCGAACCCCGGATTTTAGAGTTGTGAGTCTTTAAACGTACCTCTCTTTCTCTCTCTCTCCAGACTTAACCCATGGCGATAAGTGTTAAAGTGTTTTTAAAAATATGGACTTTATTTATGGTGGTAAGTATTAGTTTCAAAGTGAATGGACGATATGAAGGTTTTATATTTTATTGATAAAATTATTCTGGTTTCTATATTTTCTCCAATTTCTCAAGATAGTTGTAAAGCTCTAATATTTATTTAAGAAAATGAAAGAAACGCACGTCAGTATTCCTGTTAGAATATAAGACGGAGCAAAAGCAAGATTTTGAACATAATGTTGAATCAATTTGATACATGACAAATGATTGTAAGAAAATCTTCTGTCAGTTTGTTTTTTAAAGAAATTTCTATCGGTAAAACTGAGTACAGTTCTTCCCCAATTAACCCATTATGCTTCATTTATTTTTATAAAAATAAATTCTAGAACAATAAATCAATTAAATCGAAATCTACTTTTTATTTCTAATTCGAGGAAAACACAATGCAGAAAGAAAACGAAAGTGGTGATGATTTGTACGTTGGCCAAACTACTAAATATGTCCCTTATCTTAAATTATTTAACCAGAGGGAAGGCAGACAGTCAGGTGCATCCTACAGATCACGACCCTGAAATTCACAAATGGACCGATAAAAAAAAGACTGCTGGGTGTTTAAAATCTAGAATTTTATTGTTTTTCATAAATTAATTCGGAAAGTTTAATAATATATTCAGGGACTTTGCTTTAAGACACTCCACTTGGATTTCCCGATGTTTTAAAAGTTTACAACTTTAAAGAAGTTATCCTAGTGTTTTCTATTTTCAAAGCTAGATCAATCATTTTTGAAAGTCTAATATTAACGACGTTAATACGACGGTTTGTCGTATGTTTGTTTTGGAGGTTACATAGTTCTATCATTTCGAACCATACTGGTCTCACTAATAGTTTCTATGGCCCGGCATGGCCAGGTGGTTAAGACACTCGAGTTGCAGTTCGAGAGTAGCGAGTTTCGAATTCCCGTCACACCAAACATGCTCGCCCTTTCAGCCGTGGGGGCGTTATAATGTGACGGTCAATCCCACTATTCGTTGGTAAAAGAGTAGCCCAAGAGTTGGCGGTGGGTGGTGATGACTAGCTGCCTTCCCTCTTGTCTTACATAGCTAAATTAGGGACGGCTAGCACGGATAGCCCTCGAGTAGCTTTGTGCGAAATTCATAAAACAAACAAACTTTTTTCATATAATAATTGGTGACGTCTAGAGACAAACTCTAAATTATAAACTTTTATGTCGTTTTATACAGTTTCGGAAAACATAATTTCGATTTTCATTTATCGTTTGCTTCTATAAAGGCTGTCATTTGCCAATAACAAAACTTGGAATTAATATAGTTATGTGGCCACTTTGAGGAATATAAAATATTTTTCCAAAAGGCAAAAACAAACTCAAGTAAAGAGATTGTTTACGACATCTGTTAAATCGTATTTCCCTGTTTCCAAGAAACTGGTAGAGAAAGAATGTAGAGAAAATAGATACTTTGAAGCATATAATATACCAACAACACGGTGCTATGGTAACACCATGTTATATTTATATTTATTCAATGAATTCCAATTTCTAACTAAATAATAAACTTACACTGCAGATGAAACTGACAAAATCAAAACACTGCAAGCAGCGATCCTCGTAAAAATCACGAGAAAAAAGAACATTCGATCTCACTATCAGAATAACTGATTTATTTGCCGGAAAACATAAGTCAGTCACATAACTGTCTTTCCTATGAGCCAGAGGTAGAAATACTTTCTTGTCAAGGTTTCGTATAACAACACCAGTTAATATATATCGTACAGTAACGCTGATTAACAGATATCATATAATAACACCAGTTAACAGATATCTTACAATAATACTGATTAACAGATATCATATAATAACACCAGTTAATAGATATCTTACAATAACACTGATTAATAGCTGTCTTACGGTAACACCGATTACTAGATACTGTACAATAACGCTGATTAAACCAAAGTTCATCACATGACGTTAACACTTAAGGTGACAATATAACACAACATACATTAAGGTTAAAAAACAACATAGCCTACTATACAGCTTCTCCCTGAGATGTGAAGTCCCTTGATTAATCCCATTACAGAAATAAAATAATGGTACATTATGCTTTTACTTGCATAATCAATAATCAATGAACCATTAACAATTAATAACATTTTTTTTTTTAAATAAGACGAGAAGATGTTCAAACCTACACAATATAGAAACTTTACCTCAGACATCAGGCCTTACCAGGGCTCTCAGACCGACCATAAAGAAAGAAAATGAAAAACAATTAAAATGAAGTAGCAATAACAAGCACGTAGATTCACCAAAACCTTCAGTAAAGTTTAATTTAGAAATAGAATAAGGAAATAACTCTTTTTTTAAATATTCTAATTGAGAGAGAATAATTTAATTGTTATTTTGCTTTAACGAAAACCGTTTTCTGTTTCCAGGCCATCTCATAAGAGATCGTGTCTTCCTATTCTAAATAATGTCAGTTTTCAATATTTATGTTGACAAAGCTTTAAATATTTCTTCGTTTAAAAAACGGTTGCTATCAGAATTGGATTTCTTGAAACGCTTTGCTGTTAACAGAGTTTTCAATGATAGCATCACTGATAGAATTCATAATCAGTTTTCAGAAAAAAAAATAAAACTTTCACTGTGTACCATACTGGCAATTACCAGGTTTAATATATATTTATATGTATATACAAACAACAATACATATTTGTTTGCCAAAAGCTCAAAATATTTCCCTATAGAGATGATGTTTTTAAATTTTGGTTTGGTTTGGTTTTGAATTTCTCACAAAGCTACACTAGGGTATCTGCGCTAGCCGTCCCTAATTTAGCGGTGTAAGACTAGAGTAAGCTAGTCATCACCACCCACCGCCAACTCTTGGGTTACCTTCTTACCAACGAATAGTGCGATTTAACGTAACATTATAATGCCCCCACGGCTGAAGGGACGAGCATGTTTGGTGTGACTAGGGATGTTTTTAGGAAATATGTTAACTTTCATGTGACGTCTTTGCTTCTGGTCGTCCCCCGTTGATACAGCGGTAAGTCTATGGGTTCATAACGCTAAAATCAGGGGTTCGATTCCCATCGGTGGACCAAGCAGATAGTCCAATGTGGTTTTGCTATAAGGAAAACACACAGACACACACACACACATACGTCGAGTAATTTTAGTGCTAGCCTTAAAAATAAAATGACGTAAATAGATGACTGTGGTATAGAACTGTTGTCTGGTGCATATTGATCAAACACATTGTAGAAATTTAAAATTTAGACTTAATGAAAATAAATTGGCTATATAAAAGTGTAAAATTAATGAATCGGGATTAAGCGAATATCTGACAGTGTTAACCAAAACGTTAAATTTATTGAATATGGTAATAATAACAAGAGTTAAATATAAAAAAAAATATTAGAAATGTTTAATAATTATAAGTTAACTTTTGATAAAATCCTGGTCTAGGGGTTGCAGAAACTTATTCCTGGAAATTTATTTTAATAAAATGATAAAGAGGGGGCAGCACCATTCATGTTAAATGTTAGGTCGAAGCTTTGTATTAAGTAAGAGGGCAAACACTTCTTCTCCGTGATGTCAGTGGGTCTGTGATCCATTGAATAATGTAGAAGAACTCAGGCACCTTCAATTGGCTCGACATATTTTAATTGGTATTTTGGTCCAAGACCGTTTCTGACTTGATTTTATTTAGCATTAATGTTTATAAATATAAACACTGCAGTCGTTAATAAAACGTGAAACAAAGTAGGTTGAAGATTGTGCTAAACATAATATTATTGTTCAATCATCCAATCTTCTTGTCAGTTTTCCTTTCAGTGGCTAGTAGTAGGAATATAACTTGACCTCTTGCCTTTTACCAACACTTGCTGTCTTGTTGCTGGTGAGTTCGATGATGCCCCGACAAAGCTCTTCAGAAAGTTGACTTATTTCTGGACTATTCCTGTTGTATAGGGGTATATCTGCCTTTAAATAAGACGTACGATATGTCTTGTGCTGGAATTGTATGTCCACTTGTCGATTGCACCAATCCATCCTCCTGCTAGAACTGTATGTCCACTTTTTGATTGTAGCGATCCATCCTCTTGCTGGAACTGTATGCCCATTTGCTAATTGCACCAATTCGTTCTCTTCCTTCTTCTCTGGAAGCAATTTTCTACCTTTTATTACCAAGTCGGGTACACACAGTAGCTGTAGACCAAGTTTTAGTCAACGAATGTATTGATGTGTGATTTAATTTTGTCAAATTAATCATTTTTTGTTATGGTGTGAACGTTTTTTTTCACACCGGCGAAGCACGAATGGTAATTATACTTTTCATACAACATTAATATTAAGACTGTAATAAATTCCTAACACTGCACTTTGTTCCTAAGGGATTTTCAAAAATTAGAAGAATACATTATAATAGCATTCCAAGCAAGACATGTTCACTACATCTATTCCAGATAAGTGTTTTGCTCACTTCAGAGCTTATCAGGTTGACTGGAACATAAGAAACCAGACAGTGGTTGGTTGGTTTGTTTATAATTAAGCACAAAGCTACACAATGGGCTATCTGTTCTCTGCCACGAGTATCGAAACCCGGTTTTAGTGGTGTAAGTCCGCAGATATACCACTGTACCAGTGGGGAGTACAGTGGTTGGAATAATAATTATACAAAAAACAGTTTATTATCGTTATTACAACGTGGCATCACGATTATAAGATTATAATAATTGTTATAAGACATTAGTGTTAGGTCTACAGTTTCTTATTGTTATTACAACGTGGCATCATGATTATAAGAATAATTGTTATAAGACATTAGTGTTAGGTCTACAGTTTCTTATCGTTATTACAACGTGACATCATTATAATAATAATTGTTATAAGACTTTAGTGTTAGGTCTATTTATGTTTTTTGAATTATACATTCTTTATTTAATCCCTTAGGGATTTTCAATAGATATGACAAATGCATGGTACCAGGTAACTTATACAGTGTTAAGAACATAATACGATTAATGCTAATACCATATTACAAGTTTAATTAATTATAAGACATTATGTATTTTACTTGTGAATTTTAGAATCATAATATCATATTTTGATGTTTCATGTTAGTCTTAGAAGTTTCTGACCATGCTTTGTACACATACTCTGAGTGTATTTCGGCTGTTATGGATAATATTGAATGCATAATTCTTTGAAAAATATATCCTTTCTTTCTTCCAGTTTTCTCCTTTTTTGATCTTCTGTTTACTGATTTATTTCTTCGTGATTATATTTATTTTGTTTGATAATTTCCAGCAGATGTTATTCTCTTTTCCAGCAAATGTCGTGCTTGAAGTTAAAATTCATTCTTGATTTTATTTTTCTCACAAAGTAATACCACTCCTTACACAAATATTGTAATAATTTCTACCACTGCTTAGATGGTCTCTTTTGTGTTATTTAATAAATAACTGCGCACATTTCAGCTCATTTAATGATAACGAGAGCGTTTTACTTTTTCAACTTAAAAGGTTCTATACCAAACGCCTTCACGAACTAACTTTAGGCCTAAGTAAAAAAATAAGACTAAACAGGCACTTACTTGCTAGCTTTTTTCGTAATGTTTAATATAAACTCAGTATTCACGAAATTGAAGTAATAAACAAACTCTTTTAACTCAATGATCAATCAAAATTTTCATGTAATCTTGTTTAACTTACACTCTTTCGGGAAAAGCAATAGTGAAAGATGTCTTTACTTAAAGAACAAAAATATATTATCACCTTTTGTCTTCTTATTAATGTTATTAATATAAATAAAGGATACAATTGTATTTCAGAGCTTTCACACATTTTAAGTTTATAATCTGATGTTGTTATAAGGGGCAGAAACATTTAACACATATTCAACATTAATTACAATTATTAGCTTTCTTTGAATTATATGATCGGTCCAAAAAAGGAACTCCCCAATTACTAAATGATAAAACAACAGGCTTATGACTCTAAAAACGGAGTTTCGATACTCGCGGTTGGCAGATCATAGATAGCCAATTGTGTAACTTTGCGATCAACAACAATCGAAAAGGGAATTGAAGGTAACGAACCCTAGTGGCGTTCACTTGAGAAATGACATGTTATCGCACAGAGAGGGAACTACACAAATAATCGATTTCGATTTTGATTAAATTACTCAGAATTTAGTTTAACAATAACGTGAATTTTACTAAGTACAAAAATACGTATCCATTAAGATGAGTTACAAGTCGACCTTTGTCCTCTTAAGAGCAAAGATCAACGTATGCTTGTTGAGTGCAAAGGTCAATTTATTTCGTATACTTCCTTAAAACAAAGGTCAATGAATAAACAACAAAAGGATTTTAAAATTAATCTTATTTTCGTCTTTTTTAGGGGCAGTTATTTAATGTGGAACATTGAAAATAAAATGATAATTGAAATTATGTTTGGCTTGAAATCGTAAACAAGCCTAATTATTTTATTAAAGATACGCAGTGGCGTTAATTATGTCTTATTAGAGTCATATTACTGTGTGAATTACAATCAAGAGGTGTTCAGGGAAATGATAAAAAAAAGAAAACTTAGCTGTAGCTTATACTATACACTGTACAGCTCGTAATTACCACATCCAACTGTTTATTTACAGCATTGAATTATAAACGAACCGATACTTCCTAAACGTGTGGAACAAATTCAGTGAAGGCACATCTCCGTGTTTACATACAGTTTTGAGAAACCGAGATTCCAAACAATACAATGTATCAGGCACCTGTTAACAATGTTTATCTAGAAACGCATTTATCGTCCCTTGGGAAGCATGCACAGAAGGACTGATGAAGGGAAGATACGTGTTTACGTCTTCAAAACGATAAAGGACTATTACACCCAACTAGCACGTCAGAATTCATTAGGAAGACGTCATCCAATGTACAGTAGTGTAGAAAGCACCAATATGATTTATGAGTTATAAAACCAAGCGAAAAGCGATTTAAACCAAACTGTCAGTGGATAAAAGCATCAGAAAGAACTATAGAAATACTTGAACAAAACAGGTTATATGTACAATTTATCATCGACAATGAGCTGTAGTAATAAGATGAAAATCAGAGCCTGTCTACATATCAAATTGTGCTAAGAGAATTATATAAAAAAACACGCGAAAAACTGTATACGAAATTAAATATAAAAAAGTCGACAGGAGCAGTCAGGTTTCATGTTTTATCAAAGAGAGACAATAATTTAGGTTTCATTTTGTAAAGTAAAGACAAGAATCAGGTTTCATTTTGTAAACGGTATACAATAATTTAGGTTTTGTTTGCTAAAAGGAACTACAATGACTCAGGTTTTATTTCGTAAATAAAAACAAGGATTCTGGTTTTGTTTTCTATATAAAAAAAAGAAGGGATTCAGGCTTTATTTATTACATTTACGACAAGGATTCAGGTTTTATTTACTAGATTCACCACAAGGATTCGGGCTTATTTGTTTTTGAATCTCGCTCAAAGCTACACGAGGGCTATCTGCGCTAGCCGTCCATAATATAGCAGTGAAAGACTAAAAAAAAAGGCATTTAGTCATCACCACCCACTGCCAACTGTTGGGCTACTCTTTTACCAACGAATAGTGGGATTGATATTAACATTATAATGCCCCATAGCTGAAAGGGCGAGCATGTTTAGTGTTACGGGGATTCAAACCCGCAACCTTCCAATTACGAGTCGAGTGCCTTAATCAACTGGTCATGCTGGGGCTATGTCTGTGTATCTGTTCCTTATACGTTTCCGCATTTTCTGACCAATCAGCACCAAACTTGACACAATGATACAGGATGACGTGAGTGAGGTCATGATGGGAGTTGTACCAACCATTTAATTCTATGGATAGAATCCTTAAAAACAGTGTATCTTTCTTTTGAGTATTGGTACCTTTATACATTTTTATTGCATTTTTAATGTTTATTATGTTAAATAAAAAATATAAACACGATTTCCTATCCTTTGTTACAAACGAGTTTTTGTTCAACGAAGGGATGCTCTAGTTGTTGTTTGATGATATGAAACGTACAAAATACACATATGCATGACAAGCACTGAAACGTTCGCTGTATTGTATGAGTTACTCAGCTTTAGGCATAAATGAGATGCTAGAAACATAAATGGTGATCTCTTTGTGTACAGCGGTATGTCTGTAGACTTACAACCCTAGAAACCCGTGGTGGGCAGAGCACAGATAACCCATTGGGTAGCTTCGTGCTTTTAATTTTACAGAAACTCGTTGTGTACAACGAATTAAAACAATCGCAGTAAACGGGTAAATTCCACGTTTTTTTACTTACATTCATTTGCCAGTTTTCTGGTACTGTGTCTGACAATGGTAATGGCGCAGCAGCCGAACTTTGCACAAAAAAAAAAAATGTGAAATGTAAATGTTTATTATATATCTATTAATTTTTATTGTCGTTACTATCCTCAAAAAATAGAATTCAAAAGTACGACTTGACCGCAAAGGTGATGTGGGCTCAGGGGCTAATAATTTTTGTGAGCTTTACATCCAATATAATTTTACATAGAATAAAATTATCAAAAGGTCTCCGTTAAGACCATGGGCCCTGGGGCTGAGCTCTTTTTATCCCCTACTTAAATATACTACTGCTTGAACAATGAAAGCTTGCATTGTACTAGAAAGCGTTATGTCCAAAATGTCTGATAAAAAATCACTTAAATTTCGAGGATTTTATTTTCCCAAATTTCTCCTACTTTGTTCATTTCGGATTAAAAAAATTATAGATGCATAAAAATAGAAGATTTTATCTATTTTTTTGTCTCCCACAAGTCATTGTCCAAGAGGTCTTTCTCTTAGTACTGGAACACTCCAGTTGGGCCAAACGAAGAAAGTCAAAAGGTTCTATTTACATATGCAGACATTAAAAGTTATTGATAAGTTTTGGTATGGAACGAAATAACTATTTCATTGTTTTAATAAACGAAATATTCAATTTGTATTTCATAGTAACATTTATTCCCATATTTCCAAATTAAAGATGAGTTGATATTGTCTTAAGTGACCAGGTGATCAGGGCGCTTGACTCGTAATCTGAGGGTCGCGAGTTCGAATCCCCATCACACTAAACATGCTCGTCCTTTCAGCTGTGGGGCCTCATAATGTTAAGATCAATCCAACTATTCGTTGGTAAAAGAGTAGCCCAAGAGTTAGCGGTGGGTGATGATGACTAGCTGCTTTCCCTCTAGTCTTACACTGCTACATTAGGGACGGTTAGCACAGATAGCCCTCGTGTAGCTTTGCGCAAAATTCAAAAACAAACAAGACATTAGTCAAAATGCACATGACCCTTCAGGGTACATATGATTACCCAAATCGCGAGAGAGAGAGATCTTAAGTAAAGCTAGCCCTTAAAACTACGAAGTGCTCTTAAGTCTTGATTTTTTCATTATGATTTCGTCAACTTTTGAGGCCTTTATCGCTTTCGTTTGCTATTACCACTCTTAAGATAACGAAAGACAATGTTAAACTTTCGACTGATTCTTATAATTAACATCTTAGGGTAAAAGAGAGGTGGGATTATTTCTTCCATTACATGGTACTTATGTTTTACAGTGTCTAAAGATTTTATTTATTCTTCTGTGTTTTCTAAATCTCAGAAGTTTTACCAAAGGTGAATGAAACTAAAACCATCCAGAAAAAAAATTCGTTCGTATGATCTCCTCTGCATCAATGGTTCTCAACTTCATGCTTATTAGTTGCTTGTTAGTTTAATCAATGAACCTAAATAAAATCTGACACGATTGACAAAAATATATCTTCAGATTGTTATTATTTGCTGAAATAATAATAATGTTTTTAATTAGCTAATTTTTCTTATGTTATGTCCTTTCAAAGGCTAATAATCATGAGGATTCAAACTCAGGAAAATAAACACGCTGAAATAAATAATACATTTCTGTCGGGAACCAATAAGATTATCAATTGATATTAAGTTCGTTCAGATTATTCGTTTACTTACATTCCGTTAGGTGGCATCATAATAAGAATTCTTGTGCTTTCTTGTAGCAAAGCCACATCGGGTTATCTGCTGAGCCTACCGCGGGGAATCGAACCACTGATTTTAGCCTTGTAAACCCGTCGACTTACCGCTGTACCAGCGAGGAGTATAAGAATTCTTACGATGTGTTTATTAAAAGGAAACTGACAGTCTCAAAATACACAAAAAAACAACGAAACATCATAAAATATAGCTAGAAATAAAACAGTAACACTAAGCAACCTGTCTTTATGCTGTATGTTTTATAACCTGCGGTCTTTCAGTTAAATGTTTAAAACTTATCACACCATTCGCTCTAACAGTTTATTATAATTCATTCAGCACAGAGGGCGTGGGACAAATCTCCTTATGCTCCTTCTCATGAGGCCCGGCATGGCCAAGCGTGTTAAGGCGTGCAACTCGTAATCTGAGGGTCGCGGGTTCGTATCCCCGTCGCGCCAAACATGCTCGCCCTTTCAGCCGTGGGGGAGTTATAATGTGACGGTCGATCCCACTATTTGTTGGTAAAGGAGTAGCCCAAGAGTAGGCGGTGGGTGGTGATGACTAGCTGCCTTCCCTCTAGTCTTACACTGCTAAATTAGGGACGGCTAGCACAGATAGCCCTCGAGTAGCTTTGTGCGAAATTCAAAAAACAAACAAACAAACATTCTCAAATTTAGTAAATAAGGCACTTGACTCATAGTCTGAGGGTCGCGGGTTCGCCCTCGTGTAGCTTTGCGTGAAATTAAAAAACAAAACAAAGCAAGCAATACACAAATGTACTGACGTTTATTTATATAGATTTGTTGTTTGGTGAATTACAACACTCGTTTTCTGTTTGTTTGTTTTTTAGATTTTATCTCTAAAACGAATTCTACATCAACACATTATGCGGTTTCTAAATGAAACCATTCAATGTTTAATGATTTGAGTTTATTTTTATTAAGCAAGGTTTCAACTTCGTCACTGCAGTTGTCTTAGGCTAGCGGTTACGTGACAAGAACCAAGTTCTGAGAGTAGTCTACATATGCTAGTATGTAGGAAATAATTATATATCTTAATATTATAATAACAAAATTCGACGTAATACAGGACAACAGAAAACGTTTATAAAGCGAACTTTTTTAACAACATAGTTTGCATTAATTTATAAAAGCAAGTCAGTTAAGAACACGGAACACGTAGCGAATGGAATATATATATATATATAAATCCTAATTTAGAACTGATTATTCCAGTACGTTTAAAGCAAAATCCGGGTATGTTCCATTTCAATACCCCTCGGCGTCACTCCTGTTGTTTTCCGAAAGCACTCGAGTTTTAGAACTTTTGAATAAAAAGACTTATTTTAAAGTCAACATTTTTATCCTAAGGCGATGTATTTTCAAATGGGATTTTGTATCTGGTTTTCCAATAAATATAAGATAGATTTTTATCTGGATTATATGTGCAAGATCTACAGGACAACTTAATACGATTTATAAGATATTTCGTACTATATTGTATTTTATGAGCTTATTTCTGTATCAGATCTAAATTGATATTTTCCAAAAATATAGAACAATTAACGTGATTGTCTATCGTAGAAATATATTACATGACAATCAAAAGTATGTCGGGCATACTAAAGAAGAATATATATATACTCTTCAAAACAAGAAACGCAAAAGGGATATTTTTGTTATTTTAAAGAGAAATATATGTAATAACGTTACAAGCTCAGAGTATGTGATGTTACACGTGTTAAGGCACTGATTGTCAGACCAAAATGACAATAAAAGTTGTGCACTTTGTAAACGGAGGAAAACATCCGATTTTTCGCCAAAACGCATGCGTGTCCAATAAATTTGTTTGAGAGATCTGCATGTTCTGCAAGTGCAACATGTGCAAAATCCCTATAAAAGTGACGGGTTCTCGGTTTCCATAGCTCAGTGTTAAGCCACCGACACGCAATACAGTTACGCCAACACTGACTGAAGCACAACGCAACAACGCCATTGGTCGCTTGGAAGCAGGCGAATCTCGATCAGATATTGCCAGAGCTGTGAATGTCCACCCAAGCACCATCACAAGGCTATGGAATCGTCACCAACAACATGGATCAACTCGTGACCGTCCACGATCTGGCAGACCTCGCAACATCCGGTTACGTCACCTTCGGGATAGGACCACCACTGCGACGTTTACTGCCTCAACCATACTAGGGCTGCGTAGGATTTCCGATCAGACCGTACGCAACCGTCTACGAGATGCAGGAATCCGACCTCGACGTCCAGTCAGAGGTGTCATCCTCACCCAGCAACATCGTCAAGCACGGCTGCAATGGACTCAGGCACATCGGGTATGGTATCATCGACGATGAAGGCATGTTTGGTTCAGCGATGAATCACGTTTTATGCTTCGTAGGCAGGATGGGAGGACCCGTGTTTACCGTCGCCGAGGTGAGCGTTTTGCAGCAAACTGTGTGCAGGATGTTGACAGATTTGGTGGTGGCAGCGTCATGATGTGGGCTGCCATCGCCTACAATGCCAGAACAGACCTTTTGCACATTCGAAGGAATCTTACGGCTCAACAATACGTCGACGAGATTCTTAGGCCCCATGTGCAACCCATCATGGTGAACGTCAACGACGTTTTTCAACATGACAACGCCCGTCTTCACACAGCCCGACTCACCACTGTCTTCTTGAGACACCACAACATCACCGTTTTTCCCTAGCCCTCCAGATCACCAGATTTAAACCCCATCAAACATCTTTGGGACGAGTTGGACCGACGTCTGTGACGGCGACAACCTCAACCGCAGACTCTACCTCAGCTTGCAGCAGCTTTGCAGGCTGAGTGGACAGCCATTCCACAGGATGTGATTTGTCATCTCATCGCTTCCATGGTTGGAGATTCCAAGCAGTTATTGATGCTCACGGGGGGTATACTCGTTATTGACGTTGAGTGACGTTAAACTTCAACTAGTGAGCGTGGACTTCGCCTTTGCAGACTTTGGATGTTCAGACTTTGCAAAGTTTCACACATGTCATACAGAACTACCCGGAATAAACTTGTTAACAATTTGTCTCATATTTTGCCTTTTGCGTTTCTTTTTTTGAAGAGTATATATATAGACATAGCAGTTGTCTACTGGATGTTTCACGACGTCACACGTTGTTGTGAGGATTTCAATAAAAGTTGATATATTAAATAAAGAAGTTCCCCTCTCAGTGATCAAATTTCAATGGATAAGTTTGTTACGAATTTCGCGCAAAGCTAGCCGTCCCTGATTTAGAAGTGAAAGACAAAAAAAAGGCAGCTAGTCATCAGTACCCATCGTCAACTCTTGATCTGCTGTTTTACCAATGAATAGTGGGATTGACCATCACATATAACGCTCCCATGACTGGAAGGGTGAACGTCTTTGGTGAGACAGGGATTCGAGCTCGCGAACCCTGATGTTGTACGTAGTACGTGCACCATTCCTGATCGCCTGCATTCAGTACTTGAAGTCAGTGGAATAAAGAATGTGCGAGGCTTGAGTATATTTGCTAGTTTATTAAAAATAGTAAAAGTCCAGCATTTAAATGGACTTTAGACGAAGATAACAAATAATTAAAAAAGTAGATTGTTTGAGTTAAATGAGTAACGTCACACACCGCCAACTATGAGTCACTAGTGTCTGACTTACAATTAGGATTTTAACAGTCACTCTTATAACGCAGTCATTGTCCCGAAGCAAGCAGAGCGATTTTTTGTTTTGTTTTGTAATGGGACGAGAGCTTCGGATCCACAGGCCAGCACGTTAACCGTTGCGTAAAGGACAGACTTCACAGGTTATATCAGAAACAAATTTTAGTGTTGCATTATCCGTTTTAACTTGTCCCTGCCCCCAATGAAACCAGAAACAATAACAACTAAACATTTATAAGGCGTACTCATCTTCACCACAAACCGAGATCTGAAAGTTGAATGAAGTTTCAAAGAACGTCTAAATTATTTGATTGGTAGGAAGAATATGACATCATTACTTCAAAGAAATAAATCTCGAATGTCGTTCTCGCTAAATAATCTATTACAACGCTGAAAAGTTATTTCTATTGCTGAAGACGTCTCGAAATACCATCCTGCATGGCCATGTGGTTAGGGCTCTCGACTCATCATCTGAAGGTCGCGCGTTCAAATCCTCGTCACATCAAGCAGCCTTTCAGCCGTGGGGGCGTTATAATGTTACGGTCAATTCCACTATTCGTTAGTAAAAGAGTAGCCTCAGATCTGGCGGTGGGTGTTGATGACTAGCTGCTTTCTCTCTAGTCTTACACTGCTAAATTAGGGACGGTCAGTACAGATAGCCCTCAAGTAGCTTTGCGCCAAATTTTAAAATAAATAAACAAGTCATCCTGCGTGAAGCAATTTCTCAACTGATGTAACGTTTTCAGTAAAATACGACTTACTCGAAACTGTACGCGATTTCGTTAAAAAAAAAAAAAAAGAGTCCGGACTCGTTAAGTGGAAATACCGAGCCATGTAATGAAGGTAACGTTGAAATTGCTGGTCAGACCTAGCATGGTGTAGTGGTTAGGATCTTGAACTTCTAGTAAGAGGGTCGCTAGTTCGAATCCCCGTCACTGAGCTTACTCACCCTTTCAGCCGGAGGAGCATTATAATGAGACAGTCTATTTGTTGGAGTTGGCGTTGAGTGCTGTTAACTAGCTGTCTTCCCTCTAGTCTATCACTGCTACATTAGCGCAGATATACAAAGATTTAACCAGTTTATGTTTAGATGTTTAAGGCTTGTTTTATGTTTTATGTGCTCCAAACGTGAAATAGAATGTTGTACATAGAGAGAGAATTTAATAAAGTTCTATTACTAAAGATTTACCTTAAACAGATACAAACGTTGTGAAACTTGTTATAACGTCAAACCTTGTCGACTTGACTATCAATTGACGACATTGTGAAAACTGTTATAACATACGGGCTTCAAAGAGTCCAGCGGAACATAAACGTTCGGATATAAATAAAGTTCCAATGTTGTATTTTAGTATTTAATGTTAACGTGTCTAAAGTATTGACAAAACCATTTTAACCTACGTACACCGCAATGACTGATTTCTAGATAACTCCTTATTAAGTTGTAAAGTGATTCAAAGTAGCGAACAAAATGGGACTCAAAACGACTCAAAGATAACGTGGATTGGACACGATGTAAACTGGACGATACTTACCGTTTGAAGTCGTCGCTCCGTCCTTATCGCGTGCAGTACCATAGAGTTTCCAATGAAGGTGAGAAGGCTTAAAACATATAAACTCAGACCCATAGGAACAGCTACGGCAGGGTTATTCAGATATCCACTACTCGGAGAAACTTCTCGGCTATCTGAGATATCGTTCGAAGTCGGAAAAGAAATATTTCGGGTAACATTGTTCAAAAACATTGGGATTACGTTGTTATTTCCTCCAACTGACGTCATGTTGGACATCCAAGAGCTAGAGAGGTCCGGTATGGACCTGTTGGGAGCGAAGTGTTCATCCTTGATGATAAACAGAAGAACGCCATCCTCCCAGGTCCCACGGTAAGTAATATTTGACAGACCTTCGTCTAGTATGTACTCTACCGCATTTGTGACGTCACTCATGGTGTTAATTTGTTGAATGAAAAGATGTAATTCGTTAATGAAGACACAGGATGATTCACATACTTCAGACGTTACGTTAATGTAAGAAGGAAAGTAGAACGTGTTTTACAAAATCACATCTTTAAAGTGTCACATCTATATACCCGGGGAACGAGAATACGGGAATAGCCATTGAACATTTAGAGTAAATCTTTCGGAATATCTAGTAGAGAAAGAAGTAAGCCTAAAATATATCGCTTTTCTAGGGATATTTTGAAAGTTATTAGTTTTGTATTACTTTAACGGAACACAAAATGGTATCTGAACACTCTGTACGAAATGTATCTGAAGTTTATCTGCTCCGCTAACAGGAGCAGGTCTGTGGAACGGATGACTCCGTGCGGTGGACTCTGTGTTCTAGAAGAGCAAATACTGTTTTATCGATTGGGTTTTCGAAATGCCGAGCGGGATGCGCCGCATGTTTATCATCTTAATTTACAGATGTCTTAGTTGAAGTGTATCACCTTAATGAACAGATGTCTTAGTTGAAGTATATCAGCTTAATTAACAGATGTCTCAGTTAAAGTGTATAACCTTAATTTACAGATGTCTCAGTTGATGTGTATCACCGTAATTTACAGATGTTTCTGTTGAAGTGTATCACCTTAATTTACAGATGTCTCTGTTGAAGTGTATTACCTTAATTTACAGATGTCTCTGTTGAAGTGTATCACCTTAATTTACAGATGTCTCTGTTGAAGTGTATTACCTTAATTTACAGATGTCTCTGTTGAAGTGTATCACCTTAATTTACAGATGTGTCTGTTGAAGTGTATCACCTTAATTTACAGATGTCTCTGTTGAAGTGTATTACCTTAATTTACAGATGTGTCTGTTGAAGTGTATCACCTTAATTTACAGATGTGTCTGTTGAAGTGTATCACCTTAATTTACAGACGTGTCTGTTGAAGTGTATCATTTTAATCTACAAATATCTCAGTTGAAAGCAAGTGCTTCTTCATCATATGCAAAATATTATCACAAATAACACTTACTGTAACATATATACATTACTGGTGAGAAAAACAACGTTTTTATAATATTCAAGCAACTCCTCTCATCAACAATAATTGGTACTGTTTCTAACAAAGTATACATAAAGTTACCAACAATAACCAGTATTGTATCTACCAAAGTATACATAAAGTTACCAACAATAACCAGTATTGTTTCTAACAAAGCGTACATAAGGTTACATACAATAACTGGTATTGTATCTAATAAAATATACATAAAGTAGAGAAAAGGTAATTAATAGACAGTACCAACTGCCAGCTGTTGAAATACTCTCGTCTGACGAAATAACGTGATTTGATTTGGGGCCTTGAAATACTCTCGTCTGATAAAATAATGTTATTTGACCTTCAGTCTTGAAATACTCTCGCCTGACGAAATAGCGTGATTTGACCTTCAGTCTTGTAATATTTTTGTCTGAGCAAATAGTGTGATTTGACCTTTAGTCTTTTAATAAAGTCAAAACTCCAAAGTACGGAGCGCATTGTCTTTTGCAAAATCGGCTCGCGAACTATAAATTCACGGATTCATAAGACAAGATTTTAATACAGCCATAGTATTTTGATTTTTATATCGCAGAAATCTTCTTGGTTCCCATATACCTGTAGACTCACCAGCACGTGCCGATAGAAGCAACAGGAATAATTTTTAATTAACGCTTGCGCAAAGTTATTTTGCTTATATATACATATGTCGATCAGAAAATATTACTGGATGAATGCAAGGAATTACTAACATATTTCTTACAGTTATTGGTGTAAATTTCTAAGTTACGAGCGCTAGTTTCGAAGAAAGTTCTTTTGAAAATATTAATAACGTTATTATCTTATAGAAATTAACCGGATTATAAATATGCAGATCAAAGCAAGATTCGTTCAGCTGAGTAACTCTAAATCGTCATCCGGTGTTGACGTGAAACTAAATCACTTGATAATCCTTGATCAACGAAATTAAAGTGTTAATTATCTTAACGTTGCATACAAGCTTATTACTATTTGTCACGTAGTGTAGAACCAGGATGTAGTACAGAACTAAGATCAAGTGTAGAACTAGGATGTAGTGCAGAACTAAGATCAAGTGTAGAACCAGGATGTAGTGCAGAACTAAGATCAAGTGTAGAACTAGGATGTAGTGCAGAACTAAGATCAAGTGTAGAACCAGGATGTAGTGTAGAACTAAGATCAAGTGTAGAACCAGAATGTAGTGTAGAACTAAGATCAAGTGTAGAACTAGGATGTAGTGCAGAACTAAGATCAAGTGTAGAACCAGGATGTAGTGTAGAACTAAGATCAAGTGTAGAACCAGGATGTAGTGTAGAACTAAGATCAAGTGTAGAACTAGGATGTAGTGCAGAACTAAGATCAAGTGTAAAACCAGGATGTAGTGCAGAACTAAGATCAAGTGTAGAACCAGGATGTAGTGCAGAACTGAGATCAAGTGTAGAACCAGGATGTAGTGTAGAACTAAGATCAAGTGTAGAACCAGGATGTAGTGTAGAACTAAGATCAAGTGTAGAACCAGGATGTAGTGTAGAACTAAGATCAAGTGTAGAACTAGGACGTAGTGCAGAACTGAGATCAGATGTAGAACCAGGATAAAGTTTAAAACCAGGATACAGTGTAGAACCAGGATAAAGCGTAAAACAGGATACAGCGTAGAACCAGGATAAAGCGTAAAACAGGATACAGCGTAGAACTAGGATAAAGCGTAAAACAGGATACAGTGTAGAACCAGGATAAAGTGTAAAACCAGGATACAGTGTAGAACCAGGATAAAGTGTAAAACCAGGATACAGTGCAAAACCAGGCTAAAGTATAAAAGCAAAATACGGTGTAGAACCAACGTAAAACGTAGAACTCGGATAAAGTGTGAAACCATAATAAAGTGCAGAACGAGGATGTAGTGTAGAGCAAAGATATACAGCATAGAACCAGGATATAGGTTGAGAACAGGATATTTTACTAAAAGGGTGAAACTAAGATAAAGTATATTTCTATCCTCACTAACCCCATTAGGTCTTCTCCAAAATCACAAAACCCCTAGCTCCATTCAGTGCCAAACATTTCTAAACTCTGAACGTCACCATGTTTTTAAACGTAGCGTTTCTTCTATTTTCACGTGTGTCTGACTTGATGGAGATTTCAGGTATAAGTCCTGCGACTTTGAGCTCAGAGTGAAAGAAAACTGACAGTGTTTATTAAGAAATTTCTTTTCACTTCTATATAAAGCCTGCCGCAAGAGGGCTCACGTACAAAAAAAAGTTAATTCAACTTTGTAAACTAAGTTTATATTTAATTTCTTTATGGATCTCTAATCACTTTTTACAAACTCTATCAATAAAACTAATGTATTAATCAAGGCGTTTAAATTGTTTTTGATATACAAAGTAAGACCAGAGATCTGCTGGAACACGTATTACTTTAAACACTTTGTAAACATTTATTACTGAAACAAAATGGCGAGACTGTATTTACCTGTCACTATTTTATTTGTAGATTTACTTTTAGCAATGTAAGAAGATAATACAAAGTTCGTTATTGAGTCGATAGTTCGTTCCCCAAATTGTATTTCAGCAAAATATGACAAGTTAATTCATTTTATTTTATTGTAAGAATTTAACGTCACTAATAACTTACATTTCGTGTTGTGAATTTTGTTTGTGTTTGTTTGTAACTAAGCACAAAGCTGCACATTGGCTATCTGTGCTCTGCCCACGACAGGTATCGAAATCCGGATTGTAGCGTTGTTAGTCCGCAGACATGCCGCTGTGCCACCAGGGGGCTTGTGTTAAAGGCGTTTCATTGATTGGAACGAGTCGATCGACCATCATCTCAAAAAGTCGTATTGGTACAGAATCTCACATTCTCACAGGAAAGCGTCCCCCAGTGGCACAGCGGTATGTCCGCAGACTCGTACGGCTAGAAACCGGGTTTCGATACCCCCTTGTGCAGCTTTGTGTTTATCCATTTAAAACTGTAACATACATATGCATTAGTTTTAGTGACACTTTACAGCTAGTTTTGTAACGTCAGTGTGTAAATCCATTTAAAACTGTAACATATATACATTAGTTTTAGTCACATTTCACAGATAGTTTGTCGTTTTTAGTTCGGTGTGATCACAGTTTGGAAAATCTGTTCAAATTCTATAAGTTGATGCTTCATTATTTCTGTGTATTGATTTTCATTGGATAAAGACTTGCAGTAGAGTTAGGTCACGTATTGTTGAAACAAACACAACTGAACTGTTTCACCAGAGGCTTGGATATACAACCATGTATAATAGTTTCAAACACTCGACAAAGAACAAACGTTTCAGCATGGCATCTGTTTCTGTTAATCCTACAAACAAACTCAGCATGCCGTCCAGTCATATAAGGAAATAACATTGTTTTTTCTCATGTAAATAAATAACTAATGTTACGTTTAAATAACATGACTGCCATGTTGTAAAGTTGTACAATCTAATCAAGTGTACAATTTATCACATATTATAGATCTGTGGAAAAAGAGAATCATATGTATAATGGGCAATATATATTCAAAGTTTAAAACTTTCATTTATCACATCAGATAGCCCAAAGTGGCTTTACTCTCACACAACTAGATATTATGTTTTGTATAGTCATATAATCGTTCTTGTCTTATCAAAACCATCAAGATGAAAACCCAATGAGAGGGACACTAAGAGATTATTTTGCATTTTATATACAAGGACTAAAAGCATATCTGTTACACAAAACTACAGTTCATTCATGAAGTCGTGTTCGTCTCGAAAGAACAATAGGTTTTAGTGTTCATGTCACGTGCAGATACGCGATTGTTATTTTTAATACGAATACACTAAACAGAGATTCTGGTGGAAATATAAACAGGAAGAATTTCCGGCTCCCATGTAACCAAGTTCTGTTGGTGACCCTGAGTTACCGAAACTCAAAACAGCTGCTTCAGACATCGACGTTTGCGGATCGGTAACTTTGGAATACATATCTATATGTTCTTATGAAACGAACAAAATATTTAGGGAAGCTACTTTATGTCTCTTTATGAATAGCATGGAAAACATAGAAGAAACTAAGTATTGACGTAATGAATAATGCGTTCAAGTATCGATTACTAGCTGATAATCGTGACAAATCATAGCACAACAAAACTGATTCGTGTCTCTTACCTAAACATGTCGTGACAATCGACCAGATTAGACTACTGTCGTGGTATTCAACCTGCCGATTCATGTCTGATAGTATTCACATGTCCTTAGAAAACCATAGGAAATTAAGAACCCACATGATTAATATTGTACCGAAATCTACATTAACACAGTTAATACACGAGCTTGTGTTTCTTTTTAACACAGTGCATCTTAATGGAGAACAGTGTGTTGTTTGATATATAAAGGTTTTCTACACAGCACATTTAATTTCTTATATATAAAAGCAATGAAAGATAAATTGTTCGCCGCTTAAAGGTAACAAGGGTAACAGTAAAACTCACATCATGATGTTAGAGAAACACATTGGTTCAAGACGTCTTAATATAAAAACCATGTAACTCACTTTCAAAAGGTGGACATTTTTTCTTCAGCTGCAAGCTATTAAGTAAAGTTGACTTTTACAGTGTGACAGTTAAGAACAACCCAATGTCTCATTTGCTAAGAGGAACTTCAGATATTATAATGCAGATGTTTGCACTGAGGGGTAACGATATACCTGCCATCTATCATTGATTTCAACTTAGTAAGTAATCTAAAAACTTAGCTATTCCTTAGCTAAGTTGGTATTTCCCATTACAAAGTTAACAATAACAACCTATTTGATAAAACAACAATTTTTATAAACGTTTGTTTAACTTCCTTTCTACAATTTTCATGAACGTGTTGATCGATTTTTAATCATCTCGAGCTTGTTGGGATAAGCTACTATAAACTATAACAATCTTTGGTGTTGTATGATTGTTGATTAACAGCTTTGTAGGTAAGGAAAAACCATAAGTGTTTCTCGTGGCATCTAAACCATGCTTTTCTCTCCAAGATAAAGACCATAATAAAAACCAACGTCGACAGAACAAAAAATAGTATAAGACACGACACATTAAAAAAAAGAAACCATAGAGGTAATTGGCGAACAACGAGATTTCTTGTTTCGTGAAACCGATTTACCTTGCTACAAAAACACCAGAATGTCTTTCTGGCACGTTTCTGGTGAAGTAAGGATGTCAGTTCATTTTCTCATTGTGGCACAACTAATGCACTCAAATAAATGGTGTGGCACGTGGAAAAGACCTTATGTGGTGTGGGTTTGCATAAAAGATGATACTAAAAATAATACCTACCTGTAACAAACAGAAAATAATAAATGTAACATCACATTCAATATATCAGGATTGGTCTTCGTCAGAGATAGTGATAACAATACTAGTAAACATGGAGTGATATAAAATAGCACTAAAACATTGTGGAGTGATAAAATATATCAGCAAAATATGATGAAGGGATATAAATATAGTCTTATAGTTTGATGGAATGGTAAAAAGAATATTAGTTTTTAGTTTTGGTTTCCTATTTGACTAAAGCAATTAAATGTCACAAACGAGTTTTGACTGTTTTTGTCTAATTCGTGAACTGAAATTAGGCAAAACTAGTTATCTTAATTAAGTTATCAAATTCACTATCGTAGCTAATAGGCTTTAGAATGGCAGTTTTGTAGTCCTAACAGCGTGTTGTAAAAATAGTGTAATTTAAAAATTTTAACTGAATGAAATAATGAAATGTTGTAATTTCAGTAAAATATTGTATCTGAAAGAATTTCGTTTTTATCGTTGAGAGCGAAGACATCCAACTGATCAAACAATACATTGTAATAATAATTATAGGTAACAATGATATGTTAAATTAGGTTACTCAGTAGCTAAGCTTGACCAGAATTAATGTTAATCAAATATCCCAGATAATACTCAGGTATTGTCTAAGTGCCAGTTTGTTTATCAGATTCTACTTGGTTAACTGCCAGTTCGTTCATCAGATATTACTTGACCAAGTGTCAGTTTGTTCATCAGATACTACTATGCCAAGTATCAGTTTGTTTATCAGATACTACTATGCCAAGTGTCAGTTTGTTTATCAGATACTATCTTTATTTCGGTGCTATTCACACCTTCACTCAAGCTGGATCCAACTAAGTTTTGATTATCAGACAAACTGTGTTATTTTAAGAAAACTCGCCTTCTTCCTCAACAGTTAACTTTCACTGGGATACAAAACCGAAACAAGAGTAAATTATCGCCCTGTGTACGTAGCAAACGGATACCGTCTCACGAGACTTTTGATAGAACGAGTTCGTTATTAACATACGTAAAGCTTGGAACTGAAATTCCACTCTGGCACTCGAATCTCTTAATTCGGATGATAATTTGAAGAGTCCTTTTCTAACACACTTCGACTTGAAATCCACATAAATAAGAACAGTGTCTGGGATAATAACACAGCTCTCACAATGAGGTGTTTGTGAAAGCCCAAGGGGTTGATCCCCGGATGGATGGTAGAAAGCAAATCAACTGCATGGTAAAACAATCGTCTGGATGTACGTGACAGGCCATGCAGGGAGGAACAAAACTAAACAGGAAAGGTGACGAGCTTGCAGGAGAAGTCCCTTTATCAGATCCCACACAACTGTACTGGCATGCTACGAACCTTTTCTGCACTTAAGACAACCACAAAATATCTTCACCAACGTTAACAGGAATGAGAGAACAAAGTACCATCTGGCGGCAACACCTGAAGAACCAGTGGAACAATTTACTTCTGGAAGGCTAACAGTCAGTCTGCCAATTAAAAATTAGTTTCGACTAACGCAGGTAACCCTTGTTTAACTTTAAAAGTGTAGTTAAAACAAGGAAAACTGGGTTATTTTACTGTTAAACTTATAAGTACATTGTTTTCAAAACAGTAATATAATATTTGTATTACTTTGAAACTATTCTATTTTATACAACTTTCTTTAAATAAAGTGAAATGATGTGAAAATATTCTGACAAAAATACGAAAACATTCGCCAGGCTACATTTTAACTTTTTCGAATATTTCTAATTTGACATACTTACCAGGTTAGTGAATTTCTAATTTTAATAAATGATTTCAGAATTGTTCCACGAACTGTATGTAAAATAGCCTACATATATTATGATAATAGGAGACGAACTACATCTACCACGTATACCACATTTATAACAATAGAAGGCGAATTACACCTATATAGCCTGCATATATTATGATAATAGGAGACGAACTACATCTATCTTAGCCTACATATATTATTATAATAAGAGACGAGCCACATCTACCACAGCTTGCATATATTATGGTAAGAGGATAGGAGATGAACTACATCTACCATATCCTGCATATATTCTGACAATAGAAGACGAACTATGTCTACCACATCTAGCACATTTACGATAATAGAAAACAAATTACATCTATCACATCCTACTTATATTACAATAATATAAAACAAACTACATCCACTACATCCCACATATATTATGATAACAGAAGACGAACCATATCTACCAAATTCTGCATATATTATGATAATAGTATAATAATTGTATCTAATATAGCCTGTATATATTATGATAATATAATATGAACTATATCTACCCCATCTGCATCCATTATGAAAATAGAATACGAATTATATCTACCGCAGCCTCCATATATTATGATAAAACGATAATGGCAGACAAACTGCTGTTGTCAGTATTTTGGGTGGGTGAGCAAAGCAACTAGGCTATCTTCGGCCAGTATTTTGGGAAGACAAGTAATTTATTTTACCGTAAAATAATATCTACCTATATCTGGTTGTCTGTCTATTCCTATTTACTACGGTACCCATCAATTATAAGTACGTATGTTTACTGGTCTGTAAAGATTTTTTTTTTTTTTGAATTTCACACAAAGCTACTCGAGGGCTATCTGTGCTAGCCGTCCCTAATTTAGCAGTGTAAGACTAGAGGGAAGGCAGATAGTCATCACCACCCACCGTCAACTCTTGGGCTACTCTTTTACCAACGAATAGTGGGATTGACCATCACATTATAACGCCCCCACGGCTGAAATGGGTTTGTAAAGAACATTGTTAATTAAGGTATATGATTCGCAATCTTCATTTAAGGCAAAAAGTACTCCACAAGCTTCGATTATGTATAACCCTGTTTCAGCTGTAAACCTAAGGGCTTATAATGCTAAAATAGGGTTTTGATACCTGCCGGAGGGGAGGAGCCCAGATAACCATTTTTGTAGTTTTCTGGATAAACAAACAAAATATCTAACTCTACTGATGAAAAAAAGTCTGGTAAAACTGTTTTAAATTCTGTTACACATTAATTTTAAATAGCTGATTTAAATATCATGTTATTATTCCGTGAAGAATAATGTAGGTGATAAACATAAATAATTATTTTTCTTTCTTTTTGTAGTTCGTTAGGAAGCCAATTCTTCAACCTCGGTAGTTAGGGTTCGTTACGAAGCCTATTTTTCAACTTCAGCAGTTAGGGTTCGTTGCGAAGCCTATACAAAGTGGAAGTACAACTAAAAATATCTTACTCGACAATGTGTGCTATTAAACATTATGTCTCGTCTTTGATTACAAAATTTCACATGACGTTACAAAACGAAGACTTCATACAAAACTTTACTAGAAATTACAAAACTTTGTTTCCAACCTGGCAGACCAAACGTAAACAATATACAAACGATTGAGTTAAACGGTCATTTTTCCTTTCTTACTCAAAATATAATTAGTTTGTCAGATTTACCGACACTTTTCTTTGAAGTTTAAAAGTTTTAACCTAGACATCAGATCAAACAATATCATCGTCTTAGTGTTGGCCCCGCATGGCCAGGTGGGTTAAGGCGTTCGAATCGTAATCTGAGGGTCGCAGGTTCGAATCTTCGTCACACCAAACATGCTAGCCCTTTCAGTCATGCGAGTGTTATAATGTAACGGTCAATCCCACTATTCGTTGGTAAAAGAGGAATCCAAGAGTTGGCCATGGGTGGTGTGACTAGCTGCATTCCCTCTAGTTTTACACTGCTAAATTAGGGGTGGCTAGCGCAGATAGCCCTTGAGTAACTGCACGAAATTCAAAATAAACCAAACACAAACGTCTTAGTGTTAATCGAGTCTAATTAAGTATAGATCGGCGTTCATGCTAAACCTCGTGTCCTTTCAGTCTGCACTCTGACTGTGAGAAGTGTCGTTTGCTTCGGCTGAAAATGTTCACCATAAATTTACACTTAACGTCTTTGTCACGCTTTAAGGAACATAAAATGGTTGGAATTCGTTGTTCACTTGCAAAAAGATTATGCAGGCTGTAGTTTTGATTTAATTTACACTTAACGTCTTTGTCACGCTTTAAGGAACATAAAATGGTTGGAATTCGTTGTTCACTTGCAAAAAGATTATGCAGGCTGTAGTTTTGATTTAATTTACACTTAACGTCTTTGTCACGCTTTAAGGAACATAAAATGGTTGGAATTCGTTGTTCACTTGCAAAAAGATTATGCAGGCTGTAGTTTTGATTTAATTTACACTTAACGTCTTTGTCACGCTTTAAGGAACATAAAATGGTTGGAATTCGTTGTTCACTTGCAAAAAGATTATGCAGGCTGTAGTTTTGATTTAGACGTTTTGGACTGTTTTTATTTGAAGAGGATAGATGAAATTTTTAACGTCATATGGTGATCACTGGTTTTATTGGTTAGAATTTCCGGGAGAGTTTGGGAGAGTTTTATATGATATAAAACGTAAGTTAGGCGATTCTAGAGTTTGCAACTCCTCTTTAAGTTTCACACATTTACATATTATTTTCTTAAATTTGTTCTTTTTGTTAATTATATGTCTTTTTGATAATCTTTCGAGTTTTGATAATTTCCAGTAAATTTTTTTATCTCTCTCTTTGAATAAGTGTCGTCGTTTTTTTTGTCGTCTAGATTTCGTTTAATCAAAATCACCACCAAAGTTGTAAAATGATTTTTGTTATTATTCGGTAAAAATAATTACGAAATTTCCAGCCCACGTGATTGTAACGAAAGCGTTTTATTTATTCAACTTTAAGTTATACAATTTATCTTAAGTAACACTCACTGATAGGCCTAAGTACATAGTAGATGCTAAAACAATATCATTCACACGTCTCGTATTGACAGTATTTCCCCAATCTCTAATACTTCAGTGAGACACAAACTCAGTATTCACAAAACTGAAGAATTGTTTGTTTGTTTTCGAATTTTGTGCAAAGCTACTCGAGGGCTATTTGCGCTAGCCGTCCCTAATTTAGCAGTGTAAGACTAGAGGGAAGGCATCTAGTCATCACCACTCATCGCCAGTTCTTGGGGTACTCTTGGCCTTGCCGGGCCAAAACTGAAGAAACAGGAAAAAAAAAATACTATACAACAAACTCGCTAACTCGATAATCAAACCACCTCTACACACACAAAATCAAGGCTCGGCATAACCAGGTGGGTTAAGGCTTGCGACTCGTAATTTGAGGATCGCAGGTTCGCATCCCCGTCGCACCAAACACGCTCACCTTTTCAGCCGTGGGGGCGTTATATGTGACGGTCAATCCCACTATTCGTTGGTAAAAGAGTAGCCCAAGAGTTGGCGGTGGATGGTGAAGACTAGCTGCCTTCCCTCTGGTCTTACACTGCTAAATTAGGGACGGTTAGCGCAGATAGCCCTCGAATAGCTTTGCGCGAAATTAAAAAAACAACACAAAATCAATGAAAATATCAACATCAGTCTCGTCTGAGTCGCGATTTATATCGTTAAACTTATGTCCTACACTTTCTAATCAATTCTAGTCATTAGGTTTATTGAATGATACGTCTTGGGACACAAATATGATTAAATTTCCTGCAACCTATATTAGATTCAAAATTAACTACAGAGGTACAAGTACCTTATAATAGATTTTACATACTGAAAATGTAATCCCAGTTAATTTTCTTAACAACCGTGTGAAGGTGCTAGCACTTAATGGGTTACCAGATATTTAGAAACTTCTACAGTCGTTTCACTATCACTGACATGCCTCCGTAAGACAGATTTGAGGTGCCTTCAACCAAGCGAAAAATGTAAGATAGGAGTATACGTACAGAAGGAAATTGTTTGCTGATGGTGGGATGTTCATCTAGACCCTAACTGTGTATTACTGTGTGAGAAATAATGATATATCGATATTGGAAGCCAGTAACCACAAACCAAAACACGTGTTGTTAACATTAGTGGTGAAAAGCTGCCATGTTTGCGACAAACACCTCTCAAGCAAGAGCTAGGGTGCAGATTTAACACACGAACTGGTTTTACTTTATTTTTTAATACTATATCCTTATGGATTAGTTTCGTCCTTGTATTTACCATACAGACTGTTTTTGTTTTGTTTTTTATATCACGGGAACTTGATCCTACTTGTATATTTACCACACGAAATGGTTTTCTTGCCATATTTACTGCATGAACAGGATTATAATGCTATATTTACCGCGTGAACTGTTTTACTACTATTTTTACCACAAGAGCTGGTTTTTACTGTTATATTTATTAAAATAACTGTTTTTTTACTACCACATTTACCACAAGAGCTGTACTGTCACTTCATTCGATAAACTCAAAGAGAGAAGCTTATATTTTGTTTGACAACTAACGTGTAATGGGGTTAAATATGTTTATATAATTATACCCATGTTGTTTGACAACTAATGTGTAGTAGGGTTAAATATGTTTATATAATAAAGATCGTCGGGCTAAGAGGTCACTGAAATTGAATAGTAGTTAAGGTTATAGTTCATTTAACATCTGTGCACATCGTTAAGCATGTCCAATCTCTGAACATTTGTACTTGGATATTACTTGTTATGGTTCAGAACATAACCGTTTTATTAATTTTGCAACAAATACTCCGGAAAGAGTTACACATGTTATACCGTCCTCAATATGAAAAGTGTTATACACGACACATTTAGTATTCCCCTTGACGTAAAATCTATATTACATGTAGTACATTGTGCACTGCCCTCGCAGTACAAAAAACTGACCATATCGAGTACGTTAGAATTTTGTGTTGTAACAACAGTAATGAAGTACACTGTTTCAACAATATCTTTTATGAAACAATATAAACCATCTTTTACAAAACACATCATAATTTGGACCTAAGACTTCGAGTTAAAGAAACGTGAAAAGAATATTTTTTATATAAGGACACATTGAGACTTCCAAGAAACGCACATGAATATTGTTAACTACTGTTGTACATTTATAACCTTATAATAGATAACAATATTCATGTGGGTATGTTGAAAGTTTATAAATTTACAACAATAGATAACAATATTCATGTGGGTATGTTGAATGTACTACAATAGTTAACAATATTCATGTGGGTATATTGAATGTACTACAATAGTTAACAATATTCATGTGCGTTTCTTGGAAGCCTCGATGTCTCCTTATATAAAAATATTCTTTAACACGTTTCTTTAACTATTGTTGCACATTCATAGACTTTCAATATACCCATATTAATATTGTTATCTATTGTTGATATTGTTGTACACTTACAACATCTGAAGAACAAAAATTAACATTGAAAGTAAAGATAACTGACAACAACTCGTGGAGCTGGACTTGAACCAAGTATCTCTCACTAACCTGATCAGGTTTCTACCAGTGAAGTGCAATCCGTCCTTCTCGGTGTTCGCTTATAAAACTCTTTACTGTGAATACGATAGGTGCACAGCCCGTGTAATAAGAAGTTTGTTCTGACTTGCATTTCTTTTGAATCCCATTTAGCAATAACGAAGGAACAACAGTGAATATCAGATTTCTAAGTGAAAAAGTCTATACTCGAAAAGCGAATCCAAGACCGATGCTTGAACCTATGGTCTTTGATTCACAGAACCAGTGATTTAAAAATGAATTAAATGTTAGACAGAGCGAAATGTTAGACAAAAAACGAAATAAAGATTCTGCCTTCTGTAGAGGAAACATTACTTATATTAGATAGCAAAAAGACATTACACACTGGAAATAAAAGGTGTACATTTGTCATATGGATACAGGACAGAGATTTGTAAGATTTCCATTTTTTTTTTCTCAGCTGGAATTTTTTAAAACTAACTATTACAAAATAACAGACATTAAGAGCACAGTTTAATTATCCTACAAACACCATAACACAAACCAGTATATTCTTTATTTAACACGATAAATAAATGAGTTCATTCTTTATTTTAAAAAATGCGCAAAACCGACAATTTAAAGTGTAAAATTATCTGAGTAAAATGAGAAACTATTAATTTTGGTTGTTTTTCTTTTTAATTTAGCACAAAGCTACACGAGGGCTATCTGCGCTAGCAATCCCTAATTTAGCAGTGTAAGACTAGAGAGAAGGCAGCTAGTCATCACCACCCACCGCCAACTCTTGGACTACTCTTTTACCAACGGATAGTGCGATTGACTGTAACATTATAACGCCCCCACGGCTGAAAGGGCGAGCATGTTTGGTGTGACAGGAATTTGAACCCACAACCCTCAAATTACGAGTCAAGTGCCTTATCCACCTGACCATGCCGAGCGATAGAAACTATTAGCTAGACCAGTATGGTTCGATATGATAGAACTATGTAACTTCCAAAACAAACATACGACAAACCGTTGAACAAGGAGAAATGACTAGTTACATTTACCCATAGTCTGTTTAAAGTTCAGGTAATTTCTGTGAAACATGAGCTCCTCATACAAATGAGTTAAATGTTTTTAATTATATACTTTACAATCCGTTAACTAGGATGGGAGAAAGCTGATTATTTCTTTGTAAAACATTAATGCTGTAGAACACGAGAACGGATTCACGAGGTGTAAACGACCACTAACGAGGAATTTAAAATAATTGCTATATAAATACTTTCTTTTTCAGACATATGGTTCGCTACCGATTGGATTATAGTAACATGATATGTAATTAATAAACCCATTTAAAATTGAAAATCTCAACAGGTGACACCAATGGTACCTACTTGTAACTATCTTAGTTCCACCATTTTCAGTAATAAAAGATTGAACTGAAACCTACCAGGTATGGTGTTCGAGAAAACACATTTAGGCACTAAATGCAAGACCAGTGATATATAAATTTACCTCTTTCTCGGATGGTTGATTGTCATGAGCTCAGATGTATAAATAATACAATGTGATGTTTCGCCATTAGAAAACAAAAATCTTATTGTTTAGCAGTGAACATTTTTAGCCCCAAAAATCAGTTTAACATTTAATAGTGTATATTATTAGTCCTAAAAATCATTTTAATGTTTAGTAGTGAACGTTTTTAGTCAGAACCGATAGACTTAGTATAAGCCGAAAACTTTAGTATCGATAGAACCAGTAGACCTACTTAATATACACTGTAAACTACAATATCAATAGAACCGATAGACTTGATTATGAAATCATTTAAGTTTGATTCTTGACGAAGCATGGTTTTTATTAAGTAGGTAAGGGATATCTTACATATAAAGGATAGAAGGTATAAAGTATACTGCACAATTACCAAAGTACACCAAGCCAAACAGTTCCTGAACAGAAACGACCCACACGCTAGTGTATATTAGATTTAACCTCTGTAAAGGATAGACACATTGAAACATATTAGCTTGGTTTGTTTTTAATTTCGCGCAAAACTACACTAGAGCTATCTGCGCTAGCTGTCCCTAATCTAGCAATGTAAAACTAGAGGAAAAGCATCTAGTCATCACCACCTACCGCCAACTCTTGCTCTACTATTTTACCAACGAATATTTAGATTGACCGTCCCATTATAACACCCCCATGGTTGAAAGGACGAGCATGTTTGGTGTGACGGGGATTCGAACCCGCAACCCTCGGATTACGAGTCGAGTGCCTTAACCTCCTGGCCATACAAGGTCGAGCATATTACAGAAATATCAAAATGTTCCCGCACAGCAGTACTGCAGGTCTCCATGTTTTACAGATCTTACAAACTCAACCAGTCAAATATAAACGTTTCACAAGTATTTAGACTTACCCGAGACTATTAAACACTAAATATCGATTAAGCAGCAGGTCGCATCAAGTGCGATATGTTATCAAAAATGTTTTACTAGTAAATCCTCTGGTGGTTGGTTCTACACCTTTGAAGTGATTCTTATAGCGCCTCCTTTATTTTTGTATCTCAAGACGTTTGACCTTCTTAGATCATCTTCATTTAATCTGAAGATGACCTAAGAAGGTCGAAACGTTGTTCTCTACTTTATTTTAATACCCATACCAGCCGTTTTGAGATATATTATTACTTAGAGTTGGCTTATCGTCATCACGAATTCCTTTATTTTTGTTTACGTCATCAACTGCCATATTACCTGTACTTTAATTCGTATTTGTAACAAGTGCTATTCAAATATTATTACATTACGTATATACTTTATTTACTTTACTTAAGTTAAGCCTTATCGATTATCCATGATATCCAGTATATCTAGTGGATCCGCTGTGATCCAGTTCCGCTTCAAAGGTAATAGCGAATTCATTGACAGCACAATGTCTTGAAAAAAAACAACATAGTTTCTTCTTTTACAGATTGTTTAAGCAGAGTATTCATGATGAAACTTTGTTTTATCTGCTAACCTCTTTTTGTTTTTACCTATTTAATTATTTTTGTTCGTAGAAGGACACGTTAAAACATAGATTGCTAACGTGTAAGAGACTTACGATTAAGATGTTATAAGAAAAAGAGAAGAAAATCCACTTGTTGGTTGATAAGAATTTACCTTCTGAAGTTCCGAATCATGTAATCCAATCTCCTCTTCGGTAAGTGTGCTGCTAAAATAGACGTTCAGTAGAATGAAATGTCTTTAAGAAAAGAAATACGAATTTTGATACGGTGCGTACACATGTGACGGAAATAATTGAAGTTGACTGATGCTTACTCTTACTTAGCCTAACGTCAAGCGCGTGTAAGTAACGAATCACAAATTGATGATTCTCAAAACGTCTTCACCAGATGCCATATCCTCGCGTATTATATTCATATACACAATCAAAACTGAAACTAACGCAATTTTCATTAAAAGTGATATGGTTAAGGTTTAACTGCCAAAATATACAATAGATGTTTACATTAAAAATATATTTCAAATATTTTGAAGAAGAATAATTACTTTAAACAGAAAAACTTGTAAGATATCATGGTGTTTAATTTGGTTTGTTTTGAATTTCTCACAAAATTATACGAGGGCAATCTGCGCTAACCGTCCCTAATTTAGCAGTGTAAGACTAGAGGGAAGGAAGCTAATTATCAAGACCCACCGCTAACTCTTGGGCTACTCTTTTAACAACGAATAGTATGATTGATCGTTACATTATAACGCTCCCACGGCTGAAAGGGCGAGCATGTTTGGTACGAGGGGAATTCGTACCTGCGGCTCTCAGATTACGAGTCGAGCTTCTTACCCACCTAGCCACGCGGGGTCGGGTTATTTGATTCAGACAAAACAAATCGCGTTATTTTATTTCAATTTGGAGAAATACACTTTATAACGTTTTCATATTTGAGGGAGTTATGTTTGTTGTTAAGTGCAAAACGACGTAATGTGATACATGTGCCCTGCCCATTATGGGGATGGAACCCTGGATTTTACATTTTAGAATCGGTCACTTGCCCCTAACCCACTGGGAGATGAATGTATGAGTCACCAAGTGTAACTCTGTGATCCGATTAAGTTAAATAGTTATTGCTTTAGCGTAAAAATACACAGTGATTTGTCTGCGCTGTGCCAGTAAACCCACAGCCTCTGCTGTGTTCACCACATGAAATTGAACCCCCAATTTTAGCGTTGTAAGTCCGTAATCTTACCACTGTCCCACTGGGGTACAAGTTTTTTTCGTTTTCTAAATTTCGCTCAAAGCTACACGAGGGCTATCTGCGTTAGCCCTCCATAATTTAGCAGTGTAAAAATAGAGGGAAAGTAGCTAGTCATTACTACCCATCGCCAACTCATGGGCTACTCTTTTACAAACGAATTGTGGGATGGATCGTCACATTGCAACGTCACCACGGCTGAAAGTGTGAGCATGTTTGGTGTGACAAGAATTTGAACCCATAACCCTCAGATTACGAGTCGCGCGCACCCTAACCACCTGGGCATATCGGGCCAATGTTTGTCGTTAAGCACAAAAGTACATATTTGGTTACCTGCAATATGCTCACCATGGGCGTAAGCATCCAAATTTTAATTATTCGCGTTCTATCCACCGCATGGAATCTAACCCTGAATTTTAGCGTTGTAAGTGCGTAATCTTAGCGGTGGCCCACCGACGTATCTTCAAGTCAGAAAAAAACGTTCTTTATGAAACTGTTTCATTCTAGTAAGTAATTCTCATATTATTTATGCTCTTTATTCTATTTTTACTTCCTGTTGGTTCTTTCTTAGTTTTTATTTTTCTCAACAAAAGAGATATTTGGATGAAATATTTTCCATGTTTTCTTCCGACGTTAAGTGTTTTTGTTACCATGGGACATGTTTGGAACATAATGAATCCTAAATCTATTCTAAATTTTGACAAATATTTACATCCTGGTTATCATGAATAAAAAATATTAACAACATCTTTTAGCTTCAATTGCCAGATCTTAAACCACTGGAATTTGTTCTGTTTCGAACTGTTATTCTTTTTAACTCTGAAACTTTGTTACAAGATTCGAGGAGGGTAAAATGTCGCTCTAACGCACTATTAAGAACAGATCACATGACCACTCTTCACAGAAAACATTGTTCATGTAATCGGTTTTCATTTTGCCCACAGAAGTTATGGAATATTTGCCAGTACTTAAAAAAAAAAAAATCCCTGTTGTCTTTCTGCTGCGTTGTGACATTCAGAAAACTGTACAACACATCGGACCGCGTAATTTACGTTTTAATATCAAAGCGCCTGTATTAGCAAATTAAATTCATGTTGTCATGGTAACGGTCCATGGTTATATATGTTAATTGTATTTTTTGTGCACGTGTTTTCTGCTTTTATAGTTCACGTCAGAGGAATCCGTGTAGGTGGTGGTGCACGCTAAAGTACTTCCAACTGTAAGAAGACAGAAATAGTTTCATTAAAAGATACTTAGATTTGTTTTGTTTCGACAAAAGTTGCAATGAACAAACATCGTTTGCCCTCGACACGAGAACGACCACACAAACACACCAATAGCCGCCCTGCCGTACTTCCTCACAGATGGCCCGAGACATGCCGAAACAAAATACAGGTGGAGTGGAATTTCTACTGACTTACACCGACGGAGGAATTATGAAATATCTGGCTAAATACTCGTGGGTTTGGTTTGTATACAAGATAATCAAACATCTGTGATACTTCGAGAATTTCTGTCAAAGCAGAGAAGCTGTGACCTGCGATGACTACATGGCTTAAGTTGTGGTTTAATGACTGCAATGCTCAAGTTGTGACCTTTTATGATTGCGCTACTACTAAGCCACGAAGCGCTTTTATTGGATTAACACATCCATGGTAGTCAGAAAACAGATATTATTTTCACACAAATAACGTCAAGATTGTTCGTTTTTTTTAAATTTCGCGAGAAGCCACACGAGGACTGTCTGCGCTAGCAGTCCCCAACTTTGCAGTGAAAGACTAAGGGTTTGTTTGTTTGTTTTGGAATTTCGCACAAAGCTACTCGAGGGCTATCTGTGCTAGCCGTCCCTAATTTAGCAGTGTAAGACTAGAGGGAAGGCAGCTAGTCATCACCACCCACCGCCAACTCTTGGGCTACTCTTTTACCAACGAAAAGTGGGATTGACCGTCACATTATAACGCCCCCACGGCTGGGAGGGCGAGCATGTTTGGCGCGACGCGGGCGCGAACCCGCGACCCTCAGATTACGAGTCGCGCGCCTTACGCGCTTGGCCATACCGGGCCCTAAAGACTAAGGGAATGCAGCTAGTCATCGCCACCAACCGCTAACTCTTGGATTAATCTTTTACCAACGGATATTAGGATTGATTATCACATTATAACGCTTCCTACGACTGAAAGGGCGAACATGTTTGGTGTGTCCCTCTTATTACGAGTCAAGCGCCCTAACCACCTGGCCATGCCGGGCCCAACATGGTCAAGAACAGCTTGCAACGACAAGGTACCACTACTGCGTTTAGTACTTAAATATAACAGATTGTTCATTAAAACTAATCTTGATTTTACGTCGTCAACACAATTATAATTTAGCAGAAACTACACTCTCTTTTCCCTTCCCTGTACACTCTACCCATAATCTTAGGATAGCGTCACACCAAACAAGCTATCTCTTTCAACCTTGTGGACATTATAATGTCACAAATAATCCCACTATTTGTTGATAAAAGAGTAGCCCAAGAGTTGGCAGTCGGTGTTGATGACTAGCTGCCTTTTCTCTAGACTTACGCTGCTAAATTAGGGACGGCTAGCGCAGATAGCCCTCAAGTATCTTTGCGCGAAATTCAAAACAAGCAAACCAAACCCTTCCTGTAATTTTTCTTAAAAGCAACGTGAAAGAGAACCATCGATAAGAATGTTAAAATATAAAAGTTGTAGTCTATTTGGGTAACATAGAACCAGAACAAACTCGTTATGTTTAATGGTTCGTCTTATTTAGTAGCTCGTTTAGCGAAAGTTTAACTTGTGAGAAAGTGGAAACTGCTACTACATCTGCGGTAAATCGAATAATGAATAATATATATAAGCATAGTCCTCTTTGTGAGCGTGTATTGAACTTTATCTGCTATTGCGTATGAAAGTTGTTTCGGTTATACCTGAATGAAGGTGAAGAATAACTTGATTCCAAATCCATCATTTTATATATTATGTAGAAAAAAGGGAGAGAGAAAGGCCAAATTTTGAAAAAGTGGAGAAGTGAAAATGATTTTTATACCAATAATATAACAATTTCTGTGCCATTGGTTTTCCCCAAGGAAACCGATAGGCATAACCTTCAGAACGAATATTAATAAATGTAGAGAGCTTCTAGTCTCTCTTCTCGCTGAGAATCCCAGAATTTATATTGGAGATCGTTGAAGCGAACCATTTTTCTAAGACGTTCCGTTTTCCGTTTTTATTCCTTGAGGGGTCTTGTATCATACAGTTATGCTCAATATCACGACCACGTTTTATCACAAAGACGTTGAAATTAAGTTTTAACTGATATGAATTCATGGAGCATTCGAAATAACCACCTTTTGACTTCGCGGAAAAATAAATGAGTGAATAATATCTATTTTTTCTTTTGATAATAAGAAAAAGTTTTCTTTAAAGCTCAAGAAAAACAAAATTCATCGTATGATAAAGTGAGTAAATTAATCGGTATGTTATTAATATCTCTGAAACACAAAGATATGCGACATGAAATTATAGTATAATTTTTGTCCAGAAATCATGGTTAAGATAATTCAGATTCTGTCCCCGCTGGCACAGCAGTTAGTCTACGAATTTCCAACGCTAAAATCAGGGGTCCGATTCCCATTGGTGGACTCAGAGGATAGCCTGATGTGGCTATGCTACAAGAAAACACCCAATTCAGATTCTATACAGAAGGTGTACATCTACCACCACAAATGCAACAGGCATGTACACTGTAGTACCGGACTGTATATACATGTTTTCGACTTTTAGTTTAAATGTAGGTTACTGAAGTTAATAAAGTAAATTATTCTAGTATAATAATAACGATTTATAAGCATAATAAAGTAATTTATTTCAGCGGAAAGACAGGTAAGCATGTTAAGTGTAATGTCATTGTTTTTATTACAAAATAATATCTCTGTTAAACTTGATAAATGTAATAATCAAAGGTCATAAAATCAATTTTTTTCTTAAAAATAAACTTTATTTATGTTGTAATTAAAAAGTTACAATTTCGCTAGTTATAAGTTGATTTTGTAACGCTTGTTCACGTTAGAGACCAGCCAAACTAAACCTAACGAGTTTCGCGTAAAGCTACACAAGGGCTATCTGCGCTAGCTGTCCCTAATTTAGCAATGTAAGATGGGAGACAGCTAGTCATCACCACCAATCGCCAACTCTTGGACTACTCTCTTACCAACGAATAGTGCGATTGGCCGTCACATAATAACGCCCCAACGACTGAAATAACGAGCATGTTTGGTGTGACGTGGATTCGAACGCGCGACCTTCGGATTACGATTCGAGTGCCTTAACCACCTGGCCGTGCCGAGCCCATTTCGTTAGGTATAAGTTGATTTTGTAACGTTCATGCATGTTAGAGTCCAGCCAAACTAAACCTAACGAATGAGAATTCAGGCAAAGTTCACCGTTTCATAAATAGCCGGCTAACATTCAGTACTCACTTGGTACTGTAAGTTTTGTGGCAAATAAAATATCACGAAGAACAAATGAAACCAATTTAATTATTATTTGTTTTAGAATACAACACTATGAATTAAACTATTCTTTAGATAAATAACTTTATAGTCAATTTTTTGTGTCACCTTAATGTGCATCATACATTTTATTGTGTGAAAACAATCAGTAAAATGTTATATATGACATAAGTATGTATACAGCTCTGCTACTCAATTCTACACTGTATTATACTTTATCAAGTTCTTATTAGGTTAGCGATAAAGAAATATTCCAGGTTTTACTGACCCTCTTTAAATGCACCAATAGTGTATAGAGTTTCTGAACAGGAAATTCTTTATATTAATAGAATTCTTCATCCTTAATAAAAAATAACGCTCGAATACTGATAAATCAGCTTTAGATGGCATGTACATCATTTATTGGCGGAAGTGGCAACCTCTTATTACAATGTGAGAATAAAGACGTAAGCCCATCCCTGTATACACCTACCTTTATTGGATAAGACTCGAGTAGTTCAATTAAATATGCTGTAATTGTTTTCTCTCAAAAACTCTAATGTCTCAGTCTGTCTCTTCAGAAACTACAGCCAAGAAACGTTTAGACATAAAAGAAACACAGCTCTTAGAAATCATGAATCCACTGAAAAACTAAGGATTGGTTTGAATTTTGTGCAAAGCTACACTATCTGTGCTAGCTGTCCCTAATTTAACAATGTAATACTAGAGGGAAGGCAGCTAGTTATCACCACTCACCGCCAACTCTTGAGCTATTCTTTTACCAACGAACAGTGGGATTGTTTGTAACATTATAATGCCTCCACGGCTGAAAGGCCGAGCATGTTTGGTGTGACAGTGATTCGACTCGGATTACGAGTCGAGTGCCTTAACCATGTGCCCATGCCGGGCCGAAAAACTAAGGGAAGCATAATACTTACAACAAGAGGGTTTCAACCAGGTTAGTGCAACCATTAAAACTGATTACAGCCACATCTTCCTGCCGTCGTCTCTCCAACGCATTGGCTGAAGTTTCGTTGTAGGTTTTTATTGGTTACAAGCTTACTGTTCAAAACCAGAAGCTGTGTTTCGAATAAAGTTTTCTTTACGGATATTACAGCCAATAAAATTCATCCATACCTTTGATTACGGAGTTTTACTTTTGTTTGAGATCGGGCGTGACCTAATTATTAGCGTGCTCAACCGTAGATTCAAGGGTTCGTGACCGCTGGCTGCAAAATTATGCTCTACAACGTGAGACCATGGGTGCATTATAAGAGTAACAGTTAAATCTCTAGTCAGCTAAAGTAACCAAGGTATGGTTGAAGAGGCCCCTGATTTGTCTAATGGAAATTAGTGTGGTTCTGCACACACATATTAAGAAACACACATAGTTTTGTTAGTTTTAACCTGATGTTTAGGTCCACATATATTATATACCCTAAACCCAAACAATCGTATGATATAAAATACCTTAAACCCAAACAATAGTATCATATACTTTGAACTCGAAAAATCGTTTCATATTATAAACATTGAACACGAACTACTGTATCATATGTACGTGGCCCGGCATGGCCAAGTGGTTTAAGGCGTTCGACTCGTAATCTGAGGCCGCGGCTCCGAATCCCCGTCGCACCAAATACGCTCGCCCTTTCAGCCCTCGGGGCGTTATAATGTGACGGTCAATCCCACTATTTCTTGGTAAAAGAGTAGCTCAAGAGTTGGTGGTGGGTGGTGATGACTAGCTGCCTTCCCTTACACTGCCAAATTAGAGACGGCTAGAGCAGATAGCCCTTGTGTAACTTTGCGCGAAAATTCAAAACAAAGAATCATATGTACGTTAACCCTTTAATTAAGAACTTTTGGCCTTCTTACGGAAGCCTTCACTAGGCAGCAATACACTTGAAGATGTAATTCGTTTACTTGTGGAACGTTTCTAAAGGTATCTAGGTAACAATCTATCAATGCTTGTTATATTGAGTTGAACTTTGGACCGTTCTCCTTTACTTGCTGCTAAAAACAAAGAATATTTAAATGTAAATCAACCTTTTTTCTTTCATTAAAAATCATATTTGGGTGAATAAAAATTAATAATTAAATGAATTATTTTAAAGCTGTTAAACCGTCTATAAAATGCTGAAAATGAGGTATATACTACAGAGTAAACAAACGAAAGGTTCAAATTTAGCACAAACCGAATTATCAAAAGACTGGTCTTTGTAGTCTAAATATTTTACTCTGTGTTTACAAATATTTAGTAAGAAACAATTATTTGGATATAGTAAAGAAAATATAAAAGGTATTATCATAAGTATTACGTCGAAAATAATTGTTTGTTTCAGATCTAATCCTTACTGGAATATTCGTTATGTCCATCGTGGAGAATCAAATCCGGAATTGTAGCTTTGTAACTTAATAGACCTACCGTTGTCCCATCGGGTAACATAGTAAAAAAAAATTCAAATTTTAAAATAATTTAATATTAAAATTATTGGTCATGAATGAAACACGAAAGATATTTTTTACTGTTTAAAATTTACGTCGATATCATGAGAATTTATATGGTTGATGTCACATAACTGGTGTCCATACAGTACCGAATGGTTGTTGACCGTTTTCCATTGTCTTCTGCTTAGATGACCAGAGTTTCTCTGATTGTTTTGCGCTTGTTTTTCCCTCTCGTTATTTCTATTATATTTCAATGTCGTTTTCCTGAACATGAGAGACAACAGGTGTTTGTAGCATAGTTTTAAATGTTCTTTTGAATATTACTTGTAAAAAGCGCTGTGTTTCTTCAATATATTATTTATTATCCTCACATTGAATTCTAAATTCATGTTCATAGTCAGAAGGTTCAGAATTAGTGGTTGTACTTTTGTAAGACTGTGCCGATTTATAGGAGGACTTGTGAAGATAATACTGACGTGTAATTTATCCATTATCTTTCAACGTTTTTCCCGAGGCTTGCTATATAAGTTCAATTTTCACCCCCCTTCTCTTCGATATGATTGTCAGTTTGTGGTACGTTTATAGAAGAAACAGGCTGACCACATAACATACAATGTGTCGCTTTCTTTGGATAACTGATATTGTAAAATATTTTCTCAAGATGGTTAAGTCGAAATAGGAACGTATACATCTTTAAGATGGTTAAATTTTCCACCTTAAGTAGAAAGAGGAACATACACTCGTATGCCTACATTTCAGTTTGTTTGTTTGTTTTTTGGAATTTCGCACAAAGCTACTCGAGAGCTATCTGTGCTAGCCGTCCCTAATTTAGCAGTGTAAGACTAAGGGTTTGTTTGTTTGTTTGTTTTGGAATTTCGCACAAAGCTACTCGAGGGCTATCTGTGCTAGCCGCCCCTAATTTAGCAGTGTAAGACTAGAGGGAAGGCAGCTAGTCATCACCACCCACCGCCAACTATCGGGCTACTCTTTTACCAACGAAAAGTGGGATTGACCGTCACATTATAACGCCCCCCACGGCTGGGAGGGCGAGCATGTTTGGCGCGACGCGGGCGCGAACCCGCGACCCTCAGATTACGAGTCGCGCGCCTTACGCGCTTGGCCATACCGGGCCCTGAAGACTAAGGGAATGCAGCTAGTCATCGCCACCAACCGCTAACTCTTGGATTAATCTTTTACCAACGGATATTAGGATTGATTATCACATTATAACGCTCCCTACGACTGAAAGGGCGAACATGTTTGGTGTGTCCCTCTTATTACGAGTCAAGCGCCCTAACCACCTGGCCATGCCGGGCCCAACATGGTCAAGAACAGCTTGCAACGACAAGGTACCACTACTGCGTTTAGTACTTAAATATAACAGATTGTTCATTAAAACTAATCTTGATTTTACGTCGTCAACACAATTATAATTTAGCAGAAACTATACTCTCTTTTCCCTTCCCTGTACACTCTACCCATAATCTTAGGATAGCGTCACACCAAACAAGCTATCTCTTTCAACCTTGTGAACATTATAATGTCACAAATAATCCCACTATTTGTTGATAAAAGAGTAGCCCAAGAGTTGGCAGTCGGTGTTGATGACTAGCTGCCTTTTCTCTAGACTTACGCTGCTAAATTAGGGACGGCTAGCGCAGATAGCCCTCAAGTATCTTTGCGCGAAATTCAAAACAAGCAAACCAAACCCTTCCTGTAATTTTTCTTAAAAGCAACGTGAAAGAGAACCATCGATAAGAATGTTAAAATATAAAAGTTGTAGTCTATTTGGGTAACATAGAACCAGAACAAACTCGTTATGTTTAATGTTTCGTCTTATTTAGTAGCTCGTTTAGCGAAAGTTTAACTTGTGAGAAAGTGGAAACTGCTACTACATCTGCGGTAAATCGAATAATGAATAATATATATAAGCATAGTCCTCTTTGTGAGCGTGTATTGAACTTTATCTGCTATTGCGTATGAAAGTTGTTTCGGTTATACCTGAATGAAGGTGAAGAATAACTTGATTCCAAATCCATCATTTTATATATTATGTAGAAAAAAGGGAGAGAGAAAGGCCAAATTTTGAAAAAGTGGAGAAGTGAAAATGATTTTTATACCAATAATATAACAATTTCTGTGCCATTGGTTTTCCCCAAGGAAACCGATAGGCATAACCTTCAGAACGAATATTAATAAATGTAGAGAGCTTCTAGTCTCTCTTCTCGCTGAGAATCCCAGAATTTATATTGGAGATCGTTGAAGCGAACCATTTTTCTAAGACGTTCCGTTTTCCTTTTTTATTCCTTGAGGGGTCTTGTATCATACAGTTATGCTCAATATCACGACCACGTTTTATCACAAAGACGTTGAAATTAAGTTTTAACTGATATGAATTCATGGAGCATTCGAAATAACCACCTTTTGACTTCGCGGAAAAATAAATGAGTGAATAATATCTATTTTTTCTTTTGATAATAAGAAAAAGTTTTCTTTAAAGCTCAAGAAAAACAAAATTCATCGTATGATAAAGTGAGTAAATTAATCGGTATGTTATTAATATCTCTGAAACACAAAGATATGCGACATGAAATTATAGTATAATTTTTGTCCAGAAATCATGGTTAAGATAATTCAGATTCTGTCCCCCGCTGGCACAGCAGTTAGTCTACGAATTTCCAACGCTAAAATCAGGGGTCCGATTCCCATTGGTGGACTCAGAGGATAGCCTGATGTGGCTATGCTACAAGAAAACACCCAATTCAGATTCTATACAGAAGGTGTACATCTACCACCACAAATGCAACAGGCATGTACACTGTAGTACCGGACTGTATATACATGTTTTCGACTTTTAGTTTAAATGTAGGTTACTGAAGTTAATAAAGTAAATTATTCTAGTATAATAATAACGATTTATAAACATAATAAAGTAATTTATTTCAGCGGAAAGACAGGTAAGCATGTTAAGTGTAATGTCATTGTTTTTATTACAAAATAATATCTCTGTTAAACTTGATAAATGTAATAATCAAAGGTCATAAAATCAATTTTTTTCTTAAAAATAAACTTTATTTATGTTGTAATTAAAAAGTTACAATTTCGCTAGTTATAAGTTGATTTTGTAACGCTTGTTCACGTTAGAGACCAGCCAAACTAAACCTAACGAGTTTCGCGTAAAGCTACACAAGGGCTATCTGCGCTAGCTGTCCCTAATTTAGCAATGTAAGATGGGAGACGAATAGTGCGATTGGCCGTCACATAATAACGCCCCAACGACTGAAATAACGAGCATGTTTGGTGTGACGTGGATTCGAACGCGCGACCTTCGGATTACGATTCGAGTGCCTTAACCACCTGGCCGTGCCGAGCCCATTTCGTTAGGTATAAGTTGATTTTGTAACGTTCATGCATGTTAGAGTCCAGCCAAACTAAACCTAACGAATGAGAATTCAGGCAAAGTTCACCGTTTCATAAATAGCCGGCTAACATTCAGTACTCACTTGGTACTGTAAGTTTTGTGGCAAATAAAATATCACGAAGAACAAATGAAACCAATTTAATTATTATTTGTTTTAGAATACAACACTATGAATTAAACTATTCTTTAGATAAATAACTTTATAGTCAATTTTTTGTGTCACCTTAATGTGCATCATACATTTTATTGTGTGAAAACAATCAGTAAAATGTTATATATGACATAAGTATGTATACAGCTCTGCTACTCAATTCTACACTGTATTATACTTTATCAAGTTCTTATTAGGTTAGCGATAAAGAAATATTCCAGGTTTTACTGACCCTCTTTAAATGCACCAATAGTGTATAGAGTTTCTGAACAGGAAATTCTTTATATTAATAGAATTCTTCATCCTTAATAAAAAATAACGCTCGAATACTGATAAATCAGCTTTAGATGGCATGTACATCATTTATTGGCGGAAGTGGCAACCTCTTATTACAATGTGAGAATAAAGACGTAAGCCCATCCCTGTATATACCTACCTTTATTGGATAAGACTCGAGTAGTTCAATTAAATATGCTGTAATTGTTTTCTCTCAAAAACTCTAATGTCTCAGTCTGTCTCTTCAGAAACTACAGCCAAGAAACGTTTAGACATAAAAGAAACACAGCTCTTAGAAATCATGAATCCACTGAAAAACTAAGGATTGGTTTGAATTTTGTGCAAAGCTACACTATCTGTGCTAGCTGTTCCTAATTTAACAATGTAATACTAGAGGGAAGGCAGCTAGTTATCACCACTCACCGCCAACTCTTGAGCTATTCTTTTACCAACGAACAGTGGGATTGTTTGTAACATTATAATGCCTCCACGGCTGAAAGGCCGAGCATGTTTGGTGTGACAGTGATTCGACTCGGATTACGAGTCGAGTGCCTTAACCATGTGCCCATGCCGGGCCGAAAAACTAAGGGAAGCATAATACTTACAACAAGAGGGTTTCAACCAGGTTAGTGCAACCATTAAAACTGATTACAGCCACATCTTCCTGCCGTCGTCTCTCCAACGCATTGGCTGAAGTTTCGTTGTAGGTTTTTATTGGTTACAAGCTTACTGTTCAAAACCAGAAGCTGTGTTTCGAATAAAGTTTTCTTTACGGATATTACAGCCAATAAAATTCATCCATACCTTTGATTACGGAGTTTTACTTTTGTTTGAGATCGGGCGTGACCTAATTATTAGCGTGCTCAACCGTAGATTCAAGGGTTCGTGACCGCTGGCTGCAAAATTATGCTCTACAACGTGAGACCATGGGTGCATTATAAGAGTAACAGTTAAATCTCTAGTCAGCTAAAGTAACCAAGGTATGGTTGAAGAGGCCCCTGATTTGTCTAATGGAAATTAGTGTGGTTCTGCACACACATATTAAGAAACACACATAGTTTTGTTAGTTTTAACCTGATGTTTAGGTCCACATATATTATATACCCTAAACCCAAACAATCGTATGATATAAAATACCTTAAACCCAAACAATAGTATCATATACTTTGAACTCGAAAATCGTTTCATATTATAAACATTGAACACGAACTACTGTATCATATGTACGTGGCCCGGCATGGCCAGGTGGTTTAAGGCGTTCGACTCGTAATCTGAGGCCGCGGCTCCGAATCCCCGTCGCACCAAATACGCTCGCCCTTTCAGCCCTCGGGGCGTTATAATGTGACGGTCAATCCCACTATTTCTTGGTAAAAGAGTAGCTCAAGAGTTGGTGGTGGGTGGTGATGACTAGCTGCCTTCCCTTACACTGCCAAATTAGAGACGGCTAGAGCAGATAGCCCTTGTGTAACTTTGCGCGAAAATTCAAAACAAAGAATCATATGTACGTTAACCCTTTAATTAAGAACTTTTGGCCTTCTTACGGAAGCCTTCACTAGGCAACAATACACTTGAAGATGTAATTCGTTTACTTGTGGAACGTTTCTAAAGGTATCTAGGTAACAATCTATCAATGCTTGTTATATTGAGTTGAACTTTGGACCGTTCTCCTTTACTTGCTGCTAAAAACAAAGAATATTTAAATGTAAATCAACCTTTTTTCTTTCATTAAAAATCATATTTGGGTGAATAAAAATTAATAATTAAATGAATTATTTTAAAGCTGTTAAACCGTCTATAAAATGCTGAAAATGAGGTATATACTACAGAGTAAACAAACGAAAGGTTCAAATTTAGCACAAACCGAATTATCAAAAGACTGGTCTTTGTAGTCTAAATATTTTACTCTGTGTTTACAAATATTTAGTAAGAAACAATTATTTGGATATAGTAAAGAAAATATAAAAGGTATTATCATAAGTATTACGTCGAAAATAATTGTTTGTTTCAGATCTAATCCTTACTGGAATATTCGTTATGTCCATCGTGGAGAATCAAATCCGGAATTGTAGCTTTGTAACTTAATAGACCTACCGTTGTCCCATCGGGTAACATAGTAAAAAAAAATTCAAATTTTAAAATAATTTAATATTAAAATTATTGGTCATGAATGAAACACGAAAGATATTTTTTACTGTTTAAAATTTACGTCGATATCATGAGAATTTATATGGTTGATGTCACATAACTGGTGTCCATACAGTACCGAATGGTTGTTGACCGTTTTCCATTGTCTTCTGCTTAGATGACCAGAGTTTCTCTGATTGTTTTGCGCTTGTTTTTCCCTCTCGTTATTTCTATTATATTTCAATGTCGTTTTCCTGAACATGAGAGACAACAGGTGTTTGTAGCATAGTTTTAAATGTTCTTTTGAATATTACTTGTAAAAAGCGCTGTGTTTCTTCAATATATTATTTATTATCCTCACATTGAATTCTAAATTCATGTTCATAGTCAGAAGGTTCAGAATTAGTGGTTGTACTTTTGTAAGACTGTGCCGATTTATAGGAGGACTTGTGAAGATAATACTGACGTGTAATTTATCCATTATCTTTCAACGTTTTTCCCGAGGCTTGCTATATAAGTTCAATTTTCACCCCCTTCTCTTCGATATGATTGTCAGTTTGTGGTACGTTTATAGAAGAAACAGGCTGACCACATAACATACAATGTGTCGCTTTCTTTGGATAACTGATATTGTAAAATATTTTCTCAAGATGGTTAAGTCGAAATAGGAACGTATACATCTTTAAGATGGTTAAATTTTCCACCTTAAGTAGAAAGAGGAACATACACTCGTATGCCTACATTTCAGTTTGTTTGTTTGTTTTTTGGAATTTCGCACAAAGCTACTCGAGAGCTATCTGTGCTAGCCGTCCCTAATTTAGCAGTGTAAGACTAGAGGGAAGGCAGCTAGTCATCACCACCCACCGCCAACTCTTAGGCTACTCTTTTACCAACGAAAAGTGGGCTTGACCGTCACATTATAACGCCCCCACGGCTGGGAGGGCGAGCATGTTTGGCGCGACTCGGGCGCGAACCCGCGACCCACAGATTACGAAGCGCACGCCTTAACGCGCTAGGCCATGCCAGGCCACCTACATTTCAGAGTTTCAATAATCGTAGTTTCGACAGAAATTAGACAACAAGAACAAAAACCGATTTTTTTTAAAATATTTATTTCCGATGAACAGATTTTGTGGACCAGAACATCGAAGAATGAAAGAGCATTTTGAAATCAAGTTCTATGGAAAAAAATTATGTTCTGTAATAAGCAGTGTCAGAATTATGTCAAAGGTTACGAACCCATCTGTTACATGGGTCATTTAAACAAATGGTTTTTTTCTATGGAATTACTGTTTCCTGTTTTAGTGGAATGCGTGGAGATCTGGTGTGTTCACTGAGAGAAGCGAGAAATATTACAGCCACTGAAGGACAACCTATTGCATCGGCGGAGTTGTGCAAGGTTTGTTAGACCAGTTGGAAACCATTTCATTTGCTTTCCATCGGTATCTCATGTTATAAAATAAAAACGAGAAATTCTTTAATTGTGTAGAAAGAATGACTTGATAAAATAATGACATCTGCAAGTCAAGAACACACCGGGCTGACCTGTCGGAGTCAATATTCATTACATGTGAAACTAAAGAACACACCGGGCTGACCTGTCGGAGTCAATATCAATGGCATGTGAAACTAAAGAACACATCGGGCTGACCTGTCGGAGTCAATATTCATTACATGTGAAACTAAAGAACACATCGGAGTCATTATTAATGGCTTACAAAACTATAGAACACATCAGGTTGTCCTGTCGGAGTCAATGTTAATGGCTTGTGAAACTAAAGTATATATCAGGCTGTCCTGTAGGAGTCAGTATTAATGACACCTGAAACTCCCCTTGGTGGACTCAGCGGATAACTCGATGTAGGTTTGCTATAAGAAAACACACACGCACGCACACACACACATATGAAACTAAATAACACATCAGGCTGTCTTGTCGAAGTCAGTTTCTAATATTATTTACATATTTTTTTGTTGTTGTTTTGTTGGTTTTTTTTGCGTAGAGGAGATCGTATTCCCCTTAAGTGATTTTGTTTCTTTATTCAAATGGAGAAAGAACACGATACTTTGGAGCAGTACGGTCGTAATGGTCTTGTCTACGTCACGGAATATCTTAGACAGAAAGTTCTGCAGTAATACTAGAAAAAAAGATTAAAAAAATAAGGTTTGTTTGTTTGTTTTTGAATTTCGCACAAAGCTACTCGAGGGCTATCTGTGCTAGCCGTCCCTAATTTAGCAGTGTAAGACCAGAGGGAAGGCAGCTAGTCATCACCACCCACCGCCAACTCTTGGGCTACTCTTTTACCAACGAATAGTGGGATTGACCGTCACATTATAACGCCCCCACGGCTGGGAGGGAGAGCATGTTTTGACGCGACTCGGGCGCGAACCCGCGACCCTCAGATTACGAAGCGCACGCCTTAACGCGCTTGGCCATGCCAGGCAAAAAAAAAAAAAAAATAAGGCATTTATACTAAAGCACTTCAGTTCTTCCATTTGTATATTGTCAGAAATGTGTTTTAGCAGTGGTAATTATTTACTGGTAACGTAGTTCATCAGATAACTTGTGCACACAATGATCAAACAACACCAGGGAAAATACAAATAGAGATTCTGTAATCTATGCTTTTGGTGAGAAAAGCACAGCTAATCAATTGTGTGAAGTTAACCAACTAAATGAAACAATAAACAAATAGTAATGACTGTGAAGATAGCCAAGGACAGAAGAAAACACGTAATCTTATTTTTTTGCTTCTAATGGTTCGTCTGCCGATTTTTGTGAATCAGGTTTACCAAAAGATTATGGCCCGGCATGACCAGGCAGATAAGTCGCTCGATTCGTAATCTGAGGGTCGCACGTACGAATCCCCGTCACATCAAACATGGTCGCCCTTGCAGCCGTGGGGACGTTATAATTCTACGGTCAATCCGACTATTCCTTGGTAAAAGAGTAGCCGAAGAGTTAGCGGGGGGTAGTGATGACTAGTTGCCTTCCCTCTAGTCTTACACTGCTAAATTAGAAACGGCTAGCGCAGATCGTCCTCGCGTATATTTACGCGAAATTCATATAAAAGACAAACCAAAGGTTTTTATCCTATTTTTTGTTGTTGTTTTCTTCAAGGACTAAAATAATATGTCTTTTGTAGCACTTTCTTCACGGTCCAAGTACGTTCGTACGTTTCACAAAATATAAACATTGTATGAAAAGCCTATTCATGTCCAGTTGAGGTGACAAAGACTTCTGATGTGAATTTTTTGGTAGAATCTTTAAACGAGCTTGCTAATTAAAAACATTTTACGTAATACCTTAAAAAAGGTTTCACGTGACGCTTCACCAACCGTTTCGCATAACCGCGTTAGAAACCTACTAGTTTGAAAGTTATGATTCACGCGACAAGACAAAAGCAATTTTAAAACGGTAATAATCACGTATAAGCCTACAAGGACGTTTTATTGCATTCTCAGGGGGAGGGAAGGTAGCTAGCTGATCGCTGCCTCTTTCAATCTGCTCTTGGATTACTTGAATAATGGTTAACAATCGTAAATATTTGATGATCCTCTCAGTTCAAAGTGCAGTGCGTGATTTGTTTTTCAATTCCAAATTCCAGCACAGTAGCCACTGGGGTGTGCTTAATGGTTAGTGTATTTTGTGTGTAACATTTGTAACGTATGGCACGACAAGCGTAAGGGAATAAGCTTCATTAAGAGACTGTATAACAAAGTTGATGTTGTTACAAGAACTAGTAGCTGTCGAAAAGATTCCTTTTCTTGTTCATCCCCCCTTTCTATATGACGCATAACATCCGTATTTGATACGTCGTTCTTACGTAATTCGATCAACTTCTCATAAGAGCGAGCTAACTATGTACTTACGTCGAACCTAAAAACCAACTTCGTAAAGCGTAATTAAATATACGTTTCTTACTTATAAACATATTAATCATGTTTCACTACATAAAATAGGGAAGAGGGACTACTATTGACTTTTTCATTACCAGAGTCCTGAATCTGTGAGTTTTTCATTATCATAGTCTTGAAACTAAACAAGTTTTAATTAGGACCTTAAAACAATGTTTATTATTATTATTATAAGGGCCCTGAAACTGAGTTTTCAATAGAGCCCCGAAACTATGTCGTTTTTTGTTTTTCGTTACCGGGGTCTTGAAACTATGCGAGATTTTTCATTATCGGTTTCATGAAAACACTTCATAAATGACAAAGTTCTTATGACAGCACCAGAATTTGATACTTTTCTCACAAATAACACAACTTATGAACTATAAAACTTCACTGTAGCATGTGATTCAATAATACTTAGTTTACCCTAATCCAGTTACAAATGGTTCTAAAATGCTAGTGCATTTCTTAAATATTCATCTCTGAAGCATCCTGATGCTCAGCCTTTCAAGATACCTTCACGTGCATGCAGTTGCTAAATTCTTTCAATAAATCATGCCTTTCTGTGTTAATACTGGCCCGAAAACAATTCTCATTTATGCACGCCCTTTCAGACATTGGGGAGTTACCATGCCATGGTCAGTCCTACTATTCACTAATAAAAAATATCTCAAGAGCTGGCGATGGGGGGTGTCAACTATCCGCCTTCCATTTACTCTGATGCTTCAATATTAGGGACGGTTAAAGCGGATGGCCCTCTAGTGGCTTTGCTTGAAATTAAAACAATAGGACACAAACAACTTTCGTTAGCCTGAACTCGCACTACAAGATCGAGAAAAAAAACAAAAAAAATCATAAATCGTCATCATTACGAGGGTTTAAATAAAATCTGAGAATGAATTTAGGGTTTAGACAAAACCAAAATGTTTCCTTTAAACAATCCATGGAAGTTTAGGTTTTGTTCCGTTTCCTGCGATAATGGTTGAATGACCAATCTGAGGAAAGAAAATAGAATACGTTTTCAACTCGCCCTTTCTTTCAGCTGTGGGGGCATTATAATGTGACGGTTAAGCCCATTATTCGTCGGTAAAAGACTGTGGATGGTGATGACTAGCTGTCTTCTCTCTAGACTTACTCTGCTAAAATAGGGACGGCTAGCGCAGATAGCCCTCGTGTATCTTTGCGCGAATTTCAAACAATCACCAATTCAATAACACGGAACCAGTTTAGTTTCTCTAAGAAATGACGTTTTAATGATCTCATATTGCTTGGAAGTGACGTTCAAGCATGTTCTATTATCGCTGTTTGTGAAGTTTCGTTTTGCAATCTTCACCAATAAGTTATATTCAAAATCAACTGTTCACATTTGAAATGGATGAATTTACTATCCGTACCTATAAAGCTTTGTCGAGTTTATGAAAAATACAAGGAGAAAATATTTACAAAACGTTTCACTGGGATATTAATTTTGTTCCAGTTCATAATTGTAATAGAAAAACGAATCCTCGTTAGAATAAAGACGAAATGAAAAACTACATATCGGATTTCATTTATATTTCTCTCCTTTAGCGATTGCTTTTTAATTTGATTTCATTATTGTTTCTTTCACACGAAAGTGAAGGTTTCTACAATCAGCTTTTATCCGCTTTTTTATTTGAACAATAGAAAAGTCGTAAATTTAATTTCAAACATAAAATAATAGAAATTGTTACATCGCAGTATTTTTTTTACAAGTAACCCTGCAATAGGCAGAGCACAGAAAGCCCATTGTTCAAGTTTACGCTTTAGAAAACAAGCAAGAATTAAATTACCTCGATTTTGAGAGTAAGACGAAACATCTTTTTATTACTGCATTTTAAATGCTTGGATTTCTTTCTTGAAATTAGATGTATTTTCAGGGGATTATCTTACGTTTCTGAGAAAGAAGAGTCAACTCTTTGAAAGCGCTAGAGTTTGTGGGTAGACAGCTGTGTTAAGCAAGGTCCAATGCTGGCAATTCTTTTCATTCCGTGAAAATTAACTGAGCTCTGCTATTCCTAAAGAAATAGTCTCTTTATCGTGACAATTAATTGAACGTGTGAGATGTGAAGACAGTATTTCCCTTTCGAGATAGTTATTTGAACCTGTGGGATACAAGGAATTTTCTTTTTGTGACCTTTAATTAAGTCTGAGACCGGTATGACTAAGTAGTTAGGGTGTTGGACTCGCTATTTGAGGGTCGCGGGTTCGAATCTTCGCCTCACCAAAAATGCTGGCCCTTTCAGCCGTGGTGGCGTAATAATGTGATGATCAATTCTACTAGTCGTTGGTAAAAAGAGTAGACCAACAGTTGGCGGTGAGTAGTGATGACTAGCTGCCTTCCCCCATTGTCAACCAAATTATGGACGGTATGCGCAATAGTCATCATGTAGCTTTACACAAAATTCACAAGAAACAAATAATTGAACTCGTTATTCCTGAATGAATTATATTATTCTTCTGGTACTTAAACCACTGAGAACCAAATAAGATGGTCTCTTCTAAAAACTCGGGGTTCACGAATCACTAGGTTTTAAAACTCTGGGTTCACGAATCCCTAGGTGTTGTCTCATGATTTATTTACTTTACATTTTACAAATGAATAATATACGGTTCTGCATCTTTCATTCGAACGGTAAGTTAAAGCTCTGCAAACTGAAACGTTAAATATACAACCAAACTGAACTTTAGTTTTCATTTTTTCCTTATCACAAACAATTGATTATTTGCACAATGTTCTAGCGTGAAAGCATACATTTGTGTCAGGTTATGAAGCTAAGTTGTTACTGTTGAGAATGTTAGACGTTGTATACTTTCGCACAAAACACGAGATTTAAGTTATCCTTTAATATTCCCTTTAGGAATTATTGTTGTTAGTGTAGTTTATCATGAATAATTTATACAGAGGTAGTTTAAAATTTCAAATAGAAATTTCGCTTTCTCTTCTAGTCTCAGCTTTCAATATAATCTGTTCTCAGTATATGTTACTGTTAAACAACAACTTGTCAAATTCACCACGACAACTACTTAAATTTCACATTCGCGATTCCTAATTGTCTTATTTGATTCAATTCACTTTCAGAGTTTACATTAAGCCTGATAGCATCGTTTCTGAGGTAACCTCTAGATTTACATGCCTGTTTAGTTCATTTCTTTATTTATCGATAAGTACAAAGCTGCAAGATAAACCATTTATGCTATGGCCACGGCGAGTATCCGACCACGGATTTTAGAGTTAAGTATATTTTTAGATTAATAAAAAGACAAGTAATTTTTCTACTCTAAATACTCTTAAGATAACCTTTAATAAATATATTTTTCTGGAGTATTTCTATCGTATAATTTTTCTATCTCTTAAATTTAATATCGACAAAAGAAAATCAATCAGAAATATAGAAGAAATAACAGTTATTGTATAAAGTTCCGGGTGATCAAATGAAATATAAATTGTCGATAATTCTTTTAATTTATCTAAAATTGTGAAGAAAAAAACAGTCTGTGCGAGTTCCTTTATAACTAGTGAATTGGTGGCACTGGATCAGTTGTCACCAAACCTGGCATGCTATATTTAGGGCACCAGGTTTGGTTTGGTTTCTTTTGAATTTTGCGCAAGGCTACACGAGGGGGGGGGGGCTATCTGCGCTAGCCGTCCCAAATTTAGCAATGCAAGACTACAGAGAAAGCAGTTAGTCATCACCACCACCGCCAACTCTTAGGCTACTCTTTTACTAACGAATAGTGGGATTGGCCGTCACATTATAACGCCCCCACGGCTGAAAGGGTGGGCATGTTTAGTGTGTCGGGGATTCGAACCCGCGACCCTCGCATTACGAGTCCAGTGCCTAAACCACCTGGCTTGGGCACCAGGTTAAAAGCAGCTCAGTATTTTCTTGTTCCAAAGCACGTTCGCCATCTCTTGGCTACATTTGTAACTAAGTAAAGTAATCTAAAAATCAGCTATTTACAAATAACTAGCACTGAACTGAACAATTAATTCCATAATACAATAACAGCAACTATTACAGTATGAAAGTTCCAATTTTCATAATTGCTGCGTCTCAACCCAGAATTATTTAGTTGTTATCAGGTAAAAAGTTTAATATTTTAAAAATTAATATCATAGTATGAATAAATTTGTCACTGAAAACGTTAATTCACTTCCTTTTTTTTTTTATTATTATTATTACGTCTGCTAGGTGGAATATCTCGAACGATTTTGGGTGCTGTTTTCGTATACATTTTCCTTTAAACATTTTGTCTTCCGCACTTTATTGATAAACGATATAATCTATAGTTTGTTGTATGTAGGTAATTAGTTATTCGTGAAATTTTGATAAATTTATATTGTTGAAATTTCTTACGAGTTATCACCGTAGTTTTATATTTCACACCAGGTATACAAGTTTTATTTTGCATACACAAGTTTCGAAACAATATATAGCGATTGAACTTCCGATTTGACATTTGATCATTGTTATAAGGGTGCTACAATTTCGTCCTCGTACAATTTTGTATTGAATTCAAGATAATGAGTGATTAGAAGAGTGAACAAGTATTTTCCATTATTTTCTTTTTATAACATTATTCCCTGTAGTACGACCTGCCAATCTCTAATCTTCATACAATACCGTATCTTTTACTTCAGAACACTATTTCCTGCAGTACTAAGATTGCTACCCATACAATTCTACACCGTCTTCTATACAGGGACTATAAGACTGTGCGAACGCTGTATACAGCTAGCGAAGTTTAAACCTTGGCCAAACGCATAAAACTTCACTTTTTCTGTAAATGTGTATATAACTGACCTCGTTCCTTCTTATTAACAACGTTTACTCTTTACTAATACATCTTTCCCTGTACAAATTCTAGATCTGTCTTTATAGAACTCATATTACAGGGTGTTCGAAAAGTCCCTGTGCACTTATATATTTATTAACAGACATGTTTCAATACAGAATACAGGAGGTAAATATGAATGACAATTATAAACAATGTTGAAAGTGACCCCCGTTGGCATCAATACAGGCTTCGATCTTTCTTATTTTGTTTCTAAACACCGCTATCAGTTGCTGGCTTGAAATAGACCGAATGAATGCTGTTATCGCTGCTTTCAAAACTGCACAGCGACTTTCCAAACACTCTGTAGATGGTAACAGTTTCCCGTAGATGGTACTAGATGAAACTAGATCTCCCCAGCGTTTGATCATTGCTCGAAAGCCTAAGAAACCCACGCATTCTGAGCAACAATCAAAAGGCGAGAAGACAAAGTATTTCTTAAGTAATAGATGCACTCGTCGGTTGTCAGCACGGTGAGCAAACAAGACCTTGAGTGTTCCATCATTCCCGGTAGATGTCGCGTTTGTCAGCAGCGGGCTTGATCCTATTTGTAAGAATACAATATATCAATCTCAAATGAATCAGTACCTCGACTAGTATACAAAGAAATACGGTCTGTTCGGATAAACAATTGAAACAAAAATTTTACTTTTAAGTAAAACAGTGGAATGCACAGATATTTTCGCGATTCACGAGAAACACGTTTTACTGACGTCACGAAACTACAAATTGCAAAGTTAAACGTCTCTTACATTACGCCATTTTAGTGTCTAATCACCGGCTAACAGTCAAAATACTACTGTATGTATAAAAACGGCTGGTATGGGTAGAGAAAAAAACCTGTGAATCTGACGATGACCGAAGAAGGTCGAAACATTTTTCACGGAAAATACTATTATGTAGAGATGCGATTGGTTAATGTAGGTGACTCCTCCAGGCGGTTTCTGGCCACCTTTCGAGACAATCTCTAAGAAATCTAAACGTTAAATAACATTGGTGGCTCCTTTAGAAACTGTTAATACGTCTGTGTCTGAATAACTGCTGCAAGATATATATATATAGTTATAAAATTTATGATAATTGTAATACTTTAAAAAATGTTTGACACTAACCGAAATAGTTCCATAAATTCTCGTAGTAAACTTCAACTTGTCGAATTAAAAGTTCCGTTCAATATTCCTTTAATTAAAAAGGTGGTTTGTAGCGTTGAAAATTGAAATACGTATTTATACATTAACATTGGAAACAAGAGCAAACTTCTTGTGAAGAAGATACATCTAGTCTGTTATTACTCAATTGTTGCTACCACATTTATCAAAAAAGAAAGTTTTCTTATATTTTAAGTTATTATAGACTTTTCCTTTCACGTAAGAAGACTAATTCTTTGTGTAACAAAACAAATTTGAGTAACATTTTTGCATCTTCGAGTATTTTTCATTGAAATTAAATATTAAAAATTTAACGACTTAAAAACCTTAACGTTACCGAATTCAGGTAGGTGTAACACTTGTTACTATGGTTGCGATCAAGAACCAATGAAAGTTTTACAAATAAAATCGTGCAACCTTCAAAGAAATGCTACATGTTCGTACATAAAATGATTAAGCTAGAAAACAATGGAATAGCAAGTATCTGTTCCAAAAATACTTCTTAACTCAACAAGGAAGTATTTTACGTGTCTTAACAACGTGGTTAATGACGTCATATCAAACGCGTGCACCCAATCGTGACAACTGAAAAGATTTTTACAGCATGTCAAGTTACGATACTGGAATCAAACTGACATTAACAATCTTACTTTCGGATTTTGGTGAATAATGCATGTACTCTACCTTCTTTAAAGAAATTATTCAATTTCCAAGATTTTTTTTATTATTGCAAGAGTATTTATTCAAAACTTGGGATATAGTAAGACTTATTTAAACCTTAAAGAAAAATATTGCGGTTATTGATCAAAGAATTCTGGCATTGGTGATATTTACACTATTAATAATTTTATAATTAAACTACTGTAGGAAACGCATGGTCGTATTTTGGAAAGAACATATGACATCACGAGGAGCGCACGTCATAAATCAAAATAGAAACCGATTTATTTGATCAAATGTGTGTCTTTACGACGGACAACATTGTTTTAATCAGTGTCCGATTACTTTTCATTTGCAAGGTAAACCATATGCCGTTCACAAGCTGTGAAATAAACTGAGTGTAAAGAAGGGGGTTTAACTGAAACGTAAAGAAGAAAGTTAAACTGATGTGTGACGATCTGCGACTTATGACATGACACTTGTAGGTGGTGTGACATCACGAATCTTTAACTGCTGTACATTGAAGCACCTACTGGTGTAACAAGCAGGTTAAACAAGAAAAAACGCCACGTTTTCTTGAGAGTTAGAATGAATAAAGCTTTTTTCGGCATATTTTTAATGTGGTTACGAGAGCAAATACACAGGGTTCTCTAAAACAAAGTTTAGATTCACTATGACCGAACAGGAAGTTTAAATTACTTTAGATGGTATAGGTTTACGTCTAAATCAGTAATCTATTTTCATACTGTTGATATATCGATAAAAACAAGGTCTGCCGAACTTTTTGATTTGTATTCTTTGACGATCCCATAAATTCATGATCTTGTATTTCTAGATGACTAATAAAGTACATATCTTAAATGGTCTCTTGGCAACTTCCAAAAACATCGACGAAAAACTCCATATGTGGTTCTAAATGGAGAATTAACTCAAATGAAAGATACTTCAAAATCTCCAAAATACTGGTGAAGAACTCAGCTAAAATGGGTTTTTAGATGTAGTTAAATCCATTTCAAGGACACTCCAGAATTTCTATAATATTGATGAAGTTCTAGATAGAGTTAATTTAGTTGAAAGATAACAGAATGCTACTCATCTCAGGTTAATTATTTGTTATATTATTTATGTGATGACCGTCAAGTGGTAGAGACTGTTTATTTATTATGGATGCAGATTAACCACTGTCTCATTAAATCTTCTTAAAAATAAGCGAACGTTCTCGCATTTAAATCAATGTCACAACCATAAAGAGAAAAATGAATAATGATATGATGATATGATAGAACAACGTTTATAAATTGAAACAATACCGAAATAACCTCAAATGTAGAAGAAACAAAAGAAAGATATAATGTGCAGAATAATTAGCTAATAGGCGCTTTAAGGGTTTGGTTGCTGGACTAAAACCCACAAAATTGCAAGGTTATAAACAGGACATTTTGTGTAGAATTAACCTACGGTGTTTAGAACTTAATAACATTTCTTTATAGAAGTATATATAGGATGGATTATAGATTACATTTCCCCTTTCAGAAAAATAAAAATCAAAGATACCCGACAAGTATCAAGTAACGTTTAAATACTAGCTAACAAACTTTTTGAAGATTATCTTTCATATCTTCATCAATAGATGCCGCTTTAATCAATGTATTTTTAAGCGTCGAGTTTTAACGAAGTACAATGGACAATAGAAGTATTTTTCAGCCACTTGAAGTTTCGTAAGAAATACTGTTAACCAAATCTGCCGTCCCCTCAAGCTCTGATGATTAACTTACTGTATGTGTACAGCAGTGACTGTTGAAACATTCTTCAGAAGGTAGGTGCTGTTTCGGCTGTATTTGTTTACGAGCTTTTTTATTATTTTTATAGCTCAGGAGGTACAACTTCAGCCGCTTGTGGTAAACAGAGAGCGAAACACTTACAACGTGTCGTAGATGACAAATTTAAGGTGTTATTTTCGAAATCAAGCAACTTACATTGAAGGAAATTACGTCACTAACAACGTGGTACACTTAAACTGAAAAAACCGGAAACATGATTTCCCCATTTGGAATTTGTGGTCATTCACTCGTATCACTGGGATTTTCATACGAACTGATGTTAAAAAGTAAAAAGAAACATTAGATAACAATGTAATTCATATTGAGTAAAGAGTTGCACCTGACTCCTTCTGGAATCGCAAGTTACACAATTGTCCTAAACTAGCAATTTATCAGGGGCTTTATTGTTGGTTATCAACCGTCCTACAATATCGATTTTTAAACATTTATTTATAGGGTGTATGGCAATGCTTTACTGTTGGTTTTCAACAATCCTACAATATTGTCTTCTGCCATCCATCCATAAGGTGGCGTGATAGTGTTATACTGCTAGTTAGAAAAAAAAAGGCGTTTTTATCCGAAACATAACACCAGACGAAATATAAAAGTATTTGAAATAGTCTTCAAAAACATGTCATAATATTAAAGGGTTTCTTGTGTTAAAGTAGAACTGTTAAGATATATTACATGGCAAAAATATGTAGAACACCCCTTCTAATTAGTGGGATCGGCTATTTCAGCCACACCCATTGTTGATTGGTACATAAAATCAAGCATACAGCCATGCAATCTCCATAGACAAACATTGGTAATGGAATGGGTCGTAATGAAGAGCTCAATGACTTTCAACAAGGCACTATCATAGGATACCACCTTTCAAACAAGTCAATTCGTCAAATTTCTGCCCTGCTAGAACTGCCCCGGTCTACTGTAAGTGCTGTTATTGTGAAGTGAAGACGTCTAGGAACAACAGCTCAGCCACGAAGCGGTAGGTTACACAAGCTCACAGAACGGCACAGCCGAGTGCTGAAGCGCGTAAAAATAGTTTGTCCACAGTTGCAGCAAACACTACCGAGTTCTACACTGCCTTCGGAAGCAACATTAGCACACGAACTGTTCGTAGGGAGCTTCATAAAATGGATTTTCATGGCCGAGCAGGCGTCCACAAGCCTAAGATCACTAAGCATAATGCCAAGCATTGGCTGGAGTGATGTAAAGCACGCCGCCATTGGACTCTGAAGCAGTGGAAACGCGTTATCTGGAGTGATGAATCACGCTTCCCTATCTGGCAGTCTGACGGATGAAACTGGGTTTGGCAGATGCCAGAAGAACGCTACCTCCCTGAATGCATAGTGACAACTGTAAAGTTTGGTGGAAGAAACATAATGATCTAAGGCTGTTTTTCATGGTTTAGGCTAAGCTCTTTAGTTCCAGTGAAGGGAATCTTAATGATGCAGCATAAAATGAAATTCTATAAAATTGTGCACTTTCAACTTTGGGAACAGTTTGGGGAAGACCCTTCCTTGTTTGAACATGACAATGCCCTTGTGCACAAAATGAGATTCATATAGGCATGATTTGCCGAGGTTAGTGTGGAAGAACTTGACTGGCCTGCACAGAGCCACGACCTGAATCCCATCCAACACCTTGGGGATGAATTGGAACACCGACTACGAGTCAGGCCTTCTCACCCAACAGTGTCCAACCTCAATAATGCTCTTGTGGCTAAATAGGAGCGAATTTCTCGCAGCCACGTTCCAAAATATTGTCAAATGCTTTCCCAGAAGAGGAGACTTGTAGCAGCAAAGAGGAAGGACCAACTCCATATTAATGCCTATGGTTTTGAGATGAGGTGTTGAACAAGCATATATGGGTGTAAGGCGCAGATATTCACATACTTTTGGTCATGTAATGTATACCGTCTACTAAACGTTTGTGATAAAGTAGAACTGTTAAGATAATATACCATTTATTAAAGGCTTTCTTGTAATAAAGTAGGACCGTTAAGATGATACTAGCCAATTATCCATGGCGTTAGTACTCACTTGGCGTGCCAACAGTTGATAGAGATGACAGTGCATGGTGGCTATGAGCGATTTGCAACCTTGTATAGTAAATCACTTAAATTTTTTTTTCATCCAAAAACATGACAAATACTCTTTAAACGTTTAATCTCCGTGCGAACGTTTCACCTTCATTTTGCTCAACTAGACGCAGCAAATTCAGCTGTCTGATGTTTTTTCTGGATATTCAAATGGATAAAAATAAAGTTCTCCGTGACGAGAAACAAAGCCGAAACGAGAAATTTACATGCGCACAGGATAAAAATTTCGAAGTTGGGAGGTTGCACATCAAGCAACAAGTTTTTTCAGTATCATATATAAGCAAGTTTCTTTATTGTATGGTACTGTCTATCAAAGATTTTCTTGGGATAAAGTAGAACTGTTAAGATGATATTCATATCATTAACAAAATTCAAATTAGTCAAGAAAACAACCGGAAAATTAATAAAGCCGTAAAATATTTACTGGTCGACGTTTCGAACAAGGTCCCAAGATAGTACAGCGGTACATCTTTGGATTTACAACCCTAAAATCAGGGGTTCGATTCCCCTCGGTGGGCTCAATGCGTCTTTGCTATAAGAAAATACATTTTACCCCCCCGCTAGTACAGCGGTATGTCTCCACATTTACAACGCTAAAATCAGGGGTTCAATTCCCCTCGGTGGGTTGAGCAGATAGCCCGATGTGGCTTTGCTATAAGAAAAAACACGTTTCGAACAACCGCTCGGTCTGATACTCATAACGTGTACGTACATGTATATCCATGTATGCATAAGGAAGTATATAAAATAGTTTCAGTTACAAAAGCATGTGTAGAAAATTACCATTTACTTCAAAAATATCCTCCTTTCTTGCAGTTTCAATTACCTTCGAAACTTGTTTTATTAAGATTAGGTAACTGGAACGAAATGAACCGAAACTAATTTTACTTTCTCAATTCAAAAGAGATATTTTGAGACAGTAAGAACAAGTACACATTAAATAACAAATAAAACATCGTAGTTTAAAATAAAGAATAGTTCAAGGACTGGGGTAATAAAACAATTAAATACGAATTTAGTCTGTATACTAGATTTGGTGTTTTTCAGCTCAAAAAAGAAAAAGTTGTCTATTCTATCCGTCTCAAGATTCTATGCTTTCTTTATCAGATTATTGAAACTCAGTCAGGTTTCTCTCTGCCACTAAAATCTTTGCCAACGCCTTGTTTGGCCTCTAGGACTTCTTTAGCGACGGATGAGGCTTAACGAATTTCTAAAACCAGCAAAATGTGCAGAAGATATACCGGGTTGCACTACCACATGGAGACAATATCATGCTGAGAAAGAAATAAAACACTTACCCTTCTTGTAGCGATTGTCTTTGCATAGCCGTCCCTAATTTTCAACCGATAGACGAGAGAGAAGTTGGCTAGTTCACAGCACTTACTGTCCACTCTAGGACTATTTCTATATAGAGGAATATGACTAGAATGTAACAAGAACATCCACGGCTCCTAAATACGGAATGCCTTTGTTTTTTCGGCAACTTAGTTTAAAATACAAAATATTTTAATTCAACTGAATTTCTAGTTGATTCATATATAGTCAATCCTCTCAGTTCCCTCCGGATTTATAACAGTAATATTCGAAGTTCGATTCCTCACGATAAACAAAACATACTGTGTAGCTTACGCTAAATATATACTTAGCGCATTTTATCCCGAGTGAATTTACCCACTTGGTAGCTTGTAGGCCTACGTAAATAAAATGCAAGATGTTTTAGATGTTTGTTTTAACTGAAATTTCATTCAATGTTTGGCGATTCCTGACTTTAAATAAATTAGCTAATCAATATAAACACTTAACAACTAGCTTCTCCGATGTTCTAACTCGGAAAACAACTTGTTTCACCTAAAATATTCTTTTGGCACTTTTATTTTTTTTATCACGCCCTCTATAATACTGTTCAGTTTTAAGACATCTTTAGAATTTGTATACCGCGATTGTTTAAATCTTTTGCGTGGATACAAACGGTATAATCATTAACACGCTATCACGATCATAAACCTGGTAAGTGTAATTATTTTAACTCTAATAATTATATAAATAACAATCTCATTGAACAACGTGTCTCTTGAAAGGACCTCCTAACTTTCACGTTTTCACCCGATCAGCATACAACGAACAAAACTAGCGTGACTGTTACAAGATTGTATCCGTTGTTCGTGGGATTTAGGCTTAATTGATAAATTAATATTACTTCAAGCGAGGAATTAACCTACGCACAAAACAACCAGTTTGACTAGAAAACTGCATAAGCCTAAAGGGGAAAATTAATTTACTCTCGCCGAATTTTTGTACGACATAACTACAGAGGAGATAAAAAAAAAAAAAACAAGTCATTCGACAACGAATAATTGTTTAGAATTGATCAATTTTATTATACTAATACAGTTAGTATACCAACATAAGCTTATACACTTAATATTAACCAGACTTGTCTGTTTCTATTTCATTAACACTTATCATTTTAACTCACATACTTCAAATACATTAAGTTTTAAGGTGAACAAAATTTCTAAAATCTTAGAAATTAAGAACTAAAACTCGTGTGAAAGAATGTTATTACGAATTTTTGATGCTGCACGACAGGGATATGTTTAATTGGCCAACATTACCTGTGGAAAGTTGGATGTGTAGACATTTACTTTTATGCAGTACACTTTGTTGCTGAGAACAGAGCTGAATAATTGGCTATCTATGCCGTGTATACTGCAGCCATCAAAACTTAAATTTTAGCGTTTCAATCCACTGACCAACCGCTCAGCTACCGAGGGGATCTATACTTATTAAAATCAAAGCGTAATTTTTAGCTTTAACCGTTTTAATTAACATGACTTAACAGATTAAAAAGTTCAATTAATAAGAATTTGCGTTAACTGTATTTCAAATTATTCAGATAGTAGTAAAATCTGTAGTTAAATGAAACACTAATAACAGGGTCAAATTTGAACATAGGTTTACTCGAGCTCAGATTAATTTTAATTCGTATAATTATAACGTAGGTTAACTTAAAATTAAAATATTTTAATACATACAATTATAAACAGGTTATTGTCATATACAGATTAAACGTACTTTTTTAATTATGTGAATTAAAATAATCTTAAACTGACTTTAATTCACATTAATTATAAACAGATTAATCTGAAATAAATTTAACTGAAATTTAGATCTGTTCATTTGTTGTTAGGCGCTGTGCCCTTTGCCGGTATCGAAACCTGATTATTAGTGTTATATGCCCTTAGACCTACCATTAAGCAACTTAGCTACATTATAAAACTGACAAGTCAGAAATGGCGTTTCACCATCTAAGAATAATAGTAAAATTACTGTTAGATTATAGATTCCGAATAGTTGGCGATTGCTACTCTGTACCACCAGTCATAACGTTAGTATATCAGTTTCAAATTAGGGATCAATAAGGCAGGTAGTCCATGTGTAGTTTTGTTCTAATGCCAAACAATAATAACATTTAAAACATTTACATAACAATATGGCGGAAGGAGGAACATCCACTCAACAATAAATATAGCTTTTCACATAATAAAAAAAACTTTTCTGATGACGACATCTACTGTATGGATATTGAACTACGATAAGCAGTCATTATCCACATGTCAACGCATGTCGTATTAACGTAAAACAGATAAGTGTATAGTGTTAAAATATTTTAAAATACTTAATCATTCAATATGTTATCAAAGTGTGGTCAACGGCTTGGTCATGTAGTTGTTAGCAATATTACCGTAACTTTGGTATAAAATATCTACTTATGAAAGTATGGTCACTAGTCTGGTCATGCGTTTTACTTTTGAGAAAACCAAATAAATTAAGTAATGTTATAAAAAGTTTGCTAGAATTACGTTTCTCCATTAAAGGACTTATTCAACCATAATTTTTTTTTTTTTTTCAAATTTTATAAGTGATCCAAAAATAGCATCAAATTCTATTCCAGAACTAACCTTGACTTCTTACAGTTAACCGCAATCAATTTTATACATTTATTTAAATGTATGTTTCGTATTTTGTTCTTTGTATATTAAACATGTCAACTGACTGTACAGGTACGAATATCAAAACTCAGACTAAATGAAACAAAAATCCTTTAATGTATAGTTTGTTTTTGGAAGTTTCCTGGTGGATAAGCAAGAAGTTAAAACTTCCAACGTTAAAAATCTGAATTCGGTTCTCAACAAATACTAAAACAACAGTACCACTCTGAAAGTGTAAGATTAATACATTTTCCCTCGTATACAAACAGCAGCTAATATTAAAGTCATTTACACTTGTCCTTTAGATTTAATACAGCCATGTGAATTTAATAGTTTAAATACCTGTACTGTAAATTCAAGGGTTCCCGATTCAATGCCCATTGTCACAAAATCCAACTCTGAATGTGCTCGAAAGTGACAAGTAAATTGTCATATTTGATCAGAGAGTAGCTTAAAGTTGGAAATGGTTGGTTGCCACTGACTAAGTGCCTTTCCTCTTGGTTGTTAATTCAAAATTAGGCACGACTACACACAGATGCCACCTTGTGCAAGAGTCCATGAAATGCTTGAAACAAATATTCTACTGCATATTATCTAAAGTTTGTTAGCATAACATACTCTGCATGTGTGGTTAGTAGCTTTCTAATTTTAAATAAATGTCTCTTTCTGTGTGTTGTAATGGATTTACCATTATACCTTTAATTTAATAATTAAGCTTGTTTCAGTAATTTTTAATGCATATGACGTATACTGTCGGATGTATATTTCACAACTCCCGCCTATTCTCTAAATTGAAAGCAAGAATAAAGAATTTGTTTTACGAAAACGCTAGCGTGTTTTCGAACATTGTTGAAAATTCTAGAATCTCGTGTGAATGGCATATAAAGCAGATGCGTCGAGAGACAGTTATTACTTGTCAGCTATAGTTAGTATACTATAACCATCGGAAGTTATAATTGTGATTAACGCTTATTAATTGGAAACTACAGAATTTGACCAGTAACGTTTATGGATTTCGAAAATGACAAACTGTTCAACTTCACTTGATTACTTCGGACGTTATTATTTATTCGAGGATATTAAATATTCTCCTCGGTAAGAAGCGAGCTTGTAACGGGTGTAAGGCCAGCCCAAAAAGACATCGTTAGCTTAAGTAAAATCTGATAACATCAACTCAGAATCAGTTTGCTAGTCATGGACCTACATTGTCGATAAAATATTCGGTTCTAGACGGCGTAGACGATTCAATGTTACCAGAAACTTTGTTAAAGGTCTCGTATATAAATCAATATTTGTAATAACTGTTACTATAAACTGTATTATTATTTGTACATTAAAATATATTTCTGTCAAGAAAGAATTGCGTGCATCAGGCTCCGTTACAAATATCATAAAGTTGAAACACAATAACATTTAATTAGCTTTTAAATTCAAATTCCGGGTTATGCAAACTCTTAATACGTAACATAATAAATGAGAGACTCGTCTGAAATAAATTATAACACGGAACAACGCGTAAAATAAAATTTAAAAAAAGGCACCAAATTTGGAAATAACGTTATCTTACCTTCTCGTCTGTGGCATTGCTTCAATTATATCAATATATAAAGATCCCGAAATATACTCGAACATCAAAATCGATTTAAAATAACCCCTGCACGGGCAAAGTTCTAGCAAAAGTGGTCGTGAACGTTAAATATATAAGTTCCCAAGAAAGCTGACGCTTCGACAAGATCTGAATAAACAGTGTCGTTCCCGTCTGAGTTATACTCCACAGACCCACTCATAGCAGGTCTTCGAATAAAATACTTATTAAGCAACACTGTCGTGTGATGACGTAAAGTCCCACGTTCTGACGCCCCAGAAGGCTACTTTAAAACACAGGAACTTACAGAGCATTAACACATATCGTTACGTAAGGGTCTCGTGCCATTCGATATCACAGAGGCAAGGAAACTGGGGGTGAGACTGGCCTGTTAGTCCATGGGAGTCTAGCTTCCTCTCTTTTCATAGGACCATCCCAGATTTGCAGGGGGTATACGATTTCTTCATTCAAATTCATCTTGATGTGAAACAATTATTGTTCAAAGACAAAAAAAAAAAAGTCTGATTTTGATTATTTGATCAGCTCCAGTAACTTCGCGTTGGTTTGTTATTTACCATGCCTTATGTTTCACGCTACTGGGAGTTCCCTAGATGAAAACAAGATTAAGTTCTGTTAACAGCATACAAATAATTAATTGAAAACAAGGATTTACAGTAGGGTAACAATAAAACAGATAAGTAAATAAAAACATATATACAGTAAGGTAACCATATACAGATAATTAACTGTTAACAAAAATCTACAGCTCTTTAACAATACAGAAATAATTAATTGAAAACAAGAACTTACAGTTTTGTTACAAAGATACAGATACCTCACTGAAAACAAAGATTTATAGTTGTGTAAGAATGTAAAAAATATTTGGAAACAAAAATTTACAGGCCTATACGAATATGCAAATAATAATTTACTTCCAGTCTATTTCTTCTAAAACTCTTATTATTGAGTTTCTTTTCTACCTACCTTTTTTTTTTAAGTTAACTTTGTTCATTATCCAACTATCTTTCACGTATTCATTTTTTCTGCTTTGTCTTTATATTTGATTACCTTTTCTTATATTTTGTTTGTATTGTTCTTAATTTACCAATATTTTCTCTTGATTTTTGCACTCTGCGTTTCTATCACTCAGTTTACTTTTATTTATTTTGCTTTCTATATTGTCTCTCTCTTTCTGTTTTGCGATTCTTTTCTCTCACGATTTGTGAATTTCTTGAACATTTCATAGATTTGTTCACTAAGATACAAATCTCTTTCGTTGTAAATCCATGTTATTCAACATTCTCATATTTTCATTTGTTTTTTTTTAATAATTCAAAACTTGAAACTACCGTAAATCATGTTTATAACGTCTATAAGTTTCACAAGTATATCACTTCAAAGTTTTCTGTGTTTTAGAGTTTTTTTTGGTTTAGCTGACTTATCTCGAAAAAACGATCTAGTTCTGACTCGACTCGGCCGACGAGTTCGCGCGGTTTTCTTTCAACCCTAACGGATTAATGAGGAACGATGCTTGGAAGTCACCAAATAAGCTGATTTTGTTTTTGTGTTCAAAGGATGTTGTTTCTTACTGTTTGGTAGGCGTGGTTTGAAAAGTTCTTAATAAAATGTCAAAGGACTGAACCAAAATACAGAAACGGTAGTGCCCTCTTTTGGTACAAGATATGAATAAGAATATAGTATATTTGTAGAAAATAGAGTCTAATCAGCCGGCCACCAGGGGGTTTCATTAGGGGTCTGCTTGGTCAAAATCACCCCAGGCTCTAATTCGTTATATTTCGACTCCAACAGAAGTATCACACACTCTTGGTTATCAAGATACTTCCTTCTTGTTTATACAAACATTAACACAAAATAGCATCGCTGACGTATACATGATGATTATCGTCTCAGATCTGACCACGACAGTTTTCGTACTCATATGATTTCGGACATTGGTTGAAGAGTAAAATCATTGGTGGACAACAAGAAACAAGTGAGGTTTCTTAAGCATTGGGATTGGTCCATTTGAATCGAATTTTTGTTATCCTCCAGTCAACGTTTCTCATTTGAAATAGAATCATAAAGCGACTATCTATGGAGAAAGCATTTGATTTATTAACAGCAGTTTAACAGACTAATATCAAATGCGGAGTGAAGAGGCCTATATAGGTAGTAAAACGTCAACATTTAATTAAGTAATCTCGAGGTCAAGGGTGAAACATTTCAAGTACGTGTCAGGCAATAGATATTCTTTACTTCAGAAATTATCGAAAATCGTATGAAAACTGCGATGCAAAATACTTAGAATTCTATTCTTAGAGGACCCGGCATGGCCAGGTGTTTAGGGTGCTTGACTCGTCACCCGAGGGTCTAGAGTTCAAATCCTTGTCACACCAAACATGCTCATCCTTTCAGCAGTGTGAATATTAGAATGTGATGGTCATTCCCACTATTCGTTAGTAAAAGAGTAGCCCAAGAGTTGGCGGTGAGTGGTGATGATTAGCTGCTTACCCTCTGGTATTACACCACTAAACTGTGGACGGCTAGCGCAAATAGCCCTCGTGCAGCTTTGCGTGAAATTCACAAAACAAACCCTTCTCAGTGCAGAATATTTTAAATATAAAAAAGTTTCAAAGTAACATAAAATTTAAATCTTGAATAAAAAGAAAAAAATTCATGATGACATCGTATCATTCATTATATACGATATTCAACATTCTATACGTATTCATTTTGATGAACTCCACTAACTAAACTTACATTGTTTTAACACTATCGTAAATATTGATATAATATAGTAGATAATCTTATCTGATGTTGACGTTCTTCCCAAAGTGAGTAATAAAGAAAACAAAAATCGAATACTAACACTCATTTCATTATCGTTAATGAACAGCTTGTTGCTTTCGGCTTTGTAGTCCATTTTCGTTATAATGTAACACAAGCTGATGACGTAACTTTGGCACTCAAAACTGTATCTCTTATTTTGGTAAAGTGGTCATTTTGTACCTACTTTGCGTTTAAGTTAGGCCTACAAAAAAGATATGGGTACTGACTGTTCTACCTATCGGGTTTCTTGAGCTAAAATAACCGTGTTGTTTACGGTTCCTAAACCTGCTCACTTCTAATACAACTGACTGATTTTGCAACAGAGTCACAGAAGGATTATTGAAAGATTCATTTAGTATTAATTTTCTACTAGTTCATTTCTCATAAAGCATTAATAGATTATTCTAGTAATAATTTACTGCTTTCTCATTTCTCATAAAACATTAATAGATCCTGACCGTTAGCCCTAATTTACTGCTGTCATTTCTCATGAAGCATTAACAAATGTGGCACTAATATATTCCTATATCATTTTCGATAAAACATTAACAGCTTCCGTTAACCTTGATCAATTGTCATTTTATTTCTTGTAAAGCATTAATGGATCCCGTTAACCCTAACTTATTGTTTTTCACACCTAAGAAAGTCTTTTCCAAAACAAAAATTCACCGGAATACTGTTATTGATTTTTAATTAGTGTAGTAAACAAACAGCTGGCCTGGCATGGCCAGGTAGGTTAAGGCGTGCGACTCGTAATCTGAGGGTCGCGGGTTCGAATCCCAGTCGCATCAAACATGCTCTCCCTTTCAGCCGTGGGGGCGTTAGAATGTGACGTTCAGTCCTACTATTCGTTGATAAAAGAGTAGCACAAGAATTGGCGGTGGGTAATGATGACTAGCTGCCTTCCCTCTAGTCTTACACTGCAAAATTAGGGACGGCTACCGCAAATAGCCCTCGAGTAGCTTTGCGCGAAATTCAAAACAAACAAACAAACAGCAGGACACGAACAACCCATCTCCTAACTGCAGTGTGACGTATTAAACCATCCGGAACGATATCGGTATTGCCCTATCGAAACTCAATATCCTGAAACAAAGACACATTCGTTAATCAAGAACTTTTATTTATTAATAATTCCATTATGTCAGAATACGACTTTTTAAATTAGTCTAACTTCAAAGATTCCACATCTTAAACTTAGAGTTTTAGAGTAGGGAGAGACTAGCTATGAAGGAATTTGTACATTTTTCGGTCCGTTTACGTTTCTACAGCCTTATGATATAAGAACAGTCCTAGATATCGGCTGTAAAATAAGTTAACCAATTGTGAACAAGATGTTTAGTTTAGCCTGAATTTTACTTTTATGTTTATAAACCTACAAATAAAAACAAAAACTTTCTTTCTTTTCTGATTGAGCCTTTAAAGCACTGATGGAAATTGTGTTCTGTGTAACAGAACACATACATAAGATGAAAGAGAGATAGACACAGGCGAAATTATAATTTAAGTTTCAGTGTATATTTATAAACAGACAGTTAAGAGAGAAACGTATATTTATGTAGATTCTCTCAATGTTCTTAGCTAACTAGAACCAGGCATTGTCTAATGGTTAGCACATGGGACTGCATATTGTATAAGGTATAAGGTTAGAGCCTGGATATGCCATTAAAAACACTCTTTGGACTTTCCTGAGAACGTGTTATAACTGTAGCGATCAGTATTGCTGTTCAGTTAACAGAGATATGTTGGTTTATTTGTGGGTGGATATGTCCGAGTTTTGGAAAAGTTGTTTTTTTGTTGTTTTTTTATTATTTGTCGCGTGTAATATGCTACATTAATTACAACGAAGTATATGTTTTTTAACTGTAATGACGTTACAAATACTTCCTAGATAATAGTTTTTAAATACATTATATGATATTCTTCTTTTGATGGGTGTCTTTTTAAACACTGAACCAAAATACATTTTGCCTTTGAAATAAATAAATTAACAAACAAAAACTACTAATTTCATGAATGACTTTGGTTTGTTTGAAGCTAAAACACAAAGATACACAATGGCCTATTTGTGCTCTACCTACCACGGGTATCGAAATCCGGTTTCCAGCGTTGTAAGTCTGCAGACATACCGCTGTGCCACTAGAGGACAAATGACTTTGGAACATTCCAAACACAAAGCCACGGTTTTCAGTTTAAATATTTAGAGCTCGTACATACCTCCATTCCACTGCTTCCTCTAATATATCATTATTCTCTGTTCTGTGTGTGTGTATCCACTTATTATTGACGAAATATTATACATCCTATCACCAAACCTGCTAATTACCCTTTGGGCTCTCTGAGGGTGACAGAGAAATGGTGTTCGGATCTGACCCTCTTTATATCGCTGGAGAGTTCGTGTCTTCCAGTGAGTTGAAAGGATGCACCTGCTAGTAAATACACATGCAAATAGGCGGTATGACATAGTAGGTAGCAATATTTAATGCAAAAAATTAAATAATTAAAAATGGACTGGTACAACTCAAAATTGGCGTCTGTGTACTAAAGTGTTCTTAGAGCAAATTTCCACCTATAGCATGTTTAAATTATGTTAGGCCTAGCATGTCATGTCGTAAATATAATCATGTTAGACCTAGCACTATGATGTCATGGCATAGACGTGAACAAGTTAAGCTTCGCACTTCGGTGTCATTGTAAAGACATGAACAGTTGAAGTTGAAACCAAGTATCAATGAACGTTCCTGAAGCTAAGGTAAAATTCATCCTGCGTCTCAACTGTGATTACTACAGTGATCTTGTGGTCTGTCATGTGCGCTGATGTCGATGTTTCTATATGTGATTCGAACATCTCCATCCAAATGTATGACAGGAACAGATTGTTCTACGTTTTCACTGAAAACGACTTTCTACTTCAGGTTGAGAGTTCGAACCCCATCACCGAACACGCTTGCCTTGAGAGAGATGTAATATGATGGACAATCCCGCTATTTGTTGGGCCAAGAATTTGCAGTAGGTGGTTTTCACTCTGGTCTATCACTTCAAAATTAACCAACCGACTTCTGTTTCGAAGTTAACTGAGAGTGTGCAGTATACAGCTCACAAAATGCTGCGTACGCTTAAAGCAGCGGCAGTTAAAGGGTTAAAGACCTCTAGCACAGATGGCTCTCAAATAGCTTCGAGCAAAATTTATCAAATAAAGAAATCAAATATTTCGGATGCAATAAATAGTTATTAAATATAATTATATTAAATATAATTTGTCAATAGCATATAGGAGGCGCTTTATAAACTGCTAAATACCTCTCTTCATTATTTTCAATCCTTTTTTTTGGCAGCTTTTGTAAAACGATTTGAAATATAAACATGATGTTTTGATTTTGCATTAAAAAGACGTATATAACTTTATATACTACAGATCTGAAACAATCATGGATTTTCTGAGTGTCCTCTTTTTTATTTTTAGAAAATGGAGATTTTTGGAGTAGGGAATTTCTTCAAGGATTTTCAAGGGCAGAGGTATCCCTTCATCCGTCAAGGAAAGGGTTTAAAAACACTTTATGGTAATATCCATCTCACTTGTAGAGTTCAGATAGAAAACTGTGAAGTGGTAGCTAAGCCTAATTTATCTCATCTGTTAGACATGCAATGAAGTTTAGTAGCCCACTGTTTTTGTTTTTATTTTCAGAACAGAGGGTTGGTTTGGAAGGTAATGGGTCAGTTATTCAGTAAAACTTAAGCATAACCCATTAATTAACGCTCTTTGCACTCCTTTACTACAAAATACACTTGAAGGTACGCTTTAAATTGAGTGAAAAGAGAGAGAGAGAAAGCAAACAGAAATGAGGAGAAAACTTCTTTAGGTGGTTCAGAATTTCATTTTTGTTTCTTGGTAGGGACCCTTCTCAAGGTTTCAGAGAGTTATGGTGTGTGTTTCTGAAGGTTTTGATAATTTAAGATGAGATTTCTACTTAAGGCACGTTTTACTTGGTGGTTGGTTGTATATATATATGCATTTTTGCATTGGGTGGCAACGTATAATTCAGTAGTGGACTTCTTTAGCAGTATCCCTGTCTGCAATAGTCCCCGTGAGCTGTGGGCTCTTCTAGAAGATACCCCTTCAGACTGTGTATTTTACGGTTTCGGTAAGAGTCACCATACCTGGCACGTGGGTATCACAGGTTTTCTCGAGCAGCGAGATAATTTTATTTCCTTCTGTCAGTCTTAGATATTTATAGATGTCAATGTTCGTTAAATTTACAAACTTCTGAAAATTAAGGCATAATTTAAGCTTAAATACTTTGATTCTCAGTTTATTTGTTTTTAACATTAAATCATTTATAAGAAGTTTATTAAATTGTTAATAATATAACACTAAAAATCTTACTTGTTGATGTTATGTTCTATGGTCCTTTTTCTTTTTTAATTTCGTTCGGAGTTTAAATATGTAGACTACATTTAATTATAGTTTAATGATTAAATATCGAGTAATGATTTCATCTCAGAATTCTTCCGCATTTTCTCCATCCATATAAAATTTGAAAAAAAACAACAACAACAGCAACCACTACTAAAACTAGAAGAAGTGTTGCATGGATGATCACATATTTACTTTAATTTAACAAAAACCTCATCCAAGATATCATCCAACGGGTAATTACTTGCAGAATTTAGATATGGAATTGTCAAGCGGTAGCTAAGCCTAATTTATCTCTTCTGTTAGATTTGCAACTTCAGTAATTACTCCTGGTCTTACAATAAACACTTACCTTCTTTTAACGTGATGAGTCATGAGAAGTAATTAGAAGTCATATCCTAAACCTCCAATTTCCGCTTCTTCATTAACTATCTCACTTGCAGGATTTAATATAGAATTGCCAAATGGTAGCTAAGCCTAATATATCTTATCTGTTATACATGCAACGAAATTTAGTATCCCACAGTTTTACATTTTAGTGAGGGCTTGACTTGGAAGATAAGGGGTCGATTGGTCAGTAAATCTTAGTAATAACTCATTAGTTTATCCTTTTCGCATTCTTCTACTATAAAATAATAATTTATATTAATATGACCAAAAATTAAACCTGTCTCTTTTTTTCTGATTTTGCTTCTCCATTTTATTACAGTTTAATCCCATTTAAGGGATTCTAGAATGATCCCTGCTCTACCCGTTAAGACAGAAGTGCTGTCACTCATTCTTCGAGGTTTAGGAACGCCCTCTTCGTCAGAGAAGCTACTTTTTTTTTAATCACCTCATCAGTCATAAATCTTAAGATGTACAAGTCAGGTTTCTCAAGAGGCCTGTCCAAATTATCAACAACTTAGCGTACATTGCTTGACTGAGGACTGGTTAATGTGTAACGGCCTGGAATGTAAAACAAACATAAAACATTAAACTCTTAGGTATCGCAATACTTAAATAAATTATTATTTTTTATTAGCTAAAGTAATCTCCCATACAAGTTTTATAGAATAGGACCTCACTAAATTCGCACAACTACATTTCATAAAACAAGGCTCTAGAAACGGAGTTAAATATGCCAACATCTTGAAATAAGTTGTTGTGACAGATGAGTTAACCTCTGAATAAACAACATTTCGGAATTTAAACAAAGTACGATGCTTTCCTTTATTCCTACGTTTGTTGAAAAATAGATAGAAAAGAAAGAGGGAAAAATCAGAAATAAAATTAGAAAAATTAAGTATATTAACTTCTTAGACACTATTTGTTTAGAACAACTTGTAATATCAGAAACACTGGCACAGTTCATTCTACTTTTACGTAACTTTAAACATCAAAAGTTAAACACACGTCTTTAGTAAAACCTAAATATAACACATAAGATTTGTTGACATCATTTTGCTTCGCTTAAAAACGTACTTCGTAAAAGTTCATTAACGAACAATTCATAATTTACCGAGATTCTCTTTCAACAAAGCACGTCAGAGTAATGACTTAGCGAATGAGTGAATAGTTTCGTTAAAAAAAGAGACACAATAATATATACACAAACACTAAATAAAACAATACCAGAGTTGTAGTGACAAAGGCACTATAACTAAACCGACAACAATATCTACACAAACACTAAAAAAAAAACCTAAATATGTAGTGACAAAGGATTTTAAACTAAACCAACAACAATATCTACACAAACACTAAAAAAAACCCAGATATGTAGTGACAAAGGATTTTAAACTAAACCAACAACAATATCTACACAAACACTAAAAAAAACCAGAGATGTAGTGACAAAGGAATTTAAATTAAACCAACAACAATATCTGCACAAACACTAAGAAAAACAGTACCAGAGCTGTAGTAAATAAGGAATTATAACTAAACTATCAATAATGTCTACACAAACACTAAAAAAACACTATACCACAAATGTAGTTAGAAACGAATTTTAACTAAACCAACAACAATATCTACAGAAACACTGAAAAAACCAACACCACAGATGTAGTGAGAAACGAATTATAATTAAACCAATAGCAATATCTACACAAACACTAAAAAAAAAACAACAACAATACCACAGATGTAGTGAGAAAAGAATTATAACTAAACCAACAACAATATCTACACAAACACTAAAAAAAAACCAGATATGTAGTGACAAAGGATTTTAAACTAAACCAACAACAATATCTACACAAACACTAAAAACACAAAGCATGCGCTGTAATGAGAAAGGAATGTTAACTAAACCAACAACAATATCTACACAAACACTAAAAAAAACAATACCACAGATGTAGTGAGAAAAGAATTTTAACTAAACCAACAGCAATATATACGCAAACACCAAATACAAGAATACCAGAGATGTAGTGTGTAATGAATTACAATTAAACTAACAACAATATCTACACAAATACTAAATAAAACAATACCAGAGCTGTAGTGAATAAGGAATTATAACTAAACTATCAATAATATCTACACAAACACTAAAAAACACTATACCACAGACGTAGTTAGAAACGAATTATAACTAAACCAACAACAATATCTACCAAAACACTAATAAAAACAATACTACAGATGTAGTGAGAAACGAATTATAACTAAACCAACAACATATACCCAAAGACAAAATAAAACAATACCAATATGTACGCAATCACTAAGTAAAACAATAGGAGAGCTGCAGTGAGAAAGGATAACCATATTAACAACATCTACACAAATACAAAAAAAAAACAAAAAACACCATAGATGTAGTGAGAAAGGAATTATAACTAAATAACAACAATATCTACGTAAAAACTGAATAATACATTATCAGAGATGTAGTGAGAAAGAATTATAACTAACCAACATAAATATTTACACAAACACCAAATAAAGCAATACCAGAGATGTAGTGTGATAGGAATTTTAACTAAACTATCCTAAATAAAACAGTACCAGGGCTTAGTTTTCAAAGTTTTGATTTCACACTCAAGAGAAACGTAATTTATTTTTAACACTGGAACCAAAGTCACTGTTTAATATTTTCATGTGTTCTTGTTTGTTATTTGTGAGATAAGAAACTTTTCGATCGTGGACATGCGCCTCTGTTTTGAGATTACATCACTACTTTAAGAAAATGCGTGGTTTTCACATTCTGTAGAAATATTACATATTTATTAAAGACCTACAATAATTTCGTATTTTGCATTGAACTAGTCTGTAATAAGGAACTCAAATTTTTGCATAACAATCTGGTCTATTTGGACACCATTTATTTTAAATAACCAATATCAACTTTGAACATTAGTGAAGATACTTAACAAGACACCTAAGTCAGAGTGGTCATAAAGGTTTTTTGTGGTTCCTAAACTAAATGATATAACGTATTGTTACTGTAGACTTTTAGCAGCTATGGTAATAGAAAATGTTAGATAATTCTTGCACTACGCTCAGTAGATATGTTCGTTTGTTTGTTTGTGGTTAAAAACAATGATTCACAATGAGCTATCTGTGCTCTGTCCACTAGGAGTATCGAAACGTTTTTTTTTTTTTTTTTTTTTTGGGGGGGAGATAATTTGATCAGAGATGCTAGAAGAAAGGCAGTTAGTTAACAGCACTCACCGCCATCTCTCACTTATTCTTGCATGACTGAACAGATGGAGTTGGCTTTTCCTTTTTCTCTGATAAAACATCGAAGGTTCTCCCAATTTCTGAGCTCGAATATTTGCGGAAATGGGACACAAACCACGAACCATCTTATTATACATCCAGAGCTCTTTTACCATCAGACCATGCTATTTTACGATCCAGACACGGATGAAAACGAATATCCCTCATTAACTTCGTAAATCCCAGTGGCTCAGCGGCAAGTTTGCGGATCTACGACGCTTACGTTCTGGTTTCGATACCAGCGGTGGACAGGGCACAGAAAATCCGGTTTTTAGCTTTATGCTTTACAACACAGAAACAAACAAACAATTAAGTTCATAAACACATACTTAAAAACTTCTGTTACAATCGTAATTGTAACACTTCTGTTACACTTCTACGACCGAAACTGTCGCTTAAAGCGAGGCTACCCATCTGATCAAATAACGCTTTGTATTTTCATAACGCAACAACAGTGAACTTAATTCACGGTACATCTTACCGTGATGAACGTTTCTAAGACCTCTGCAAGCCCAGCACGGCCAAGTGGTTAAGGTGCTCACATCAAACACGCTCGTCCTTTCAGCCGTGGAGAGGGTGCTATATGGTCAAGAAATGATAGAGCTTTAAAATGAAATGTGTACATAAAATTACTCAAAAGCCATTTTATGAGCCATTATGCCGCGGCTAAAAAAATCTCTCAACAAGAAGTACTTCAAGCATGTGACTTTCTATCTATGAAATAGTAATACACAATACATACTAATACATAAACAATTATGCCTTCTTTATTAGGCCCGGCATGGCCAGGTGGTTAAGACACTCGACTTGTAAATCGAGGGTCGCGAGTTCGAATCCCCGTTACACCAAACATGCTCGCTTTTTCAGCCGTATGGGCGTTATAATGTGACGGCCACTGCCACTATTCGTTGGTAAAAGAGTAGCTCAAGAGTTGGCGGTAAGTGGTGATGACTAGCTGCCTTCCCTCTAGTCTTACACTGCTCAATTAAGGACGGCTTGGGCAGATAGCCCTCGAGTATCTTTTCGCGAAATTCAAAAACAAAGACCTCTTGTACGCAACTTGCTTTGACCAGAAGTCAAAGACGACCTGGTTGACGTTTCTAGGTATGATTTTTTCAGAATATGTAAACCACGTGAAGATGAGGTGTAACTGTTGCCCATGCTAATTACCACACATTCCTACCACTGCCAGAACGAGATATTGTAACTTAGTGAATTTTCTGTTAGTCCATTTCTAACCAATATCTGAGCTTTTTTTTTTTTTTTTTATCCCAATTTTCTCCAGTTCGTTAGCATCTCTTCTTGTTAGAGTGCATTAGCTGGAAGAGTTCACCATCTTCTAATCTTGCTGTTTCTAAGGGCTAAAAGTACCCATAAGTGTACGAAAACGGGGGTCTCATCACTGAAATCGAACAGTTCGGTCATGTTCCTTACTGTTATAGTCCATTGTAATTTGAATGGGGCTTTTAGCGCGGCCGTATACGTAATCTCTTCATGCGAGTTGTTCCTGTACATTAGGCGAGCTTTTGAATTCCGTCGACGTAATGAGTCCTTTCAAGGCGTATAAAAAAAAAGAGTAGATAAATGGATGGATCAACGGGCGAATACAAAGTTGGATAGACAGATAAACAGACGGATGGATGAATGTACAAATGGATCGATTGGTAAATAATCGCAAGGCTGGAGACACTAACCAAACGTTTCTGGTTTGATTTATTGAAATTAAAAAAAAAGAAAGAAAAACGTATGTATGTAGATATATATACTAACAATAAAAATGTATGTGCACTAACATTTTCATGAGCAAAGAATTAAATGCATAGAAACAGACGCTGAATCAACAGAATCATGTAATTTATGTGAAGTACACATCTGTCGTGTCATAGCCAGGACAAGCAACTTTCATCTACGTTCCCACGTGAAGATGGTTTGATATCAAGGTGTGATACTTGTCCCCTTTTACCGTACGAGTAGTTTAGAAAAGAGCTTACGAACACGGTCTATTCAGGTATCAGGTTCGCCCTTAACGAGTTCGGCAGGTTTTATTTTTTAGCGAGCCAGAAGAATAGCTGCTAAAAAATGGAGGAAAAAATCTGAAGTGGTTTGAAAGCAGAGTAAACTTAAATATTCTTTAGTACAGGTCTTCACGAACGTTCCGTCCCGTTTGAAGTTTCATCTACGTAACCTCAGAGAGTTCTAGGTCGTGGGAAGACGGGGCAGCCTTTTGTGTATATCCATCGACCCAGGTGGTTCAGTCCTGAACAACTGTCAGGCCGCTAGCAGGTACGTTCCACACAATACCTTCTGAAGTGAATAGTGTTACGTCATGAAACGTTTGGCACGTGATGTGCTTCATCGGCATGCGGTGATGGTCGTGTGAACTATCCTAAATGCAGTAGCAGTGTGTGTGCTGCCAATATAATATGCCAACAGCTTTGACAGTAACTTTGAGAAGACAATGACGTTGTAACAAAAGCTACAGACAGTCTCAAAATTCGGCAGTACCAACGTTTCATCGTGTAGCTAGGACTGATTACAAACAAAGATGCTATACTGTAACAGCGGCTCATTTTCACTGTCTACTTTATAAAAAAAAAACAACTTCTGTACATTAAAAGTCGCTTCAAAACGCTTATAAGCAAAGAGCAACAGGGAAGAGGTGCGGTTAAACATTGTTTTCTCGTCCCAGGTGAGAAGTAGTTTAGTTAAAAGGCAGTAAAGTAGGTACATTCATGTGAATCACCATACATCAACATGGATTTCTTAAACGTATTACAGAGTGCGGTGGTACATTAATTTACAAACGTATGACTAAATGTTTATGATCGTACTCCGAAGTGTGATGTTCAATTAATAAACGTATGAATAAATGTGTGGAAACGTATTCCAAAGCGTGGTACATTAATTAATAAACGTATGGATAAATATTTGAAAATAATAAATGTTAGTAACCGTATTCTAAAGTGTGGTGCATTGATTAATAAACGTATGAAAGAAACATGAAAAAGGAAACTTATTGCTTTGTTTGTAGTAGGAGCTCTTACAGGAAATGATAAACAAACTTACAAAGTTTCGAACATTTTCAGTTTTAGTCTTGGTTTGGTTTGGTTTGAATTTAACGCACTTGTTTGTCTACACAAACAACACACTTTTTTTTTTAGTTTTTACAGCTAATAAATACATACCTAAAATTAATATTTAATTATGAACAAAGGTCATTTTATTCGATAATTAAAATAGTCTCTAGGTTTAAATTTCTGAACTGTCTTTCACCCAGGTATCAAACTGACCTAGAGTTTGTCGAAATTCGACACTTTATTAAAATTAGCTCACATTCCGGCCAAACTATCTTTATTAGGTCTCATCAAAACCGTATGGCCGAAAAGACGTTATGTGACGATTTTTTACGTATTTCAGATGTCACAGATAAAGAAGGTTTGGTTTGAATTTTGCCCAAAGCTACTCAAGGGCTATCTGCGCTAGCCGTCCCTAATTTAGCAGTATAAGACAAGAGAAAAGGCAGCTAGTCATTACCACCCCCCGCCAACTCTTGAGCTACTCTTTTACCAAGGAATAGTGGGATTGATCGTAACATTATAACGCCCCACGGCTAAAAGGGCGAGCATGTTTGGTGCAACGGGGATTCGAACCCGTGACACTCGGATTAACCACCTGGCCATACCGGGCCTAATAAAGAAGGTATTATTTATGTATTAGTATATATTGTGTATTACTATTTCATAGATAGAAAGTCACATGCTTAAAGTACTTCTTGATGCTATTAAGATATTTTGTAGCCGCGGCATAACGGCTCATAGAATGGCTCTTGAGTAATTTCATATACACATTTTATTTTAGAGCTCTATCATATCTTCACCGGTTTGAAATCTAATTACAGTTTTGGGCTCAGGAAGTGAAACTCTTTCGACTGACTCATTTGACTACGCCCAAAGCCTCATAAATTAATTTACTCTAATCCCGTCTAAAATACTTTCAGTTTGAGGGTTGGCTCGTATAGGTCGTGACGAGAAGTAAAATAAAATCGGTATTTATTGGTGAGAAGGGGAAAGTCTGATATAATACTTTACTTTAATCCTACCTAAAATAATTTCGAGTGACACGGCTATTAAGGATTCCCTCTTGTTTATCATTAAAACACTAATATCTGAATTCAGAACGTTACTTTAATCTGCAGCTGCTGAAACAAATCAAAATTTAAAATTGTTTTATATTTATTATCACTATAACTACTTGTTATCGCGAACACTACACGTTACTGTTAAACTTTACTACTGCACGTTACTGATACATTACTACTGCTGCACGCTCCACCACAAGTAACAAACAACTGTAATAACACTACACGTTACTGTTAAACTTTACTACTGCACGTTACTGATACATTACTACTGCTGCACGCTCCACCACAAGTAACAAACAAATGTAATAACACTACACGTTAATGTTAAACTTTACTACTGCACGTTACTGATACATTACTACTGCTGCACGCTCCACCACAAGTAACAAACAACTGTAATAACACTACACGTTACTGTTAAACTTTACTACTGCACGTTACTGACACATTACTACTGCTGCACGCTCCACCACAAGTAACAAACAACTGTAATAACACTACACGTTACTGTTAAACTTTACTACTGCACGTTACTGATACATTACTACTGCTGCACGCTCCACTACATGTTAATGCTACACTACCACTGCTGAAATTCCACCACAAATCACAGCTACACTATACACGACTCTTTACTGTCACACATACACGATACCAATAGATGTTACTTCTATACACTATCATTGACCCATGTTCAGCAGGATAGAGCTTTAATTACACAAAAATGTCGTTTATTTTTTGTTTTGTTTTTTCATCTTTCCCTGCGTGAGTTACACACGAGTCCGATGTTGTAAGAAACCAACTGGCTCTGATGCACCTGTTCATGCACGAGCAGGTGCTATTTACACTATGATTATTTAACACGTGCATGTTGAACACTGGTATTTACCTTAATTTGTTTCTCAGTCATGACGTTCCGAAAACAATGAAGCTAATAGGAAGTGTCCTCACAGTTATTAAAAACGTCGATACGTAGTTTCTTTTTTAAACGAAAACGTTCTTGTGAAATAATTACAAAATTTTGAAAGAGAATACGAAAAAAGAAATTCGTTTGATTTGTGAATTTAATCCATAGACTTATGTTTGTATGATTACTCTACTAGCTGTGTCTTTTTGTTGGACGCTGTGGTAGAAAAAACTGGTGCAAAGAAACAACGTTCATACGTCATCTGAAGAAACAGTCACTGAAACAGTTATCAAACAGAAATTAAAATAATTAGAGTTTATGAAACATGTTGACAGGCAAAATAATTATTGGTGTCGTGTTTGCAGGACAATTCAGTTCAGTAGAATCACCTTAATGAAAGTGTAATTGTTACAGGACAGATCAGATCTAATGTTAATCATGTTACGATGGACAGAAATATGTTACTGCTGTACTATGAGTCAGATCTGGTTTTAATAACAGAGATAAAACTATCTCACTGAAAAGAATTTAAGTTTCGAACATTATTCAATAAACGTTTGTATTATTTGATTATTTTTATATTCAACTCAAGTAAAAAAATAAAAATAATTCTATCACATTATTTTCTGTTATCAGCATTTGTTACGTTCATTGGTTGGAGTACGTTGTGTGAATTGGTTACAGCACTTTGTGTTATCTGGAACAAGGAAAACAGTGTAAATGCGTAGACTATTGAATTGGAAATGAAACGAAATCATTCACCAAATGTAACCTCTATAGAAACGTTGACGGTTGATGGGTTACGTGTAGCCTACTGTGCTGCGTTATAAGACTAGCCTGCCTTCTTCTTCAGCTATCAGTTCGAAATTAGAAACGGCTGGCTTACGTATTAGTGTAGCGTTGTGAAATGTTAGTCGTCCCTAAATTTGAACAATGTGGAAAGCAACTAGTTAACAGTATCCACCGCTAATTCTTGGACTACTTTGACCAAATAATAGGATCTGACCGTCACTCTTATGATGCAACAACGAACCAAATGTGTGAAGCGCAATTTTGCAGTAACGAAACATGAAAATCCACAGAGTGTCATTTTGCGATCCCCAGTGGCTCAGCGGTATGTCTGCAGACTTACAACGCTAAAACCGGTTTTCGATACCCGTGGGGGGCAGAGCACAGGTAGCTCATTGTGTAGCTTTGTGCTTAATTCAAAACAACAACAGACATTTTGCTCTGCAGGCCACACTTGGCTCAAGGTGGTTTTAGACATAGTAAATAAATCTATATTTAAATCAAGCTAGTATTATCCTTCTGTGTGTGTGTGTGTGTGTGTTTTCTAATAGCAAAGCCACATCGGGCTATCTGCTGCGTTCATCGAGGGGAATCGGACCCCTCGTTTTACCGTAGTAAATCCGTCGACTTACCACTGTACCAGTGAAGGACTATTCTCCTCATAGCTAAGGAGTAAATTAATCTGTCAAGGACACTTTCTTTTCTTTTTACTAATTCCAAAAAATGCATACGTATTTCCAGGTGCGTGTAAGAAGCCTGTAGTCCGCTGCTTACGAAAAATACGCGCATTTAAATTAAAATTGTAATACTACAGAAACTTTACGTTGCATTTCATTGTGACCAACGTACGGTATTAAACAGTTACATTCTTATTTATTTATTTATTTGATATTTAACTATATGTTCTACATTTCGGTGTGTTTTTTCTTATAGCAAAGCCATTCGGGCTATCTGCTTTGTCCACTAAAGAGAATCGAACCCTTGATTTTAGGGTTGTAAATCCGTAAGAAAGCAGTATCAATCACTTATATAACGAAGCCCAGCATGGCCAGGTGATTAAGACACTCGACTTGTAATCCGAGGGTCGCGGGTTTGAATCTCCGTCACATCAAACATGTTCGCCCTTTCAGCCGTGGGGGCGTAATAAAGTGACGGTCAATCCCACTATTCGTTGGTAAAAGAGTAAGTAGCCCAAGAGGTGACCGTGGGTGGTGATGACTAGCTGCCTTCCCTCTAGTCTTACACTGCTAAATTAGGGACGGCTAGCGCAGATAGCCCTCGTGTAGCTTTGCGCGAAATTAAAAAAAAGCAAACAATTTACTTCATCTTTAATGTTTAAAGTTGACAGTGTCGCCACAGAATAACTACGTTTTCACAATTTTTGATCTCCATTCCTGAAAATATTTAGATTGTCATATAACTGTACCTGTGTGTAATAGTTGCTGTTTTGGTAATAGGAAGCCACTATAAAACTACAAATTTAAAAACCTCTGACAAACGGTTCTGTGTTATTAACTGACGAACATAAAATACAACTAGACACCGTTTCCGTTGATATTCTAATGTATCGACTTAAAGTGATTTAACTTCACATCTATAGCTGGCTACGGTATGAAGGTTGTACACTTAGTCTAGTTTACCCAGTTCCTTGTCAACGTTATGTTCTAACTGTTTAGTTTGTTTAGAATTTTGCGCAAAACTAAAGATAGGGCTATTTGCTCTAGCCGTCCCTAATTTAGCAGTGGAAGCCTAAAGGTAAGGCAGCTAGTCATCACCACTCACTACCAACTCTTGGGCTACGCTTTTACCAATGAATAGGAGGATTGACCGTAACCTTACAGCGCCCTCACGGCTAAAAAAAGCGGAGACCACACTCTATCCAGCTACGTCATCACTATCATTATTATGGCAACTACTGTAATGTTTTGTTATTGTAGAAAATTATCGCTCAAGATGAATGCCGTGCTTATCATTGTATGAGTGAAGCTAAATGCGTAACTAATGTTCTAATCGTTAGTTACCAATGATTTTAAAGATTTAATGTTTTAAAATTATAATCACTGTAAACGTAATCCATTCAAAATCCTTAATCAAAAGTTATTTATAGTTACGTGAAATGTGAAGGTAGCGTTCTCAACATTAAAGACAGAGAAGAAAATTATTCACAGAATGCTGTAAACGTTTAGAGGCTAATGAAATGCCTGAAACTGTTAGTAATTCAGATAATTTATTTCTGAGAAATAAAAGTTCATAGACATTAGTTTGTTGGTATTATACTTTAATTATTATTGTTGTCATGAACATTTGTTTCTTGGTATTATACTTTCATTATTATTGTTATCGTAAATATTAGTTTGTTGATATTATACTTTCATTATCATTGTTGTCTTAAATATTTGTTTCTTGGTATTATACTTTCATTATAATTGTTGTCGTAAATATTAGTTTGTTCGTATTATACTTTCATTATCATTGTTGTCATAAATATTTGTTTCTTGGTATTATATTTTCATTATCATTGTTGTTGTAAATATTTGTTTCTTGGTATTATACTTTCATTGTCATTTTGTCGTAAATATTAGTTTGTTGGTATTATACTTTCATTATCACTGTTGTCTAAACATTTGTTTCTTGGCATTATACTTTCATTATCATCGTTGTCATAAAAATTTGTTTCTTGGTTATTATATTTTCATTATCATTATTGTTGTAAATATTTGTTTCTTGGCATTATACTTTCATTATAATTGTTGTTGTAAATATTAGTTTGTTGGTATTATACTTTCATTATCACCGTTGTCATAAACATTGGTTTGTTGGTATTATGCTTTCATTATCATTGTTGTCGTAAATATTAGTTTGTTGGCATTATACTTTCATTATCATTGTTGTCGTAAATATTTGTTTCTTGGTATTATACTTTCATTATTATTGTTGTCATAAACATTTGTTTCTTGGTATTATACTTTCATTATCATTTTGTCGTAAATATTAATTTGTTGGCATTATACTTTCATTATCATTTTGTCGTAAATATTTGTTTCTTGGTATTATATTTTCATTATCATTGTTGTCGTAAATATTAGTTTGTTGGCATTATACTTTCATTATCATTTTGTCGTAAATATTTGTTTTTGGGTATTATACTTTCATTATCATTGTTGTCGTAAACATTTGTTTCTTGGTATTATGCTTTCATTATCATTGTTGTCGTAAATATTAGTTTGTTAGCATTATACTTTCATTATCATTTTGTCGTAAATATTTGTTTCTTGGTATTATACTTTCATTATCATTGTTGTCGTAAATATTAGTTTGTTGACATTATACTTGGTATTATACTTTCATTATAATTGTTGTCGTAAATACTAGTTTGTTGGCATTATACTTTCATTATCATTTTGTCGTAAATATTTGTTTCTTGCTATTATACTTTCATCATTATTTTGTCGTAAATATTAGTTTGTTGGCATTATACTTTCATTATCATTTTGTCGTAAATATTATACTTTCATTATCATTGTTGTCTTAAACGTTTGTTATCTTGTATTATACTTTCATTATCATTTTGTCGTAAATATTTGTTTCTTGGTATTATACTTTCATTATAATTGTTGTTGTAAATATTAGTTTGTTGGTATTATACTTTCATTATAATTGTTGTTGTAAATATTAGTTTGTTGGTATTATACTTTCATTATCACCGTTGTCATAAACATTGGTTTGTTGGTATCATACTTGCATCATCGTTGTTGTCGTAAATATTAGTTATCATCCCCCCTACAGTTTGGCTGCTGAATTGTATTATTGCATCACAGGCCTATAAATTATGTTTGTTCGTGTAATTCTCGTGTTCTTACCAATCGAAATGTACATCTTTAATATAAGCGTGCTTTTAAGCTTTTCGACCTAAGCGATTGTTCGTGTCAGTCAGTAGGCCTAAGTTTACATGCAAGTATCGTGACAACAAGATTACTCAGTGACTGCATGTTTACAGCTTTCAGGTTCACGTAATCAGTGATTAGTAATTTGCAAATTAAACAGTCTACATAAGTGGTTGCAAAAATCATACCCCCCCCCTTCCCCATCGGGTGTAAAAAATCTACGCCCCTGATAAGGAAGGTCATGAGTGGGATGGGGGTGTACCCCAATCTAATGCAGAAAACAATAACCAATTAAGCTCAATTTAACCAAGTGATACAAGATGAACACCCCCATGTAACTTTCTTTTTCATTACTGGTGCATTTATGTATTTTTATTGCACTGTTAATGTTTATTATGTTAATAAGAAAAATAAAAACACAGTTTCTTGTCCTTTATTACGAGGTTTTGTTTCACCCTTCAAACTGACGGAATTGCCATCTAGTGTAGATTTGTATTATTTGATAGAAACTATTATCAACTAATTACATGTGGCTTGATGTTACTATTCTGGTGCTTCATTTGTTGTGTATTTTTACTCTCTGTGTTCGTCTATTCGATATTTTCTTAGTTGCATTGTTAAAGCATTTTCTGTAGACCTATTTGCTGTTTACTTAGTGGTATTGTCAGAGCTGTCTGATTAGCTGAATCAGTTGTCCGACTGAAACCTGTGAAAGAACCAGCTTAGCTTGTTACGAGAGTTTGAACTTACGTTTGAGTTCTCAAGCTCATTGCTGAGTCTTGCTACTTTAGTAAGAAACACTAAAATACGAAATTCGTGTGTAAGATAAGCAATGTTGATATATCAAAGAACATAAATTTTGTAAGATTTAGCAGTTTCTTTAGGGGTGAGGATCATATTACATTCTTATGCAGCATGAGAGTTGTTGTTTTAACTTTGACATTTACAGTTTATTACTGAAAGTGTAACAGTAGTAATTTAGTTTCTTTTTTTTTATATTAACTGTAGTTGCTTTGTAGTACCCTCTAGTGGCAGTTAGAACTACTGAAATGGATGAAATTATATTATACTTCTATTTTATCTGTAAGTAATCCTAAGTACAGTATTTAGCGGTAATCCTGGGGACTTAAAACGCTAACAACTGCGTTTTGATACTCGCGATTGGCAGAGAACAGGTAACCCATTGTGTAGCTTTGCGTCTAACAACAAAAATCTAAGAATAATCTATCTATATATTGTGCATGCGTAATTTACTTTTTAGATAAATTATTGGTATTTAAAATCACCATGGTTTACACTAAATTCTCTTTATAATAAACTTGTTTGTTAATGTTTACCGAACCACGCATTTTAGCATTATAAGACCGAAAGGCTTGCTACTTAGCCACTGGAAACTTACTTACCCTGACCTAAAGTAGTTTAATTTTCATACGAATTATCTACATTTTCCTTTGCCAATACAATAGCTCTATTCTCTCTTTTTTTCTAGAAAACACTTCAAAATATTAGTTTTTAATGTATTGGATTTTTTATTTTAATTCTTCTGTTCCGTTTTTCTTGTAAAAGTTAAAAACAACAACATAAACTTGTATTTGTGGGTGTTCGTATTAGAGTTGTTTTATTCATTTTACCAGTAGTTAACTGAAGAAAACCTAGAAACGAATAAAGGGTTATTTTTTATTGTTCTAACATGTCATAGGAGTAGGTTAACGTTATTTTATAATTGTATCCCATAATTGTTATTCGGGGAGCACATACTTATAGTCATAATAAGTTTAACTTCTATTAGGTTAATTAAAAGTATTAGCGATAGATGTCACTGCAGTACATTGATTCAGTGTGCTCATCATGATATAATCACTTTTTTGCTTGTTAATTCCGCCCTAATCTCTAGCTTTACAGTACAGGACTCTCATTGATCCATCTTTCTCGCCTTGTTTATAGACAATTGTTAGATAGAATTATGATGTCTGGTTTAAAAATCCAAGTTTCTTTGTATTTCTATATTTATGTTCGAGCATGAAATTATAGTTCTTAGTTCACCATAAGAATCTCTGTTATTTTATCCATGAAACACTGAACGGTAAGTCATCATAAAATTAAAACTGTTTTGTGATAGTATGTTTCACAAAACCATTAGGCTTAAGTAAATTTACGTTACGCATTAACATTCTTTTCTTGAGAAGTAAAATAAAATCATACACAGCCGGAATTTTCGCCATCAGTCACTGCTTGAACACTAACAATTTTTATGAAGAGTTCCATTTTGGAAATCATATTTCAAATGCAATAATATCAAAATAAACTTGTTCACGATTTTTTTTAGATACCAAGTTAGTCTTGGTTGTTTTCATGGTTTTTTTAAACACGGGAAAAATTGCGTATTTTAAACCAGAATCGAACGTGAAATCCTCAATTTTCTTTATTTCGCAGAAAAACTCAAAAACTAAATACCACTGCTTTATTGGGAAACAATATACAACAAATTTCTCTTATCCACAATACAAAAACAGTAAAAGATGGTCTAGGCCCGACGTGGCCAGGTTTTTAAGGCGTACGAGTCGTAATGTGAGGATTGAGGGCTCAAATCCCAGTCGCACCAAACATGATCGCCCTTTCAGCCATTGAAGCGTTATAATATTATGGTCAATTCCACTATTCGTTGATAAAATAGTAGCCCAAGAGTTGGTGATAACTAGCTACTTTCCCTCTAGTCCAGTGGTTCTTAACCTTGTTGGACGTACTGAATCCCGGAAGTTTCGTACTTTCATTCACTGAACCCTTCGTAATTGGAAAAATAAAATATTTTTTTCAAATTCAAAACATAAGTAGATATTTTATTAGTGCACAAAATGAACCATACATCAGTTGCACACAATATCACTGTGTTCAAAAAACAAAACCAACAAAACATGAATTTCACACAAAAACAAAAACATAACTCAATGAATATTTACTACAAATCAATGTGACTTTTGTTGTTGGCTTTCAGAGACAAGTTCAGAAATGTGCGGCTTCACCTTGGCAAGTGCCACTCTCATATCATTTTCGCAACAAAGTCTGTTCCTTTTCTTCGTTTTTATGTCTACCATCCTTGAAAAGGATTGCTCGCAAAGACACGTTGTAACAAATTGTATGAGTATCTCAAGGGCTTTCTTAGCAATAAGAATGGCCTGGCATGGCCGAGCGCGATAAGGCATGCGCTCGTAATCTGAGGGTCGCGGGTTCGCATCCGAGTCGCGCTAAACATGCTCGCCCTCCTAGCCGTGGGGGCGTTATAATGTAAAGGTCAATCCCACTTTTCGTTAGTAAAAGAGTAGCCCACGAGTTGGCGGTGGGTGGTGATGACTGGCTGCCTTCCCTCTAGTCTTACACTGCTAAATTAGGGACGGCTAGCACAGATAGCCCTCGAGTAGCTTTGTGCAAATTTCAAAAATAAAATAAACAAATGAGCAATAAGAAGGTACGCTACGATTTGGTGACACCAAAACGTTGAGAGCGTTGTTGTTCTGTAAAGTTGCTGTTGAACCTGGCTCTGCTGAAGTTCAATGATTTCGTCGAGGTATTCATCATTGACATCTTCTGTCACAACACTAAACGTAAACGGCTGTCTCACCCATGCTGGATATGACTCTCTGGTGGGGAAGTATCCGTCGAGAGACTTTGCGAGCTCATCTAAGTGGAATTGGTTACTTCAGTTCCCCGGGTACAGAAATATCTCCGATTTCAGACACATTTTCGATCTTACTTACACAGTCGTCCAGCAGGGGAAAGTTTGCGAAGTTATCATTCTCTGTTCGTTGTTTCCATAACGGTAGCTTCTTTTGAAAAGCCCTCAAGTTTTCTTTTGCTTCGACGATGTTGACTCCACTGCCCTGCATCTGTTGGTTGAGATGATTGAGAGCATTGAAGATATCGGCCATGTACGCCAAAATGAGAATGAACTCAGATTTTTCGAAGCAATCTGCATGACTATGTTGGTGCTCTCGCAAAAACAGGACTAATTCAACATGCACGGCATAAACACGATTCAGCACCTTTCCCCGGGATATCCACCGAACGTTAAAATGGTACAGAAGTACCTCGAATTCAGAGCCCATTTCATTATACAGCTCTTTGAAGATGCGGTGCTTTAGGGCACTATTTCACACAAAGTTCACACATTCCACTACAATTTTAATACTTCTGCCAGTTTTGAAGGCAAGGTTTTTGTTGCCAACGCATGCCTGTGCTGAACACAGTGCGTTACAATGATGTGTGGTGCATCGGCTTTCACCAGCGCACCAAAACCAGAGTTTCGTCACAGCATGACTGCAGCTCCGTCCAAACAAACTGCAGAAACCATATTCTACGAAAGATCGTTGTCTCTGAAGAAGTCATCCACAAGTTTCTTCACGTCGACTGCCTTAGTTGTTGTTGTAAGAGACTTACAAAATAAAAAATCTTCTTTTATCTCATCGTTCTTCAAATAGCGCACGAATACAAGGTGGCTTAGATTGGAAACGTCGGTGGTCTCGTCGAGTTGAAGGCTGAATTTTGCTGGGCTTTAAATCAGATCTGCAACGACTTGAGCCGAGATATCATCGCTCATGTCATCTATTCTGCTGCTGATGGTGTCATTTGAAAGAGGAATTTGGATAACTAATTTTCAGCAGCTTTTCCCAGCATGATATTTGCCATCTTCAACACAGCTGGTTTTACGAGTGCTTCACCAATGGTGTGTGGTTTGCCCTGCTTTGCGATCAAGTACGCAACTTCGTACGATGCTGTGAGGATCGGTTTGTCGATGGGTACAAAGCCGAGAACAGGCAAAGTAACCTTTTCATCGAACCTGGCTTTCTTTACCTTGAATTCAGCAAGCGTTGTGTTCTTGTATTTCCCATCTCCATGCAGCTTTAAGGAGTGTTCTCTTAGTTTTGCCAGTGCTAGACTAGAATTGCTCAACTTGGCATTGCAAATTATGCATTGAGGACGTTAACTCCCATCTTGTTCCGTTATACACGTGAATCCATATTGTACGTATTCGTCCGACCACTTTCTGTTTTTTCTCGACATAGTTAGTATGAAGGGATTGAAAGATTATAAAAAAATCACAAATGACGCACGATTACTACAGTCACAAGTCGACTGCTAAGCACAAATAGTTCCCTGCAGCACAAATATTAAGGCCAAGTGATGTGACGTGATCAGCCGCAGCCAATGATGGCCAAGTGGAGCATGACGTCACGAATTATACGAATGGGGTGAACGGAACGGACACACACACAGTGTGTGTCTTGACTTCCGCTGAACCCCTGGGGTTCGATTGAACCAAGTTTAAGAACCACTGCTCTAGTCTTACACTGCTAAATTAAGGACGGCTTGCGCAGATTGTCCTCGTGTAGCTTTGCGCGAAGTAAAAAAAACAAACACTCTGGGTTTTCTGGGCTGTGATCCCTACTGGTATCCAAACTGTGTTTTAAAGTTATCAGCTTTTAGACTTATGGCTTAGCCACTGGGGTTGAAGAAAAAATAAACCCAATTTGACTGTTTCTGAAGAACCATTTCTTCGTGAAAACGTTTGTGGCTTAAGCCTTTTTTTATTATAATTTTTACCTCTTTTTATTCTCTCTCTCCTGCTGCTTTACAAGCACACCAGTTTTTAACTTTCAAACTTTTCTTTTAAACAAAATTCTTTATTTCAACTTTTAATTAAGTCTAATTTTATCTTGATTTTGTACGAAAAATACGTTCAATTAGGATATTTTAAACCAGTCGTGATTTACCTTAAATGTTTGTTGCTCCATCAAACTTATCTTTCTTCTGCACGGTGAATACGTTAAGACATTTTATTAGGTTGTCCAGAAATGTAGAAATTCTCACGATGACATTTAGAAACTGAATATTGAGCAACTTATCGTTGGTTGGTTGGTTTAATCAGGCGTTTGTCACTTACTAAGTGTCTTAATTATCTGCTGTTTCAACTCTACTCAGAGTAAGTTTCGCAATTCCCAAGAAGGAATTTCATCTGATTTTCCTCAATGACTTCAAACTTGGACGAAAAGCTACTGAAACTACACGGAGCATCAGCCAGGCATTCGGCCATGGATGTTACTGAACGTAGAGTTCAGCATTGGCTCCAAAGGTTTCGACATGGAGATGAAAGTCTTAAAAACCACAAAGGTCATGGAAGGAAGCCATCCTTAGATGAAAACACATTAAGGGAAGCAGTTGAAACAGACCCCTGCACAAGAGTATGTGAGCTTGCAGAAAAGCTAGACTCAAGCAAATCAAGCATTCTTAACCACCCGAGTGCTATTGGAAAAAAGAAAAAGTTAGATAAGTGGGTTCTGCATGAGCTGACTGAAGATCAACAAAATCGGCGTTATGAGACCTGTTAAGGATGATACTCCAAAAATTGAACGAATTGGGAATCGAGGTCCTGTCTCATCCACCTTATTCTGCAGCCCTTTCCCCTATATATTTCATTTTTTTCAAACACTTTGACAACTTTTTAAACAAAAAACGCTTTCAAAACCAGGCAGCTGCAGAAGAAGCTTTCAGGGAGTTCATTGACCATAGAAACTCTGATTTCTATAGCAGGGACATAAACAGTATCGTTACACGTTGGCAAAAGTGTGTTGAAGCAAGTGGTGCTTACTTTAATTAAATCATGTTTTACAACACTGGTTTATAGTTGTCCAAACTCCGCAGTTCAAAAACATTTATTTCTGTACAATGTAATAAAACGTTGGATCTACTGCGTATGGCTTTTCTAAAAATATTAAAAGTTTCAAATGCTTTAGCCTTTTTTATTTTATCAGAAATTTAATTTCATCTTTTTCTGTATGACTGATATGCCCTATTTAGTTTTCAAAAAATACAGAATTTCTGTCATAACTTGCGAGTGGTAAGTCTGGATGTTTTCGGCTTTTGATGATCAAGAATTTGGCATTTAAAAAAATCATTTTTTTTCTCAAGTTCTAAGAAGAAAACTTGAAGGATTTTATGACAATTTTGAATAATTTCAGTTTTTCCATTCTACTGTATCCATTGCTTCGTTAAAAATTGTTATGTTTGTCAGAACCGTGATCAGCTTCAGTTTTGCATCTTTTTTGCACGAGAAATATACCAGGCTTTTCTTAATGAAAAGGATTTGACATTTTCATCAGAAGTTTAAATTTCTTACTACTGTGTTGATTTGATATTCTAATTATGACGTGTTATGTGTTCTATCCATAATAAAGTTTGGGAACATGTCTTAGCGTTGCTCCTGTTTTAATTTTACATTTCACTTTTAAGCACTGTAATATGCACATGGAGAGAAGGGCAGTTTAACAGCACCCACTAACTCCTGGGCTGACTTAATATATTCGACAACGTCTGTAATTTAACGTTCGCACCAAGAAACCCACAGATTAACGAGCTAATTGAGAGACTAGTTTAATGTGCTCACCAACAGACCTGTAGTTTAACAAGTTCACCGAGACATCCGCACTGAGAACCTTGCAGATCTTGTTCTGTGTTCTTAAACTAAGGACCTGTCAACCTGAATGATCAAAAGGTGCAAGTATTTGTTCGGGTTCTTAGACAGAACGACTAAAGGGTGCAGGTCTTTTTTTGTGTTCTTAGACTGAGGACCTAAATGACTAAAGGGTGCAGGTCTTGTTCTGTGTTCACAAATTGAAGACTTGAATGATCAAAGGGTGTAGGTCATGTTCTGTGTTCTTACTTTAGCAGCTCCTTATGTCTAAAAGTTGATTTTTATTTCCTTTTTTAGATGATTGAAATTTAGTAACAATATCCCTGAAACAACTAAAATATGTTCAGATATTATCAACTTCCAACACCAGTGTTTAGAGATGAGAGGTATGATTTATTTGCTGCAACACTCCTTCAACAGTGATCTTTATTTTGTACAAGTCAATATTACAATAAATGATTAAAAGCATTGTCTTCCATAAACGTAAAAAAAAAAAAAAGTTCTCAAATGTTCTTATAATGGTCAAAGGTAGCAAACAATGAGGTAATAATGGGAATACATATTTATCCAAATTTCAAAGACAAACGGGGTCTCCACAAGTATTTTTATTGAAAATGGTGAAGCAATTTTATTTTTAACTAACAAAACTAGAAACATTCAGACATTTTTAAGATTATATCAAACGAGTTTCAAAACCAAAAATCCAAGGGTCATGGTAAAAATAATGCTGAGTGATGATGAAGGCTTGACATATTAAATGGTTCACTGGCATTAATTAATATTTTGTTACAAATTCATATCAATATGAATGAAAGAAGTATTAACCTTGTACTAAACTTAAATAATATGTTTGATTGCTTTTACAAACAAGACTTTGTATGAATATCTGGCAGAGAAAACAAGTTATATGTATTGAAAATAGTAATAATAGTTGAAAATAATACTAATAGAATCTTTTTTTTTAACTGGTAAAAAATCAAACTCGCATACCCTTCCTTTTCTAGCTAGGTTTCTCTAATGAAAAAGTTTCAAAATCTTTTATTATATTAGAAAATAATGAAATGCTTTTTTTTTGTTTAATTTGTTTTTAGATAGAATGTTGTAATTACTGCTTCGTTCTTGCAGATTTAGCACACATAATAGGTTTTGTAATGTGTCACATATAACGTAAGATAGAATCATCAGTAATCCAAATGATGATAATTCATTTGCCGACTTATGGAAAGTAATATCAGAAATAATTTAACAAACCCTTTATACTGCATTCAGTAAACTTATTATAAGTACCATTGAAATAAGTGTTAAATTTTAAAAAAGCCATTGAGATTTCTATTAGCAGGGTTAAGGATGGAAGCTTGAGTTTAGCATTTTTAGGGGTGGAAACTTGATCTTAACACAGAGATGGGAAGTAGAATTTAGCATGGCTCTGAGAGAAAAGTATACAAAACAAACAATTATAACAACACTTGACACTCCTTTTGGGAATGTTAATCAAATTTACTCATCTGTTTACAATAGTCTTTCTCTAATCTCTAAATATCACACATGAAATCAGGAAATATTTCTTGAATTTTGATTTTATTATAAACCAGTCATGATGAAGATGATTCCAGTCAGCTTATTAATGCTTCTATTGTACAAAAGTGTTAATTGGATTCAAACACAATTATCACTTTTGGACCTTGGGAAATGTTCATTAGGACAAGAACCATGACATTTTCCTTCATTAAAATGCAATCCATCACCTCTTCAAAATAAATACTGTAATTGGTAAAGAACTGAACATATTTACTTATAACTAGGCCAATACAATAACTTTATAGTTACAAATGATATAGAAATTAGTCAGTGGTAGCATGCATTCAATGATTCTGGGAATAAAATAGACCACTATAATCTTGGCTTTATGATAGCATGTTATAACGAAACCATTACACTTTAATTTTAACTCAGTGGTAGGTAACACACTACAACTAAGCCACTGTACTATAGTTTTGATCCAATGATATCATAATATAACTATACCATTGTGTTATAATTTAGGCAGGTGTGTAGTTAGTTACACACAATGAAATCCACACATACCATTGCACTGATACAGTATAAAACATGTTGCATTATACAGCTGTATTGAGTGCTTATCAAAGTAGCACATTAATACTTTATGTACTGTAACTAGAAGCTTGAGATGAATTCTAAAGATGGCTGGTATGGATCCTAAAATGTTGTTCTGTACTTTATTTTAACTAAAGTTTTAATACCCTTACCAGCTGTCTTTAGAATATATTTTTACTTCAACTGGGTTTCTCATCATCACAAATAAAAGGTTGAAAGATCTAAAAACATTTTCACAAAATAAATATAATGAAAAAACAGTCACCTGCAAGAATACTAAGAACTGATTGTATTTTGCCACTATTATATAATATACTATAACATAGATTACCTGCAAGATCTTTCAAATTAAATTAAAATTTCAAATCAAACACCTGAACTTCTGTTACTTAAGTACAACCTGTAGTTCTGATAACACAAGTAATGCACAACACACCAGAGTACCAACAACACTTTGATAAAAAATATAATTCCAACAATATCAACTTTAAATAATGAAGTTGAAAGATAATTAAATAACAATGTCTTATTGTTTCAAAGGCCTTTTAACTTTAAAATAACTTAGGATATTTAAACATGGTTTGATTCACAAACAAATTAAACAGAAATTATCAAATCCCCAATACAAGAGCAGTTTTTAATGTTTCTATTGGAACTCAACCATTAAATACAAATGATTACAGAGAAATCACTTCTGTTTGTATTAGTACTCAACCATTAAGTAAGGATGGTTATAGAGTAATCACTACTGTTTGTATTAGAAGAACTCAACCACTAAGTAGAGATGATTATAGAGTAACCACTTCTGTTTGGATTGTAACTCGACCATTAAGTAAGGATGATTATAGAGTAACCACTTCTGTTTGTATTAGAACTCAACCATTAAGTATAGATGATTTTAGAGTAACCTAGCTATTTGTCATAGAGCTCAACCACAAAAATAAAAGAGATTGAAACAAAATATTTACCTATTTACATGAACAATGTATTATGAAAATCAGAAATACAGTTAAAACAAGTTTAGTTTTCAAAGTCAGCACATTTACAATAATTAAAACAAACTGAATAATATTAATTATGAAAAACCACTTTAAGCACTATTACTGCTACTATTATTATTTCCTACAGAAGGTGTGAAAACCAGAAATCATGAAATAAGCAAGGTTTAAGTTCTATATGTATGATGGTGATGTATGAAACTTGATATGAAAATAAGTTCTCTTACAGCACGAGAGATACTCTTCAAACAACCTGATGTTCAGAGTTATATCCTTCCTTACTCGTACCACCTAAAAACAAAACTTAACATGAGGCTAATTTATTAACATAATTATTACTATTATTTCAATACTTCAACTGAAGAGTGGATCTTTGAAATAAAATAAAAACTGTCTTCCTTCTCTATAATTACTAATTATTACAACCAGATTGTTATTAGTTAAAAAAACGAATATATTAACTATATAATATTATTGTAATATTTTGTGCACCTTTATTGACAAAAGGAATGGAACATTGAAATATAAGAGAAGGTATTCCTTCTATTATATAATTACTTTCCAAACTTGTATAGTAAGTAATTAATAAAGGGAACTTAACAAATAAAATTAAAGATATGTACAATGCACTAATAATCTTCATATTATGTATATACACATAAGAACAAACTAAAATCAAACTATGTTAATGGTTGCTGGAGATAATATTTGCCACAGGAAAAATTGGTATAGCTGTACACAGTTATTTCCATAGAAACTAAACCAATCAGTAATGTCTCACTCTTGAAAGGTTACACTATGCACTTCATTATCATTAACAAAGTAAATGAAATTAATATTTATTTCAACAACAGGAAGAACATGCCCTTTCATTCTGTTCCAATTTGAGTTAAGCCTACTTTGTTTTCTACTGAAGATGTTTATAGTAATTTATTTTCATGGTGTTCATTTTTTTTATTGATTCCCTCTCTTCTAAATTACTGTATTAAGTTTTAGTATGAGTTTCCAATGGTTCTTCAATATGTGAATCACTAGGGTCATTGAAACAACTGTTTTAAGTGAAAGTTGAATCTATGCAAGAGTAATTAACAACCTACACATCAATACTTCAGAGAAATTTAAAGTTTTTATTGAAAAGTTAATATAGCAGGAGACTAGTTACCAGATACACAGTAATTTTAACATGATTTTATGTATTCTCAAAGCCACAGTTACCACATACTTAACAACTTCACTAGCACTTCAAATGTCTGGTCATCTGTTGGAGGGAAATGTTGCTGTAGAAATAAACTGTAGAATTATTCAAGTCCAGCTTTGGGTACACTAAAATGTGACTTGGTGGGAAACGTTTCCAGAAAAATAAACTGTAAAATGACTGGTGTCTACTGGACTTCAGATCCACTAATGTGTGACTTAATCAATTATAAAGTGTTTAGATTTATTTTAGAATGTTAATTAAATTAGAAGAAATTCTAAATTTCTATTATACTTACCTATTGTGTTTTATTCAAGAAAACATATAACTGTTTATCAAAAAAATCATAGATACAGAATATTAAAACATGCTTTGTTTTACTTACCTATTGTTCTTTTTTTTTTTTCAAAATTCATCCCTTCATTACAAAGTACTATTATAAAATAGTAACAGGTGGTAGGTCATCCTTTCTCTACACTTCATTCACTAAGTTGTGGGTAATCACAGTATCCAAAAGAAAAAAGAAACAGTTGTAGCCAGTGTAGAGCAGCCCCTAACCATTACATGAAGAAAATGAAACTGGTAAACAGCTAGGATGTAGGGAAGGCACTGGAAGTTATCACTCTCCATTTCATGTACACATCATAAAGAGAGATGAAGAAAAGACTGTTGGATGTCAACATATGGTGCATCCAACATCACAAAATACAAAACTGAGCTCATGGAAGGAAGCACCTGTGCTAACTCCCAAATACAAATGGAGATTCCCATAACCAGATCTAGTAATTTTCACCCTAAATCTATTACTGCTATAACATTGTGTTGTCATACCTATGACTCTTAGCCTGTGTACTCTTAAGATTTACTTGACTAGCTGACACAGTCTCATTTTGATGAGAAATATACATATTTTTGTCCAAAGATGAGTCTTGACTCTCAGCCTCCAGGTGTTTTGTCACTTTGCCATAGTCTGGATAGTTGTGGGTGAAATAAGAATTTCCAGTACTAATGTTTTGCTCATTTTGTCGGGCATCTGCTTGAAGAAGTATGTGATGTGCAGCTCTGTCCATTTCCTCCTGAGTCATGTCAATAGCCTCAGCTAGTTCTCGCTGGGTAGTTCTCACAAATTCTGGGTCACAGTACTTACCCAAACCTTGTTCATGCAAGACCTAAGTGGAAAAGAAAAAATTTTGATATCACCCATATGTGCTTTCCTCTCAACAACATTTTGAGCTGTTTCAGTCTTGATAAATAGTTTTAATTTCTGTTAAGTACTTTAAAGATGATGGGAGAAGAGAACTCTCTGTATTGAAATTTTTAATGGAGAATATAAGAAAGTAATATGAGTCAAGGAAATACAAAAAGTTCAGAAAAACTTGTGATAGTAATTGGTTCCTCAAATTTGCATAGATCAATTTCTAGGTACATATATACCAAACTTAATGAATTTCTTCCTGACACACAAAGTACAAAATTGGGTTAGTTACAATGTAGCATGTTAAAACAAACAAACATAAAGAGCTGTTAAAGTGAACAACCTATTTGGAGATCTTGTTTGTACATCATTTCTGCCTGAATTAGATACACAAGGTTGTTTGCATTAACAGTTCTCTAAGTATGTACTTCAAATAAATAAACTTTTTCAAAAAATCACTTTCAAATTGTACACTATCAAACATCCTCAAATTAAACAGTTTATAAATTTTCATTACAGTAAGTGTTATGTTTGTTTGCCTTTTAATTTTACAATTTAGTTTTTAAATAATATTAAAATGGTGCCAATAACACAACATTCACTGCTGGCCAAAATCTTAAGGCCAATAAACATAAAGAAAAAATATGCATTTTGCATTGTTAGACTCAACCACTTATTTGAGTAGAGTTTGAAAGATGAAAATAAGAAAAAGGAAAATAAAAATAAAAAACTTATTTAGCATTTAATAGGGAAAATGTGAACACTATAAAATTAGCCTAAATACTAGCTGGTCAAAAGTTTAAGACCATACTGAAATGAAGCGTTAATCGGTAAACACATAATTAAATTTAGTCATTTGTGTTCAAGCATTAGCGTTGTCAACATCTCCCACTGAAAGCTCCTGTGTTACATTGGGTAAAAACATGGTAAAGGCTAAAAAGTTCACAGAGTTTGAACGTGGCAGAATTGTTGAGCTGCAAGGTCTCTCTCAACGTGCCATCGCTGGTGAGATTGAGTGGAGTAAAACTGCAGTTGCAAATTTCTTAAACGACCCTGAGGGATACGAAGGAGAATTTCCAGTGGTCAGCCCAAGATAATTTCACCAGCATTGAACAGGAGGATTCAACGGGTTGTCCAGCAAGACACCAGCCAATCATTGAACCAGATTAACGCCCTTACGGACACAGAATACAGCTCAAGGACAATAAGACAGCATCTACGAGAGAAAGACTTTAAAAATCGTAAAGATCTTCAAAGGCCACGCCTCCTTCCACACCACGAAACAGTTTGGTTAAATTTTGATGAGAAGCACCAAACATGGGACGTAGAAAAGTGGAAAAAGGTTTTGTTCTCTGATGAGTAAAAATTTAACCTGGATGGTCCAGATGGCTTCCAACGTTACTAGCACGATAAGGATATCCCAACGGAGACATTTTCTACACGACACAGAGGAGGAGATTCCATCATGACCTGGGATGCTTTCTCCTTCCATGGAACAATGGAGCTTCAGGTTATACATGGGCATCAAACAGCAGCTGGCTACACTGGCATGTTGGAGAGAGCATCCTTATTGACTGAAGGCCCTTGCTTGTGTGGAAATGGCTGGATCTTTTAGCAGGACAATGCTGCAACCCACAATGCCTGCAGGACAAAAGACTTTTTCATGGCAAATAACGTGATTCTTTTGAACCATCCAGTGTGTTCGCCTGAACTGGACCCCATCGAAAATGTTTGGGGGTGGATGGCAAGAGAAGTCTATAGAAATGGACGTCAATTCCATACAGTGCATGATCTTCATGAAGCCATCTTCACCACTCATAATAACATTCTAACCAGCCTTCTGCAAATGCTTATATTGGCCATGCCAAAGTGAATTTTTGAAGTTATTTACAATGATGGCCATGCAACTCACTACTGAAACCTCTTGTTGGGCATTTCGTACCCTGTTTAGGAATTCTTTTTGGTATGGTCTTAAACTTTTGACCAGCTAGTATTTAGGCTAATTTCATAGTGCTCACGTTTTCCTCATTAAATGTTAAAAAGTTGTTTTTTTTTATTTTCCCTTTTCTTATTTTCATCTTTCGAAGCTCTACTCAAATAAGTGGTTCAGTCTAACAATGAAAAATGCATATTTTTTCTTTATGTTAATTGGCCTTAACATTTTGGCCAACAGCATATAAATTTAAAGGTTATTTCAAGATTGCCTACAATTCCTATTGCAGTATCCCACAATCCTTAGATTACCTATGTCACCAAATTTTCCAAATAATATATTCAAGGGATAGAACCCTTAACTCACACTGACCTGAACAATTATCTGTATCATTTCTTGAGATAGTTTACACTATCGTGGGGATACCCACAGACACACGATCAAGCTGGTGCAAGCTTTTATAACATAATTATTGTAGTATGTAACCTTAACCCACATAAAAGGATGCTAACTTCAAGCAAAGCACCTACATCAGAATTCAGAAATTTATCTGAATAAAGATATACTGTATACTGTTTATGGAAGGATAAAATCAGTAGTTGTTTCTACAATGATACAGGTATTATTATTATTATTTACTATATTCTTATTCAATGACAATGGCCTTCTGTGTATTTGGTTTGTTCAAATAAGCTTTTCACTCTAAAATAGTATGGAGAGGTGGTAAGGACATGTAAGCACATATTAATATGGAACAAGCAATGCAGAACAGAAATAAGAAAAAACATGCTTGTACTACAAAACACAGATCCAAAACTGTTTACTTGGAATCTTCCATATTGCAAAGGGCCATGTGAACTAATGCATTAAAATAAACTACAACACGCAGTAACCACAAGTGTGTTCTCACACTTACTGAAAGAAAAGCTTTATTAGTCAATCAGTCAGTGTAAGGGCAACATAGTAATTGATAAAAGTACAGAGTATAGCTTATAATAAAATAAAGAGTACATTTTGATCGTAAAGTGTGTAAAAGAATCTCCATGTAGGCAATAACATTCCACCTGAGTACAATAGTTCTATAGATATAGAAATCACTGTCACTGATAATACAGAAACTAGAACTGAAAGCAAATTTGGTTCCATTTTAATTCAAGAATTGTGTGAAGAAACTTTGTAAAAACTTTCTCTTTAAGAGGTTCATGAATAAAAATGTGTACAAGGACTTGTTTTCACTCAGTCCTACTCACAAAAATCTAAACTGTTTTTAAATATTTAAAAACAGGCTTTATGTCATGTATGTACTGATATAATGTTTTCTCCTCATGTTTGTAAAGAGTATTGAAACTTGAATAAAAATTTAACACTTGTGCCACAAACAAGTTTGACAATGTTGTTTCTGGTATTTTTTTGACAGTTGTAACCAGAATGAATATTTTATTTAAGAAAGAAAGTTTAAATACAATTTTTTGCCATCCATTCATCAGGAAGTGACAAACAGCAAGCTTTAGAAACTTTGTAAAACCTGATTTGTTTTGGCAACAGAGGTCAATAAAATACATTTAATACATCAGTTCCACACTTTTTGGTCTAGGTTTGTTGGGTTTTTTTAATTTGAGAAAATAACGTTCACTGTTTCCTTTTAAACAATACATTTGAATAAAGTTCTTACCCTTCCAACTAGGTTTTCTGCACTTCCTACGACTTCCATAGGACTGTCTATGTCATAAACCCTGGTTACAGCACTAGGTTCAAAACCTAAAATTGTACAAAATAATTACCAATGATAAAACATAATTTTGTTACCAAAGTGAAAAATACTTTATCTTACTGGCTAGGTTCAGCTTTGTATTACTGTCTGATGCGTGTGTTTAAAATCAAAGGTAATTTTCTGTTCTCAGAACAATTCAACAAATAAATGTACAATGACAAAACATGGATCAGTGTTAGTTTTGACAGAATTCCTCTTCTGATCTCGACCAACTCAGAAAGGAAATATTACATAATGCATGTTTTCACAGTAAGTATACTAGTGCCCTAGGTGGTCTGTGTATATATTCTTTAAACTGAATGTGTGACATTAAATGTTAGCTTTATCAAGAAATATGTATATGATATGCATTTAAAAATATTCTTAAGTTCCTTTGGGTTAAAAACCCTTTTGTAATTTTGTATTGCTTTTAAATTTCACATTTCAAACTGAAAGATGTGAGATATCTAAATTTGATAAATTTCAACTGTTGTTTTCTATAAGATTTAAAACTAAACTGTCAATAAGAAGAGATCATGGCTAGGATGTTATCTGATACAAATACACAAATTTAAAGATGATTAAAATGACACCGTCCAACCAACATGTTGTACTTCTTAAGCCTAAATGTTAACTTTCAGACAAAAAAAAATTAGATTTACCATGAAAAGCAAACTTGCGAGTTGGAAGGTAGTATGGTTCTCCATCTTCTTGATACCCCTGACCATTCTTTTGACGAGTTGAGTGATGAATGTTGCCATCATGAGTGAGTCCTGCTACTGCTAAGGCAGGAAGCTGAGCCAGTCTAAGAGAAGCAGCAACATGATTCAGAGATCTGTGGTCATGGTAACAGTTCTGCTGCTGATGTTGTTCAGGTTCAGAATCAGTAATAATGGGTTGTTCATGACTGTCCTGCTTGGTGAGACAGGCCAGACGGAAACTACCACCCCCACCCTTTCTAAGGAACTTCCTTGGGGGTGGAGTGGGAGGTTTAGGTCCTAAGTGTTCATCAGAGCCCTCTAAGGAAGAACTAGTAAAGGGAAAGAACACAAACACACACAAACAAACAGAGGTAAGTTTTGTTGCACTTGGGAAATTAGTTGGGTGTTATAGGAACAGCATAGTATAAGAAACCACAGAGGGAAGAGTAACATAGCTAGCTCATAGTGTCAGTAGTAAAAATTATTCATTATGATACATTTGTATACAAATACAAAAAAAAGAGTTAAGTTTATGATGAATACAAGAAAGTACCAAGAATTAAACCTAGTAACTGTGTCCTAAGGTGGTAAGTACTATTTAATGCCAATCTGATAATAAAGCTAGTTCTTAAGTGATTTTTTTTCTAATGCTCCTACTTACAAGCTTTTATACAATTCAACAGTGTTACTCATGTCTATTGGCTACAATAATTATTAAAGGCTATGTTAGCAAGTGTTGGCAAGAACTCCTATCTGTTTAATTTTATATAAATGTATAGATTATTTAATTATTCAATTAGACTTCGGAGAAAAATTATGGTTATGAAAAAATGCACCACAAATCCAAACCCACTTAAATTATTCTTGCATTGTTCTAAGTCTATAGGAATATGTAGTTGCTTTATATATTTTTACATTTATTTATTCTTAATATGTTAAGTATGGGCATGTGTTTATATACACTTGATTTGGATGCATTGTCTTCTAAAATATGTGCAATTTGTGTTGTTTGTTATTAAGAAAGGAAAGAGTAATGATGCATCCATGAATGTTTTTCTTGCATGACAAAGTTTTACTGAGGTTTGTAGAACAATTTGATGTGAGTAATATAGAATAAAAAAAGATTCTTACTCAGCCATAATAGATCTGACACTAGGTATCCAGAAGTTAATGAGATTAGAAGAATCAAAGATTTCTGTACTTGAATAACTCAGACTAGTTAATACTACAGTTGATGGGTGGTGGGGCTGCTGTTGACATCTGTATTGTGATATTGGGGTTTCCAAAATCTACATCAAAACTGGGACTGCAAACACTGAATACTTCAGTGGATGAGGAGATTAGAGGTCAAGATCCAGAATGGTTAGGAAAGTGAAAAACACTCATAAAGGAGAATGGTGGATCAAAGGAAAAACTATTATCACCCTCAGCTATGGAGTTGGAGCTGTTTTTAATTAAAGGATGCAGGTTAGGCTTAGAAGAACTGCAGCTATGGAGAGGGAGCTGCTTTTAATTAAAGAATGCAGATTAGGGTTAGCAGAACCTAAAAGAGAAACGTTCAATTTCATGCAAATGAAAGCAAGATTGCAGTATATACACTAATTCAATCAGCCTCTAACCATTGTACAAAATATAAGGTAAAACAGTAGTTTACAAACCTGGGGCAGGCTAAGGTGTAGTCACAGGTATAGCAGTAGCTTGTGTTAGCACTGAGTGAATACAGTAACTGACATTAGCAGTGTGTAACTGATACCAAAAAAGTCCAGTATACACACCATGATATTGAATACAAGAATCAAACTTATTTGTTTGTTTTGAATTTTGCACAAGCTACATGTGGACTATCTGCACTAGCTGTCCCTAACTTAGCAGTGTAAAACTAGAGGGAAAGCAGCTAGTTATCACCACCCACTGCCAACCCTTGGGCTACTCTTTTACCAATGAATAGTGGGATTGACCATAACATTATAATGCCCCACAGCTGAAAGGACTAGCATGTTTGGTGTGACAAGGAATCGAATTTGTGGCCCTCAGATTACAAGTCAAACGAGAATCAAACTTAAACTGAAGAAGAAGTGCCCTATGTGAAAAGGAGAAAAACTTTGCTACTATGAAATTCAAGCAATAAAAAAACTAAATTTCTGAAAGCCATTACATCAGTTTTGTAGTCATAACTTATGTATAAACAAGGCCATAAAAGAAAAATAACTAATCAAAATTCAAATGCAGTCTTCTGAAAAAATTAATTATGGTCTTGGAAGAAGCTGTTTTAGATGTGTAATCAGTTTTACTGCTACTGCACTGTCTTTACAATCACAGTTTTATTACTAAGGGTTTGAATACTTATTTACAAAGACAGAGTCAAAGCATGGGGTTATGAGTTATAACCATGGGGTGACTTTCGGAGAAATTCACTTATGTATATTCCCATGACCTCTATAAAATTTTATTCCTAAACATAGATAACAGTTACAATTTAGCATTGAAAATCCAAACTACAAATATTTAAAGTAACATCAATTAGATGTATCCCATAGGTTAACTTACAAAACAGTCATTACCAATGGTTTGATCTCATTGTCATCTTTGTCTGCAAATGTACTTAGTCACACAAAGCAATTTCTTTTGAATAATTTTCAAAGTGATCATTTTCAATCTATTGATGTAATTATGAGCTTCAAAATATTGCTAGTCTTTAACACAAGACTGATGAATTGATATACCTGCCTTGCACTGATAGCAAGTTAAAAATATCATTTAAAGTTGAGATTCATTCATTATTTTAGCTCCTGTAAAGGCGTAACAAAATATTTAATCTTTTAAAATAATAGTGTGCAATTAATTTGAGCATTAATTCTAAAAATATTGTTGGTGACATGTTATCCCTAATTATTAGTAAACTAGGTGACCTTACTACCTTGCTGCTCGTACCTCACATTCTCTAGGACTAAAAGCTGGTGCGAAATAACTTTTTTTTTCTCTTTATGAAAATTGAATAATTCTAATTAATAGTCACATGTTTAAATATATATATACAGGTGGGACCAGGTCCCCTCCACCACCTCTAACATAGGGGAATCTACAGCCTGCAAACATTAGAGAATTTTGCTATCTTATTAATAATAATAAAACAATTAAGTCTTTCTCAGCTGGAAACACACATGCAATATACAAAGTTTTTAATCTAGTGATCTAATATTAAACATAATCAATTAAAAGAAGTTCTTCTATTTCACCATGTTGGACTAACAGTTAGGCCTAACCCTTTCGGTGCTGAATAAAAAAATTTTAATGTTTGGCATGGTGCTCAATATATATATATTTTTGATACTTCAACTAATTATGGTATCAGTACTAAAAGCATGATATCTCGGCAATAATTCAACAAAAGTCACTGAAATTTGCAGTGATTGTACCCAATACTATATATGTTAAATTCAATACATAAGAATAACAGGAATAAAGGAAGACACCATGATACACAATGAAGAAGTGCCATGTAAAGCACAATAATTTATTATAAATTGTATACAATTTGTGCATCAGCCTGTTGATAGTCTTTGTGGTTATGATGTATCTCATGGCATGGTAAAAAGCACATGGGGAAATTGAACTGTTTGCAGAAATAATTAGTCTGCTTTCTTTTCCATCCAGCTGCGTATCTATCACTGCAAACAGTACAATCAGGTTTGTGTTTTTTGTCCTCATATTGTCCAATACTATGTCTTTCCACCAAGCACTGACCTTTATCAGTACTTGGTCTTCCTTTTCGTTTGGCTTTGCTGACATATCTCTCCAGCAAATTTTGAATAATCTGCTCCCTGAATAGTCTTGGAGATACCGGGTTTTCACCATTGTTCTTACAGTCTGCACAATATATTATATATCCGTTAACAAGAACTAGCCTTGGTCAGTCAGTTTATGCAATAAGTTATATGACCCTAACTACACCATATGCTTACCTAAAGCGGGGGCAGATTCCAGGCCACAAATGTCTTCATTATCACTCTCGCCCGTTACAAGTAAGCTTTCATTATCATCTGGCTCAAACTCTTTGTCACTCTCTTCATCGTTAAAAATAATATAGATTACTTCGTTAGTGGTATAAGCTTTTCCTTTCGGCATTGTAACAACGTCACAAGTATCAACAGAATATGCAAGGAAGGTGTCTTCTAAAACAGTATGATCTACACAGGCTAGAAAACAAAGAAATTACATGACCTCCAGTTTAAATACCTGCTGGGAATCCCAAGTAAACAATGAATACACGTAGTTCTAGCCTCAAATGGGTATACAGGCCTATGTGTGTGTGTGATTATGATAATTAGCCATGAGGGAATGTTGTTTACATCTTGTTGACAAAGATCGCCTGCCTCGCTGAGCTTTCAAGTGAATGCAGTCGCCAACCGCACCAAAAGTGTTAAAAAAGACTACAGTCACTGCAAAATATAATAAATAAATACTTTTTGTGGGTAATATCAGTTTGGACTAATTTTGATTCTTATATGCAGTTACTTCTCAAATTTCGTTGTTTTTTTCTCTTCTCTCCCTGGAGATTGAGACCTCCCTGACCTAGGAAGCCCTGTACAAGTGTATCAAGTGCTGGTGTACCCACAAGCTTGATTTATTTTCAACTTTACCCTCCCACAGAAACATTTTCATTCTGATGCCTATTAAATAGGTCAAGTCTTAAAATAAAAGAGATACCAATATTAAATATTACTTAAATTTCTTTTTTTATTTATAAAATATAAAAAAAATTATTAATTTAATTTTGTCTTAGTTACCTTCAACCTAGCTGAACAACACATCATTTGTGTTGTTTTTCATTTTATTAATTTTATAAACTTTCATAAATAATTAAATTTCATAAAGAAAACAGGAACAAACAAACTAAAAGCTTGTTCGTTTAGATAAGAATTGACCAACTATCATTTCCCCAAGAAACACAGCTGTTTTTGTTACTTTATGTGAGACAGACATGTTTCTCATTCCTAAGTCTACAGCTTTGGCAGAATCTCAGAAGTGGTTAGAAAGACAGTAAATCAAGTTATAACAGAGGAAAGAGGATCAACAGGACTTCCATCAGCAGCAGGAGAAAGTTAACAATATATAAAACGCCAGTAAAATAAAAAAGATTTGAAAGAAAATGCATGAAAAAAAGGACATTGAAAACTTAAAAAGTAACAGAATTACTGACATAAAGTATAATCTCTTTTTCTTATAAGATCAACAACAGAATGATATACTTATATGTACAATAAACAGAACAGGACAGGTTTAAAAGACCATATATATATATGTACATCCATGGGGGGAAGACATGTTCCCCCTGAAAAATAAAAAAATCATTTCTTTCTCTATTCGTTCACTATATACATATGTTATGTTGCTAACTAAAGACTTCACCTCCCTCCTCCTGGAGCAAAGTCTGTGGACACTCACCCATATACAACGTTTAGCCAACTTGAAACAATCTGACTTACTTTCAATTATTTTTCATCTCACTCTGTGAATTAGTGAACTGACTTGTGAAAAAACTGTTAGAAAAAATCTAAAACTGTCACTCTATTTGGTTAAAACAGAGCTTCATAGAAGTATTACAAAGTATATGTTAAATATTGAAAATACAAATTACAATATAGTATAACTAGCACATTCCTCGACTTTAAATTTCATTAAGAGAATAGTAAAAAAATCAAAATCATAGTTTATTTTATTTTAAGGTTTAGAAAACTAAACAAAAAAACTTTCATTTTTTTCCTCCAAACTTGTACATTTACTTCTAGGTCTTAAAACTGTACAAACGACCTTTAGTTGAAGCAAGCAAAAATTTATTTCTAAGACAAAAATTTAAATATTGATTGTTTTTTTATTATTTGTGAACAAGCAAGTTTAAAAAATCAATTTAACATAAAAATTTAAAACCTTATAATCCAAGTGTTCTTCAAAAATAGATGTTTCTTCTCATCAGTTTGCCACTTTCAATAATGTCTGCTTTATAGATTTTTGATTTTATAAAAATGATTTACTGCACTGAAATGTAATAATGTGCAAAATTGATAAAACAGGGCATTTTTCAAGTACTGTAAGTCAAGAAATTTTTTTTTTGGGGAGAAATGATATCAGGAGAGACTACAGAGAGTGTGGGCTGCCTCAGGTACATATAGTGTAAAAAAAAAAACAATAGAAGGAAACAAAGAGGCCTTGGTAAAGGTCTAAGATTAAAGTAAACGGGAAATTCCTGCATAGTACCCCTTAATATAATATCACAAGAACTATGATTCCTTTGATACTTTAATTATAAAGCCGAAACCTTACTTCCCCTGATAATTCACAGCAAAGATGTGAATTAAGGTATATTTCAGTAGTCATGAACAATTTCTACAATTGACAAAAAGAGCACTTTTGGGGCAGAAGGGCAGGGGTTTTCGGCCCACCTAGCCATCCACTCTGCATATCACTGCCAAAATATTTTGGTGAAATGTCACATTAACTCAAAGGGATACACAGTAAGTCAATGTAAGCATAACAACACAAAGCTACTTATATCTGTGTGAGGTTTGTCTTTGTCCTGCAGTTTGGAAATTATGGGCAGTTGAAGAGGTTCATTTCTTTGTTCTGAATATAAATAAACCAAACTGCAAATTTTAAAAGTCAAAGAACAATAAGAAGGATCCTTCTATATTCTCTTGACTTGTTTGCTCACCTTGCTTTGCTCACTGTTCGACCAGCAAGAGATGAATGATCACCGATGACTTTTGCCAGTCCATCCAGTGGAGGTTTCATATGGTTCACAGCACTGTACTCTTTTGGACTTGGTGTGGAAGGTGTTATTGAAGAAATATTAGCAAGAAGACCTGTTGAATTACCATGTGCTCTCTCAGGCTGCTTTCTTCGTACTGAAGACCACATGTTACCAAAGAAAGGATGGTTTCTCTGAAAGAATTAAAGGCTCATCTAGTTTTAATTTTAACATCTTCTAACATTTCCTAAAATAATTAATTCCAGGCTTTATTTGGCATCCAAGAGTCCAGACTTATACTGTTGTTAAAATTAGAACAAAAAGATAGATCTATTGTAGAAATGACAATTTGATGAATGAATGAAAAACCGAAATTGAAAAGCCTAATAACCATTTTTTCAGAAGGCACTTTAGATTTTCCTGAATTGTAAGTACATTAATACTTTTTTCATTACATAGATTTTTCATTTCATTGAACTGATTGATACATATTTGATTAAAAAAATATGAGACATTTTGTTATGTACATGTAACAACATTAGATATTTATATAAAACAAATAAAGTTACAAAAAAATCTGACGATAATTTGCAATATATGTAGTTCTATTTTTCTCAGAACAGATAAAAATTTAAAAATTGGAAAAGATTTTAGGCTTGACATTCAATAACAAAAGGAAATATAATATGAAATCAATACCAAAATGTAGAAAAAACAAAAAAAGAAGTTTATTTCTTTCAACTTTCTTACCCTGTGTAAAGGCTCTGAATCCCGAGTATTTCCAAACTCATCTGTATCCAAATTTCCAGAGATAGCTCGTCGGATCTCAGGACCCATTTCATGAAGAGTACGCAAGCCAGCCTGTTAAAAATTGACACCTTTTTCAATTGTTTCTGCTGTATCTTTAATAAAATATCGATACATTAACAAGTGTGTTAATTTGGATGAAAGTAGAAATGTAAATGTTTATGGTGAATACAATGGAAGGATAATTCATTGACTTTATGGAGTTAGATATTTTCCAGAAGAAATATTCTAAATATCTATATTTATTATAAGACTGAGAAGGCACATTTTTGGTGTACATATATTACTAGACTGAAAAGAATGTTTTAAACATACTGTTAAAGCTACAGCGTTGTCGGCACCTCCAAGAGCTCTTTCTTCTTTTCTTTTCTTGAATCGTCTAAAGTAGTCCTGGATCAAAAATGTTGCATAAAACTTGCCCACTGTAACATCATCTTCCGCTGATAATGAAACAAAGATTAACATAAGTTTCTGATGTGATCATTTCATAAATACATATATTTTAAACAAAGTATTAATGTAAGTTTCTAATTATTTCATTAGTAGATATATAATCCAATCAAGGTAATAATGCTAGTTCCTGATGTGATAATTTCATATACATCCCATACAAATTACATAAAAATAACCAGTAAACAATATTATGCACTGACATGTAATTCATGTAGAAAACCTTTATGAACAATGTTCTAATTATAAGACAGAAAAATACTTTATTGTGAACTGAACGTGTCAAGACACTCATTTTTTTTACTTATATACGACTCACCTAGTTTATCAGGAATTTGTATTGTTATAAAGTTAAAGGTATCATATTACAATAAATAATATAAAATTAGATATATATAAATAATTATTACAACCTCCAGCAGGTGGCACAACTTGATCCAACAGTTTAGGGCTGGTTCTTTTCCAGATTTTTTTTATAACTGCACGTAGTTCCTCATTTGCTTCATCGATGTTTCCTACAAAAAGAAATAAAAGTAAAAACACTGAAAGTTTCCAAATTGATTCTGACAGTCACATATGATAGCAAGCAATTGATGACAATTTTATCACTCATGTAACTTCAGAATTTTAAGATTTGTTAAATTTTTGTGAAATTAATTTTGTTTTAAAATTCTTTGACAGAAGTAAGAATGTTTTATCTCATTACTGAATTTCAAACTATATGTAAAAACATTACTTTATTAATCAAATATTCAAATTCTTTCCTATGAGTGCTGAAACATAATTAATTAACTAAATTATATATTTGAATTCTATACTTAAAAATTAAATTATAAAGCTGATGGATGCAGTTTTTAATTATACCAACTGTCATCAGGCCAGCTAAGCAGAAGATGATGAACATTATCTAAGGTTTTATTTGTCTTAGGTGTGGGATGCACAGTTTTACCTTCTGTTTTGATACGTAAAGATGTTCGAACAACTGCAAATAAGGTAGCATTAAACATAACACTTCCGTCAGTATTCAATGGCATATTCATTGATACAAGTCTCTGAAATTAAGGATAAATGCATATTTAAAAATCCACTGCAGTAAACACTAACAATGATTGCATAATTAATAAGTTTATTAAAAAGCATAATTTATACGTTATAATTATTATATATTAATTGTTACTACACTAAGCACTTTAAGACATACTTACATTAAACTACAACCTTATATAGAAGATCACACAATCTTTATTTTAGTGCTAAACATAGTCATATAAACATAAGTGAATACACTGCTACTAGCGTAAAATTTACTCAATTGTTTTTCAAATTTGGATAAAAAAATTATATACAATATTAATGTTTAAACGGCTATCTGAAATTGTGACTAAAATTCTTTAAATAAAAATACAGATGTGTCTTTTTATTAAAATCTTTAATATTGATAAACCATATTCTATTAATGTATTTGTTGATTAAAAAAAGGAATTAAGAATTAAACAACCATAAATAAAATATTACGCAAAAAATAATATTAAATATAAAATAACATTATTTGTTATACACTGTGTCTTGAATAATAAATTCATATATCTTATATTCAATTTCAATTTAATACATAGTAATGAAAACAAATCTTATTTTTAAAATACTATTTACTTACATGGCTTTCTAACAAATTTATTATTTTTTACAAATATAAAAAAGTTTCTTTCCAACTCACTTTACAAGCCACCCGATGAGGACACAGTTTACCAAATCCCAGTGGTGGTGAAATCTTCCGTAACAAAGTTACTACATCGAGATGTTTGATCCGTCCTCTGAAATAGTTTAGAAAGTTGTTTTCAACATGTAAAGAACAAGTAAATAATAGTAAATTTTCTTGTGTTTTTCTTTTTGGATCTTTTATTTGTAAAACCTTTTTATGTTCATTGTTTTGTGTTATCATACAAATTGGGGAAAGAATGTTTTAGATGGTAGTTTAGTAAATTGTTTCATATATTTGCTAATTTTGATGCTTGTTGTGATGCTTTAAATGAATATATATATAGACACACATACAATATTTCAACAGAAATGTCATACTTGGCATCTGGATCATATTCAGACCACAATCGAACAAACTCCTCCAAGTGATGAGGACCTAAAATGGACCAGTCTCGTGTGAGGTAATCAAAGTTATCCATAATGACTGCCACAAAGAGGTTAATAACCTATTAAATAACAGAAACTACATTCATCAGTATGAACAATAATTCATTCAAGAATAAGTTTACAATGATCTTAGTCACAATCTACCAAAAAAGAAAGAAAGGATATTCGTCATCTATCATTGATGGTAAATCATTGATCTGGTGCCTGACTGCAACTTTATAAACAAGGGTATTTGAAATTAATAAAAAAACTAAATACCTTTTCAGTCAAAACAATAATTGTCCAAAATATGACCATGCTGCATGTTACATGTGATTACAGAGTGACTTCTAGTCACATACAGCAACTGCAGGTTATACTGACACACATCTTTTTGTAACAAATAGTTTTCTTTCTTATATAACAACATTTCAAAAATTATAAATGTGCTCTCAAATTATTTCCTACCTGTGCTAAGGACAATATTTTAAAATGTTTCTAAGATTATTTTCTTTTTTCTATTCATCATGACTGAACTGAAACATTTCTCACAGCAATGATTATGACATACATAAATATTATATCTTAAACTTATTTCTTTTGCATCTAATACAAATTTCCTCCACAAATTATGTAATTCGTATATTCTTTGTTAAATAATGCTAAGAAAACTGCATTAGGTATATTACCAAAAAAGAACAAAGGATATAGAAAGAGATGAAATACGGCAAAGCAAAGTCATTTCCACAGGTGCCAGGAGTATTAGAACGAGGATCACACATCACTGTTGGCCTGTTTGAGCAATCAATCATAATATCTTGCCATGCTTCACCCGTAGCAGACCTAAAGTGTTAAAATGTATCACATGTAGATATAACATATACAATTCTTAGAGGCAAACTTATTTATCAGAAAAAGGCTCCAAATCAACTGGAAAGGAGAGAAAGAACATCATTTATTCAACATTTTCACTAATTATTTCTACTGTTTAAATACAGAAGTTATAGTTTTCTTATACTGAAAATGTATTTCTGATAGGTACTTACAAAGTTAGCTATTCTCCTTCATTGCTGTCCTCTATATGAGAACTAATTCTTCACGCATTCACATGCCTTCTGCTTCCCCCTATCAGAATGGAAAGGTTCCAGCATGTCTCCCATGCAAAACATCATGCATAGTGTCCTGATAAATAGTAGCATGACATGTTCATGTGGCTTCATCTATATACTCCTCTATGAACTATCACTTCTTATTTGGCAAAATTTTAGTTGAGACATACTCATGTTTGAGCCATGTAACATTTGATCTCCTGATGTATAAAAGCCAATAGATCTGCCATCAAGTTGCCCACATGTGGCTGGTGTGACCCCTGAAGTGTTAAAATGAACTTTGGAATTCATTGCACAAGAAAAGGTTCATGAAATTCAAATGAAGAAATATATCAAGAAGAATGAACTGATAAATATTAATACATGAATTGGTGGAATGAATGAAAATAACTATATGGTGTGAAAAGCATTGCCTCACTAGAAGTTCTAGGCACATAAAAGAGTATCTGTTTATCAAATACCACCAAACAAGAAGCAATAGTTCACAGAGCAGTATGGAGGGAGTCGCATGCATCAAGCATATCATGTTCTTACTGGTTAAAAAGTGAAAAAGTTGACGTATAAAGGGCAGCACTGAATGAGAATAGCTAATCTCATGACAGGAAGTAAGTATTGTATCGGAGCATAGACTTACATACATTCTCATATATATAACAGTATAATAATCAATAAAGACACTTCTAAGGAGCATCTCTGTATTGTAGGTCTCATGAAAAAAATGTATAAAACTATAACCAATATTTTTTTGAATAAATAGTATGAAGTATTTATAATAATGACAACTAAGCAGGAACTCAAGTTGAAATGTCTTGTACAAGAAAGGAAATGACTATTATAAATAAATGTACCTTTATTCACTCTCCCAACTTTTGGTAAGATATGTACGTTATTTTCAGCAACAATTTATAAATGCTATCTCAATGACAACACCATACTTCAGAATGTCAAAATAATACTTATTTGCCATTTTCTATTGATGATTTGAAATTTAAGAATATATGCATATGTTAACTGATTTTGAAAAGCTTTCCAAATGTTTATAGCACTAATGATACCAGTTACTATCCATATAAAACTTCTGTTCTTACCTAAATAACACTAAAACTGCTTGTGGAAAACTTTGGAAATTGTTATTTCTGTGGATGGCAGAATCGGGGTCAAGGGCAATTTTTCCAAAAACCTTAAAAAAAAGATGATGTGAAGAGAAAGCAAGATCTTTATTAATGTGAGTCTACATCACAAACTACACATACACATAAAAAAAAATCATTGATATGAAATAATAAATAATTGAACAAAATAAACATTTTATGACACTTAAAGTGCAGCTGTAGCATAGGGATATAGGTATTTAAAAAAAAACTTTTATTTAAAAACACGAGTAACCACGTTTCAGTTTTGTTAAATATACATGAATGTTCATTTTAAGTTCAGCATGAGAATATTATTTAGTTTATATTGTGCAAGCATTAAATTGTTTATAGAAACAACAGCTATGGCAAGTTTGTTGTGTTGTTCAAATGTTGTGAACTAATGTACATTATTTGAACCTTTTGTATTTTTCTTGGTACTATAAACATCAGAGTATCTCATAATTTGTAGAGAGTTCTAGGCCAGAGTTGAACAATGTACACATACACATATAGTTGACCAAGTTAACCCAAGTAAGTTAAGTTAGTGAAGGTAAAAGTGGAAAAAGAGAAGGTAGACTGCTTGATTGTCAGTTTAGTCATAAAGGGTGAATTCTAAAGTAAACGTTTCATGGTTTGTACTGTAACAAAGATAAAAAAGAATAAATCGTCTTGTTAATTAGATTCTACAGTAATAGAACTAGACTGTGTGAATTTTTGACGTAAAAGAGAATTATTTATGGCTCTGGATACAATACAACTGTGGAAATCCAATGGATAACATAATAAGTGAATTTATCCTTGACTGTATTGTGATAACGGAGTGAAGGAGAAAACTTTGTCTTGTCAGACTGTGTTTTAAATTAATTGAACCAGCCTGTGCAGACTTTTGACAAATAAAAAGAGTATTATTTAAAGCTCTAGATTTAAATGTGAAAACTAATAGTGTAACAAATTTTTATATGTATGTTTGACTTACTTTAAATATTTATTCTAAAACAAGTAGATTGTATGCAGTATTTATTTTTGAAATTTATTGCCAAAAAGTCACAGATGCCTACTGTAAAGAATCCTGGCATTATAAAAAATATCTGACAAACTTATTTAGATCATACTTAGGTTAAGATGAACTAATAATGACCTTAAGAAGTTGAAACATTGTTATTTGTATTGTTTTTCAAATAAAAATTTTTAATACCTTTATCAGCTATTTTTACTATATATATAAAATGTACATTTGATTCATATATAACACAAACATCACAATTTTTACCATTTCTCAATTGTAATTCAATGTTAGTTCTTTTTAGAACTGTGCTTCAATGAATAATTAGTTGAGTTAACAAATATCTGTGAAATCCTAGCCATCATACATTATATGAGTCATTCTAGGCTCAATGATATCAGAAGTGGAATTGTCAAAATTGAACTTCAAAACATATAAACCAGTGTCACTTGACTCCCCACACAATATTCAGAGGGCCAATTATTATTACATAAATAAATATATTAAGCATCAGAAAAGATATATTAACACATTTACAAATGTAAGTTATTCTCTAGATTTCTTATTAATATTTCTTCACTTTCTTGTGCACAGAAGAACAAACAACTGGCAGTAAAACTTTAGATGCAGCAAAGATAGAACATTTATTTTTTCAGTCACACAGTATGGTGTTTATTATTAAAAAACAATAGATTAGCATTAACAAAAGACATTAATTTAAATACAAGTTGTTTTTATCTGATGCTGCCAAAAAAGTTTAATTTGAAATAAAAAAAAAAGATTTTGATTACAATTAACAGCGATAAAGATTATGGTTTCAATTTTTTTCTTCTAAGATGAAAAGAAATTCACCAGTTATTTACCACTTTATACATATATATATAATATTTACTTAGTACATTACCTGCATCCCAATCACAGCATATATGAAGAACAGCATAACAATTAACAATGCTACATAAGGTAGAGCCTATGAAAAATATTAGATTAAAAACATTTAATATCACTTCCAATCATCAGCTCATACAAAAATATATAAGCATTTAAAATTACATTTAAGAAAGACAAAAATCATCAAAATATGATTAAAATTAATACAGAAATAGATAGATATGTGATTAACATTTTAATTAAGTGACAAGAGGTTGGACAAAATGACCAATTACTTTTTAAAATAATGATTTCATATATGGTGGAAAAGATAACCCATAAAAATTTATATCAGGTCTCCATAAAATTAATATGAAATTAATATAAAGCATATCTTTAATGCTAAATTTAACAATCATCATATCAATCTATATACTGATAAAGTTATATTTATCTTCAATCAGGAATTTAGAGCTGAATACACTAAATTTTCTTCTAATAGTTACAGCATTGAAATAAGTTAACTATTAAAGGCACACTCTAAATTAATTGAAATACTTTTGACAAATAAATATTGTACTAACTGTTTCAATATATTTATAGCAGAGATGTTATTTATTGGAAACCTCTGACTGTTACAACTATAGTTTAGTTTGTCAAGATGTCAGGTACTACTAATGAATGACTAAAATGTTTAATTATATTGCTAATATCTATCAAGTGAGCTTAAAGAAAAGAAATACAATTTTCCTTCTAAAGAGAGTTTATTATTCCCTATCTATTTTCTTACTTTACAAAACCTAGTAAAAATATTCACCAGGACACACGAAGTCTTGTAAAAACATTACAAAAACACATGTAGAGACTAGTAAGAAGTATTCATCAAAACACAGGTAAAAACCTGTAAACATAATTCATCAAAATACATGTAGAAACTTGTAAACATAATTCATCAAAACACAGGTAGAGACGTAAAATAATTCAACTAAACACATATAGTGACCAGTAAGAATAGTTCATCAAAACACATGTAGAAACTTGTAAACATAATTCAATGAAACACAGGTAGAGACATGTAAAAATAATTCAACTAAATACATGTAGAATCTAGTAAGAATTATTCATCAAAACACAGTTAGAAACTTGTAAACATAATTCATCAAAACAGGCAGAGACGTGTAAAAATAATTCAACTAAACACATAAAGATTAGCAAGAATTATTCATCAAAAAATATGCAGAAACTTGTAAACATAATTCATCAAAACATAGACATGTAAAAATAATTCATCTAAACATATATAGATATCAGTAAAAATTATTCATCAAAACACATGTAGAAACTTTTAAAAATCATTGAATCAAACAAATGTTGAAAATGGAAAAATCATTTATTAAAAGACACATAAAAACATGTAAATATCAAACATCTTAAAAACTGATAAATAACATTCAACAAAAATCAAATACAGACTGGTGAAAATCACTATCCAAAAATGCATAAAAATTAGTTAAATCATTTGACAAAACATATCTATTCTAAAGATCATTCATCCAAAGCTATTGAGACTCACCTGAATGGACTTAATAAAAGTCCACAACAAAGTTTTAATTCCTTCTCCTCTGCTGAGTAATTTTATGAGGCGCATCACACGAAACAAACGAAAAAAATTTATGCTAATAATGTTGGTACCAGGCTGTAAAACAAAATAACAAAATTCATCACCACATATTCTCACCCTTATAACCTTAAGACGTTATAATACAATGGTCAACCCCTCTTTTTGTTTGTTACAAAGTATCCCAAGTATCGACAGTAGATTGTGTTGATACAGTGAATTCCCTCCAGTTTATCTTGCTAAATTTTGGATGGCTATTCTAGATAGCCCTCAAGCAGCTCAGTACAAAAAAAATAAAAAAACAAAAATTAATAAAACAAACAGTATCTGAAAATGTATCTTTTAAAAACACTATTTAACTATTGTCAATGGTTAATGCATCCAAAATATGTAAAGGGAAGTTGCTAAAATGGCCTGAAGTTTTCCTTCTTTTACTGATTTTATACCTTTGATTTTTCAAAGGTCTTTATAAGATATCTTTAGCTTCATATCATAAAAGAACAATACTATCTGTTAGTATAACAAAGTTAACAAACTTAAAGTAAAATTATGTTTAGTTTTAAATTTTGGTATTTCATACAAACTGCTAGACACTGATGATTGAGAAATGTGCGAGTTTAATTATTGCAAGAGAGTAACAGAAAATTATAGAAAGGATATACAACTATGAGTTTGTTACACTTTTCTGTTACTGAAACAGCTGTTTAAAATACCAAAAAAGTGTCTCTTCTTCAAAAGTAAAGTATGTAGAAAAAGCTGTAAAGCAACATGGCATTAATACATGTACTACTTGGTATTGTATAAACAAGCTTTCCACAGTGACCATTTTCCATAACACAACCTTCAAGGTAACTGTCTTCTGTAACATAACCTCCATGGTAACTATTCTCTATAACAAAACCTTCATAACAGTAACTATCTTTTGCAACATAGCCTCCATGGTAACTTTCCTCTATAGCACAACAGTAGGTATCTTCTGTAACATAATCTCCATGGTAACTGTGCTCTAGAACACAACCACCACAACAGTACCTATCTTCTGTAACATAACCTCCATGGTAACTGTCCTCTATAACACAACCTTCACAACAGTGATTATCTTTTGTAACACAATCTTCACAGTATATATCTCATATAACACAACTATCACGGTAACTATATTCTTTAACACTAAACACATACTGTAAAACTGGCTTGCAGTACCTTTAAAATATAGAATTTCATTAGAACGTTAAATATCTTGCACCAGAAGAAAACTCAGTGAACACATTCCAAACTTACTGAATCCCTTTTATTTTTTACCTTTCTTTTATATATGAGCCGTAAGGCATTATTTATGCTGTTTGTCTTTGCTCCATTGTTACTTCTGAAGAATATACTTACTACATGTTTCTAAGTATTTTCATCTGAAAGTATAATTAAAAAGAAACATTAAACACTCACGTTTAATTCAGAGACAAGAATATCTATGTAGCTGCCAAGAACAATAATGAAATCAAACACATTCCAAGGGTCACCAAAATAATTCTGAAAAAACAAATCACAGAATGAATAAAAATTCAGCTACCAAACACATTTAAGGTTAAAACACTTGAAAAGTTCATTATGCAACAATAACATGTTAAAACAAATTCAGAAACAAATAAAGAAGACAAAAGTATGACTTAGTGAGAAAGGAATCCCAAAGCAAACAAAAACAAACTAGATTTCTCTGTTTTGTATAAAATAAACTTTACATTCTTGCCTTACTTTTTCTAAGGAATATCTTTTTTTAAATTAATTCAATGCTGTTAAATACCGTTGAAATAAAACAATCAACAATCATTCACACACTTGTTCACACTGTTGCTACACACTTGCCAGAGTTAACTGTTACTTTGTTTTTTAGAATACAAGTACATTGTTCATGACATTTATACAAGTATTTGGCTGAAACTTCTTTATTTGTCTTTACCTTGAACCCAAAAGCCATCACTTTCAGAACGAACTCCAGGGCAAATGCTGCTGTAAAGATCTGGTTTAAAATGTCCAAAGCCATAGTATAACCTTGGGGTTGATTGTGGTACTGCAGAGATATTAAGTGTCATTAGTTGAGCATATGGGTACTACAGAGGAAACAGTGTCATTAGCTGAAAACACGTGTATCACAGATGAAAGTGTCATTAGGTAAACACACACGTACTACAGATTAAATAGTGTCATTAACTGAACAAACATGTACTACAGATGAAACAGTGTCATAAGCTGAACAAACATGTATTGCAGATCAAATACTTTCATAAGCTGAACAAGCATGTATTGCAGATCAAATAGTTTCATAAGCTGAACAAGCATGTATTGCAGATCAAATAGTTTCATAAGCTGAACAAGCATGTATTGCAGATCAAATAGTTTCATAAGCTGAACAAACATGTATTGCAGATCAAATAGTTTCATAAGCTGAACAAACATGTATTGCAGATCAAATAGTTTCATAACCTGAACAAACATGTATTGCAGATCAAATAGTTTCATAAGCTGAACAAACATGTATTGCAGATCAAATAGTTTCATAAGCTGAACAAACATGTATTGCAGATCAAATAGTTTCATAAGCTGAACAAACATGTATTGCAGATCAAATAGTTCTATAAATTGAACAAACATATACTAGAAATGAAATGAACATCGCCCAATAGCCACAATAATTTTTTGTACCTGTACATGGATTATGGTTAAGTTGAGAATGATCCACAAAAGAAACTAACAAACAAGAACCATCATCTCAGACACAAACACTCAGCAGTGATGAGTGTTACTTCAAAAACAATAAAGTTGTTCATGTATTTAACCTTACAAACAGATACTACACATACAACTGTCTTTAAAACTATAGATAGAGTTCAGTTGTTTTTAAATAGTATTGTGACACAAAACTATAGAAAGTACAAAATTTTAAATTAGGAAGAACTAACACACACACAAATCTAAGAGCTAGGTTATTAAACTTATTATAAATATAAATGTTTGACATGTAGCTCACACAAGTACACATTTATTAATGTTTATAAAGTTATCATTGATAATTATAAAATGATCTTTCCTTTAACACTTATTATCACTGTTTCTTTAAATGTTCAAAAGTAAATTCCATAAAAACTGATGAACATACTTTCATTGCTAGCGACAAGGTGTTGATCATGATACAGATAAATATAGCATATTCAAAATATTGAGAAGTGACGAACCACCATATCTTATACTGAAAACGGTGCTTTGGGATAAAACGCCTTACTGGCTTTACCTTCAGTGCATACTCTATGCAGTTCCTCTGTAAAAATAAAATCATGATAAAATAAACCTGGTCAAAGTAAGTACTAACTGTGGTAAAGAAATGAAGTAACAGATAACCTTAAATAGACTTGGCTTAAAACAAGCTTTATAAAAATGAATCACTGACTCTTTATGCCTTCAGAGAAAATAACTTTGGGGACTACAAAATCATGGAAATCTTATCAGACGTAAGATTTATTATAACGAACTTCCTGGTTATTGTGCTTTTATGTACATTTACCTTCATTTATCAACATACAAGAAAAATTCTGAAAATGAATATCATGATTTTAAAAGATATTTTATGTTGTTTATATATTTAAACTTGACTCTGTACCAACTATACAAACTTCAATTAAGTTTTTTTTTAACTTGAGTCATAATAGAAATTCACAACTACAAGAACTGGTTTCATTTACCTGATTTTTGTCTAATTCACAATTCTTATACTCTTGTTCTCCTTCATTCTGAAATGTTACGATGACAAAACCTACAAAGATGTTCACCATAAAGAAAGCAATGATGATAATGTAGACAATGAAGAAGACAGCTACCATTGGTCGATAGTTGTAAATGGGTCCCATGTCTTCTGCATTGGAGTCAATGGCTACATACAATAAACTGACAAGAAACAGAACATCCATACTAACCTTATAATGGCTGACAAATACATGAAAATACACACAATAAACTGAAAAGAAACAGAACATCCATACCTAACCTTATAATGGCTGACAAATACATACAATAAACTGAAAAGAAACAGAAGATCCACATCTCAGCTTACCATAACTGGTAAACAATTTGAAATATACATGTCGTAATTGGCATAAAACTAAACGTTTTTAAACATATGCATTAATTAATACAAGTTTTTTTTGTATCTACCTATCAAATTACTTACATTCATTTAATACCGAAAGCACCAATAAACATGAAACTGTGCACCTTAAACACCTTTTTAAACATCATTATCTCAAAAAGATAATTCAATGGAATAATAAAACTGTAAAAATTTTGAGAATCATATAATTACGTAAATTAATCTTTATAAAAAGACAAATTTGAATATCTTGTTTTTACCCTTACTTAGCCCTATTTAAGTATGAAGTAAAGAGAAATATCTATCTAGCAGAAAAATTGTACAATGTTTCACAAGGATAAGAAAATTCTAGAAATATTTAAGCAAGTTAGAAATTTGCACAACTAAAGATGATGAAATAACTTAACTCAAAATAATATTATAATTTCAAACTTGATCTAATGATGCAAAGCAAGTTCCATTTTTCTATCATCTTAAATATATGGAGTAAGGCAGAAATAACATAATAAAACTTATAAAATTCAAAGAGAAGCAAAGTTAAATGTTACTTCCTTTTCAAAATTAAAGTATTATTTCTTATCTAAGTAATGATTTTCCATACACCATGCATTCTTAACATTAAGAGTGAAACTATTTACTTACAGAGGCCAACCCTCAAACGTTGATACAGTACAAAGAGTAAGCATGCCTTGTGAAACGTCGTCAAAATTAAAGATATATTTGTCCCATTCTCTCTGTTCCAGAATTGGTTTCTTTATATCCCCTCCTTGATACACTATGAAGTCTCCCCTAAAGTTGAAAATAGCTTAAAGAAGTAGCTGCAAAGTGTTTAACTATTTCAAACTACAATTGAGCACTCAGATTTAAAACAAACAAGCCTAAATTGTGTTTTTGACTGTCATATTTTTTTAACTAGTGAATTATGCCTTTCTTGTGACCAGTATTGTTATTACTGCTTCTTAACATTGTACTCATGATTAAAACACAAAATTGTAACTCATCACGTGCACCACACAAACACACAATTCTAATTATGCACACAATACAAATATAGAGTTTGAACTACGGATACAGTATAAACACACAGTTATAACTATGCACACAGCACATATTTTAATTTGCTGTGTGTTACGCAAACACATAATTCTACACATACATTTCAAACGCATATTCCAATTTACTGTGTATTACAAAAGTACATAATTTTATGTATACATCTCAATCACATAATTCTAACTATGTGTACAACCCAAACACAATTATTATAGAATTATCTAACTATATGTACAATAAAAACACATAATTCTAACTAGGTTTACAACACAAACACACAATTCTAACTTGGTAAACAACACAACACATAGTTCCAATTCACTGTGTATAACACAAACTCATTATTTTATCTCACATGCAGAACACAAACATAATTTCAATTCATTGTACTTATAACACAAATACACAGTTGTAATTTACTGCATATACAATATAAACAAATATAAGCTGTAACATATACTATGTAAGATACCAACGTCTATAATTCTAGTTCAATATAAATGCAAAAGTAGAAGGGCAACATCAGCATTGTTTTAATAATTACTATTTCAAAAAAAATAAATAAAAAATTCAAGCCATATAGCTTCATACCAATGAACATACTTTTTAAGAGACAGAACTGGAGACAGTGTGGGCATAAGCCAAATTATTTTTAAATGTTTTATAAGAAATTTATATTTTATTTTTTCATGAACAATACTGATTAGAAAGTTTACTATATACATATTGATTATAAGAATTATTTTGCATTGTTAGTCAACAACTAATCTAAATCTCCAAAGACTATTGAGCATCATGAGATATTATTAGGATTATGGCCAAAAAACACCCAACTGATGAACCACTTCATTCTTATTATTATTATTATAAGTTCTTCTTAATTATAACCTTGTAGACTCCTAGTTAGACTAGTATATTGAATTATCTGTATTATTTATTGTCTTAACTTTTAATTTTTATCTATGTAGGTAGTTTGTTTACATGAGAAATTACTTACAACGAACTTTTACATATTTAACATAACAGCAGTCTAAGTTGTTCAATGAATTTGTTCATACAATCATTGCAAGAATCTCCAAGTGCTAAAGGTATTCATACTGTATAAACTTAATATCAAAATAACAAAGCTATAAACAATATGTGGTATGGGCATTAAATTACAGTGCCAGTACCTCATGTTTAAATACAAATAAAACTCACTCGCATTCCTGCTGTGTCATTTTTGATGGATCTGAGCACGAGAAAAACTTCCCCTAAAATAAAATTTCAACAAATTCTATAAACTTGAGTTACATGTAAACTGTGTAAATGTTTCTACAATATATATTACTATAAAAATATTAAAAAAGGTATACTATAAACCATCTAGGAATAAGTGATATAATACCTCAACTGAAATTCATCTAAATATCTATCACATACAAATAAGGTCATATCTAAGTTAGATATACTGTTTAACAATTAAATATTTGTCTAGTATAACAATAAGGTCACTAACCATTTTTCATACTAGATAAATATTTGTTCAACAAATGTTTCTGTTGAAAGAGTGCATAATTTTACACTATGTCAAAATAATTACTCTAAAGATGAACAAACACAGAGCATTGATTGATTGATTGATTTAGTGTTTTATGACACAAAGCAGCTAGGCTATCTGTGCCAAATGTCTGGTAAAAAGGTAAAAATAAATTAAATGTAGTAAAATACATAAAAGGGAATGAAAGTAAAACAAAACATCATTGAAAAACAGAAAAAGTATAAAATCAATGTTGACACCTAGTCTACAATGTTAAGAGAGAAAACAGAGTAAGAGAAATTGTAAAGGACTTTCTCTAGCAAAATGGTAATGATCATAACCTGTCAGGAAGACTAACAGGTAAGTACAAGAACCACCATCAGTCACCTGAAGTTGGCCTTTTCAGTCCTGGTTTCGGGTTATGTTGTCATAACAGCCATTATCAAAAGGGAAAATAATAAAAGTTTTAAAAGACATATAGCAAAATAGCAATAAAAATTAGCCAAATATCCTGTAAAAAAGGTAAAAGTAAAGTAAATGTAGTAAAATTCATAAAAGGAAACAAAGGTAAAAACAAAACAGCAATTAAAAACAGAAAATGGCATAAAACCAATGTTGAGATCCAGTCTACAAAGTTGTAAAGGACTTCCTGTAGCAGAATGGTAATGATCATAACCTCCCAGGAAGACTAACAGGTAAGTATAAGAACCACCGTCAGACACCTGAAGTTGGTCTTTCCAGTCCTGGTTCTGGGTTATGTGTCATTATGGCCAGTACTAAAAGGTAAAGTAGTAAGAGTGTTAAATGACATGCAGCAAAAGTGTAATAACAACTCGCCAGGACGACTAATGGGTAGTTCAAACAGCAGCATTAGTCACCTGAAATTGGTCTTTCCAGTCCTGGTGTCGAGTTATTTAATGTTCTGACCATTTTACAATGTCAAAATGAACTAGAGAGATGGAGACTCTGAAAAGGAAACCACAATTAAAAAGGTGTAATGAATAAATATCAAACACTTAAATGAGGTTAAAAGATTAATGGCAATTAAAAAACTATAAACTTTATCAAGGTGGGCAGTGTCACCATCACCAATAATACCATCCAATGTTACAGACAAACCCTGGAACAGAACATGTTTAAAATAGTGCCGTCGTTGAGAGTCGTAGCGATGGCAGGAAAGTAAAATGTGGCTTACAGTGATTTGAGTGTTACACAAACTACACACTGGTGCATCAGTTCCAAATAGAAGAAAACAATGAGTTAAAAAACTGTGACCAATGCGTAGTCTAGTTAGAACAACTTCCTCCTTCCGAACCTTACAGAAGCAAGACAGCCAAAATTCAATATAGGGTTTTATTTGAAAAAGCTTGTTGTCACGTTGCTCACTCCAAGTGGACTGCCAGCTGGCACGGAAGTGAGCCTTGAATACAGGACCATAGTCCATGTATGGAATAGGCACAATGGTGATAGTGCCAGAGCAGATAGATTTAGCTGCCACACCTGCAAGAGCATTCCTGCAAATACCAACGTGGCCTGGTATCCAGAAAAACTGGATAGAAGTAGCTGTTAATGAGAAATGGGCCAGTCGGTTTTGAATATCAGCAAGAACAGGGTGTGAGCCAACATGAAGTGATTCCAAGGCCAGCAGAGAACTAAAGGAGTCAGTATAAATGGTGCAGTCGGAGTACTGCTCAGTTTCAATATGATCCAGGGCAAAAGATATGGTGTACAGTTCAGCAGTAAACACAGAAGCTGTAGAGGGGATTCTGCGCACAACCACCGAACTGCAACAAACCATGGCAGAGCCTACAGAGTCACCTGATTTTGAACCATCCGTATAAATTGGAATAGAAAGGTTGTTTGAAAGATGTTCAGTAAATAAAAGATGGTACTTCCAATCAGGAGTATCTGCCTTTTTCAGATGACTTAAAGGTCATATTTGGGGGCTGTACTAAGCCAAGGGGGGATGAGCTGACTAGTGGATTCTGCAATGTTTTCCAAGGACAGACCCAATTCATCCTATTGCATCTGGATGCAAAGGCCAAAAGAAGCAATGGCAGCTCATCTGTTTTGAAAAATAAGGCCCACTGAAGAAGAAAAACACATCCCCAAGTGGGATGCTTTGGCAAGGAGCAAAGTTTTGAAGAATACAGTAAAGACAGTTGCAAACGGCAAAGGTGCAGAGAAGGTTCATGAGATTCCATGTATAAGCTCTGAACTGGGGAGGTGCAGAAAGCCCCAGTGCAGAGTCAAAGTCCTTGATGATGAATGGGGTCCAGCATCTTTAAGGCCAAGGGTCTGGCAGAGTCATAGACCATTGATCCATAGTCAAGTTTTGAACGAATAAGAGCACGATATATCTTTAACATAGAACATCGATCCGCTCCCCAACTGGCAGTAGAGAGAACATGGAGGATGTTCAGTGCTCTTGTGCATTTGACCCAAAGCTGCTTTAAGTGTGGTATAAAGGTCAGCTTACGGTCAAAGATAAGCCCCAAGAACTTGGTCTCAGGGCCCACTGGCAACAAAACTTCACCGATACGGAGTTCAGGATCAGGGTGGATACCTCGTTGGCAGCAAAAGTGCATGCAAACGGTTTTAGAGAGAGAAAAATTAAAGTCGTTCACCATAGTCCACTTCAGTACACAATTGACGGCAGTTTGTAGTTGCCACTCGATATATCTCATATTCGACGACTGACACGAGATGTGAAAGTCGTCAACATAAAGCCCGTTTGCTTTATCTGGTTAAAAACAATTAAAAGAATATCAAAAGAAGCAGAAGAGAGATAGCTCAGCATGTCATAGTGTACATCATCAGGTCCAACAGATGTACTGCTCGACCGATGAAGGGCCATTTTCAGTTCCACCAGTGTAAAGGGACAATTATAATCAAAAAGACAGTCAGTTCGAAAGGAAAGAGGTGAATGCTCTACCCGAGTCTTGATGGCCAAGAAGGTGGAGAAACAAGCAGAAGTGCTAGATACTTGGCAAAAGCTTTCACCTAGAGTATCGGCGATGCTCCGGACATCAGCTACCTTTTAGCCATCAGAGAGTAAGATGAAGAGGGGGACAGAATTGTAGTGCCCACTGACCTTTCAAATCCTGTCCCATATGACCTCGGAACTGGTGGTAAAAGATGTGCTAGTTGTGAACTTAATCCAAGATTCCTTCTGGCTTTGACATCTTACCCACCTAGCATGTACACGGGCCCGTTGGAAAGCGATGCAGTTCAAAAGTGTGGGATATCTACGGAAAGTATCCCAGGCCCGTTTTTCAGCCTTCCGTGCCAAGTGACAAGCAGGATTCCACCACAGACGAGGATATCGTGGAAAACGTGTCGAGGTTTTAGGAATACTCTGAGCAGCTGCTTGTATAATACAGTCAGTTACCGCTGCCACACAGTCGTCTATTGATGGCTGATTCATGATGGCAGGATCAAGTTCTGCGAGAGCAGTGAAAGTGGACCAGTCTGCCTGATCCAGCTTCCACCTGGGCACGTGGGTAGGGTGGCATCAACCACAGCCAGTCTCTCTCAAAAGTATAGGAAAATGATCACTGCCTAGTGGATTATTGTCAACCCTCCATGAAAAATGGGAGAATAATGAAGGGGAGCAAACTGAGAGATCAATAGCAGTGAAGGACTGACTAGGTGCATGAAAATAAGTGGAAGAACCAGTTTTAAAAAGAGAAAGATTGTGATCAGAGAGCATACGCTCTACAGAGCAACCCCTCCTATCAATAACAGCACTTCCCCAGAGGGGATGATTGTCCATTAAAGTCCCCCAGGATTAGAAATGGAGATGGCAACTGTTCAACGAGAGCATCAAGGTCTGATTGATCATATGTCTCTCCAGGGACAGGTAGAGAGAACAAACAGTGATGGTATGACCCAAGGAAACACGGATGGCTAAGGCTCCAAGGGTGTGTTGAGTGACAAAGACAGGGTGGGCACGTGCTGATCAACCAGTAGTGCCACCCCTCCATGTACTCGTCCATCACACAACCTGTCATTTCTGTACAGAGAAAACTGCCGAATGGAGACAGTATCAGCAGTTTTGAGAAATGTTTCTTGTAAAGAAAGACAAACAGGATGGTAGGAAGCAATCAGTGTTTTGATATCATCCAGATTAGAACATAAACCTCAACAGTTCCATTGTATCAAAGTGGCCATTTTTTAATGACGAGTAGGCGAAGTGGCTAGAGAACCCTTCTGTTTAGGGCCATGTCTTTTTTCCTTACTGTCCTTAGTCGGAGGAGGTCTATCAACATCCATGGATCCTGCCCTGGATCGATTAAGCAGGTCCTTGTTATTGGAAGGGGATTCCAGTGACTGAGGATGCGAACGAATGATTGTTTTGCATCGTGGGGTTGAAGAAAAAGATGCATCAGAAGAAATGCCTGTATATGAAACCGAAGGATGTAGATCTTGAAATTTGTTGGACTGTTTGGGAGGAACAGAGATGGGTGTATAAGTCGTTTCATCAACCTTTAACCATGGAGGTCAAAAGACTTTTCATTTGTTTTGCAGATCTGTCAGCACTCCCACTGTAGTTGTAAAACAAAGTGCAGCAGCATATGTCCGAGATGGAGTGGTAGACAGCAATTTCCAAGTCTCAGAATAACTAATGTTATGGGTCATTTTCAAACGCTGCACCTCTTTTACCTCCAACCATTTTGGGCAAGAACGAAAGTGGGAAGGGTGGGAACCATTGCAGTTGACACAATGTGGGTCCGTGTGACACTCATAGGCATCGTGTTCCTTGCCACCACAATGAGCACATGTCTGGGAACTGCGACAGAACGTCTTTGAGTGGCCATACTCTGCAAATTAGATAACCTGCCTTGATGGTGGCAGGTGCACATGGTGATGTAAACGTCAAAACAACGATATTTGTCAGCAGTGTAACTCCATCTTTGTGAGTGGAGATGCACCTCACTGCAGAAACTCCTTGAGTGGACAGACCAGCGAGAATCTCTGACTTGGGGACATTCTTCAAATCCCTCTCAACAATAACTCCTCGTGATGAATTCAAGGTAGCATGAGGGGTAACTTCAATAGGTACATCCCCAATTGCCTTTGAATTCAAGAGGAGTTCACTGTGTTGGGATGTGGATGTTTCAACCAATATGTCTCCAGATCGAAGTTTCTTTACTGACTTTGGAGAGCCAGCAAGTTCCTCTGGTCCCTTCTGAATATAAATAGGGGACATTTGCCCTAAAGATTTTTCTGAAAGAGAATGTAATATAAGAAAATGGGGTACAGGTGTTGCACATGTTGAAGATTGCTGCTCAGAGTCTTTAAGACGTGGTCGTTTACCTATTGACTGTTTTTTCACTATTTTATTTAAATTTTTTGTTGGAGGATCCATTGGAAAAAAGGAAAATTTTGGTACCCACTGACCCCACCCACCATGGAGCCCTATGAGGGGATGCACTACAATGTTATGCAAGGACATTGCAGCAACGCCAGAGTTTCGTGAACACTATACCCAAACACCAGCATCAGACACAATGTCCACAACACCGTTGAGAACTTCCAACACTGGTACTTGGTTGACTCTAGCCCAAGTGGACCAGCCGATTGACCCAAGGGGCCACCCAAAGGCTGCCCGTCTACAGGAATTCAAGGCCAAAGTGGTGTGTTAGGGTTGGACCCCTCAACCACCAGGATCCTCTCCTCCCCTTCACGGGTCACCATGCACGGCAAACACGTGGGTGGATGTTTAGATCCCAGAGGAGGTAAACTGAAAGAACAGAACCTTCCCTGGGAGGTCCCCTCACCACATACAGGAATCCACACCGAGGGGGAAAACAAAGAGCATTCCATATACACCAAAGAAGGTGGAACAACAGCTAGTTATCCTATCCATACAAAAAAAAAAAAAGAGACAAATGGTTATAATAAATTTGTGATTACTGTAACTGGAATTAAGTTATGGCTTTAAATATTCTAAGGCTCTAGTGACTCAGGTAGCTGTAGAGTTGAAAAGAAAAGAAACAAACATTGTAATGACTTTGGCAGCTGGAGAGTTAAAAAAAAACCAGGCAAACAAATGTCGTTAGTCATAAAAAGCACTTGTAAGTTGGTCATTAAAGAGCTTGTGTTTTTATTAATTTTTTCATCACATCTCAGTCCCCAGTGCATCAAATTAGGCCCAGTCTGTCACTGTATTTTCTCGAGAAGTATGCCATCCCCTTTACCCCTTAAACAGCAGCCATCATCAATTGATGCTGCTACCTATAACACTCCTGTTGTTTAAAGGTTAAGCAGTGGATTTGTGAGATTTAAAACTTGCTGACACTTGATCTGCATGCACTGGTAAAAATACATGAAGTTCTTAACAATTAGTTAGGAATTACAAGTTTGACTTGGTTTGTTTTGGTGTGACAAGAATTTGCACCTGTGGCCCTCAAATTACAAGTTGAGTGACTTAACCATCTGGAAGAAATTACAAGACTCTAGGGTTATACATGTGTGTGTGTGTGTGTGTAGGGAGATATAGTTTAGTAATGTCTACAGTATACACACATTTTCAGTACAATTTGTCAGTAAATTAAATTGTTATCCAGTAAATTCTGTTGACGTTTTCCAAACATTTCAACAATTTTTATAATGCACGTTAAAATCTCAATAAACTACATGACAGTACTGACAGGAAAATATAACTTATGTGTTGTCTAACATTAAAATTGATAGATTGCCATTGTCAATCTTAAACTATACTGTTATATTTTTCAAAACTTTTTAATTTGATATAAACAGAAGTTGAGTACTTTAGAACATGACAAGGACATATTGTGGTAAAAAAAAGAAAAGATAACAACATAAAATTAAAACAAAAAAAGTGTTTTTAGGACTGGTAGGAGTTGATTAAAGCTTTTCAAGTACAGAACACAGACTTAAAGAAAGCTGGTTGCTTGGTTACCCTTGGTTACTCTTAAGAGTTGTACTCCAATCACGGTAAACATATATGGTAAAAGTCAACAGAATAAAGTGTCACTTATAATCACACACTTCACTTCAACTAGGGCTAGGGTATAAATTAGTGTTAGTGTAGGTTAAGGAAAGCATAAACAATGATTTGCAGAATTTAAGAAATTTCTATACAACCTGCAAGTATTTGCTATTATTTTTATAGAAATATTAAATGGATCCATTGAAAACACATATATATGATTTAAATGTATCTGTTTGCAAATTCACTTTTAATGATGAAATAAACCATGAAGTGCCTAAAGTCAGTTAAATTATGTTAGATAGTATTACAAAATGTTTAAAAAGTCATTTGTTGACAACCTGCAAAATAAGGTTGATGATTCTGTGAAAATTATTACTTTTTAAAATAAATCTCAGGATAGCTGGTATGGGTATTAGCACTTTTACTAATAAAGCTGTCCTAAGATCTATTTTTATCAAGTGGGTTTCTCGTCATCACAAGTTATTACTGTTTGTTGTTAATTTAAAGTTTGATAATAAAATTTTCAATTTCAAATTCAAAACCCATTGTATGAAAATTATCACACAACTTTTTTAGTTACAGCACAAAAAAAGGCTAGTTTAAAAACAGAATCAATGTTACTGTAGAATAATTTTTTAAAAGTTCTTTTATTCTGTTTTAGGTTTCTTTGTGGTTTCTAGTGATTAACATTTGTTATATCAGGTCAACATCAGCCTACCTTGAAAAGCTGTACTCCAATAACTGCAAACATGAAATTTAGAAGAAATGTCACCAACATGATGTTGCCTATAGTTTTTACTGCTACTATGACACATTGAACCACATGCTAAGTAAAACAAACACAGAAAATATTATTTAAGTCAATCAGATAACTCACATTACTCAATTTCATAATAATTTAAAACTCAGTTATATTAAAGTTCTTAAATATTGAGTTTAATTACTATTAAGACACTTAAATTGTACTAAATATTTATTTTCCAGATACATATTATGTAATGTTTTGGTTTTGTTTCTAACTACTAAAATGATCATAATTTACAAGTAACATTTTGATTTCTCAATGGAAACAAACAGCAATAAAATAGACATCATTTAAAGAAAAGATATAACAGCCAGAAAATATTTATGCATCTCTCAAAGAAAAGACAAATAAACATTGATAATTTTAAGGAAATATCATTCGTTACGTCTAGAAGAAAATATTTTACCAAATTAAAAAACAATTATCTGACATTTTGGACCAGATGTAGGTTTTGTAAAGGTTTGTATGGCAATATAATCAACTTTCAGTGAACATGTACAATTCTCTAATGTACAAGTCACTAATAACACAAAATAACATTACAGTTACCTTGAGTCCTTTGGCTCTATTAATGGCTCTTAATGGCCTTAAAACTCTCAGGACACGAAGAATTTTGACAACAGATATAGCTTCATTGCTGAGAAGAAAAAATTATTGAAGTTGGGTGTTAGACTCAAGTAAAATAATCACAATGTGTGAGTGATACTTCAGTGTAACTTACTGATTAAGTATCATCTTGAAAACAGATTAAACAAGTTAACCACAGTGTTTTAAATCAGGAAAAAATATAGTCATACTGATATAAAATTACAATATACTTCCATGCAACATGTATGATTACTTTATTGTAGTGGTAAAGGCAATTAGAAAGTAGAACTTAAAGCCTCTAATTCTTTCTGTAACTTACAAAGATACTACTACAGCAAGTAGAATTTGAATATGCCCTAAAGAAAATCATCAGTGAAGCCTCTTCAGAAATAGGTTCTGGTTCACAAGTTAATTCAAATAAAAAACATTAAATATAACAAATACGTATAACAAGGAAGTAAATAAGTTATTTTAGTCTTGATATAACAGCATAAAATCACAGAGATTAATTTTTAAAAACAAACAATATGTTATTAACAATTTAGAAATATGCTCTGACACAAGTCCGTGAATGAGGGATTAATATAATAAGGCATCGATGATATTCTGTACAAATAGCAGATGTTACTAAAAACACTTCTGTTTTGAAGAGGAGCAATTCTGCTGAAGTAGGAGTCTTTCACCCCTACATGCGGTTACCCCACAGGAAGTAGCAGAAGGAGAAATTTGCCCCCTTACATTTCCCATAAAACTGCATGTACTATGATGTACACAGTTTGAACAGTTTGTGAAGAAAAACATGCATACTGTCAATCTCTTAATACAACATAATTTATACACAAACACACATGTGCATACATACTTTTAACACCTCTTAAAAGATCTGGAAGCAAAATTTCTAATTTTGCATTGAAAATTATTTATAAACCAGCAGTACAATATTTTAATAAACAAACATGACTACTGAATCACTTCCTCACTACAGAACATCTTTATATTGCACATACTTACTCAAAAGCAAAAGATATCAGGGACACGGAAACAACCAGAACATCTAAGAGGTTGAATGCACTCCGACAAAAGGAGCCTTTGTGAAGTATAACACCATATGTGACAGCCTGAGAATATGAACACAAGAAATTAGAAACATAAAAACAAGGAATTACAATTCATAAACCTCCACTAGGGGGAACAGAACTGAAAATAATTACTCTGTTCTAACTAAATATAATTGAATGTCAAACTGAAAAAACAATATCTCATGCATCTAATGTGTTCATAAATTTGTTTGCAATATATTAAAAGAACAACAGCAAGAGACATTTCATTTTAACCTAAGGTATGTTGTATCAGAGCTGCTAGTCACATCTGTACACTGAAGCCTTAAAAATAATTTACTAACTGCAGTAAATCAGGAATTTTAACATTCATTTTTCAAACCTGCATAAGCAAGCCAAAAAGTTTTCCAAAGAGAGAACGTGGATTTATTATAAATTTTTGTCACTTTTTTCTTTTATGCATCCAAGTTCGTTAAGCATACATGTATGTCGTCTAACATTCGACAACAAAACACAACAATATTTTAACAAGCCCACATAACAACAATTTATTACAAAACTTCTCAAATATTCGATTAATTTTCTGGTTTGAAATTATCCCACTTCTAAAGCATTATCTCAGGAATATGAATCAAAGCAAGGTCTTCATCTTTTTTAGATCAACACACATACAGATGTATACATGTATAAAAGAGGAGTACGTGTTTTGTACAGGTCACAATATGAATATTAAACAATTAGTCATTGGAAGAAAACTTAAGTATAGAGCATAGCTTGTTTGTTTGTTTGTTTTTGAATTTTGCAGAAAGCTACACGAGGCCTATTTGCACTTGTTGTTCCTAATTTAGCAGTATAAAACTAGAAGAAAGGCAGCTAGTCATCACCACCTACTTACGCTACTCTTTCACCAATGAATAGTAGGATTGACCATCACATTATGATGCCCCCATGGCTGAAAGGGCAAGTATGTTTGGTGTGAGAAGAATTTGAACCCATGATCCTCAGATTATGAGTCAAATGTGTTAACCACCTTACCCTACCAGGCCTGAGCATAGCTTACTTAAAAATGCTTTGTCACGTACAAGGTTGACCAAAAATCTATAAACTATTTTGCAACAGTTTTCAATGCACTTTTTTAACACCCAAATAAATATAATAAGTAACAGAGTAAAATAAATATTCTGTTAATTATGATGCTTTTGATTTCACATGTCCTTGAACTTGTGTGGTTGAAATGCTGAAATATATAACATATTATTCAATTTTTTAACTAATAAAAATTCATGAGTACAACCCTCTGTCTTCATTTTATCATCTATTGTGACAAAAATTATTATTATGGAAATGTATATAATAATTACATATTTCAATTGATACAGATGTGCGAATGAAATGCAACAGATTCCAGCAGGTTTGGATGTTAAAATTAAGTAATACTGACAGATAAGTGGAAGATTTATTACCTTTCTCATATAATCAGCAACTGAAGATGTGAAAAATTACGTTACTGATTTTACACAGTAATTCTTTTTATACACACTTCAACTCATAAAGTTAAAACACATTACACTATGTAACACAAATTTTGTTCCTGAATAGTATGTTATTTCTTAATTGCTTATGGGTTAAAAGTACAGAAAATGGCCATTATTCCCTTCAAACTTTGCTTTTGTGACCTGGATAATGAAATTTAGAAATTAACCTATTTTCTACGTAAAAACAGACAAATTTTCACATTTTCATTTACATAAGGTTTGAATAAAACAAGATATATGAATCAAGATTTACATATATTTATACTAGTTGTACAAAAATGAGCAAAATATTTAGAAGTAGTTTATCAAGATTTGTGACTGTAATATAAATCACTTTCACATATCAACCCCCAAATAAAGTCTCCCATCATTTTTTCATTATATGCTCCCAGGTCACAAAAGCAAAGTTTGAAGAGAAAATTAAATCTTTTCCATTTAGTTTAGGCATAAGCAATTGGGAAATAACACTTTCTGCCGAGAGACAAGAAAAGTAAAAATTTTGTTACATAGTGGAATTACTTACCTTTAATGTGATTTCAATCGTAAAGACAGTGGTGAAAAAGTAATCAAAGTATTTGAGAACCTAAACAAATTATAAAAAACACATGGCTTTGTTGTTTATTCTAAACCACCAAGAAACATTAACTTAAATTTAAAACTTTATAAACTTAAATACAAGAAAAAGATTAATTAAAAATGCAACTAAGTAGACACTTCAATTTAATAAAATACCCTTTCCATTTTGAACACAATTCACTATTTAAGTATGATCTTTTGCTGCCATACATTTGATATCAGTAACATTTAATTGCTATCAAACTACAAGAACATAGAACATAATGCTGTAGATATCATTAAACTATACATCTTGACACTTTTCTGATATGAGCAATTAAGACTGATGCATCTGTAGCTGTGCTACTTATATATAAGAATGAAAGGATTCGGTACTTGAGAATCTATTATACTGTTCACATATGTATTTATAATTAAAGACAACCATATACACACAGTTTCAAAGAAATGTTTATCTTCTATATCAAACACTTTCAACCTTAAGGAAACTGTAAAGAACCATAAACAATGTGTCGGTACTTACAGTAACAACTGTTAACACTGTGTTGGTATTTACTGTAACAACTGTTAACACAGTGTATTTAATTACAGCAACAACTGTTAACACACTGTAGTTAACTGCAGTAACATGCATTGGTATGTAACAACTGTTACATGTGAACACAATGTAGTTAATTACAGTAATGACTGTTAACGCAGTGTAGTTAACTGTAGTAACATTATTAACTACATTGTGTTGGTAGTTACAGTAACAACTGTTAACACAGTGTAGTTAATTACAATAATGACTGTTAACACTGTGTTGGTACTTACAGTAACGACTTTGACAATGCATAGTTAATTAGAGTAACAACTGTTAACACAGTGTTGGTACTTACAATAACGACTGTTAACATAGTGTTAACTACTGTAACAACTGTCAACAATGTATAAGTAGTTACTGTAACAAATGTTAATAATGTGCAGGTATTTACAGTAGCAACTGTGTAGGTACTTATGGTATCAACTTGATACTCCACAGATACTTATGATAACAACACTGTGTAGGTACTTAGTATAATAACTGTTAACAGTGTGTAGGTAATTATGTTAACAACTATTAAAAGGGTGTATGTATTTATGGTAATAGCTGTGCTAATGGTTACAGTACTGATAATTATGATTATTTTGGTACATGTTTTTGTAGTAACAGCAATTGTACTTGTATAGCATACTGCGTTAATGGTCTGTTACAAAAAATGTTGTTGTTGTTTTAATGTCTAGGATCTATTCTACTATCAGTTGAAACAATAAAAATTCAAAGTCCAGATAAAGTCAGAAAGAAATATATATATATTTCAAAAGGAAGTGATATTTGTTAAGAACCAATAAAATAAAATTAAATAAAGGTTTCATTCACTTTAACAATGTATTAACGTCTACAAAAGACAACAGATAACAGTAACCAGTATTGGGCACCAGCAAAGCAGGAGCACATAAATTTGAAAAAAAAAAAATGGAATTATTTGACATTTCAAAGAAAGCATGGAGGTAGCCATCATGGGAAAAATCAAAACTTTGTTAGACTTCCTTACACTCCACTTCTCCTATTTTCATTCTCTTTTTATTACTTATTCTCCCCTAAACCAAGTCTGCATCAATCAATATAAAATGTATTAAATTGTATGTATGTTTTCAATGTACATTGTGTACAATTTATCATCATTTTTGTCAGTGAAATTATGTCACTCAAAAAAAACATTGTGTCAGAATAGACTTGATTCACTTTCCCTACTGTGTATAGAAGCGAAGATGCTTCATCAACTCAGCTTCAATGAAATTATTCAGGATGTTGTAATCAGAAAATCTAGAAAGAAGCTATTTTAAGTTTAACATACATCTAGGTTTTGTTTCATTTTGGAAGATAAAAATCTATTTTAAGATTTAATATTGTTTTTATTTTAAATTACATAACATGGGGCACTATAATCTTTTCAGAGCTTAGTGCCTATAAAGGTCTAAATCTGGCCCTGATAGTAACAAAATGAAAATGGATGTTTGCATTTCTGTGAAAATCTTGAAGATATAAACTCACTTTATTTCTTTCTGAATTTGTATTAAGGGGATCTTCTGCTGCTAACATGGTACTGCTGACAAGAATACATACAAGAACAACATTGCCGAAGATTGAATGGTTTACAATACGATGACAGACAACACGAATCCTGTGGAAGAATTAATTAAATTAATTATCTATTTAAGAACAGTTCATACTATTCATGAATCTTTTAACTAAAAAAGTTATAGGTATTAATTAATTAGTATTAACTTCCAATTAGATCAAATTAATAACTCACAACAAAACTAAAATTCACCCTGGTAAGGACTATAACTCATTAAATATACTCTTTTCATGTTCCTGTTTACAAAGATTATAATGCATAATTTAATCACTGTTTGTGATACGTCTTACCATAACCCCAATAATATTTCACAAACTTTGGCCAGATAAAAAGGTTTAGGTTAGCCCTAAATACATATATTCAACTAACAATACAAAGCATTCTCTATAACAAAAAAGTATAATAATATAAAAATAAAAAGTAGTAAAGCTAAATATATTAAAGCACTGTAATCAATAGTGTATATTAAAATAATAACAAAATAAAAGAGATTTAATTTAAAGTGTAAAAAAATAAAATCTTAATTTCTAAAATGTTATAAAACAATTCAATTTTTATTCAATGTTAATTAAGGTCTAAAAAATTTTATTAAAAAAAGGAAAAGAAGGTTAGTGAAAATAACTGTTCTGTATATTCTATTATGATATATAGTTCACACTAAGACAAAGAAATAAAAGCAAAATATAAACTTAAAATACAAAACAAAATCATATAATATAATTTCTAACTTGAATAGAAAACTGCATTTAAAAAGTATTCATAACTATATGTATTTTTATCACTTACACATTAGTATTAGAAAAAATAAAGAAAGATGAGGCTTTAGGAATAGGATGAATTTTCGTAGGGATAGTAAGCTCTGAAGCACGTCGAGGGCGAGCTCCAGTAGACACTACAACTGATTCCAAATCTTCCTTTTCTTCATCTTCATCTTCTCCATCCTCTTCATCTTCTTCTTCCTCATCATAATCTTCATCTTCAGCATCATCTTCTAAGAATTGTAAACACAGTTTTCTAAATTTACTATAAACTGTTGTGTTTTGGTGATTAAAAGTTACAGTAATTTTTTGACATATTAACAGATATTATTTTACTGCAATTACTGTTCCATTTAATTTTTTTTTTAAATGACTTAATAATGAAGTGTTTTGTTTTGTCTTGAATTTTGTGCAAAGCTACCTGTGCTAGCCCTTCCTAATTTTGCAGTGACAGACTAAATGGAAGGCAGCAAGTTAACACCAACCACCACCAACTCTTGGACTACTATTTTACCAATGAATAGCAGGATTGCATGTCACATTACAATAACCCAACAACTGAAAGGGTGAGCATTTTTAGTGATGAGAATTTGAACCCACGACCCTCAGACTGCAAGTTGAGAACCTCCACAACCAGAAAATCCTAGGCCCAGGATGAATACTGAAGACTTACCTTCTTCTAATTTATTTTTCTCATCTTCCTCCACAGAAACATCATCCACTTTTATATGCACCTACATCACAAAGTAAAAAATAATGCATTAAATTCCAAAACAAGAAACAAAACAAAAATTAATATCTGAACTTGGAGTTCTTAAGACTGCCTTTAGCCCAAAAGTAGAACTAATCAGACTCCAATCATAATTTTAAACTCGTGGGACAAAAAAATAACTTACACAGTGACTAATGTACTGGGAAGGGAAATAAAATCTCAGACAGCTTCAAAACCAGAGATATAATCAATTAAACAAAGAATATAATTAAACTGATGATTTTATCCATTTAATATCTGTTATGAAGGAGGTGAGAAAAATTTGCCTTAGATAACACTGTTGTGTGGTAATAAGAGAAATATGTTGGTAGAAGTGTAATTAATGTAACAGTGGAATGGAAAAGAGCCAAGAAAGAGATCAAAGAAAACATGGATGGATTTAATGAAAGAAGATATAAAAAAATTCAGTGAATGTAGCAGTGGTACAGTATAGGAACAAGTGGAAGGCAAGAACCAGGAAAACAAGTAAACACTAACTACTGTAGAAATAAATATATAATTTTTTAATTTCTACATTATTTTTTTACCATCTTAAAACCAATATTTTTCTAAGTAAATTGAAGTGAAGCAAATTTTAAATCTTTGTACTTTAAAATGCTTACTTAAAAAAAACAACTCAGATAAACCAAATTCATATGATAAGTATACAAGAGTTAAAACATGAATGAACATTATATTTATTAATGATTCTTTTACAACGATAAATAAATATATAAAGAAATATACTACAGAAACCAAACTTACAGGCATATGAAGCACATCCATAGAACTGAAAAAGGAATATGTGAAGCAGTTTATTTAAATATGTTCTATTTTTACAATAAGTCACCTTCATACTAAATTAAAACAATATTAAAACACTTTGAAATTAATAAGTTAAACTTCTAGTAGTAATAATTATACAAATACTGTATGTGCAATATGCATTTATACATCAGTATTTCTTTAAAGCATAAATTAAAAATTTGTGTTTACATACATTAGGTAAAAAAAGAAAGATTCTTCAATAAACAGATTAATCTAACATAAATAAAAAAGGTCAGAAAATTCAGAATTATACTTTTCTCTTCTCTTCTGAATATGTCATTCACACACAATTTTATGAATAAAATGCAATAATTTTTATTAGTCTTAAAAAGAATATAGTTCTTCATTTTATGACTACTTTTAAATATAAATATTTGTTATTAATTTGTTGCTGCATGTAGAATTTAATACTTATGCTTGTTACCAATAAGTAAAAGTTACTAAAAACACCACTAGTGTCACTACTTGAATTGTTTGTGACAAGCAAATTTTATAGTTTATTATTATAGGTATAGACAACAAATTATGCAATGTTCAAACAATTGTGTTGCATACATTCATGTGGTATAAATATCTTTCTAATCTATTTATGATAAAAAAGATAAATAAGAGAAATGACAGATCACTCTTCATTCATGGACAACATCTCAGAAAAAATTTAGAATATCAAATGTTGATCTCATTATTATGACTACTCAGACAAATTACAGAGAGAGAATCATCTTGAATGTTTTTCTCAAAGTTCATGAATATACATACATATATAATTACAGATTATACACATGATTTATTGAAATGTAAGAATTCTATAAAAAATTGTATACGAGTTTGCTTGTCCACTATTTATTGAATACATACCATTTTAGTCAATTAGATCAAATAAGTCTGAATCAGAAACAGTAACACAATTATTTTACAATCCTTGTGATTAAAAAAAAAATGTTTTATACAAAAACAGGTAAATAACGAGAACGTACGCTCTGATGTGAGGAGCATGTTTCAGTTGCAAAGTGTCAACTTTGTCTAGTTGTTCCATCTCCTCTTTTCCTGCATCTTCATCTATCAACTTTTTCTTCTTCTTTCTCTTCTTTTTCTTCATCTTTTCTACTGGTTTTACTTCTTCTGTCTCTTCATTCTTGACAACTTCCTCTATCTGCTCTTCAGCACCTTCCCCCTCATCTTCCTTCATAAAAATATAACAACAGATTTTACAATTCTGTTATCTCTTTGATATAATTAAATATGAAATGATGTTGTCTATTCATATATCATTATAGAAATGGCTTAAAACTGTGTTAAACTTGTAACCATGTGTATCTCAACAACTAAATTTAACAGGCCTCTCACAGGCCAGTGGGTGGACATTTTTCTTTTTAAAAAAAGCAAAAACTATTCGATCTGTCTTTTTTTAATTTGAACTAAAATTTTGTTGAACATTTTTCTTGGCTAAAAAGAAGGCATTTCTTGAAGTCTTTTTCGTGTTGTGGCTGTAAAATGTGATTTGAAGTAGTAGCATGTCACAAATTTAACAGCCAAGCACAAGAAGCATAAAAGTCTCCAAAGTATTCAGGAATTGTTTAACATCACTTTGGTAGGTATTGTGCAGCAAGCAGTGTTCAACACTATGCTTACAGCTGCTTTCAAAGTGTCCTTATCTGCTTATCCTACTGCTGACCATCATGATGCTTCAACCTGCCTCTCCTACTGAATCACATTTGAAATTATTCATATCTCAGTTGAAAGCTAAATATGAAGAGATGATAGAAGAAACATAAAAGATTTCAACTAATTATGCCGAGAATGTGGTTTTATTGATATATACTGAATTTACTACCAACAGGTGGACCTTAGTACTAGCTAGTACAGAGACTTGAAGATGCTGTCACTCAAAAATTTATCAATTAAGAAACGAAAACTGGTCTCAAAAGGGCATGTCCAAAAGCACACTCTTTGAGAGTTTCTGGATTGAACTTACTTTTAATATTCAACAAATTGTAGCGTAAAGACACCTCTTGGTTCCTGAGAGATGCGTTAAATTGTGTTAATCACATATATTCATGCACATTTCTGCAACTAAACTGTAATTGTGTTAACTGAGTATTCTTGAACACTTCAACAACTGAATTTAAAGTATGATAATTGTGTATTTATGAATATTTCAACAACCGAATCTAAACTATGTTAACAGGTTAGTTATGTAAATTTCATGAGAGAGCTAACTTGAAATTGTTAACTGTGTAATTTCCGTTATTACTTATGAATCTGTGCATTTTATGGGTTTGTAACAATCAGATTGAAATGATGTAGTATATTAAAATATGATTTATTGTTTGAATAATTACATTACAGGGACTTAAAAAAACAAATGTTCATACAGAAGCACTTTTGAGTAAAAAGATATTTGCTTGTGTTCATAACAAGAGGACTTGACATATACATATCCCAAATTAAAACATTTCTCAACAGTTATATTTGTTTTGTTTTGTGAAACACTTTAGATTAATAAAATTCCTTTACCTTTTCTACTGCTGTCAGGCTTTCTGCATCAGCCAAGTTGTCCACAGCGATAGCCAAGAAAACATTTAACAGAATGTCTGAATAATTCATTAAGAAAGGTTTGTGCTTTCACCAAAAAAAAATGCAAATCTTGGTTTTGTTTTGTTGTTAAGCACAAAATGAAACACCTATATTTCACAAAGTAAATTTTTCTCTTGAAATTGAATTCATTATATGCTAATTATGTACCTTGCAATTATAAAATAATTAATTATGGCATATAAATTGTATATCTTACACATAAAATCTGATCCATTATGATATATTAATTATATTTCTTACACGTAAAATCAGATTCATATATGTATGAATTAGATATTTACTCTTAAAACCTGATTCGTTATGATGTAATTATTAATTTTACATTTCAAAGTTGATTAATCATGATCTAATATTTTATTTAATTTAAAATCTAATTCACTTTGACTGTATTATGCCATTCTATTTCATATTTCCTCACCATGTACACAAGAAATTACAAGATCAGCAAAAAAATGACTTGTTTTAAAGCACTGTTAAATTACGAGTGAACAATCAGTGAGTGTTTTTTTTAAAAAAAGAAAGGATACAGTTACCACAAATAAAAAGAATTATGAAATATATGCAAGCCAGAATACCAATAGAACCAACCCCACCATATGCATTAATACCATGATACATCACAACATTCCAGTCTTCGCCAGTGAGGATCTAAAAAAGCAAATTATGAAACAATTATCAAAAATAAATAAATGAATTTACTTGAATGCATAAAAAATAGGTTAACAACTGGATTAGGCCCAGCATAGCCGAGTGGTTAAAGCACTCGACTCATAGTCTGAAGGTCTCAAGTTCAAATCCCCGTCCAATCAAACGTCAATCTCACTATTCTTTGGTAAAAGAGTAGCCCAAGAGTTGACAGTGAGTAGTAATTACACTACTAAATTAAACAGGACTAGTGCAGATAACCCTTGTGTAGCCTTGTGCAAAATTTAAAATTAAACAAACAAACAACCAACTAGAGCCTGATACAAAATGTTATATTATTACTTAAACAAATAAATATACCGTATTATCTCAAATTTAAGACGCACCCTAATTTTAAGTTTGGAAAAATGTGAAAATGGTGCATCTTAAATTTGAGATATTATTTTTCGCTCTTCGAAAAAGTCGTTTTCCTCAAACAACAAATATTTTAGAAAAAATCCAGGATAACAAACAGATTGGAATAAATTTTAAAAAGAACTCAGTTTAGAAGGACTAAAAAAAAACACGCATAAAATGTCAAATTTCCCAATGTAAGCGCTTCTGGAGGTGTGGTTGGATATCACCATCCTCAGTCCTAGTCTGAATTTCCTGTTGTTCAGATGCTATTTTATTGCATTTTTTTTATTTTTACTGTGATTTTTAACCACTGAAAAGTGTTTCACGTACAATGCTGAATTGAAAAGGAAAGTTATTTTGTGCGCCGAACAGATTGGGAATTGTGCAGCCGGTAAAAAGTATACGATATAGTGAGTGAGGCAAATGTCTGTCGTTGGCGTGGTATGAAAACCAAGTCGTTTTCTTGCAAGAACAGTACAAAGACATCCTGAAATTGATGCCACCATTTTAACGTATTTCAGAAAGTTACGAAATAAAGGGCAGCCTGTAACGAATGTGCAGGAAATAGTGGTATTTTTTTCAAGACTAGTCGTGGCTGGTGCGAGAAATTTATGAAAAGAGAAGATTTTATCATTACAGCAAAAGACAACAATTAGTCAAAAATTGCCGTCAGATTTTGAAGATGCATAAGATGGAATGTAAGATGACATTCTTTGAGGCAATAGTGAATCAAGCAATGAAGATGCTTCAGCTTCAGAAAATAATAGTGAGTCAGAAAATACATCGGAGCAGCATTCTGATTAAATAAAGAAAGCAAGGAAGAAACATTATTGTAATGAACAATTTAAATTTCCTGTATTTCATTTTAACCACATTATTAACATTGTAATTCGTGAATAAACTCTTTTAAAACATATTTACTTATTTCTAATTATCATCCAACTTTTTTTTACTGAAAAATCCCTTGTGTGGTGCGTCTTAAATTAGAAGGTCTTAAATTCGAAGTAATATGGTATAATTAAAACAAGCTAGATTTAAACATCAAAATAAAATAATACTCCAGCTTGTTTGAATTTTACCAAATAAATATAAAATTTAAAGCACTTTAATAAAACTAAATAAAATATCAAATTTTGCTTACAGAAAGGTTAAAAGTAAAAAAATTATATCATTAGTTATTTATAGCTAAGAATATTTTTTGCACATTGCTGGGGCAGTAAGAACTGCATGATTAAAAGCTACCTGTGGTTAAAACTTGGATTGGCTTAAGTGGGAAAAATTTAACAGCTGCAAGTTAAAGCAGATGTAAGAAACTCATCTAGGTAAAGCTTCGAGAGTCATTTTCTTGATTGTTTCTCATTTGAATTAAATGTGTAAAAATATCTTGTACAAAAATATTCTTTCTGAAATAATCATAAATGTATAGATTTGTTCATTGTTTGTTTCAGACAGCACATGAGCCAAGTCAGAGACTCCCAGCTCCTAGGGTAGTTTATCATAAATTGCATTTATTTGAACAGATGGTATAAAGACGGAATATAAAAGATAACAATCAAACGACTAGAATTAAAGTTACTTTACTTTAATACAGACTCAGAAAATACAATAAGTCTTCTAACAAGTAGAATTAAACTACATAAAAATTTATGCACTAGCAATCTCTTATTTTCAGCTGATAAACTAGATATAAGGTAACTAGCCAACAGCATCCACAACCAACTCTTGAGTTACTTTAATAGTGAGAATTAACCACTTCTCTTATAATCAACCAGTGGCCCCAAAAGAAAACACAATTTTGCAGCAACAGGACATGAACTGTTCGTTTTATCATCTGCCTTACAAACTCATATCCCATCTAGCCTTTTATAGATGTGAATTATATAATAAATATACACTTTGAAACACAAAAAGATGTACAATTATAAGAAATATGGTAGTTAAACATTCATACATAATAGATAAAACAAAATAAAGTGAATGTTGGTTACCAAAGATTGGTTTAAAATAGTAGAGACAAGAATTTCAGTCATAATAAATTCGGTTTACGATATGTAGAGTTTATACTGTACACCAGTCAAATAATATCAAACTAAGAGTGGACGGAATTAACGTAACTCACAAAACCAGTAACTGATTTCTACAAGTCATATTCATAGTTTTGACAATAGACAAATGTTTGGTGTGGCACATTTTCACAACTTTACCTGAAATACTGTAAGCAAAGACTGCCAAAATGAATCAAAATTGCTGCGTGGTTTTTCCTCCGTTTCTGCAAAGTTAAATTTTCCACCAAAAACCTGCATACCTAAGAGTGCAAAGATGACAATAAACAGAAACAGGAGCAACAGTAAACTTGCAATAGAACGCATGGAGTTGATGAGGGATGCTACCAGGTTTCTCAATGAGGCCCAGTATCTAAACGTAACAATTAGCTGATTATTCATATAAACGTTGAGGACTAAAGCATACTATAAAAAAAGTTTAGAAATTATTATATGTGAACTCTCTTCTTTGAAAAAAAAACAGTTGTTGTTTTACACTGGGTTATTTAAAACCCATCAAATATTATTTACAAATCTTATAAGAAGTTTCAGTTATAACACTTATTACAAAATATTATGTTGTGATTGTTTATAGCACAAAGCTACACATGGGGCTATCTACACTCTTTCCACCATTGATAAAATGATTTTGTTTCTTTCATATTAGTCCCCCCTGCTGATACGGTGATAAGTCTATGGATTTACAACACTAAAATCAGAAGTTTGATTTCCCTTGGTGAACTCAGCAGATAGTCTAATGTGGGTTTGCTATATGAAAACACACACACTCTTTGACATTAAGCACAAAGCTCTATAATGAGTTTTCTGTGTTGTTCACTACTAGTATCATAAGCCTCCAGACTTGCCACTGGGAGGCATGTGGGGAATCAAACCCCTGATTTTAGCATCATGAGTTGGTAAACTTGTGCTGTTTACCCACTAGTGGAGGGAAGCAATACAATTCTCAGTGAAAATGATACTTAAAAAACCATTTCATGGATTCCTGCAACAGTTTTGGTAAATTTCTACTGTTCAAATTTAAAATGTATTAATAATACTGTCTTTCACTATATTTTTATTTTTAACATTTTCTACAAGTAAAATTTCACATTTTAAAAATGTTAATGAATAATTAAATCCACTAATTTCATTTCTTTACTGATCTACACTTATAGTTAGTAATTTTCTAACTTTTAAGATTTCTTTACAGAATTTTAATTTTTTTTTACTATGTATAGTTGGTCTGGCATAGCCTTGTGGTTGAAGCACTTGACTCGCAACCTGGAGGTCACAGATTCAAGTCCTATTTCTAATCATGCTTGTCCTTTCATCCGTGGAAACCTTATAATTTGACATTTAATCCCACCATTCACTGGTAAGTAGGAGATCAAAAGTTGGTGATGGGTGGTGTTGACTAACTTCCCCCCCTCTAGTTTATCACTTCAAAATTAAGGATATCTAGTACAGATAACCCTCAAGTAGCTTTGTGTGAAATTCAAAACAAATAAGCAAATTATGTACAGTTAGTAGTTATATAATTGGTACAATTAAATCTGCTGGTAAAATGACAGGTCGTAAAGACATCTTACTTCTTATTAGCTTTGTCTTTGACTCTTAGTTTCTTACATCCCATGAGCTTACTATTCAAATAAGTTTCTATTTAACAGTGACATCATGTAATAATGATTTTACTCTATATTAGTTCATTTTTGTTAACTCTTGGCTACTTATACCACTTGAAAATAATACTATTTGTAAGTAATAACACAAGCTTAATATATTCTTTAAAGCATAATAGCTTAGCATAATATATTCTTTAAAGCATAACAACTTGGCATAATATATTCTTTAAAGCATAATAACTTAGCATAATATATTCTTTAAAGCATAATAACTTAGCATAATATATTCTTTAAAGCTTAATAACTTAGCATAATATATTCTTTAAAGCTTAATAACTTAGCATAATATTTTTTAAGAACTTAATGTACAAAAAAAAAGAATAGTTAACTAACTATACTCATTACCAGATTGATTCTTAGTTTGGTTTAAGTGGGTAATAATCTTGCACTGATTACAAGTTAACATTAATTAATATTCAATGTAAATTTTTAATTTTCAATGACAGCATATATTTACATTTTTATTGTAAAACTGATAAGAAAATTAATAGGTCATTCAAATACAAAACTAAAAAACATTAAAAAGAGACAAATTTGACTTCTTCTAATGACACAAGAAAAAAAACATTACTTAAAATTTCAAGTATAAATCACAGCTCATCCTCATTTAAGAATAGAATATTATTTAGTAGAGAAATAATAAAACTCCTACCTAAAATGACATGACAACCAATGTCTATAGAATGTATCTATATTAACTCAGTATTTCACTATTAAAACTTCATCAGGAGATAAAGACATCTTACAAGTTCATTACAATTAAATCTAAATTGGAGATATTGATCGTTATTTTAAATACTTTAACAAAAATGTCTTTTGATAAACTTCAGTTTCCACACTCAACAAAGTTACAAATAATAAAACTTTTACTTGGTCACTTTGAAGATTCTCAGTAGCCTAACACATCTCAACACAGAAACTCCCAGAGGTGGCATGACATTGGTGTATGTTAAAACCATCTCCATAATCGAGCTTATTACTACAAAGCAGTCAAAACGGTTGAAAAGGGAGACAAAGTAGCCTTGGAAGCCCAAGCTATACATCTTCAGAAGCATTTCTACACTAAAGAGCACCACAAAAAACATGTTGGCAACCTCTGAAATTAACATAAAGATAACATTGTTAAAAAACGTGGAAATCTAACATGTTGTAGAATACAATAACTTATAAACCATTCAAAGGAAGTCAAAACTAAAAAATTATTAATTATCCTATTTTAATAGGAAATAAAATACACTAAACCCATTAGACATAGTTAACATTTTTATTACGAATATTTACATGTTATTAAGACTAAAAGGAGTGTTTTACTGTAATTTAGTTAATTTATTTTCAGCATCATTCTCTCACACAATTTACTTTGTAAAACTCCCATTATACAGATAACTGTTTGCCCCTGAAGAAGAAATGTCCATATAACTCGGGTTATACGATTTTATTTCTTTCTTTGAAGACTTCTTGAACCTACATGTTTTTCTAACATCATAAATTAATCAGATGTTAGATAGCTGTATTCTTCAGTTAGTTCTAGTTCTGTACGTAATATAGATTAAAACAAACGTTAGCCATTTGTATTCTTCAGTTAGTTCTAGTTCTGTGCATAATATAGATTAAAACAAATGTTAGGCATCTGTATTTTTGAGTTAGTTCTACACAGAAGATATATTAACACAGATGTCTGTATTATTCAGTTAGTTCTACACAGAAGATATATTAACACAGATGTCTGTATTCTTTAGTTAGTTCTAGTTCTCTACACAAGCTACATCAACACAGGTACCTTGGAAGTGATCAAGCCACTCTGGTTGTTGATAGTGTTCTGAAGCAAGTGTAAATGTATTGAAGAACACTAAAATAATGACAATCCAGTAGAAGGCCTGCGATTTCACTCCCTTTCGACAAGCCCTTCTCAGTCTCCTGTTCTGCTTTGCAAATTGCTTACTGAAAGTTTAAAAATTCAAATTTCAATTCCATTTTACTATTATCTAAACAACAAAGTCAACATATATAACACTATACCCAAGAATGTGAACTGGAAAGTTCTTACTTTCTTATCAGTAATCTAAAAGTCAATACTTTTAAATATGCATCATGAAAAGTTTATGGATGTTAAAAACATATGGAATCAACAACTGTAATCAAAACATGCAGACTTCTCACATATTCATGTTTGAGCCCCATCACTGACTGCAAGTCTGCATCACATTCAAACAAAGATACATCAATTACTACAGTTTGAAAATAAGAAACAGTGTTTGTGGGTTCCTTAAGTAAGGTATTTTATTTTGTTTATTTATTGTTGCTTTCATTCATAATATTAGCTATAATAGTCAGTAAACTAAAACGTGAGTACTTTTCAATTCCAATTATACCTTTATTATAAAAACTGTTTACATTGTTGGCTTAGAAGTTGTACTCTATTTAAGAGTAGCATAAATCTCCTAAACTGGCTGAACCTCATGAGATATTATTCAGATTATGGCCAAAAATATCACCAATGGCAGAGGTACACACCTGAAGAAACAATCCATTCTAATCTTTATACATAGAAATGTTAAACAATAGTATATTTAATTTACTAAACCAGATTGAGTTTTAGTTTCTGTTCAAGTATGTAGTTTAATTTAATTGTAAGTTATAATAATTTCACAACTGATCATCTAGTTATTAGCAAGTAAATTTTTTTAGAACTTTCCATATCTTGCTATCAACTAAATGCATACAGTGTATTATTTTAATGTATAAATGACTAGTGGCTGTAACATTCTCAGCTAAAACATTATAAAAACTATTCACAAAACTATCTCAAATTCTGTCATAGTTTGATACATATTTAATACCATTAAATTACCATTAATAATATTAGCTCATTTTGAAAATTAGTTATATATTAATTTCTTGTTTTCACTTTTCATTCAAACACCTGTACGCACTGTAAATCTATTTTTCATTCACCGTTTTGATAAAGTCATCAACTTCTATTTTTTCCTAAAATAATAATTGGTGTACAAACCTTTTAGTTGCCCACCAAGAAGGAGGTCTTAGATTTTCGACACTGGTTCTGTCTCCTTCTATTTTCTCTCCAGCATCTACATCATTCTGCTTGGTTACATAAACGTCTGTACAGATATAAGCATATTTTATTACAAACTTCCTATTTTGCTATGGATCATATAAAGTATTTTGTTTGTAATATAAAAATACGTGTATTCATTAAATTTACAACATAAGTAAAATTTAATTGCCTCATAATAAAATTACATTATTTACTTAATTTTGTTACATAGTTTTCTCTGTAAGTTAAATACTAAGAAGAAAGGATTGTTTTTAAAGACTCTTAATAAGTAATGCCAAACAAATACAAAAACCAATAAATACTGCAACAAAAAAGTTAACAACTAGCTTAGATGAATTTGTAATGGATCTCGTTTCATACTTAGAAAACCAGAAAAAATTATGAGAGTTAAAGTAAATTGTCTACTTTTTACATGTTATTAGTTTAAGTGCTTTGATGCATTAATTAATTAAGTAAAAAATATATTAGTGCATTACTAACTTTAGTATAAGAAAGAAGAATTAACTTTCATCAACAATCAACAGCAAGAAAAGAAACAGAAGATTGGGTAAGTACACTACTTCTTGTTTTTCATGTTTATTCTTTATATATTATTATATAAGTAATTAAAATGTAAAAACAGGGATCTTTTGAGATTAGATTAAGAAAAAAATATACATAAAAAATGTTTCACAAGACACCTATGCAAGCAGCTCATAGTAGCTCGTTGGTAAAGTAATTTGATAGCATAACATGAGTTGCATGTTACCCAAGTGATTTACAACTTATAATAGCATGGATAGTAGTTATGATATGATTCAAAAGACAATAAACCAATAAATTTGATTATAATTAAATGTGTAATGTTATTAGCTTAAAGCTACTTAGAATAAATGGTTGTAGCTTCATGTTACAATTCAAATTTTCTTGTGGTTACAAGTTCGGTCTAATTGACCAATCCCATATAGAAAGAGAAAATAAGAGATAAAATATAAAGTTTTACTCAAAACAAAGTTTGAAATGCATTTAAGAAGTTTTAAGAATTACACAAAGGAAATTTGAGGTTTTTCAAAGGAAAAAAGTATCTGTAGTCTTAACATGAAAATTACTTTGCATATGTACTATTCAAAACAAATACTCAATATGTTCACCCATAAATATTTATTTTAGTTAAGGAAAAGTAAATAATTCAATAAAAATTATTTTTTTGTATGTGAAACACTTATTATGTTAACCGAACGACTCCCGACAACTATATTGAAAGTTAGAAATATTTAATCCATGAAGACTTTAAACAAGTACAAATTGGTCTCGTGGTCAGTCAAACTGATTGAGCCAATGTTGAAAGACTTAGTGTGAATTACCAAGTTTGGATTTAATTTAACTTATCTTTATGAGCTGTTTGAATTTTTACTGTCACTTTAATTGCTAGAAATAGGCAACAAATAAAATCACTTACCATGCCTTGAATCTTCACTTCCTTCCTTATCATCTGGTTCAATATCCTCTAAAATTATATACAGGGATAAGTAAGAATAAACATATAAAAGCATATTTTTATACGAAAAGTATGCATTCATCATATAAGTTATAATCAAAATAAACACAATCAGACACAGCACATCAAAGTTGACTGTATGATTTGAGCCAACTAAGTATATTTATATTACAGATTTCTTTTCACCAATCATTTAAAGTTGGTCCAATGTATAATACTGAATAATAAATTAGGTATAATGTCATAACATTACTAAGACATCTAAAGTAAGTTAAATTGGTACGTGATGAATTACAAAGGACTTGAATAGCCCATATATGAAGTTTAAATTAAAAATGTGACTGTACTTTTCATTATTCAAATTAAAATTGCTAGTGTGTTAAGTAAAGAAAAACTTTGGAAAACGTGTGTGGTTCAGTACATCAAAAATGTTATTAAAACAAAATGTCTGAAACATGACAATTCATTCAACATAATGAGATACGCAAAATGCTGAATATGCTCATGTCTATATTATTCATACATTTTGTCATAACTGTTTATTTACTTACCATATGCATATTATATGCTGAATTAGCTAGGAATATTTTATACAGTTCAATCCTTTTCCAGTCACAAACTGTTTACTTAATTACAATATTTCAGGACACTATTTAAGTATAACTTGTCTAGAGTTCAGAAGTCATTAAACTTAGTTAATATGAACCTTGGCTACGTACTATGCTGACCTCAGTAAGTACCGCATTAAACTTAGCTATATACCAAATTTAACTTGGCTACGTACCACTCTGAACACAGCTACATACTATATTGACCTCAGTAAATATTACATTAAGCATCGCTACACATAAAGCTTTGAAAGCTCAGGGTAAACTGTAACTAGTAACTGGAAATATTACATAAACAATAACCTAAATTAAATTACTTTGTGCATAAACACATGTTGGTTTCATTTAATAAACACAAAATTCTGCTGCATACGTGGTGGTTTATCATTCCCAATAGCTACAATTACTGGCATAAAACGGGAAAGGTATTTTTCTTAAATATTTTGAACATCCATGAACTTTGTTATTGCTTTCATCTACAAAATGGTTAAAGTCCTAGATTATAACTGTAAAATTCTGATTGTTGTAGTAATTTATCTACACATGAAAATAAAATATTTATCTTACATCATATTGTTTTTTTTAAATAAATTGTCTCAAAGTCACAGTAAATGTTCCGTACAGCCGTAACCTTGAGACAATTTATTTAAAAAAAAAAGAAGAGTAAAGTTGAAATATAACAGAAGACAAAAACTACTTGTTTCAGTTTGATATGTTCTGATCGGTTAAGAAAATAAATTTTCCTGATGACTAACCAGCCTGAGTAATCCAGTCCAAGTATCCCCTAAGATCTTCTTCTATTTGTTGCTTTTCTCGTAGTTTATGAAAATCACCTCTTGCTTTAGCCTTTTCTCTTTCTTTCGAAAACTCTCTAGTTACAAAAAACACAAGCATACATAATATTTAATCTATACATATTTTCTACACATATATTTTGGTATCTAAGACCTTAAAAAATAGCAAAGTCTGTCATTTTAAATTGAAAACAAAAATGGTGAGGTAAACAATTCACAAATTTGTGAGTTTCAATAATAAGATTACGTATTTACAATGAACTAAACTTAAAGTTAAATGACAAATGATTATGTAAACTTATCATACACACGTGTTCTATTGAGTTTTATAGATACTAAGATTCAATAAAATTTAAAATTTATCTGATCACAGCAATAGCATCCAGTTTACAAAGTTGTGAGACTTAATTATTAATTTTATTAGACTGCAAGGAAACATCTGTATAGTTTCCACATTATATATATATATGTGTGTGAAGCTTTAGCTTATTTTACATACAGTTTAGAAAATTATCACTCTTACCAAAGAGAGAGGATGTTGTTACCATCGGATGTTTCTGAAAATTTGTAAAATGATTTGTGTGCTCCACAAATACAAATTGATTTAATTTTGGTGAATGTATGTCAAAGGTTTACCGATGTTCAACTGCTTCTGTTATAACTGTAGTAAAATCTAATTTTAGTTAGTTTCTTGTTAAGTACGAAACTGATTTTTTGTTTTGTAGTTAAATAAATCTATACAAAATCAAGTTGACCTTTCAGGTTTTGTTCTGTAATTAAAAAAAGAGGGTTTATTTTGTAGTTTTTGTTTTGTTGTTGTTTGGTTTGAATTTCATGCAAAGCTACACAAAGGCTAGCTGTGCTAGCCATCTCTAATTTAGCAGTGTGAGTTTAGAGGGAAAGCAGGTAGTCATCATCACTCACCGCCAACTCTTGCGCTACTCTTTTACCAATGAATAGTGGGATTGACCGTCACTTTATAATGCCCCAAGGCTGAAAGGGTGAGCATGTTTGGTGTGACGGGGATTCGAACCCGAAACCCTCAGATTTTGTAGGTAAATGAATCTATATTCCATTTGAGATTTATCTCCTCTTCAATTAACAAATACGATTTACTACATAAAAATCAAAACTTTTATTAATGAAATATAAAGTATTACTCGAGTCAACGGTTCTACAGTCTACCAATACTTTTTAATACTTTCAATATTTTCACTTTTATCGTTGAAAATAAACTCATCCCAGCTAGGTTATATAAGTCATTTAATACCAATATAAATATCACTTACCCACTCAATACACCTAAAACAAGATTCAGAACAAAAAAAGAACCAATGATGATGAGGCTTAAGAAATAAATCCATGGCCATTCATTTCCTACAGCATCGTTTATCTGAAAAATTGATGGATGTAAATAAGCAAGTCTATTTTAGCATATGAGTAGAAGGTATTTGGACTAAAAGTCATTGTAATTATAAAAAAAAGAATTCATATATCTTCAAGAAAAACAAGTGAATAACATGAGAGAGCGTTTCATGTGGTAAAATGCTAGATAATCAGTAACTTAACTATTAATAAAACTTGCCATTACTAACAGCAAGCCTGTCGAAATGACGAACTATTGCATTCTAATTGCTACAAGTTTTTGCTTTATGACACTGCATACCACAAGTATAATTAAACCATCCAGATTATTTACTGGATTAGTATTCACTTTTGATCTTACGTAAATAGTTTAGTTTGGTCAAAAATTAAGCTGAAGAAATATCGTTAGGCCTGACAAAAGCAGTGACTATGGCTTTTTTCCTTGCAAAAGTGGGAAGGAATACTTATATATTGTTTTTATGACAGAAGCTTTCACATAATTAACCCAAAAATAAATTATTCAAATGTTTCAATTTGAGTAGTAACATATACTGATTGTAATTATCTGGACTGGATAAAAAGATATTTACCTTCACTGGGTCTTGAACGTAGGTCCGTGCCAATGTTTCGTTTTTGGGATTCACACAAAGCCACATGAGTTCTGATAGTTATATGCTATCAACCGTTTCTTTGTTTGTTTTTTAAATTTCGCACAAAGCTACACGAGGGCTATCTGCACTAGCCATCCCTAATTTAGCAGTGTAAGACTAGAGGGAAGACAGTTACTCATCACCACCCACCGCCAACTCTTGGGCTACTCTTTTACCAACGAATAGTGGGATTGACCTTCACATATAACGCCCCTACGGCTGAAAAGGCGAGTATGTTTGGTGCGACAGGGATGCGAACCTGCGACCCTCAGATTACGAGTCACACACCTTAGCCCACCTGGCCATGCTGGGCCGCTACCAACTGAATTATCAGTTAGTTCTCCAAGTCCTAACTCTCTTCTAGTTAACTTTAATTTCAAGAAATGCCCACCTTATTTGGTTTTATTCACCACCATAACTCATGTTTATATTATATCGACAACTTTAGGAGTTTCTCCTCATTTCAAAAATCAACTTATTATTCAACACAGTCTGTACACTTCTAACTGCTATTATGTTTAGCTCTTACCTAATAGCACATAAAAAAGACCTCCCAAGTTCTATTTAGTTTAGCTAAATTTAGCTGTTTTTAGAAGCTCCTTATACTTTCAGTCTCTCATTGTAAAATCTGCAGGTTTAGCCAAGTAACCTCACTTTGCAACCCCTTTCACATCGCTGAATTTTATCATCATGTCAAGAATCTCATGAATGTCACTCATATCCCAATGATTTCATTCATATCGAAAGTCACTCCATTCCAAATAATTTCATCCAAATCCCAAGTATATCACTCATTTCCTAATTATTCCATTCATATCCCAAGTAAATCACTCAATTCTTAATTATTTCAACCAAATCCCAGGTACATCACTTCATTCTTAACAGTTCCATCATTTAACCTATGAATGTACATGGTTTTCATGTTTATACTATGATATACATCAGACTACTCAATCACTTCAACTAATACCCATTAAAATCCTTATAACTTTTATATATTAGAAAATTAACAATGTACATATACTAAGTATGAAGTTTAACAAAATATCCAGCTCTTTTTGTTGTTTTTGGAACTTGAAGTCTGATTAACAAAAGTTTGGAACATTAATATCATTAAACTGTACAGACGATTTGCTTAAGGCAAAGCTTTTCTTTTCTATAACATTAAGACAGATAAGATATCTTACATCATACAAAACATCTGTCCATCCTTCACATGTTACGCACTGGAATACAGTTAACATGGCAAGGCCAAAATTGTCAAAGTTGGTAATCCCATCATTTGGACCATCCCAATATTCTCCGCACACAAAGTTCTCCTGGTATTCACTGCAGTGAAATCCACTTGATCCATCTGAACAAGGATGTGGATCGTCTAGTGCAATCTCATCTGAAACAAGCAGATGTCCAGGTACGAACTGGTTTCAAAAAAGTACTTTCCACTGGTTAAAATCATAAGCTTTTACAGATAATAAAAAAAGTAATCAGTGGAATAGTGGATAAGATGAACCCAGCATAGTTAATATACATGGATCATAAATTAAACATGTTTATTGTCTACCCAACACGTTTCAACAACCAGCCTGTCTGCATTAAGGTAAATTATAGTTTTGTCAATAAAAGCGTCACTGAATGTTTATCCTACACTTTTTAACGTTAGACTGAAAACTTTAAACCTATAGGTTTATTATTAATGAACCTTCACAAAGTGTTACTCACTTGTTATATTATTGAAACATGTTTTGTGCATTTTTCCTGAGAATAGTTCAAGCCCAATGATGGCATAAATGATGATAACAAATATGACAAGGAGGGCAATGTGAAGTAAAGGCACCATGGCACGAAGAATGGAATTTAAAACGACTTGTAGGCCTATAAAAAGTATAATAATAAAGATACAAATGTCAAACAGAACAGAAATATAAAACATTGCTTTTAAAATTATAAGTTTATGTGAACCTTCATTTCAACATGTAATAGATACACAAGGTATTGACTGAAATAAAAGTCATTAAAAGTTTTGATTACAGTCAATATAAGATAGTTAAAGGGGAAATGTACATCCATCCACTTTGTTTTTTTAAAAAAAGTCCTAAAGGTCGTGTATATCTTAAATGTACAACCAGAGATTTAACAAATTAAATTTAAATATAAATACCTTTTTTTCCCTCAAACTGTTATTATATTAATTATAATTAACTTCCAATTAGAGCAAGTTACTTACTTTGAACAAAATGAGTATAGACAATTAAGTATATATTTTTTTTACATTTTTACGTATAGATTGCATTGTTTCATCAGTTGGATATCCTAACTGTTCATGATATTCTTGTCCATAAACCCGATAATACCTCACAAGGTTTGATCAACTTAGGAGATTTATGTTAGTCCTGAATCCACATATGAAGCTATCAATGTCAAAAAATGATTGTAATAAAAGTGAAAACTAACAGTACACAACTTACTTGTAGAAAACACAAACATAAGTTATTAGCATTGAGTACTGTTATTAGATTTTAATGTTTGTTGAACATTGTAACATCAGCTTTCCATTATCCTCCTTAAAAATGCCTTGCAATCAGTGAAAACTCATTAAACAGCTCTGACAGTGTAGTTTTAGAAGAGTGCAGCATCTGAGATAAATTACAATGAAAAAAATGTTTCTCTTTAGGTGTGGGTGGAGTTATGCCACAGAACATTACTGAGTATGGTCAAATGCTAACATTTAGGAAAACACAAAATAACAAATAATAAGTTAAATGAATATTGTAACCATAAAACAAACAGCTAGAATATTGTTGTTTTTAATATAATTTAAAAGAAATTAAAAGTAATACAAAAATCATACATATTATGAAACATGTCTAACACAACCACTTCTACTAATATACATGAAGTAAGCAACGAGTAGCAATAAATAAAGATAAATAAAGAAACTACAATATCAGATAAAGTTCAAAAACAGTAATAACAAGACTCAGAAAAGGAATTTGCAATAATTATAAATCTGGCAAATACACTAAATAGCAATAACTAATGAACTTGATTAATTATCAACTGTTGTACCACATATAGAACTGTTATATAATTGCTATTAACTATGCATAATAAGAACTTAAACAAATGAGACACAAAACCAATGATGATTAAAACGTTAAAGTGGTTTGTCATTACTTTAAACGATTTTCAAAGAAATTAAACTGTAGTGTTTAAGAAGCCTTAATATTCTGTGTGACTTCTGAACCAATAACCAGTTACAAACACATTCTAGAACTTTCTGCAATACTGAATGAATTTTGTATTTAACATTCAATAGGTGAAATCTTCCTCATACAGATGAGAGTGACTGTTAACATATCCACTAAATGTGATTAACCTGTTTCATTCTGTTATCAGTGGTTTAAATATAGAGTAAGCTTAAAGTTAATATTATTATTAACTTCCTTCAACACAAACTGGAGTTTATCAGGAGACATTTCTATTTAAAAGAAAAAAAAAGGACATATATCTCCAGCTCAATATTTCACTGTTACAGCCTTGTCAGGAGCTATTGATTTCCTACCACTCCACTAGTCCAGTTGAAATTAAGTCCAATTTAGTTTCAACTAGTAAGAAATTAATGGCTCCTGACAAAGCTGTAACAGTGAACTATTGAGCTAATAAAGTTATATTCTGGAGATGTAGGTCCTTATTTTATTTGTGTTTATAAACTTATTTTATTCACTTACCAATTGTTCATATGTACACTAAACTTAAGTTACTTTATCCACTTAGCAACAGTTCACGTATATTCTACACTTATGTTGCTTTATTCACTTATCGATGGTTTGTGTATACACTAAACTTAAGTTACGTTATTCACTTATCAATGATTTATGCATATACTAAATTTAAGATATTTTAGTCACTTAAGAATGTTTCAACACAATTAAATAACGTATCTTACTAGGAACTCCAGATACTAATCTGAGTGGTCGTAAAACTCGGAATGCTCTTAAGGCTTTAACATCAAAACCTTCCTTCATAAGCGTGGACAAGGCTGTACTAATTACACTACATAGGAAAGAAATAAACACAACATTTAACAAATGTTTAATATAGCCCTTTCTTTTATAATACATGCATGTTGTAAATTAATATTTGTCATTAAGAATGACCGAGCAAAATGCTTGAACTATGGCCTGCTATCCTAGGTGAACTTTTGACCTGGATATTACGTATCAGATATAAAATGCTATATTATACACACCATAGCTGTTAATCTGAACGTTTTGTTAACGGTACGATCTTAAGTATTTTGTAAGTCAACTTAATAAGTATTTCACTTTTCATATATTCAAAGTTAAATCTTTAAATACTTTATCAATCATAGCAAGCTGTCGATTTGAATTAATGTCCAGTTGTGGTATCGCTGGATTAATTAGGTAACAGTAGAGGATAACCTTGCAAACCACTTAAAGTTTTATCTTGTGTTTCAGGTGTATACAGAATATTTTATTTTTAATTATTATTCTTCTAGTGTTAGAGGGCACTACATTTTGCTTTAAACGTTTTAAATTAATTTTCAATATCACGATGTCATCTCAATTATACTTAAAATTATAAACTTATACGTAAAAGTATACTCACCCTATTACGACTATAATAAAATCAAGTATGTTCCATGCATTACGCAGATAAGCACCTGGGTGAAATAAAAACCCATAGGCTATAATCTTCAAAACACATTCAACTGTGAAGATTACCAGAAAAACGTATTCTATTTTTTCCTGAAAAAAACACGGGGGAAAGAAACTAATTAATCAAGGACAAATAAGTAAGAAGTGTTAACGATGGCTCTTAAAAACATAAAATGATTTTACACAGAGTCATAATTAACAAACGTAAACTTCATATGCAATTATATACTTGTTTTCAATTACAGAGGTGATACAGCCGTACATTCATCATCCCTACATGACTTTTAGTCTTCAACTTCAGTGTTACACTGCAAAATATACGAGAACAAAGTGGTTATGACGTCGGTCAATTAGACCGACATCGTAGCGGGAGTCTGCAAAACTAATTATCTGTAAAAAGACACGTTTGATTCTATTTGGCTTTTCTTGGATGTAAGCGATAGGCTCTTACATTACATTGATGTATACCCTAACATAAACACGATATTATGATAAACAAATTGCCTACGAACACTCAAAAATATACACTGTTCGCCAAAATCTTAAGGCCAATGAACATAAAGAAAAAACTTGCATTTTGCGTTGTTAGACTCAACCACTTATTTGAGTAGAGCTTTGAAAGATGAAAATAAGAAAGAGGAATATAAAAATAAAAACCTTTTTAAGCATTTAATAAGGAAAATGTGAACACTATGAAATTAGCCTAAATATTAGCTGGTCAAAAGTTTAAGACCATACTGAAACGAAGCATTAATCGGTAAACACGTAAAGAAATTTAGTCATTTGTGTTCAAGCATTAGCGTTGTCAACATCTCCCACTGAAAGCTCCTGTGTTACATTGAGTAAAAACATGGCAAAGGCTAAAACGTTCACAGAGTTTGAACGTGAAAGAATTGTCGAGCTGCAAGGTCTCTCTCAACGTGCCATCGCTGGTGAGATTGGGTGGAGTAAAACTGCAGTTGCAAATTTCTTAAAAGATCCTGAGGGATACGGAACGAGAATTTCAAGTGGTCGGCCCAAGAAAATTTCACCAGCATTGAACAGGAGGATTAAACTGGTTGTCTAGTAAGACACCAGCCGATCGTCGAACCAGATAAAGGACCTTACGGATGCAGAATGAGCTCAAAAACAATAAAACGGCATCTACGAGAGAAAGGCTTTAAAAATCGTAAAGATCTTCAAAGGCCACGCCTCCTTCCACACCACGAAACAGTTCGGTTAAATTTTGATGAGAAGCACCAAACATGGGACGTAGAAAAGTGGAAAATGGTTTTGTTCTTTAATGAGAAAAAATTTAACCTGGATGGTCCAGATGGCTTCCAACGTTACTTGCACAATAAGGATATCCCAACGGAGACATTTTCTACATGACACATTGGAGGAGGTTACATCATGATTTGAGGTGTTTTCTCCTTCCATGGAACAATGGAGCTTCAGGTTATACAAGGGCGTCAAACAGCAGCTGGCTACTGATAGGTTAACCTATTCCACAATCCGAGATTCCCACCAAACACCTCTAGTACAAGTGGCATTTTGAGGCCAATAATTGTTTTGAAAAGTATCAAACGCTATCGTCTTATCTCGTAACAATAGACCTAGTGACATTTTCATAACGTGGGTATCGGAAACAAGTATTACAACGCAAAAAGTGTAACAGCACCAGTATTTTATGTGGTTATAAACAAATATAATAATTAACATACAATAGCCTTAACTCATAAACATTTTTATTTTGAGATGGGACATTCTCCAAATACATTTTTCCCTCATAATACACAGCACTGTCTACACCCACCCACCCTTCACAATACGCAGTACTAACTACACCCACCACTTCCTTTATAACACAATACTATCTGCACCCACCACTTCCTTTACAACACAGTAATATCTGCACCCACCACTTCCTTTACAACACAGTACTATCTGCACCCACTCTTCCCGTTACAACACACAATACTATCTACGCCCACCTTCATGCAAACAATGACGTCGTTCGTACTACCCTACTCCTAATTTCATATCTGTATAGTTTAATGAAGTTCAAATAACTTCCCACGTGTTGACATACACACGTAACTCTTTTAATCACATACACGTTACAGTCAATTTGGTGTGTAGAACAGTAGTTGGAAGGAAGAATTGTATTATAACTAGTCAAACCATTAAAGTAAAAAAAAACATAAAAGTACACTGACCAAAAGGAACGTAGAGAAATACTCACCAAAAGAAACATGGAAACATATCTACCAAAAGGAACGTAGAGAAATACCAAAAGAAACATATAGACATATCTACCAAAAGGATCGTAGAGAAATACTTACCAAAAAAAACATAGAGATATACCTACCAAAAGAAATGTGGAAACAACCGACCAAATGGAACGGAGAGAATTACCTACAAAAATTAACATAGAAAAGTACTTATCACAATGAACACAGAAATGTACCTACCAAAAGGAACGTTGAGAAATACTTACTAAAAATACATAGAGACTTATATGCCAAAAGGAATATAAATGTATGCTTACCAAATGAAGCGTAGACCCTTGCATGCAAAAAATGAACATAGGAAAATACTTACCTAAAAGAACATAGATGCTTACTTACCAAAAACTGATTGATATGGTTCGAATCACTGTTTGGGTACGGTGTATACACAGCTAATGCGACACAGTTTGCAAAGATGGTCAAGAGAATAAGATATTCAAACGGCGTAAAACAGTGGGTTAAGAAATAACCTACATAAGAATACTTAAAAATAAAATAATGTTATTCATCAGAAAATATAAGTTCTACTCATTAGCAGTATTACTACACTTTAAAATAGGTAGTGGTCTTCTAAATATGTAACACTAGTAAGTAAATAAGCAATTCTTTGTCGAGAGTTCGTTGAACTTTCAGTGTTAACAAAGGTACTTGTAACGCGTTATTTTACTAGCTGTTACTACGTAATGGTCAGGAATGGCCAGGTGGTTAAGGCATTCGACTCGTAATCCGAGAGGCGCGGGTTCGAATCCCCGTCACACCAAACATGATTGGCCTTTCAGCCGGGGTTGGGGGGTGTTATAATGTTACAATCAATCCCACTATTCTTTGGTAAAAAAGTAGCCCAGGAGTTGGCAGCGGGTGGTGATGCCTAGCTGTCTTACACTGCTAAATTAGGGACGGCTAGCGCAGATAGCCCTCGTGTAGCTTTACGCGAAATTCATATACAAACAAATTACATAACACTAGTAAGTAAATAAGTTAATATTTGACGAAAGTTCGTTGAACTTTCAGTGTGAATGAATCTACTTCTAACGCGTTATGTTACTAGCTGTTGCTACGTAACACTAGTAACGCTGTTACAAGATGCTAAAAAAAGCTTAAGAAATAATTCGAATGTCAACAGAAAAAACAATATTTATCAAAAACTTTTCTATTATAGAGAATTATTTAATTTCAGCAAAATACGTTTATATTACAGAGGGTTAACTACAATTTATACGAATGATTTGAACATTCAGAAACAATGGTGTGGCACCAATAACGTGTTCAGACTTTATTCTAGGTTCATGTACAATGTCACCAGGGTAAATTCATAAGTGAAATAGTGCATCATAGCCATTTTTGAGGAAGGATATTTGGAGAACGATCTTCCAAAATATACGATATCTTTGAAGAATAGAGCGTTTAATTTTTCCCCACAGAAATAAATAAAAATTGCAAAACAGAAGTTTTAGGAAATAATGAGCTCTAAACCCAATTCTCCAAATACATCCACAAAAAAGCTAGGCTACGAAAGAGAACCGTCTGATCAAAATGGCATTACAATACGAGTAAAGCTGAACATATCTCCTGGCAGCGTCAACAAGATAATGAAGACAATTTCAAATTAACAAAGGTTCACGTACTCTCAGCCACACATTAAAATCAACAGCTGTGTTGGTAAGAAAGATGTGAATAGCAAACCAGTAAAATAAAAACAAACACATTGGAATAGTGTTAAACTAACGTGTGTATATCACTAGAAACATTAACACATTGGAATAGTGTTAAACTAACGTGAATAGCAACCCAGAAAAACACAAAACAAGCTCACACTGTAATACTGTTAAACTAATGTGTGTATATCACTAGAAACATTAACACATTGGACTAGTGTTAAACTAGCGTGAATAGCAACACAAACGAAAAACTCGCATTGGAATACCATTAAGATAACGCGTGTGTCACTAGAAGAAGCTTTAAACACTGTTAAACTAGTGTGAATAGCAAACCAGAAAAATGAAAAACACAACAACAAAAAACACTGGTATACCTTTAAACTGTTGTAACACACCAGAAAAATGAAACATACATAAGTAGTTTTATTCTGGTGTATAAATTACTCCAGAAAAATAAAATATAACTGCAATACTGTTAACCTGGCATTACATTACTCTGGAGAGAAAAAACAAACTCTGATTACACCAGTTTAGCGCAAAGTGATCGTGAAGTAAAGAAATTTAATTTAAGTGTGGGAAATTAGTTCTGTCGTCATTACGATGGAAATTATAAGACATGAAAGTCGTTAATTTTTAAAATAGTGTTACGGGCAGCTTCCAACAGATTCGTGTATACCCGGAATGTTAACAACACAATTTTATATTATACTGCTCTGCAGCTGTCCCCTAGTGGCGTAGTCTGCGGTGTTATATCACTATATTCCGGGTTTCGATACCCGTGGTTAGCAGATCATAGATGGCCCTTTGTGAATCTTTGTGCTTAATAACAAACAAGCAAACACACTGCAGTGTTGTTAACTTGAAGAGTGGACAAGTTTGTTTCAAAGACGTGAAACTTGAACAAATGTCCTATTACATTAGTTATGATTAGTAACTATCTCCCGGCTGGTTCAATTCCACTTGGTGGACACAGCAGACAGCCCGATGTGACTTTGCTATAAGAAAAACACACACGCATTAGTAACGTGTGTTGTTAATGCTATATATATTCCAGTGATAGACATTATCCTAAAATGTACATTTCTATGATTCCCATAAGTGTGGCCCACCACGGTCAGGTGGTTAGAGTGATCGACTCGTAACCTGAGGGTCGCACCTTTGAATCCACGTCAAACCAAACATGTTCGCCCTTTCAGCAGTGGGTGTGTTATAATGATGCGGTCAATCGCATTATTCGTTGGTAAAAGAGCAACCCACAAATTGGTGGTGGGCGGTAATAACTAGCTGCCTTCCCTTAGTCTTACACTGCTAACGTAGATAACCCTCGTATAGCTTTGCGCGTAACTTCAAATCAACCAAACAAACTCACAGTTGTATAACATAACACCAACGTTCCAGAATCTACATCGCTATAAAATCGACTTCTTAAAGGTGTGTTGCATGTATATGAGAGATTGCAAGACAACCAAAAAAAATTATTTTCACTCAGGTATACCAATATGTGTGTATGTTCAGTTTCAACACAAATAAAGCCCGGCATGGCCAGGTGGTTAAGGCACTCGACCCATAATAATCCGAAGATTGCAGTTCGAGTTCCTGTCACACCAAACATGCTCGCCCTTTCAGCCGTGGGGACGTTATAATGTTATAATCAATCCACTATTCGTTGGTAAAAGAGTAGCCCAAGTTGGCGGTGGGTGGTGATGAGTAGCTGTCTTTCTTCTAGTCTCACACTGTTAAATTAGGGACGGCTAACACAAATAACCCTCGAGTAGCTTTGCGCGAAATTCAAAAACAAATGAAAAACAAACTAACACAAATAAAAATATATTTCCATTACACTATATCAGTAAGTGTGTATGTTAACTTTAATATAAAAAAGGATATTTCCACTCCACTATATCAATACATATCTTCCGTAGAGGGTTCTTCAAAGTTAAACACATGAGCGCTCTGACCGGTCTCTCAACAACCTTTGGGCCCTTCCGGACAGGCCTTTTCCGTTCCTTGTTCATGGCTGTCTGTTTGGAAGCAGCAACTAACGTTGTTTTCCACGCGTTTGACAAAGGTTTGTCAACACCCTCAAATGTTCTTACACCGAAACTAACGCCAGGGGGTAAATACCCGACGTCTCTAACTGCAGGAGATGGATGGTGCTTGTTGTCACTTGGAGACCCAAGTGTCCCGGATGACTGATTGTTATCAGGAACCGATACTGGACAGCTGAATTTCTCATTAAGTTGGTGATGGGCCAACGGCCCTTGACCATGGTGTTTGCCTGTAAAAGAAAGTTCGTAAAACTTAGTGTTTCTTCACATAATTATGATAACGTATAAACTAATGGCATACTAACTGGTATTTATTATTTACAACGAAAACTGACATAGTGGTTAAATAGACAGATCAGAGGGAACAAGATTAGAATAGAGAAACCTATATAAAACTGCTGATCAATAAAAGAGCAATCTTATGAACTTGACCAAATATCGTGCTTCACTGTCATGCTTACAGTTGAGAGTGCCAGGTCCGTTCAGCGACATACTCAATCCTGAACCTTCTGATAAGCAGCTCAACACATTAATCACTAGGCTACACCTATCCCATATATGATCTGGTAATAGTATATTAATAGGAATTAATAAGACGCTGATGTTCCTCCCCTGAACGTTGTTTAGATAATTGATTATATAATTATTTATTTACTATTACTTTAATACATACCTCGACAACTACTAACTAACATACTCGTTGTTGTTTTGAATTAAGCATAAAGCTACACAATGAGCTATCTGTGCTTTGCCCACCACGGGTATCGAAACCCGGTTTTTAGCGTTGTAAGTCCGCAGACATGATGCTGAGTCACTGGGGGGCAACAAACTCATACCACAACTGTTATAAAAATCCTGTTCTTATATCACTGCACTAACAAAATTTATTTTAAACTAAAACCAATTAACTCGCAATAAAATTCAACATGCAACCTGGTGGCAAAGCGGGGATGTCTGTGGACTCACACCGCTAGAAACGAGGTTTCGATACTAGTGGTGGGCACAACAAAGATAGCCCACTGTGTAGCTTTGTGTTTAATTCCAAGCAATTAATCGAAATTCAAATTTATTCCTACAGGGTTGTGGTCGGAGATAAGACTTACAAAGTAACGTGTTATTGGAAGGACAAGCTCCACAAGTGTTTCTGAGCTGAAGGAAACACCGCTAGTAAAAAGCACCCGATCAGTAGAATTATAAGACCGTCAGTCTTATAATGCACTCACATCCTCGGAAATCGAACGCGAATCACAAAACCTTGGTTCCATACTCCGTTATGCTAACCGTTAGGGTGCCCCCCGTTAGTACAGTGGTATGTCTACGGTTTCACAACGCTAAACTCAGGGGTTCGATTCTCCTCGGTGGGCTCAACAGATAGCCCGATGTGACTTTGCTATAAGAAAACACACATACCGTTAGGGCTCATGTGGCACTTATCGGAAAAAGTTCATTTAATTTGTGTGTGTATGTTTTCATATACCAAACCCGCATCAAACTATATGCTGAGTCCACCGAGGGGAATCGAATCCCTGATTTTAGCGTTGTAAATCCGTAGAATTACCGCTGTACCAGCGGGGGACAGTTGATTTAATTTATTTTAACTCTGTCTCATCCTCACCAGAGACCAGTTGCATTCGAAATCGGAACGAAACGATTTGCAACCCGGACAAGTATTCTAAGCAAAAGCAGCAAGTGACTTATTAAGATCTCTCATGAATATGATGCTCCGATTTCGACATTAAAACTCAGAAGATGAAACGAACGCGCCAAATCAACATACCACTTTTATACGAAATTGGAAATCTTCGCAACATTTCCGACTTCGTTCGTTTATTCAGCGAGACAGTTGAAACCATAATATACGAACCGTAAGAAGTTTACCCTGCTGGTGTTTGATTAGCCAATCTTCGTCTCTGAATTCTAACAATATAATACGTCATCAAAAGTAGCAGCTCGTTGGTCAAAACCATGAAATATCTTTCATTATCAGTTCTAACTGTCAGAGTCTTTTTAGCCATCCAATAAAACCAACACTCAGGTCAATATACACTCTCTCTTACAAGTAAGAAAATACAGAGTAGATTATTATGGAGAAAAGCCACTTTATGGCAAGATTTAAGTTAAATAGAACGATGTACAGTGGTTATATAATATAGAAGCCACTTCAAAACAAGATTCACTTTAAATAGAGCGTTGTACATTGGTTATATCACAAAGTTGCCATTTCGTGAGAAGAATTGCCTTAAAAAGAACGATGTACAGTGGTTATATCACACAGAAGCGACTTCATTACAAGATTTCCTTTAAATAAATCGTTGTACAATTGTCATATTACACATAATCTACTTCATCACAAGATTTAATTTAAATAGAACGTTGTACAGTGGTTATATCACCCAGAAGTCACTTCATAAAAAGATTTACTTTAAATAAATCGTCCTACAGTTGTTATATCACACACAAGCCATTTCATGACAATATTAACTTTAAAAAAATTGTCTGCAGTGGTTATATCACACAGAAGCCACTTCATGACAAGATTTACTTTAAACAGAACGTTGTACAGTGGTTATATCACACAAAATCCATTTCGTGAGAAGAATTACTTTAAATACAACGGTGTAAAGTGGTTATATCACACAGTAGCCACTTCATTATAAGTTTTCTTTTAAAAATCGTTATATAGTTGTTAAATCACCCAGAAGCCACTTCATAAAAAGATTTACTTTAAATAGAACGTGTACAGTAATTATATCACACACACGCCACTTCCAGACAAGATTTACTTTAAATTGACTGGCGTACAGTGGTTCTATCAGACAGAAGTCACTTCATGACAAGATAAATAAATCGGTCTCCGATGGTTATATCACACATAAGCCACTTCATGACAAGATTTACTTTAAATAGAATGGTGTACAGTTGTTATATCACATACAAGCCGCTTCATGACAAGATTTACTTTAAATAAAACGGTTCGCAGTAGTTACATCACACAGAAGCCACTTTATGACAAAATTTACTTTAAATAGAACAGTGTATACTGATTATATCACACTCAAGCCGCTTCATGACAAAATTAACTTTAAATAAAACGGTTCGCTGTAGTTACATCACACAGAAGCCACTTTATGACAAGATTTACTTTAAATAGAACAGTGTATACTGATTATATCACACTCAAGCCACTTGATGACAAAATTACCTTTCAATAAAAGTCTGCAGTGAATATATCACACAGAAGCCACGTCAAGACAATGTTTACTTTAAATAGAATGGTGTACATCTCACAGAAGCCACTTCAAGAGAAGATTTACTTTAAATAGAGCGTTGTACACTGATTATATCACACACAAGGCACTTCATGATAAAATTTACTTTATATAAAACGGTCTGCAGTGGTTATATCACACAGAAGCCACTTCAAGACAAGATCCACTTTATATAGAACGGTGACAGTGGTTATACCACACAGAAGCCACTTCATGACAAGATTTACTTTAAATAGAACAGTGTATACAACATATATCACACTCAAGCCACTTGATGACAAAATTAACTTTAAATAAAACGGTCTGCAGTGATTATATCACATAGAAGCCACTTCAAGACAAGATTCACTTTAAATAAAACGGTATTGAATTGTCATATCACACAGGAGTCACTTCATGACAATAGTAAGTTTATTTTGAAATGATTTCAAGAAGAAAAATTAAAATAATAAACTTTGAAAGTCCAAGGCAGGGGAGATTCATTTATTCTTTGAGGTTATATGTTCTGTGCTCGCCATGGGTATAGAAACCTGAATTAAAGCTGGTTAGCCTGTAGTCATGATGTGGATGGGGGAGTGATTCAAATGAAATCGAACATTCTGAAACACTTTCAGTATTAATTATGAGCGATTCATCGCAACGTGAAAAATAGGTCACTTAAACGTGAAACGTCTTCACGCCTAATACGTCAAGGAATAATTACATCCGTTATCATTTTAATGTAGAATAATTCCCAGTTGACTGTTTACAAATAATTATCATTCACATTATATTTACATTAAATTACAGCAATTACAGCATAAACTGTATGTGCAGTTAGATTTAAAACACCGTAAGTTTGAACAAATACATAACACGTAAATAAGGCGTTGCTACGCAACGATATAAAATCTTCAAAACCATTTACGTAATGTGTATAAATCCTGTATTAACGACGTATTTCGAAAACAACATTACGGCACGATGCGATTTAAGTGAAACAATAAGTACACGTAGACAGACTGTTAAAAAATGTGCTTCATGCGTGTGCTGGGAAGCCACGTCGACGTTCGTGTGTGCTCCGTACTTCTGATGTTTTCTTTACATTTGGCGTATTTCATACTGAATAACGATAAACGATGCACTTGTGTGAGACTGTGTAAGCACACGTTTGTATCTCCTAAAGGACAAATATTAAATTGTTAAACCGTATCTCAGGACGGCTGGTATGGGTATTAACACTTTTACTAATAAAACAGAGAACGTGTGCCCGGCAACGGTCAGTTGCAAAATCTCTCTTTGTTAACCTGAAAATGACCTAAGAAGATCGAAACGTTGTTCTCTGCTTTATTAGTAAAAGTGTTTATACCCATACCAGCCATCCTGAGATACATTTTGTTGCTGTTCTAATTAAGCGAAATTTGATTGGAATATAAAACATGTTATTATTATACACTTCTTTCGTCCCCTAACCCCATGATAAGCATTTATCAAGCGCCCCCTATAACTTTAGAAAACTATAATTTATATCTTAAAGTATAATCTTGGAAAAAAAGAAATTCTAAAAAAACTACTGTACGAATATTACTCTTATCATGTGATGTACGGTGTGTGTGTATTTTCTTACAACAAAAAAGCCACATTGGGTTATCTGCTTAGTCCATCGAGGAAAATCGAACCTCTCATTTTAACGTTGTAAATCCGAAGACTTACCGCTGTACCATCGGGGGAAATTCATATTAACCCTAATATACTTAGGTAAATGACATGCACAAGTATGTAACCAAACAGATTACAGAGGGTGCAGGTGCGGACAAACATTGGTTTTGTTTGTTTTTAATTTCGCGCAAAGCTATACAAGGGCTATATGCGCTAGCCGTCCCTAATTCAGCAGTGTAAGGCTATAGGAAAAGCAGCTAGTCATCACCGCCTACCAGCAATTCTTGGGCTACTCTATTACCAACGAATAGTGGGATTCACCGTAACATTATAACGCCCCCACGGCTGAAAGGACGAGCATGTTTGGTGTGATGGGGATTAGAACCCGCGACCCTCAGATTACGAGTCGAGTGCCTTAACCATCAGGCCATGCCGGGCCTGCACACAAACAAAAGGTATGTTTAGAAAGGGCAGCTATCGCCGTAAAAACAAACAAAATTGTGCACTACTGCTCCAACCAATCATTTCGTTTCATAAATATTTTTGTAGCTTGTTTCTCTTTCATAAATTACAGCTTCTATTTCACACTACATAAACATCAGAGCCCGTGCACAATACTGACCCACTGACAAAAGTAACTTACATATAAACCAAGAAAAACAAGGAACAATTCTAGTGGTCTCAATATTAACATGTTTACCAGTTTAAAGATCAAGCGATTCTCGTTAGACATATAAAGTAAAACTTATTTATTCACATAACGTCAAACATAAATATAATTAATTTCAAACTTAATATAAAATAACGTAAATGTGTGATTCCAAACGTTAAAACACATAATGTGTTCTTGTAATAAATGTTGATAACGTATTTCTGGAAACAAACCATTATATTGTTGTCTTAGACGTTAAAACACTTAATATATATTAAGTGTATATTTCTCACTGTCCATGATCCCTTGAATGTGTATAAGTTCCCCAGTGCCAGCCACAGAAAAACATCCTCTCAATGTTATGAATCCCCCCCACCACCACGCTTGACAGTGGGTACTGTATTTGCCAGATCATGAGCAGTGTTGGGTTTCCATCACACGTACCATTTGTCATTTAACCTAGAAAGTTCTATTCTGGTCTCATCGGAAAGTAAAACTTTCTGTCACGTTGTAGGGATAGTGAAATATTTATGGACATAGTCCATTCGCCATCCAAGACGGATCTTCGTCAGTAGTGGTTTCTTTATTGCCACCCTATCACAAAAGCCTTTTATGTATAAGGGTCGTGATATTGCCAAGGTGTAACCAGTAGTTGCTGATATTGAAGTTTGCAGCTCCTTCTGTGTCACTGTTAACGTGACAGTCACTTCTCTGATAATTTTTGCGCTTGTTCGAGAGCAGACTCTCTTAAAGCGCCCTGATCTCGACAAATCAACGAAGTATGACACACTTTCCATTTCTTCATTGGTTTTACAGTATTTACTGGAACATTGAGAACCTTTGACTTATAACTTCTCTAGAATTGTACTTCTGAACAATCTTCTGCTTCAGGTCTCTAGAGAGTCCCTTTCTTATCATTCTCAATACGTAACTATAAACCAAATTTTAACTTTCAAAATGCTGTACTAAAATTAATACTGATGGTTCTATATGAACTAAAGTACTTCTTCACATGACTCTAAAATATACATTTGTATCTGGTAGAGTTGTACAGAGCTACTTATATTAACTTCAGCAGACATAAAGTTAAAACAACGATGGTAAAAACTGAGAAGAATTAAGACCTTTGCAACACGTGTTTTGTAGATTTTTTTTGTTATATAAATAAGTCGGTTAATATTGCAACTTTTGTTCCTTGTGATTATTAGAAACTGGTCTGTGATTAATCTAATAAATATTTTTGGTAACTTGTTTTGTGTCTTTCACAAAAAAATATATTACCAGCATGGGGTGTGAAGACTTTGGTAAGGCACTGTGTATGACCAACATTGACTACAAAAATATATCAGTTATTTTGATGTCTCGGATAGCAATATAATGGTTGTTTCTTAGAGATATATGACCAACACCGTGTATAATAACATATCAAGTGTTTTAACATGTTCGATAACTATATCATGATTCGTTCTTGGAGGTATAGTATATTATATTGTTATACCATATATTAAAACACTCTATACATTCTTATACTCAATGTTGGTTCCATATCTCCAACATATTATCTTACACGTTAAAATACTTCATATGTTCTTATATACATTGTCTGTCATGTCTCCAGAAATGAAATATTATATTTTATTTTAAAACTTACAGTACATAAGCCGGTCCAGAATGGCCAGGTGGTTAAGGCACTCGACTCGTAATCTGAGAGTCAAGGGTTCCAATCCCCGTCACACTAAAACATGCCCACCATTTCAGCCGTGGAGGCGTTATAATGTGACGCCCAATCCTACTATTCATTATTAAAAGAGTAGCCTAAGAGTTGGCGGTGGGTGGTGATGACTAGTTGCCTTCCTTCTAGTCTTACACTGCTAAATTAGGAACGAATAGCGCAGATAGCCCTCACGTAGCTTTGCGCGAAATTTACACCAACTTAATTTCCAACTAGTTTTTTTACCAAGCTACTAATCTACTACCATCTTCAGGGCAGTTCTTGGAAGAAATGTTTTCTGTACTTTTAGCGTCAGAGGCTCTTTTTGTTGGTATGACGAGGACAGTAATTAGTATCATTAAAACTAGTTAGTAAGTAGATGACTGTAAGAGCTACTAACCATGACAAAGACATACTACTATTAGTAAAGTTACGATATAAATCTACAACCCTATTGATGGCGGTAATAAATATCTGGTATTAAACTATACTTTCCTTTAAGGTGGTAATAAAAAGACGATGTTAGTCTATACTCTTGTAAACGATGGTTATTCAACTCTTTTCTTGTTAACTGTTGTGCTCAAAATATGGTGTCAAATTTTGCTCCTAACTTGGTTGCCAAATCCACAGTTATGAGAAAGGAGTCTTAAATGGATACTGTTGCTTGAGTGAAGTTATCTCTTTATATCTTTATTCATTCCAATCATTTTGTTATGAAAAATGACAGGTTTTCGTGTGACTCCAACACTTCTCTAAAAACAAAACTCTTATATCCATATGAACCAGAACTGTTAAAAAAAGATACGTTTTCCACTTTTGCAAGTTAAACTTCCTTTGAAACAGGGTGACACTAACAAACAAATGAGCTATCCCATGAAAGATGAGTCAGACCAATCCGGCGAAGAAGGAGAATCAGTTATTTATCTTTGGGCCTTTTTTGTTGCAATGAGATACGATAATGATACAGTATACATAAGCAGTACATAAACAGTCCTCAGTTAATCACGAAATAAACTTTTTAGATACTATCTTGGTTTTATGGAATAAAAATATCGAAAAAAAGTATGGTAAAATGAAGATGCGTTTGTTGTCGAATTTCACACAAAGCTACACGAGGACTATCTGTGCTAGCCGTCCTTAATTTAGCAGTGTAAGACTAGAGGGAAAACAGCTAGTCATCACCACCCACCGCCAACTCTTGGGCAACTCTTATACCAATGAATAGTTGGATTGATCGTCACTTTATAACGCCGTCAAGACTGAAAAGGAGAGCATGTTTGGTTAGACAGTGAATCGAACCCATAACCCTCAGATTGCGTGTCTAGTGTCTTAACCACCCGACCATGCTGGGCCCAAAATTAAAGTGCACTTCAAAAGAGTGTCGTGATAACTTCACGCACGTTAATGAAACTTAATAATAAAAAAGATGAAACAATGAATTGTACAACAAAAAATCTTATATGCAGTTTTAAACCTATTTCTATAAATCTTTTTATGTACGACTTAGACATACGAATATACCCTGAGGTGCTTTGTTTATTTGTTTGTTTTCTTCATAATCTTCGCGCTAATCTACAGAATAACTAATTTTTAATAAAAAGACCAGAAAGAAAGGAAATAGCTAATCGACAACACTAATTCTGTCTTATCGAAGAACGAACATCACTCTTACATCGCCGCCGTGGACCGAACGTGTGAAAGAAGATTTCTGTGGTAAAAGATTGGCAAACTCGAATCTGTGGGTTCTCATTTTGGCGCACTAACCATCAGCCATACTGAAGACCAGCTGTACTCTCGTTATCTGATCTCATGAATTCTCTCACTCGTCTTATCCAACTGACACGAGTGCTAACACGTCAGAACAACATTTGACCTGCATCTTTATAGGCTGTCATAATCAATTAACTTCAAAGCAGTAGCGTTTTTTGTTGGATTTTTTCTATCTTCCACGAAATCGATAGGTTACCGTTCTCAAACTAGGCCAATTTTTTTCCTAACTTAAAGAAAAAGTTCAAAGTAACATAATTCATTGTTTGTTTCTTACTGTAATATGATCTATTAACTAATAGACCATTTAAAACGATTTCAATTTTTCAAAAGTTAAAAACATGTAAATTTATTTTGAATAAAAGAATCAATTTATCGACAGGTAGCCTGAACAGTTACCACTCGCTCTGTTCCACTTAATAGTGAAATCTCTGTCCAAGCGATTTGCATTAGGGAATAGACACAGACTGATTCGTGCCTGTTAAATTAGATCCAATATGTTTTGTAGTTAATACTAGAAAAACACAGTAAAACAAGACAATGAAAAAAACGTTTAATTACGGACCTTTCGGAATTTCGTCATTAGCGTTAAACATTTATTTTAACTACAAAAATAACTTTAACTGTTGAACTAGTTATATTTGTTTAATATTGTGAACTAACCCTTTGCGGTTTTGACATCAATAACAGAATTTGCGTGTGTATTTTTTTTCTTATAACAAAGCTACATGGGGCTATCTGCTGAGCCCACCAGGGGAAATCAAACCCCTGATTTTAGTGTTGTAAATCCGTAGACGTACCGCTGTACTAGCGGTAAGCAACAGAATTTGAAGCACTTCCGAAACGTCCGTAATTAGAGGTGTGTTTTTTTGGTATTACAGATTATATTAATTATTATAAAACTTCATTTTCCACCTGATGAACCCCCATACCACCATTTATGTTTGCTTTTTTAGCCATATTGATCCTATATTGTTACAATCAACCTCACTATTCTTTGGTAAAAGAGTAGCTCAAACTACGATTTAAATTACTAACTGTTCTGTCGAATAGTAAAACGTTTCTTTCTCAAATTAGTTAAATTTATTTTGTTCTGTGAATTTACACTTACTCGACGTCCATGATTTTAATTAATGGTTGATCAGTAATTTCAAATGTAATTAGGACTAGAATACATATTTCATGAAACATAACAACATATATCAAACTGAACGCAAAATAACTAGACATACTCCTGTAGGGTCCCTGAAAGTGTTCTATTTCAAACGTAAATAAAACCAAAATAAGAGTAACAGTTTTATCTCTTGCTTTTAAAGTTCGTGTGACATGCTATGTTGTATAATACAGTGTTTAATTCTTATCATAATTCATGGCATGCGCACGATTTACTGACGTCATGACTGCACAAATTGCAACGTTAAGCATCCCTTATGTGACGTCATTTTAGTGTCTACTAATTGACTGACTGACTGACAGACAACACACTACTGTAAAGTGGTGCGAAAGGTTAAAACAAGTGAGCTCTCTAGACGGCCTTTGACACTCTTTCAAGAGAATAAAAGAAAAATATTTGCATCCATCAGGGATAACAAAGAGATTTATAGGATCAACAGCTACTGTTTAATGATATTTCATAGTAAAACAAAACAACAAACAAGCAGTCATAACCTAACCAATATTTCAGTAACATGAGATGTAGTAATGATAGTACTAACAAACCTTATACTTCCTTAGTGAACATATTGTATGCTAAAGCTTATAAAAAACAGTTATTTCATGGAACAAACTGGGTTTCGATAGACGCAATGGGCACACACAAATAGTTTATTGTGTAGCTTTATGTTTAACAAAAAAAATATTTTTCATATTTCGGTTACACAAATTTTTATTTGTTTTTGTTGTAATATCTCCTCTTTACCTGGAGCAAAAAACAAAGAGCAATGAATAGTTTCATTACACTTATTTATTCAATTAATAGATAGATATTAAAGTGATGTTGTCTTAATTACAGAAAATGGGATGCGAATATTTTATTACAATTCGTTATAGTATGTAGTAGATGAATCATAAAAGTATTTTTAATGAAATGCGTATTAAATTATGTATCAATAATTCACGAAATAATAAAGTTAGAAGAGTAATATATGCTTACATAAAGTGCTCGTTTAAATCCCAAAGAATTACGTTTGAACAACACATATTTCTGGTTTGTTTGTTTCACTGAATACCTGTTGGCATTTCTGCTCGTATTGATCGAGACATTCTGATACTCATCTAGAACCTGTTATCTCTCACGCTGTACCTGCCTGCTCAGCTGTCCCCTCACCTGGGAAACCGGGATCTGGGAATCAATTCTAGTAAACACAATGTAAAGTAGAAAGGCGTTTTCTGTCCAGCAAGTTTGCAGCTCAACTATAAAGCTCAAAATAACTTGTAGGAAGTCACCTCAAAATGCTGATCCAACAATATAGAAAGGGCATGTTTTCTTGTAACCTCTATAACATGAGACACTAATACAAATAGAACATGTTCTTCTGTAACTTATATAATATGAGACATTAAGAAAGATACGACATATTGTATTTTAAATGAACGGGTTTAAATCTGTAATGTTACATTATATATGCAAAAAACGGCTCGTTTGGGTTGAGAAAATATTTTACATAGAAGAGCGAACAACGTTTCGACCTTCTTCGGTCATCGTCAGGTTCACAAAGAAAGAGGTAACTGACCGGAAGCTGACCACATGTTTGGAAGGGGTTATGTAACAGAGTGTCGGAATGTAGAGGGCGGTGTTAGATGTTTGAATATATAATTTTATTTATTTTATTATATTAATATAGATATAAAGGCGTTCCTTTATATTGGTTTATTTTGGGTTTAAGTTGTTGTATAAGTAAGGCTTCTTTAATTTTGCGTTTGTTTATGTTTGCTTTTTATTTAGCATTTGAGTGTTTTCTATGGTTATGTTGTGTTTATTTGATTTGCAGTGTTCGAAAACGTGTGAAGGTGACTTTTTATGTTCTTTGAATCTGGTTTCCATTTTTCTACTTATTTCTCCAATATAGAAGTCGTGGCAGTTATAACATCGTATTTTATAAATAATGTTGGTGTGGTGTTTGTCAGTGTAGTTTTTACATAGTATAGACCTCAGTTTTGTGCCTGGTTTTTGAATAAATTTGGTGTTAACTGGAATGTCATATTTTGTTACTAGTTTTTGCCAAATGTTGGTTATTTGTCTGCTGATGTCAGGAATTTATGGTATGCAGCAGTATATGGTTTCGTGATTTTTTGATACGTGAGATATATTTACTTTTGTTAGTTGATTTTGCTTTCTGTCTAGGTGTGTGCGTATAATGTTTTCTACGGTTTGTGGGGGGAAACTTATTGATGTTGATGATGTATTGTTTTATTTTGTCTAATTCATCGTTAATTTTATCTGGTGAGCATAGTTTTATGGCTGTGTTTATTTGGTTTCTTAGTATGTTGAGTTTTTGTTTTATTTCATGTGCTGAGTCCCAAGGAATGTATAGTCCAGTATGGGTGATTTTCCGGTGGATTTCTGTTTTGAATTGTGTGTCGGTTCTTGTAATTTTGAGGTTAAGAAATGATATTTGATTGCTTTCTTCCTGTTAACATGTGAAGTTAATGTTGGGATGTATAGAGTTAATGTGATTGAAAAAATTAAGTATGTGTTCTGTAGATTTGAATCCCGCAACCGTGTCATCTACATATCTGTACCAGTATAGTGGTGGATGTAATGCTGTGTTAATTGCTTTGTGTTTCAACTTGTGGCATAAAAATATTGGCTAGAACTGGTGATACTGGGTTGCCCATGCTTAGGCCATTTGTTTGTATATAGTTGTGGTTGTTGAACATGAAGTTTGTCTTTATCGTGGTGAATTCTATGAGGGTTGTTAATTGGTTGCTGGGAATGTCTATAGTTGGGTTAGGGTCTCGGATATAGAGTTCTAAGGCTATCTTGCAGGCTTCAGTGGTTGGAACTTCTGTAAAGAGGGATATAACATCGAAACTGGCCATTAAGGCTTTATGATTAAGTTGATTTAGATTAGACTTGAAATTAAAAAGAGTCTTTGATGAATGAGCTGGCTGATGTTACATATTTGGAGAATGTCCATGCTATGTATTTACCAAGATTGTAATTAAACGATTCATATGTGGACATTATTGGTCGTAATGGACAACCTGGTTTATGAGGTTTGGGGATGCCGTATATTTGTGGTGTGCGTGAGTCGGTTTTACGTAGGTAGGAATAAATGTTTCGTGAAATTGTGTTGGCTTTTTTCCATTTTAGTAGTATTTTGTTCAGTTGCGTCTCGTGTGTCTTTGTTGGATTTGTGTGTATTGGTTTAAATTTGTTCGTGTCTGATAGGATGTTCTTTATTTTTTGGATGTATTCATTCGTGTTCATTATGACTATAGCGTTACCTTTATCTGCTTTTAGAATTTTTATGTTTTTGTCTTGTTTTAGGTTTTTAATGAAATTAATGTCTCTTTTTGTAAGATTGTTTTTTTAGTTTTCTGTTTTGTGAAATTATGTTGATGGTTTTGTGAAAAAATTCTTTGAAAAAATCGTTTAAGAGATTGTTTTTAGGTGTTTCTGTAAAATATAACTTTTTAATTTTGAGATATGAGTAAAGTTCCATGTCTTGCGAAGGAGTGCATGCGTGTTTTTCTTATAGCAAAGCCACATCAGGTTATCTGCTGAGCCCACCGAGGGAAATCGAACCCCTGATTTTAGTGTTGTAAATTCATAGACTTAACGCTGTACTAGCGGGGAACCTTGCGAAGGAAGTTATCAAAATGTTTTTTCAAGTTGTACCTCTAAAATTAAAGCGGCTTGAAATGTCTTTTTGTTTGTTAAACCTAAATTCTATTGGTTAAGCCTTTTATCGTATATTATATTTCTTTACTACTCACATCCTATATAAAATTAAATGCGCTGTTTTCATTTTAAATTAAGCCTAAATACCGTGTGATACTTAAGCCTTTTTGTTAGGTATTTTACTTACCAGTTATCACACATATACTGCGAACAGTGGCATCTGTCCGAGTGTTCGTCTTTCTCTCGTTTACGGCGGCCGCTTCCCATGCGTTTGAAAAGCTGCGCACACAGGCAAAGTTCAACATTCACTTTCACAAGCAGGATATTCTACACTAAACTTGTAGGAATTAATCACACTGTTATTCAGATTTCAAAATGTGACGTTATTTAAATAATAAAAATGTAAATTTACAGCATGTTATTGTTGAGCGGCTCTTTGCATAACTGAAATGTTTAACAACTACTTCTCACGGTAGGTGGTACAAGTAGCCCAGAGCTATGACTGAGAGTGAAATGTTCAACAATTACTTCTCACGGTAGGTGGTACAAGTAGCCCAGAGCTATGGTTGAGAGTAAAATGTTCAACAATTATTTCTCACGGTAGGTGGTACAAGTAGCCCAAAGCTATGGCTGAGAGTGAAATGTTCAACAATTACTTCTCACAGTACGTGGTACAAGTAGCCCAGAGCTATGGGTGAGAGTAAAATGTTTAACAATTATTTCTCACGGTAGGTGGTACAAGTAGCCCAGAGCTATGGCTGAGAGTGAAATGTTCAACAATTATTTCTCACGGTAGGTGGTACAAGTAGCCCAGAGCTATGGCTGAGAGTGAAATGTTCAACAATTACTTCTCACGGTAGGTGGTACAAGTAGCCCAGAGCTATGGCAGAGAGTGAAATGTTCAACAATTACTTCTCACGGTAGATGATACAAGTAGCCCAGAACTATGGCTGAGAGTGAAATGTTCAACAATTACTTCTCACGGTAGGTGGTACAAGTAGCCCAGAGCTATGGCTGAGAGTGAAATGTTCAACAATTACTTCTCACGGTAGGTGGTACAAGTAGCCCAGAGCTATGGCTGAGAGTAAAATGTTCAACAATTATTTCTCACGGTAGGTGGTACAAGTAGCCCAGAGCTATGGCTGAGAGTGAAATGTTCAACAATTACTTCTCACGGTAGGTGGTACAAGTAGCCCAGAGCTATGGCTATGACTGATATGTTCAACAATTGCTTCTCACGGTAGGTGGTACAAGTAGCCCAGAGCTATGGTTATGACTGATATGTTCAACAATTACCTCTCACTGTAGGTGGTACAAGTAGCCCAGAGCTATGGCTATGACTGAAATGTTCAACAATTACTTCTTACGGTAGGTGGTACAAGTAGCCCAGAGCTAAGGCTGAAAGTGAAACCACGAGAACAATACAATTAACTTTTTTTAAAGTCCACAAAATAATTTAGATTGATAGAGTAACATAATTTTTTTAGGTCACTGGGGACGGCTACTTTTATTTGTTATTATATATATAACGACTTATGACAGTGAATCTAAACCTGTGTATCTGCTGTGGCCTAAAAACAAAATAAAACTTACGACAATTTTAACAGATATTTCTTTAATAGTGCATTACAGATTTCCTGTAAGAAGAACATAACGGCACCTCGACCGTACAGAGTGCACTGCACGCCGTTGCTAAAGAGGCCTTTCGTTCAATGCCAAAGATAGTCAGGTCGGTTAACAATACATCACACAAAATGTCCAGAAAAACTCTCTAAGTTTACATCAGTTATACGCAATACACTAATTACTATGCTCTATGACGCTGGCAAAGCGTGACCTTTCATAGGTTATTCATGAGATATTTCATCCTATGTCCTGTTACTTAAGCTATATGTTTTCCACTTTAGGCCAGTTCGATACCTAATAACTTCCAAGAAATATGTAATTTTTTCTACTTTTTAAACGAAACATAAATTCTAAACCCGAAGGACGTTTACGAAAGACATTATTTTCATTAGAAACCAATATTAACCTTTGTTTTCTAAGTTAAAACCGATTCCATATGACTTCAGTTCAGTTCAGTGGCTCACTTCTGTAAAACAAATCTAAAGCGGGTGTTTCTTCAGCATGTACATCGTGCGTCATCATGTTACCAGAAAAGTAAAAAATTGAACCATCCTCTGCAGACAGAAACTACAGATACTAAGACACGAATTACGTCATAACTTAGTCATAAAAATATATTCAGTGCTATCGAAACTTCTTAATGGATATCTTCCTCAACTCCATAAATTGCTTTTGGCAACTCCTCAGATTAAATTAAAAATCCCCCTTTTTCCAGAAGTTGTATGAAGATGTATTATTAAACAAACTCCTCAGATTAAATTAAAAATCCCCCTTTTTCCAGAAGTTGTATGAAGATGTATTATTAAACAAACTCCTCAGATTAAATTAAAAATCCCCCTTTTTCCAGAAGTTGTATGAAGATGTATTATTAAACAAACTCCTCAGATTAAATTAAAAATCCCCCTTTTTCCAGAAGTTGTATAAAGATGTATTATTAAACAAACTCCTCAGATTAAATTAAGTTGTTGTATGAAGATGTATTATTAAACAAACTCCTCAGATTAAATTAAAATCCCCTTTTCCAGAAGTTGTATAAAGATGTATTATTAAACCTTTTCCAGAAGTTGTATGAAGATGTATTATTAAACAAACTCCTCAGATTAAATTTTAACACTGATACATTTATTTTGAATGTTGTTTTCTATAATACAGCTTTTAAATGTATATCATTCAAGTTACTTGACTTCTCTCACTTTGAAAATTTTAACATAAATCTCTTCTATTTTAATTCATCTGAACTGAAATTTAGATTAGTAATGAACATTTTTAAAGGAATGTCCTTGCAACTTCATCTGTCATAACGAACTACTACATAAACGTGGATAACATGTATATATATATATATACTGTTATCATGATGTAAACAAAACCCAGAATTCCCTGGCGTGCAATCTTTGAGTCTCGAGCCTGAATTCCATATTCACTCTTTCAACTGTATGACTATGATAATGGTACAGTCAATCAATTTTTTGTTAATAAAAGTGTGACCTGAAAGAGTTGGTGGTGAGTGGTGTTGACTAGCTTTCTTCTAGTTTATCTCTGCTAAACTAGGAATGTCTAGCGTAGATAGCATCAGAGTAGCTCTGAACGAAATATAACAAAGAAATTGGAGAAAATATAGAAACCAGAATAATTTTATCAATAAAATATAAAACCTTCATATCGTCCATTCACTTTGAAACTAATACTTACCACCATAAATAAAGTCCATATTTTTAAAAACACTTTAACTCTTATCGCCATGGGTTAAGTCTGGAGAGAGAGAGAAAGAGAGGTACGTTTAAAGACTCACAACTCTAAAATCCGTGGTTCGATTTCTTGCAGTGGATGCAGCAGATAGTCCAATGTGTCTTTACTCTAAAAACAGACAAAGGGTTGAGGGTTTTGCTTATAAGGACATTTGTTTATCAGGATTGACAGCAACGGTTAATAGGATTTAGGACTGTTTCACAGGATTATAGATATGCTTATCAGATTTAATCAGGACTGAGAATTTTGTTTTTCTGGAATGAGGGCTACGCAAGTCTTTAAGGTTTCATACACCTCCCAAAAAACCTCGAATTAGTTGTTGATGATAAAGGTCGAGTACAATTGAGAATTTTAAACACTACTGAATAAAGCACGTTCAACATTTCCTAGCATTGTGTCATCCTTTTTAATCAAGAAAAGTCATGCAGGTATGACAAAGTTTCTGTGAAAGTAACACAGTCAGTAACCGGACCAAGCTAAAGACTGGGACGTCAAAGAGTCAGCGAAAACTACTTTAATAGTCAATGATTATGATTGGTGTTCGTAATACATAATTTACGTTTTATGACCCTTTCATGAATAAACCAGTTTCTAGTTACTATCTACAAACAGGTCAAATATAAAGTTGCTACTTAAATAAAATATATGTAATGTATATGAATAACTACTTTGTGTTAGTCTGTACTAGTTTTCTTTGTTTAATTTGGAATGTTCAAAATGCAAACACTATTTGTGTATTCATAATTCTGTAATGCATATGGATCTATATAAAGGGATCATATGGATCTATATAAAGGGATCCTTGATTCATTCTAGCATGGAGCTCCCCGAGAGATTAATACAGCCCTGAATACAATGTTAGAGCACGTGGAAACAGTTATATAGTTTAAAACAACTAATTAACTTGTTAATCACTGATTCATTGGCTTGTATATCAATATATTATACAGTCTACTTCAAATCTAACAATATGCATCATCTATTTATGAAAGCAACTAACCATTGAGATCAGAGGTACTGATTATTTAGGAACATGCTTTCTTATGCCATTCTTTTTTGCTTAAGGTTGTAGAAAGTTTGAACTGAATCCTTATAAATTATGTGGTGTTACAACAGATGGTGCTCCTTCCAATTTATGTAAACAAACATAGTTATCAAGGGTTCCAGTTTGGTATCTATCATATTCTTAATCAGGAAACCACATAAACCAAAAAAAAAGTTTGTTATACCTTAAAATCGGGTTCAAACAAACATATCTATACGGTGACAGGACTAAAGCAACTACCATAGTTTTATCTTACACATAATCGCTTGTTTGAAGTTAAGCACAAAGCTACACAAAGGGCTATCTGTGTTATGTCTACCAGAAGTATCGAAACCCAGTTTGTAGAGTACCGCTGTGGAAAATAAAAGTAAAAACAGTCTAAGAACCTATTTTTATCATCAAGCAAGGTGTCGATAAATCAAACTGCAGGTTAAAGACAACAATGTCGTCCATGTGGTCTGTGATCTGGTCTGTTTCCTCTCACATTAGCATTAAGGCGTTATAATTTACACACGAGTACGTTTAACACACAATTGAAACAATAAAACCTGTACACGCCTCTCAGTGGCTCAGCTGAAAGTTTCTAACGGTAAATATCAGGTTTTCATTCTCGTGGTGGGCACATCACAGCTGTCCCATCACGTGACTTCGTGCTTGACAACAGACCTCGCTGATTACAGTTATTTATGCATTTCAGTAAAAAAAAAAGTACTTACTTATTTGAAAATATAGTTTGTTTGTTTGTTTGTTTTAATTTCGCACAAAGCTACTCTAGGGCTATCTGTGCTAGCCGTCCATAATTTAGCAGTGTAAGATTAGAGGGAAGGCAGCTAGTCATCGCCACCCACCGCCAACTCTTGGACTACTCTTTTGCCAACGAATAGTGGGATTGACCGTCACATTATAACGCCCCCACGGCTGAAAGGGCGAGCATGTTTGGCGCGACGGGGATGCGAACCCGCGACCCTCAGATTACGAGTCGCACGCCAAATCTTGGCCATGCCGGGCCTTGAAAATATAGAAAGATCAGATTTCAATATATGATTATAAGCCTAGATGTACACTGCTGGCCAAAATCTTAGGGCCACTGAACGTAAAGAAAAAAATTTGCATTTTGCGTTGTTAGACTCAACCACTTATTTGAGTAGAGCATCGAAATATAAAGATAAGAAAAGGGAAAAAAAAATTGTTTTAGTATTTAATAAGGAAAATGTGAACGCTATGAAATTAGCCTAAATATTAGCTGGTCAAAAGCTTAAGACCATACTGAAACGAAGCGTTAATCGGTAAACACGTAATTAGTCATTTGTGTTAAAGCATTAGCGTTGTCAACATCTCCCACTGACATCTCCTGTGTTACATTGGGTAAAAACATGGCAAAGGCTAAAACGTTGACAGAGTTTGAACGTGGAAGAATTGTCGAGCTGCAAGGTCTCTCTCAACGTGTCATCGCTGGTGAGACTGGGCGTAGTAAAACTGCAGTTGCAAATTTCTTAAAAGATCATGAGGGATACGAAGGAGAATTTTCAGTGGTCGGCCCAAGATAATTTCGCCAGCGTTAAACAGGAGGATTCAACTGGTTGTCCGGCAAGACACCAGTCGATCGTCAAACCAGATTAAGGCCCTTACGAATGCAGAATGAGCTCAAGAACAATAAAACGACATCTACGAGAGAAAGGCTTTAAAAACCGTAAACGTCTTCAAAGGCCACGCCTCCTTCCACACTACAAAAAAGTTCAGTTAAACTTTTCTGAGAAGCACCAAACATGGGACGTAGAAAAGTGGAAAAAGGTTTTGTTCTCTGATGAGTAAAAATTTAACCTGGATGGTCCAGATGGCTTCCAACGTTACTAGCACGATAAGGATATCCCAACGGAGACATTTTCTACACGACACAGAGGAGGAGATTCCATCATGACCTGGGATGCTTTCTCCTTCCATGGAACAATGGAGCTTCAGGTTATACAGGGGCATCAAACAGCAGCTGGCTACATTGACATGTTGGAGAGAGCATCCTTATTGACTAAAGACCCTCGCTTGTGTGGAAACGACTGGATCTTCAGGAAGGACAACGCTGCAATCCACAGTGCCCGCAACACAAAGGACTTTTTCATGGCGAATAACGTGATTCTTTTGGACCATCCAGCGTGTTTGCCTGAACTGAACCCCATTAGAAATGTTTGGGGGTGAATGGCAAGGGAAGTTTATAGAAATGGGCGTCAATTCCAAACAATGCATGATCTTCGTGAAGCCATCTTCACCACTTGGAATAACATTCCAGCCAGCCTTCTGCAAACACTTATATCGACCATGCCAAAGAGAATTTTTGAAGTTATTCGCAATGACGGCCGTGCAACTCACTACTAAGACCTCTTGTTGGGCATTTCCTACCCTGTTTAGGACTTCTTTTTGGTATGGTCTTAAACTTTTGAGAAACTAGTATTTAGGCTAATTTCATAGTGTTCACATTTTCCTTATTAAATGCTAAAAAAGTTTTTTATTTTTATTTTCCCTTTTCTTATTTTCGTCTTTCGAAGCTCTACTCAAATACGTGGTTGAGTCTAACAACGCAAAATGCATATTTTTTCTTTATGTTCATTGGCCTTAAGATTTTGGCCAGCATTGTATTAAACTCCAGTTTGAGAATACAATGTGGGCTTTATACGCGATTTCATTTAAAAGTTTGCTGAATTAACGTGAAAGTTGCCAGGGTACGGACAGAGTGTAGTGTTTCAAAAACTGCCGAACGCGGCGCTATAATTTTATATTCACTACCTCTTTCGTCTGCTAATGTTGTGTTTTTTTAATCCGACATAAATCTTACTATGGGCCATATACTAAACTAATACTGGCATTAGCTTACTAAGGCCTATATGGGTTACTGATTTTAGAAGCAACCATTCTCCTGAAAGAATAATATACTAGTATCAAAATACTGGTGTACTTAAATATATGCACCCCGCTAGTACAACGGTAAGTTTACGGATTTACAACGCTAAAATCAGCGGTTCGATTCCCCTCGGTGAGCTCAGCAGATAGTCCGATGTAGCTTTGCTATAAGAAAAAAAAAAACTCTTAAATATATATTTACCATTTCTTCTAAAGGTTACTTGTACCTATAAAAATACTTATAGCAAAAGATCCCCCTAGTGGCAAGTCGGAAGACTTATAAAACTTAATACCTGGTTTCCATACTTGTTGTGGGCCCAAAACAGATATTTTTTTGTGTGGCTTTGCGCTTAACTGTAAACAAACATTATGAAAAATGCAATAACATCTTTAAATTCATTTTTAGACGCTGATACACCATTAGAGATAAACCAACAGCCTTAACCAACTGAGAGATATAACACCTGAGAAGCATTTGGGACCAATGAGCCTATTGTTTTCACATGCTTCGTCAGCTTTCAGCGTTTAAGCTATAAATTTTAAAGTATTATTTTGAATGTATAAATAGGATTTTGGGGATTTTTTTTATTTTTCTTATTTATTTATAGCAAACACACATCGAGCTATCTGCTGAGTCCAGTAAAAGGAATAGAACGCCTGATTTCAACGTTGTAAATCCGTAGACTTACCGCTGCACTAGCAGGGAACTTCTTTTATCGTCAAATCCAACTCAACAGTTCTGCATTGAACTAGAGGCCTCTTGTGCAGTGGCTTTTGGAAAACTAAAGAGAAACCTAAACTTTTATTTTTCGTATGTTTGATTTCGAACCTGCAATGAACAATTTAAAAATGATGGGGTCTACAGCTAATGCGATGATTGTCATATATTTTAATCCTACTGAAATATAGTTCGTAATAATATTTCCATAAGAAATCAGTACTTGACTTACATTGATAACTGTAAATTATACTATTATATTAGTTTTCGGAGGAGGAGGGTATGGCCCAGATTCCCCTAGATTGAGCTGTTTCTGGTAGTTCCTTAAACTTTCAATCTCTTATTATTAAATATGCACGTCTAGCCAAGCACCCCATTTTGCAACTCCTTCCTCTACCAGTCATTATGCCTACTATATTTTAACACCTTCTTTATTCAGTCACTAGTTTGTTTGTTTTTCTTCATCATATCCATTGCCAATGATGAGTTTCCCTCAATTCAGAGCTCTTCAGGCCGGCTGGGACACAGTAAGAGCTTCTTACAACGATAATTGTTACAAATTGCAATATATTTCGCACATTGTTTAGTGTAGCAAAGTGAAACGTATTTCACATATTGTTCAATATAGTTATATAATACAAGCGGCTCTTTTCATAATGCTAGTACGATCAGATTACAATACAACGATTCGACACCTGTGTTCATGACATTGTTTGAAATGGCTTGGTTAAGACAGTGACGTCACTTCGTTCCATATGTTCTCATATCATTGTTTACAAGATAAAATAAAACCCTTCAAAGAATATTCGCAGATGTGGTGATCAGTAAATTGTAATTGTGTGTTTTATTGATATCGCGAATACATGAAGAACTGTTTGACAAGCACTGCAGTAACTATAAGGAATGACAAATTATCAAATACTGTGAAACTGATAACGAAAAAAAAGGGGGGGAGCAAAGGTTAGATCACCGTAACAGATCTCTCTGATCATTTTTAAAAAGATCTATTAACTGTTGCATGTGGACGGTACGAGTGTAACTGTGTGTTTCATTCATTATGTACTGTACGAGTATAACTGTGTGTTTCATTACTTATGTACTATACGAGTGTAACTGTGTGTTTCATTACTTATGTACTGTACGAGTGTAACTGTGTGTTTCATTACCTATGTACTGTACGAGTATAACTGTGTGTTTCATTACTTATGTACTGTACGAGTGTAACTGTGTGTTTCATTACCTATGTACTGTACGAGTGTAACTGTGTGTTTCATTCATTATGTACTGTACGAGTATAACTGTGTGTTTCATTACTTATGTACTGTACGAGTGTAACTGTGTGTTTCATTACCTATGTACTGTACGAGTATAACTGTGTGTTTCATTACTTATGTACTGTACGAGTGTAACTGTGTGTTTCATTACTTATGTACTGTACGAGTGTAACTGTGTGTTTCATTACCTATGTACTGTACGAGTATAACTGTGTGTTTCATTACCTATGTACTGTACGAGTATAACTGTGTGTTTCATTACTTATGTACTGTACGAGTGTAACTGTGTGTTTCATTACTTATGTACTATACGAGTGTAACTGTGTGTTTCATTACCTATGTACTGTACGAGTATAACTGTGTGTTTCATTACTTATGTACTGTACGAGTATAACTGTGTGTTTCATTATCTATGTACTGTACGAGTGTAACTGTGTGTTTCATTACTTATGTACTATACGAGTGTAACTGTGTTTCATTCATTATGTACTGTACGAGTGTAACTGTGTGTTTCATTACTTATGTACTGTACGAGTATAACTGTGTGTTTCATTCATTATGTACTGTACGAGTATAACTGTGTGTTTCATTACCTATGTACTGTACGAGTATAACTGTGTGTTTCATTACCTATGTACTATACGAGTGTAACTGTGTTTCATTCATTATGTACTGTACGAGTGTAACTGTGTTTCATTACTTATGTACTGTACGAGTGTAACTGTGTTTCATTACTTATGTACTGTACGAGTATAACTGTGTGTTTCATTACTTATGTACTGTACGAGTGTAACTGTGTGTTTCATTCATTATGTACTGTACGAGTATAACTGTGTGTTTCATTACTTATGTACTGTACGAGTATAACTGTGTGTTTCATTACCTATGTACTGTACGAGTGTAACTGTGTGTTTCATTACTTATGTACTATACGAGTGTAACTGTGTTTCATTCATTATGTACTGTACGAGTGTAACTGTGTTTCATTACTTATGTACTGTACGAGTATAACTGTGTGTTTCATTACTTATGTACTGTACGAGTGTAACTGTGTGTTTCATTCATTATGTACTGTACGAGTGTAACTGTGTGTTTCATTACTTATGTACTGTACGAGTGTAACTGTGTGTTTCATTACTTATGTACTGTACGAGTGTAACTGTGTGTTTTATTACTTATGTACTGTACGAGTGTAACTGTGTGTTTCATTACCTATGTACTGTACGAGTATAACTGTGTGTTTCATTACTTATGTACTGTACGAGTGTAACTGTGTGTTTCATTACCTATGTACTGTACGAGTGTAACTGTGTGTTTCATTACTTATGTACTATACGAGTGTAACTGTGTTTCATTCATTATGTACTGTACGAGTGTAACTGTGTGTTTCATTACTTATGTACTGTACGAGTGTAACTGTGTGTTTCATTACTTATGTACTGTACGAGTGTAACTGTGTGTTTCATTACCTATGTACTGTACGAGTATAACTGTGTGTTTCATTACTTATGTACTGTACGAGTGTAACTGTGTGTTTCATTCATTATGTACTGTACGAGTGTAACTGTGTGTTTCATTACCTATGTACTGTACGAGTATAACTGTGTGTTAACTGTGTGTTTCATTACTTATGTACTGTACGAGTGTAACTGTGTGTTTCATTACCTATGTACTGTACGAGTGTAACTGTGTGTTTCATTACTTATGTACTATACGAGTGTAACTGTGTTTCATTCATTATGTACTGTACGAGTGTAACTGTGTGTTTCATTACTTATGTACTGTACGAGTGTAACTGTGTGTTTCATTACTTATGTACTGTACGAGTGTAACTGTGTGTTTCATTACCTATGTACTGTACGAGTATAACTGTGTGTTTCATTACTTATGTACTGTACGAGTGTAACTGTGTGTTTCATTACTTATGTACTGTACGAGTATAACTGTGTGTTTCATTACCTATGTACTGTACGAGTGTAACTGTGTGTTTCATTACTTATGTACTATACGAGTGTAACTGTGTTTCATTCATTATGTACTGTACGAGTGTAACTGTGTGTTTCATTACTTATGTACTGTACGAGTATAACTGTGTGTTTCATTACTTATGTACTGTACGAGTGTAACTGTGTGTTTCATTACCTATGTACTGTACGAGTGTAACTGTGTGTTTCATTACTTATGTACTGTACGAGTGTAACTGTGTTTCATTCATTATGTACTGTACGAGTGTAACTGTGTGTTTCATTACTTATGTACTGTACGAGTATAACTGTGTGTTTCATTACTTATGTACTGTACGAGTATAACTGTGTGTTTCATTACCTATGTACTGTACGAGTGTAACTGTGTGTTTCATTACTTATGTACTATACGAGTGTAACTGTGTTTCATTCATTATGTACTGTACGAGTGTAACTGTGTGTTTCATTACTTATGTACTGTACGAGTGTAACTGTGTGTTTCATTATTTATGTACTGTACGAGTGTAACTGTGTGTTTCATTCATTATGCACTGTACGAGTGTAACTGTGTGTTTCATTACCTATGTACTGTACGAGTATAACTGTGTTTCATTACTTATGTACTATACGAGTGTAACTGTGTGTTTCATTACTTAGATATATAAAATTTATTTGTACCTTGCTTTGTAGATAATGAGAAAGGCCTGAATAATACTTCCCTTTCACTTCTGAAACCAAGTATCACAAGACATAACTACTAGACGACACTAGGTACCACAAAATGAAACTACTAATTTTCACAAGGTACCACAAGATATAACTACTAGATGATACTAGGTACCACAAGATATAACTACTAGATGACACTAGGCATCACAAGATATAACTTCTAGTTGTCACAAGGTACCACAAGCTATAATCACTAGATGACATTAGGTATCACAAGATATAACTACTAGATGGCACAAAGTACCACAAGATATAACTACTAGATGACACTAGGTACCACAAGATATAACTACTAGATGACACTAGGTACCACCAGATATAACTACTAGACGACGCTAGGTACCACAAGATATAATTACTAGTTGTCACAAGGCACCACAAGATATAATAAAATATAAGGTACCACAACGAGCTGCTCTACTTCATAAAATATCAAAAATCCTACAATCCCAAAATTTGCATATTTTGAAAATATTGTGTTGATGATCTATCGGACACATTCTCAAGTTTGACACGTTTTCTTTCTCTGTCTTACGTGAAACAGTTTTCTGTGTATATACTATTTTCGGTTCGTTTATTTTAGACGTAGTACCTCTACATCCCTCTGGCGGTGAAAAGTAGGTTGCTGGTACAAAAATAAGTAGTTTAATATCCAAGTCTTTTCAACTTCGTGTAACTATTCATGAAATGTAGAGTTGGACAGCGAAAGAAATATTTATGTATGATATTTACAGCGCAGAATGCTAGAAATATCAAATTATTTTAATTAGTGGTCCACCGAAAAAAAATAAAGTGGGTATACCTAGTACGTAGGCTACACAAAAATAAAGACTGGTAATATCAAACCCCTTAACAGTGGTTATTTCTCAAATACACAGCCAGACAGGCACATAGGTAAACAGCTAACATCTGTGTACGTGGAGTATTCTACATACATGTACATAAATGCGAAGAGCGTGCGCGCGGAGTTCTTTTTTTCAACAAATCTCGTGATGTTTGCTGCTCGTACAATAGAAACTATATATATATACAGTTTAACACACAATTCACAAAATTTAGACCTTAGACTGAATTGTGCTTAATAATTCAGAGAAGACAAGTTTCAGATTCGAGTTTAAAAATTGGTGCAAAGTTAATTCGTAAAGCAAACAACATTTGCAAAATAGACAGCCCTTCTATTCTCTCTGCCATGAAAAACAAAAACTTGCCAATAAATCAAGCCTCCGTGTAAGTACATAGTCCCTAATTCCACAAGGTGGCGCTTTGCGTGTCCAAACGAATACAATTTTCTTCGAACTGGTGTTCAGTTGTTGGATTAAATTATTAATTAAGCGCTATATTATAATCATTAGCCCCTTTCAAATTGTTGGGAAGAGTCACCAAACTAAGTCGAAACAGCAGTTACTTCTACTTACTTAAAGTACTTACTGGAACAAAGCTCTGTTAATACACAACACTGCGTTAATACTTTGATTCAAAACATTATGTAATAACTCAATATAAAACATTATGTTAGCACCTCAATATAAAACGTTATGTTAATACCTTAATTCAAAACATTACGTTAATATTTCACTAAGGTACGTTATGTTTATTACGATCTTAAAGCGGTACATTGGATTAATATTTTCATACGACAAGTTGTGCTAACACTTTTGTGGAGACAGTATGTGTTGTTCTCTTAAAGAAAGTATACCTACATTCAGATAGTGCATTCTTTTCATCTTCACAGATTATCTGATCTCAGAGAATGATATATTAACATAAATCTGATTATATACCACTTCATCAACTGTACTAGTTTAAGGAACAGGCCACGTGACACGGGCAACAATAATAGCATAAGCATCATCTGTCGTCATGCGTGAAAGCACTACGCCATCTTCGTTTTCCAATAATAAAATATAAACCTCAAGATGAAAGAACAAACATAGACCATAACTACCTTTCCAGTGGACTTTCTCTGTTATCCGAGATGAAAGGAAAAGAAACTCGAAGACGACTGTCCGCCTACAGCAAGTCCGTCAAGCTAAGTTCCAAGAACCTTACTGTAGCTTGTCGTAGCGAAAAATAGAACTAAGGGAGCGTTTGTTATTCTAGACAGTAAGTTATCCAGCTTAGTTAGAGTTAGCTTTTTCAAATTTTTGTTTACTGTTATATTAAGTCTTGTTGTAATATTTCCTGGGCATTACTAACAAAGCGACCTTTTATCTTTAACACTAAGAACTGTGTCTGAGTTTACACAACTTGAATAATTAAGGTTGGCCCCTTATGTGGGATGTTGCTGGCAAAATCTCAACAAAGCTATTAGTTTTGCCTTTATCTGGGAAACAAAATAGTCGCGATTAGAGTTACATCTTTTACTCAACAGGGGTGAAACTAAACAGTCTCTACGTGGATTAGGCTTCTTATTTTCTGATCTTCTTGGAAAATACTTGTTCAAATCTGGTATAAAACACAAACAACTAAAAGCGACCCGCAGAGAAGAGAAGACAAATAGTCGTGATACGTTTACTTTCTTAAAAACAAAATTGATTTTAAAATGAATTTTAATGGAATGAGCCTTTCGGTCAGGAGAGAACAAAACTGTAGATATATGAGTAAAGTCTAGTCTTAAGTTTAACAGCTCAATGTACACATTTATATACAACTTTCCAAAGGGATTATGGTGTTATGAGCATTCAGCGAAACGTTGTTTATGGAAGGTGGACGTTCGGTCAAAGTAGATATTTCGATATTATCAACAGTCCACTTTTTCCTTTAGGTTCGGATCCCCATCATACCAAATATGCTCGTTATAATGTGACGGTCAAACCCACTATTCGTTTGTAAAAGAGTAGCCCAACAGTTGGCGGTGGGTGTTGATGTCTAGCTGCCTTCCCTCTAGTCTTACATTGGTAAATTAGGAACGGCTTGCGCACATAGTCTTCGTGCAGCTTTGGGCGAAACTTAAAAAAACAATCAAACAATCTTTTCTTGACGACGAGAAATCCACTTGAAATACAAATGTATCTCAGAACAGCTGGTATGGGTATTAACACTTTTATTGATAAGGTGAGAACAATGTTTCGACTTTCCTATGTCATCTTTATATTAAGAAAGATGAACCTGAAGATGACTCAGGAAGTTCGAAACGTTATTCTCACCTTATCAATAAAAGTGTTATTACCCATACCAGCTGTTCTGAGATACAAACAATCCTATAAATGAAAGTCCTTCGTTCGAACTTTGAAACGTAGGGGAACTTAGCCAGCCTCTAGATGTGACGTACCTCATACACCTCTGTGTCATTGTGACAACCTTCAGATCTTGTGGTCAGTCTCTACCCCAACCGACGAGTTCTGGTATTTAACAAATGTCCTCCTGAGTGACGATATGTGACGGTAAAAAGATAACAACTTAAATTGCTATTTTAACATCACACTTATTTAAAATGTGATGTGGAATAATTAAGAGAAATGTTAAAAAATATTTAGTTCATTACGATTTTATCGCAAAAGATAGCTATCTATATCGTATATTGATACTGAAATCACTTCAAGACCCTTTGTTCGTATAAACGTTACTGGAGTTTTGGAAATAAAAATATTTTCTGTGATAAATCAAAATTCAAATTTAAATACAGTAGAAGGTAAGATATATAAAACTCATGTATGCAGTCCTATAATTGTATTGTTATTTCTTGAAGTGTTATGCTTGTATTATTGTTTTTTAATATCATTATTGTTTTAAATTGTCTTATTATTACTATATTAAATCGTCGTATTACCATTATTGTTTTCAATTGTCTTATTTTATTAAATCGTTGTATTACCATTATTGTTTTAAATTACTTATTTTATTAAATCGTTGTATTACCATTATTGTTTTCAATTACTTATTTTATTAAATCGTCGTATTACCATTATTGTTTTAAATTGTCTTGTCACTATTTTCTCTCAAAGGAATTTTTAATTAAAACATGCTCCAGAAATGTTAACATAAGGAATTTCTAGTTGAAACATGTTCCAGAAAACCTAACGTAACAAGAATATATAAAAACCTTCAGTTTAGTCCCCAGATGGGTTAACCGTAAGGTTAAGGGTTTTCAATACTAAAATCCATTGTTCAATTGCAGCTAGTCCATTGTGTAACAAACACTGCGATAAAACAAACAAACACGGTTAAAGCTGAAAATATAAGAACATGCAGACGTAAATACGATAGTGTTAATATTAATGTGGATAAACTTAATTCGTGATAGAAACAGTAATAATTAAATAATGGTAAAAAATGTCATCTTATTAATCATAACATAGAGACACTATGGTGTATTTCATCAGTAACGGCCCGGCATAGCCAAGTGGTTAGGGCACTCGTAATCTGAGAGTCGCGGGTTAGAATCCCCGTCATATCAAACATGCTCGCCCTTTCAGCTGTAGGGGCGTTAAAATTTACATTCAATCTCACTATTCGTTGGTAAAAGAGTAGCCCAAGAGTTAGCTGTTATTTTTTATGACTAGTTGCCTTCCCTCTGGTCTTACACTGATAAATTAGGGATGGCTAATGCAGATAGCCCTCATGTAGCTTGGAGCGAAATTCAAAAACAAACAAGTAAAGCCTGTCCTTAATTTTTAAAACCTAATTTCACATTCAAAAGAAACTACGCCGAGAAAACTAGTACTACATTAATAAACATGTGAACTATAACATTTCATAGAATGTTAGGAACTATTCAAGTTCTCACAGTTTGATATACCTAATTTACTGTATTATTTTTTAATAAATTAAGTAGGACCTTGCTACAAGACCGTGTACAAGAATGTCTCTGTAGCCTAGGAGTTTTGGGTTCGGCATGGCCTCGTGGTTAAGGCACTCGACTCGTAATCCAAGAGTCCCCTCACACCAAATATATTCTCCCCGTCAGCCGTGGGGACGTTATAATGTGACGGTCAATACCACTTTTTGTTGGTAAAAGAGTAGCCCAAGAGTTGGCGGTGGGTGATCATGATTAGATGCCTTCCCTCTAGTCTTACACTGCTAAATTACGGACGACTAGCACAGATAGCCCTCGTGTAGCTTTGCGCAAATTTCCAAAACCAACAAATCTAGAAGATTCTTTTCGCTAAAGAAACGAATTCGGGTATGGGTTGGAATTCTACATAATCTCACTTTCATTCTTCGTTTTAAAAAAAGAAACAATTCTAGATTCACAAAATCTCACTTAAATTTTTATAGATAAATTATTATTAAAGCAATATAGCCCTAGTTTAGCTATCCTATACCTCTCACAATATAGCAATTACAAACAAAAATATATTACAATCAAAAGTCAGAGCTCTCTGACAAAAACATATTTGACACGACTCACTTAGATGGTAGTTAAATATTCTATGTCAAACTCTTGGCGTGTCAACATTATAACTTTTATTTATCTTCTTAAACAAACTTGTAGTCAATATAATGAATCCATGTGACCTGAAAACACGTGACGTTTTCAACATTCAAGATATTTATTTATTTACAATATTGCTTTACATATTTCGCATTAATAAAAATACCGTTCATGGGTAAGTTTGTCACACTCCATCAAATATATACTTAAAATATTCAACTGTATGAACACTAAATTTACAAACAAAATCTTACACCATATTCATGTAGGTTGCGCAGCGTTGTTGTATGGTAATAACGTGGTCGTGTCAATCAGAGTTCGAACCTTGGTCAGGACAAACGATTATTTGAGGCTTATTTGTAAAATCTGCAAATATGTGTTCAATATTTTAATAAAATGTCCTTTTTTATTATCAAATGTTACAATACAAAAGGCTTGAAGTTTATTTACAAAAACAATACGAAATCAGATGCACTGTAAAGGTTCTCATAACTTCACTTGTATGTTTTAGCAATAATGAACAGAATATTTATTTCATAAATTTTTATCATAATCTAACCTGTATAAAAATCAGTGTCACGTCATGACACGCCTGATTTTTGAAATAGGAGTCATAAAAGCCAAATGCATTCGCCCAGATTGAATTATTATCTGTCCATCACGATTTTGATGATGGGGTACGAAGGGGCTGTGAGGGGGATGCCATGAAACCTTATAAGTGCAGTGAGTGTTGGTATCCTGTCTTAAAGTAAAGACGTACTGTGGAATCACCTAGTCTAAATCCAAGTACATAAAATTTATCATGAAAGAAAGAAATATCAGTCCAAATTTAAATTTAAATAGTTTCTGTATTAAGCTATTTTCTGTTATATCATAATCTTTATAGCTGAAACAAACCTCTATTTAACGGATAATCTCAATTAAGAAATCAACAAATATTTTTTTTCCAGTTTTGTTGTTCATATATTTCATTAAAAGAAAAATGTCGTACGTCAAACCACCAATACGTTAACTACAGATATATATATTTAAATATGTATATACTATTGTATTGTCGATACAACGTTTCGGGAAACGCCCTTCTTCAGGTATCACTAACTGAACAGTAAATCCGTAAACGAAAACATTATAAATCGAAGGTCGCGTGGCAATGTAACAAATGAACATACATATACAGTTACTTAAATACATCCAGAGATATATGTATCTATGTATGGTATATATATATATAGATTGATTATTTGGAATTAAACATAACGCTCCACAATAGGTTATCTGTGCTCTGCCCAACACGGGTATCAAAACCCGGTTTTTAGCTGTGTGATTCCGCAGACATATCAATGTGCCACTGGGAAAGGGGGGCATACATATATATAGGAATATGTATATGTGTGTGTATATATATACAACTTTTCCTATTATTTCAGATGTTTCTAAGAATTGTTATACGTCATATTGTCACGCGACCTTCAATTTAGAATGTTTTTGTTCGCTGATTCACTGTTCAGCTAGTGATACCTCAAGAAGGGCATTGTTCGAAACATTGTATCGACAATAGTATATATAAATATATATATCAGTAGTTAACTTCTTGGTCGTTTGACCTACGACATCTTTCTTTTATCTCTTTTAACAACCACCACGCGTAATTTCTTTCACTAACATTACTTGGTTACTTTCTTTCTGGAACTGATATGTTACACTAACATTACTTGGTTATTTTCTTTCTGGGACTGATATGTTACACTAACATTACTTGGTTACTTTCTTTCTGGAACTGATATGTTACACTAACATTACTTGGTTACTTTCTTTCTGGAACTGATATGTTACACTAACATTACTTGGTTACTTTCTTTCTGGAACTGATATGTTACACTAACATTACTTGGTTACTTTCTTTCTGGAACTGATATGTTACACTAACATTACTTGGTTACTTTCTTTCTGGAACTGATATGTTACACTAACATTACTTGGTTACTTTCTTTCTGGAACTGATATGTTACACTAACATTACTTGGTTACTTTCTTTCTGGAACTGATATGTTACACTAACATTACTTGGTTACTTTCTTTCTGGAACTGATATGTTACACTAACATTACTTGGTTACTTTCTTTCTGGAACTGATAAAGCAATGTAAAGGTATTTTGCACCCCTAAGGGTATCGGTTAATAAAAACAGAATACCTCAGAACACACGGTTGATGTATAGCACCCAACTTTACAATATGAATTAATAAAAACATAATCCTTCAGAACACATGACTGATATATAGCACCCAACTTTACAATATGAATTAATAAAAAACATAATCCTGCAGAACACACGACTGATATATAGGACCCAACTTTATGATATAAATTAATACAAACATAATCCTTCAAAACACATTGTTGATGTGTGGTACCCAACTTTACAATAGGAATTAATAAAAACATAATCCTTCAGAACACACAACTGATAATCACCTTCAACGACTAATCACATAGAAGGTGTGTTTAGCCTGTGAGAGAAAACAAACTTACTGTATATAATATATATGCATAACAAAACGATAACCACCTTCAACGACTAATCACATAGAAGGTGTGTTTAGCTTGTGAGAGAAAGCAAACTTATTGTATGTAATATATATGCATAACAAAACAATAACCACCTTCAACGACTAATCACATGGAAGGTGTGATTAGCCTGTGAGAGAAAGCAAACTTACTGTATATAATATATATGCATAACAAAACGATAACCACCTTTAACGACTAATCACATAGAAGGTGTGTTTAGCCTGTGAGAGAAAACAAACTTACTCTATATAATATATATGCATAATAAAACGATAATCACCTATAACGACTAATCACATAGAAGGTGTGTTTAGCCTGTGAGAGAAAACAAACTTACTGTATATAATATATATGTATAACAAAACGATAACCACCTTCAACGACTAATCACATAGAAGGTGTGTTTAGCCTGTGAGAGAGAGCAAACTTACTGTATATAATATATATGCATAACAAAACGATAACCACCTTTAACGACTAATCACATAGAAGGTGTGTTTAGCCTGTGAGAGAAAACAAACTTACTGTATATAATATATATGCATAATAAAATGATAATCACCTTTAACGACTAATCACATAGAAGGTGTGTTTAGCCTGTGAGAGAAAACAAACTTACTGTATATAATATATATGCATAACAAAACGATAACCACCTTCAACGACTAATCACATAGAAGGTGTGTTTAGCCTGTGAGAGAAAGCAAACTTACTGTATATAAGATATATGCATAACAAAACAATAACCACCTTCAACGACTAATCACATAGAAGGTGTGTTTAGCCTGTGAGAGAAAGCAAACTTACTGTATATAATATATATGCATAACAAAACGATAACCACCTTTAACGACTAATCACATAGAAGGTGTGTTTAGCCTGTGAGAGAAAACAAACTTACTGTATATAATATATATGTATAACAAAACGATAACCACCTTCAACGACTAATCACATAGAATGTGTGTTTAGCCTGTGAGAGAAAGCAAACTTACTGTATATAAGATATATGCATAACAAAACGATAACCACCTTCAACGACTAATCACATAGAAGGTGTGTTTAGCCTGTGAGAGAAAACAAACTTACTGTATATAATATACATGTATAACAAAACGATAACCACCTTCAACGACTAATCACATAGAAGGTGTGTTTAGCCTGTGAGAGAAAGCAAACTTACTGTATATAAGATATATGCATAACAAAACGATAACCACCTTCAACGACTAATCACATAGAAGGTGTGTTTAGCCTGTGAGAGAAAGCAAACTTACTGTATATAATATATATGCATAACAAAACGATAACCACCTTTAACGACTAATCACATAGAAGGTGTGTTTAGCCTGTGAGAGAAAACAAACTTACTGTATATAATATATATGCATAATAAAACGATAATCACCTTTAACGACTAATCACATAGAAGGTGTGTTTAGCCTGTGAGAGAAAACAAACTTACCGTATATAATATATATGCATAACAAAACGATAACCACCTTCAACGACTAATCACATGGAAGGTGTGTTTAGCCTGTGAGAGAAAGCAAACTTACTGTATATAAGATATATGCATAACAAAACCTTCAACGACTAATCACATAGAAGGTGTGTTTAGCCTGTGAGAGAAAGCAAACTTACTGTATATAAGATATATGCATAACAAAACCTTCAACGACTAATCACATAGAAGGTGTGTTTAGCCTGTGAGAGAAAGCAAACTTACTGTATATAATATATATGCATAATAAAACGATAACCACCTTTAACGACTAATCACATAGAAGGTGTGTTTAGCCTGTGAGAGAAAACAAACTTACTGTATATAATATATATGTATAATAAAACGATAATCACCTTTAACGACTAATCACATAGAAGGTGTGTTTAGCCTGTGAGAGAAAACAAACTTACTGTATATAATATGTATGCATAACAAAACGATAACCACCTTCAACGACTAATCACATAGAAGGTGTGTTTAGCCTGTGAGAGAAAGCAAACTTACTGTATATAATATATATGCATAACAAAACGATAACCACCTTCAACGACTAATCACACAGAAGGTGTGTTTAGCCTGTGAGAGAAAGCAAACTTACTGTATATAATATATATGCACAACAAAACGATAACCACCTTCAACGACTAAACACATAGAAGGTGTGTTTAGCCTGTGAGAGAAAGCAAACTTACTGTATATAATATATATGCATAACAAAACGATAACCACCTTTAACGACTAATCACATAGAAGGTGTGTTTAGCCTGTGAGAGAAAGCAAACTTACTGTATATAATATATATGCATAACAAAACGATAACCACCTTCAACGACTAATCACATAGAAGGTGTGTTTAGCCTGTGAGAAAAAGCAAACTTACTGTATATAATATATATGCATAACAAAACGATAACCACCTTTAACGACTAATCACATAGAAGGTGTGTTTAGCCTGTGAGAGAAAACAAACTTACTGTATATAATATATATGCATAATAAAACGATAATCACCTTTAACGACTAATCACATAAAAGGTGTGTTTAGCCTGTGAGAGAAAACAAACTTACTGTATATAATATATATGCATAATAAAACGATAACCACCTTCAACGACTAATCACATAGAAGGTGTGTTTAGCCTGTGAGAGAAAGCAAACTTACTGTATATAATATATATGCATAACAAAACGATAACCACCTTTAACGACTAATCACATAGAAGGTGTGTTTAGCCTGTGAGAGAAAACAAACTTACTGTATGTAATATATATGCATAACAAAACGATAACCACCTTCAACGACTAACCATATAGTGTGTTAGAGTTTGTGTTTTTCTTATAGGAAAGCCACATCGGGCTACCTGCTGAGCCCACCGAGGGGAATCGAACCTCTGATTTTAGCGTTGTAAATCTGGAGACATACCGCTGTACTAGTGGGGGGGGGCATTAACCATATAGAAGGTGTGTTTAGCCTGTAAGAGAAAACAAACTCACTGTATATAATATATATGCATAAAACGATAACCACCTTTAACGATTGCAGATTTTTTTTATATTAATATGAAGATGGAAGGCAATTTTTTGTAACATTTCTCGATATCAAAGTTGTATTTACATCCAGATTTGCTGATCCCACGACAGTAAATGTGCCAAAGTCCCTGAGATGAACTTTCGTGAATCACAGTTCCACAATAAGCACATCCTTGGCCTGTCTTGTTTCTCGAGACGTTTACACACTGAAGTAAGGCTTAGTATAAACCTTCAACTATGTAGCGTTACTAAACAAGAGAAGCATTTCTACACTGCAGGAAGTGCTTTACAGTTTGATATAGTCGTACTAGGCAAGATAAACTTCAATAACTTTGTTGCACGATACTTCTAAAATTCTGATTTTTTACATATCTGTATGATCCCAATTCCTTATATGATCTGCATATATAAAGCACAAACATCTGTGTGTTTCTGTTTGTCCATTATCTAACTACCCCTAGGTTGCCGGGCCAATCTCAACCAAACTTTACGGAATGATAAATAGATAAATTAAGTATGATAATGTGGGGGGACGAGGGTTGTGGTTCATAACGTTATTCACTCCACCACACCATTATTGCTGTTGTTGTTTATTGTGTTTGACATAACTATATTCCTAGATGGCGCCACGTCCTGACACCAAACAAAAAAATTTCTATAACACACAGAGACGCAGTGTGGGAAAGGCACACAAATGTCGTATATATCTCCGGGTGCACTAGCACTCTTTACGTATAAATGCAATGAAAAAATGGCCGCTACGTAAACGCAGACGAAATGTGTATTATAACAGCCGACACAACGTTGATATGAAAGTCATTTTTTGAGTTATACCCGCTTCCAGGGGCGGTCTCGATCTTTCAGGAGCCCCGGGCAGAATTCGATAAATGGATCCCCATAATGATAAGTAGATTAAAAGGCATAGCACAGGGAGTCCTTCCATATGTTGGTCCCTGAACAATTGCCCAGTTTACCCAATAGGTAAGATTGCCTATGCCCATTTCTTACCATGACTCGTGACCTTATAACTTGACTCTGTAACACACTTCTGTAGCCAATGACCGCCAGTTCAGTTCATTAATTATGTGAAACAGTGTGGAATGACATTAAAAACTGGGTATTAGAATTCAATAAAAGAAAGCACCGCTACCGCCATTATTTTGTCCTGTTACCTCTTCGTACAAAGTGACCTTGACCCTTACACAGTGTACACCGTGCATTAAGTATATAGATATTGAGTTTTTAAAGTTCCTTTGTTTTTGAATTTCGCGTAAAGCTACACTAGGGCTATCTGCACTAGCCGTCCCTAATTTAGCAGTGTAAGACTAGAGGGAATGCAATTAGTCATCACCACCTACCACCAATCTTCGACTACTCTATTACCAACGAATAGTGGGATTGGTCAACATTACAACGCCCACCACTTGGCCAGATAAAGATAATTTATACGTTCACAATAGCGATGACTCGAAGTAGTTTATTTTTTACCATCTAGCTGGCCCAACATGACCAGGTGGGTTAAGGCGTTCGATTCGTAATCTGAGGGTCGCGTGGTCGAAAACCCGTTACGCCAAACATGCTCGCCCTTTCAGCCGTGGGGACGATATAGGTGACGGTCAATCCCCCTATTTGTTGGTAAAAAGAGTAGCCCAAGAATTGGCGGTGGTTGTTAATGACTTGCTGCTTTCCATCTAGTCTTACACTGCTAAATGAGGGACGGCTAGCGCGGATAGCCCTCGTGTATCTTTGCGCGAAAATTTAAAAACAAACATACTTTTTCACATATATAGTTTGATGTAGTAACGGACATAACTGATAGAATTAAGTTTAATTGAATTTTAGGTAATGTACACTGGTCAGTGTCCGAATGGGTCACTCTTGTGAGTTAATTACTAAATTATTTATCAATGAAGGAAAGAACGCGTCACTAACTCTAGAATCCAACTCACCCAGTTGAAGTTCGCCAACTGAAAAGGTACAGGCAGCTTCCCATAACTGCAACCATTGTTAATTTTGAAACTGAAAACTCTCCTACTGAAGTGATACTAGAATGTCAGTTGAAGTACATAACTCTCTTACTGTAGTGACACTAGAATGTCAGTAGAAATGCATAACTTTTCTACTGTAGTGACACTGGAATGTCAGTAGAAATGCATAACTCTCCTACTGTAGTGACACTAGCCGTCTCTAATTTAGCAGTGTAAGACTAGAGGGAATGCAATTAGTCATCACCACCTACCACCAATCTTCGACTACTCTATTACCAACGAATAGTGGGATTGGCCATCACATTATAACGTCCCCCACCGTTGAAAGGGCGTGCGAACATGTTTGATGTAACAGGGATTCGAACCCGCGACCCTCAGATTACGAGTCGAGCGTCCTAACTACTTGAGCATGCCGCGCCTGTTCAGAGTTTATATAAAAACGTTGGGTGAAGTAATAATGAATGTTATAATAACATTTCATGTTATAAATAAGTTGTGTGAAAGTTTATATTTTTGTGTAATTTATTATATCATTGCTGACACATTCTTTTAAGTCATAACCGGGACAAAGGACAAGTACCTACCTCAGATGGTGTCTGTGTAGTCCTAACTTGTTATATGACATTTTTGGACTTCTCACTTATTGCATACTGTATTTGTGACATTAAATTGATACGTCTTACTCGTGTTATTTTAAAATACTGCATCCTATCTATGTAAAGCAAGTCAAGCATGCTAAAGGTGATATCATTTTATTAATAAATTAATTATAATTAAAAGTACAATGTTGTTGCACAAATGTTTTTAAGATTAAAGTTGTGCGAGTAATTTCGTAAAGTTATTCAAATAAATGACTTATGTTGTGTTCAACGTAGTTTTACGTCACTTCATGCAGTTATTAGAAAGGTTATTTAATTATAAACAGAGAATTTCGACATAAATAGTTTTAAATATTTTATTTGTCCTGTTAAAACAAAATCTTAGGCCAAATACGACAAAAATAGCTAAATGTCTCTGGTTGTAATAATTCTTTTATCTGACGTAATGAACTCCCAGAAGAGTTCTTCGTTTTCTGTAGATTAAACTGGTTTGTTTGTTTTTAATTTTAAGCTATCTATTAGATAAGGATTCAACAGCCATATCAGATTAAAGTATAGCCGTTCCTAATTTGTAGCTGTTGATATCACGATGAGCAACCAATAAGCATCTGCCGTCAATATTCTTGATAACAAATTTAACTCCCTTAGCAGCAAAACAATTACTTAAATCAATAACGTATAAATTATCTCAGAAAGCTCTCTCTAGTTTAACCTGTAAACCTTGTAGTAAAACTAGTGCAAATTAACAACCTTAGTGAGGTGATGAATTAAATTATTAATAATTAACCCACTGGTAAAGCTACCAGTTTTAATTAGTATTACTAATGCTGTAAATTGGTGACACAGCATAGAACTTGGAAGTTCTTTCTTTGACATAATTGGTTTAATTAATATCAACAGTTTCAGCAACTAGAAGTCATAAAATATAATAAAAGTCACGTTACTTTCTTTTTTAATTCAGGTTATCATTTGTCCATTACGATTTCAAAATCAAAGGTGTGGGGTAAAATGTGATTTCCACCACAAGTTTTAGGGATATCGCTATTGATACTTCGCTAGCTTTCGGCGTTTCGACTAAATATTTGAACTTTAAAAACTTCGAAGATTTAAGCTTTCATTATTTTTAGTAAGAGAATGAAAAAGGCCAACGTTTTTATTCTTATGCGTAAAAAAATTCAAGATAAAATAATAGCCCTAACAGGAACAACGCTGAATTAAGACGATGCGTTATTATAAAGTACTATTATTACACTACAGTCACGTTAGGATTACTAACATAATTATTTTCTTACTAAATATCATTTCATAAGTTTCTCTACTGACCTTCAAAGGTTTAAATCCGTTGTGTTTAAAATTAATTTTGCAATACAGGATACTAAAGCGCTGAAATGATCAAAGTTTGTTTGTAGTAAACAAACTGAATGCCCGTCATGTGACGGAAAATAACTCATTTTTCTTTTGAAAATTATATCTAAACAAATGTTTTGAAGACATGTTTTTTGAAAATTAATTATAATTTAGAAACAATATGTGTATAGATAATGGCTATCCTATTTCTAGTATTTTGCGAAAACAACATTTTTATCTATATTTGCCTTTATTGTTATTTGATATTAACTTTATTAGCATTTTAACTTCTGTATATTTCCGTGTTCGAAATGTCTTCCTGATAAATTTTCATAACTTAAAACATTCGAAAAACATATTCCTACTTGGTTAACTGTATGACCCTGCAATTTACTAATTGTGATGGTAAAGATGGTAAATTTCATTATGAATTTCGAGGTCTTCTCTTTGGATTGTCTCCCTGGTTTTTGTCTCGTTAGGTTAGGCTGATGGGTGGATGAAGCGCGCTTTATATGGGCATTTTAAAAATTGAAATGTGCTGCGGGTAAAACAAGCTGGTTATTACAGAGTTGCAGCCAAGGGTTCCTATTAGACAAAATTTGTAATGTTGTATTATTGTGTACCCTTGACAACCAAACAAACATAATGGTGAATTTCAGTCAATGTTTATGACTTTTGTGCGTCAGTTTACGAAACGACGAGGAGGGGGGGGGGCTCATATAACAAATTCGATTTCATGACTCGTCACGACTTTTACCTACTTATTCTGAATTCCAATTATATGCTCAAAATAGCGCATCATCCATTAAATATATGACTGGAAGAATTTTTTTTTTAATTTAAACTTTCCTTTCGCAGCAGAAAGCGCCGTCGTTTCGTATAATTTTGGTGTTGATCGGTACCGTAACGGCCAAGAAATCGACGTGACAGAGAGATGTCTTTACGTTTGAATATAATACGTTATTATAATACGTTCAAGAGATGTCAAAATATTTTTGTATTAGGAGCGCCACCTTTAACCAACAGCATAAGATAAAAACATGTTAACCCAAGAAAATGCGATAATACATCACTAGACTTCCACGTAATAAAATGATAACTTTAATATTTTTATTATTTTAAAATGCGCATAAAAATCTCCAGTAATATTCCGAAATATTTCAGAAAAGTTGTGATTTCTTCAACCATGTAAGAATAACTAGAAATAAATTGCACGCGTTATTATATTAAATAAGTATGTAATTTAAACTAAGCAATTATAAACTACTAATGTTTTTAATTAAGCCCATAGTTATAGTAATAATGTCTGAAATATAGAAGCAACAGAGGGCGCTGTTGTTAAGGGAGATTATGGCGTTTGTTCTGGTCGCTATGTTGGCAAGAGCCCATAGTATGCTTTATTGTTCTTTGCAAATAATCATTTTCGAAATGTTTATTGTATTATGTATAAGTTACTATCAGTAATGTCTGTATCGTATTATATTATTATGACATCGATATCGTGTACTATGATTACTTGTACCAATCGCCAAATAACCTGTAAAAAGCGTTATATTACTTTACATTTTTAAACCACGGATGGTTTTAACTCCTGCTTTCATGTGTACTGGCCTGGCATGGTCAGGTGGTTAAGGCCTTCGACTAGGAATCCGAGGGTCGCGGGTTCGAATCCCCGTCAAACCAAACATGCTTGCCCTTTCAGCCGTGGGGGCATTATAATGTGACGATTAACTCACTATTCATAAGTAAAAGAGTAGTCCAAGAGTTGGTGGTGAATGGTGATGACCAGCTGTCTTCCCTCTGGTCTTACACTGCTAAATTACGGACGGCCAGCGCAGATAGCCCTCGTGTAACTTTGCACGAAATTCAAAAAACAAACAAATCGTGTACTTATATATGAGAGAAGCTCAGTGTATATATTAACCTTACTCTGTAATTTAATCAATGAATTGGTTTATAGCTCTTTCTGTAATGGCATTACTAATACAACTTGATTTACCGAAAAAAACAAAACATTTATTTACTAATATTAATAGGTTAACCACCAGAGCGAAAACGTTTCTTTATCACAAATACATGTGTGTGTGTATATATATACACAGACACAAAGCTTAAACTCTAAAAACCGGATTGCAATACTTGTGGTGGACACAAAAGAGATAGCCCATTGTGCGTAATTGTTTAACAAGAAGCAAAAATATATATATGTCCCAGTGGATCATCGGTTATAAGTCTTACAATACTAAAAACCGAGCTTCGATATTTGTGGTGGGCACAAGACAGGTAGCACATTTAGTTAAACAGCAAACAAACAAATATATACAGGGTGTTCGGAAAGTCACTGTGCAGTTTTGAAAGCAGCGATAATAGCATTCATTCAGTCAATTTCAAGCCAGCAACTGATAGCGGTGTTTAGAAACAAAATAAGAAGGATCCAAGCCTGTATTGATGCCAACGGGGGTCACTTTCAACATTGTTTATAACATTCATATTTACCTCCTGTATTCTATATTGAAACATCTCTGTTAATAAATATATAAGTGCACAGTGACTTTCCGAACACTCTGTATAGTTAAAACTGATCTGTGTATTTATATAAAGTAATAACGCTAACTCTCATTTTTGGTTTGTGTATTGTTTTACTCGATCGAACCTATAATAACTCAGAATAATTATATAGTCAAACAGATCCTGTAGTTTGCAGTCTTTAACGTAGCGCAAAAAATACGTTGTAATCAGGTGCAACAATTTCATTGATCAAATCAAACCTGCTTCTTATCTCTTATATGTATAAATATATTGTGTGAACAGTTGAGTCTAACCTAACGTTCGTCTGTTTCTCGTTTACGGTGGCCGCTTCACGAGCTGCGCTTAAAGAGTTGCGCAACAGGCAACGGTCAACATTTACTTTTGTAGTGACCGAAGAATAAGCTTGAATAATACTGATGCTAAACTTTATTCCACAAGCAGGATATTCTGCACTAAATTGTTAAGAATTAATCACACTGTCATTCAGATTTCAAAATGTGACTTAGATTAAATAATAAAAATGTAAGTTTACTACGTGACGTAACTTAAAGAATAAAAATGTAGATTTACCGTAAGTTATTGTTGAAAGGTTCATAGCATGACTAGAATGTTCAACAATTACTCTTCGTGGTGGGCGGTACATGTAGTTCAGGGCTTTGGCACTGGTTAAGTTTTTTTTTAAGGTCCATGAAATAACAGATTAACTTAAACCTTACTTGTCACTGATGATGGGTACTTTTCCATGTAAAAATATATTTTAAAGCAGCATAAACTTGGAGTTATTTAGTCTATGCGTCCCCTATTACCAACGTTATAAATTTTATTCAAGTAACATGTAATGTGAAAACAAATAAAATTAGAGCCAACCTCTAAAATTGAGTAAAAAGTTGACTAGACAGTTATATACTCTTCAAAAAAAGAAACGCAAAAGGCAAAATATGAGACAAATTGTTAACAAGTTTATTCCGGGTAGTTCTGTATGACATGTGTGAAACTTTGCACATTCACTGCTGAACATCCAAAGTCTGCAAAGGCGAAATCCACGCTCACTAGGTGAAGTTTAACGTCACTCAACGTCAATAACGAGTATGCCCCCCGTGAGCATCAATAACTGCTTGGCATCTCCTGCCCATGGAAGCGATGAGATGATGAATCACATCCTGTGGAATGGCTGTCCACCCAGCCTGCAAAGCTGCTGCAAGCTGAGGTAGAGTCTGCGGCTGAGGTTGTCGCTGTCGTAGACGTCGGGCCAACTCGTCCCAAAGATGTTCGATGGGGTTTAAATCTAGTGATCTGGAGGACCAGGGAAGAACGTTGATGTTGTGGTGTCTCAAGAAGACAGTGGTGAGTCGGGCTGTGTGAGGACGGGCGTTGTCATGTTGAAAAACGTCGTTGACGTTCACCATGATGGGTTGCACATGGGGCCTAAGAATCTCGTCGACGTATCGTTGAGCCGTAAGATTCCCTCGAATGTGCAAAAGGTCTGTTCTGGCATTGTAGGCGATGGCAGCCCATATCATGACGCTGCCATCACCAAATCTGTCAACATCCTGCACACAGTTTGCTGCAAAACGTTCACCTCGGCGACGGTAAACACGGGTCCTCCCATCCTGCCTACGAAGCATAAAACGTGATTCATCTCTGAACCAAACATGCCTCCATCGTCGATGAGGCCATACCCGATGTGCCCGAGTCCATTGCAGCCGTGCTTGACGATGTTGCTGGGTGAGGATGACGCCTCTGACTCGACGTCGAGGTCGGATTCCTGCATCTCGTAGATGGTTGCGTACGGTTTGATCGGAAATCCTACGCAGCCCTGGTATGGTTGAGGCAGTAGACGTCGCAGTGGTGGTCCTATCCCGAAGGTGACGTAACCGGATGTTGCGATCTTGTGCGGGCATGGTCACACGAGGTCTGCCAGATCGTGGACGGTCACGAGTTGATCCATGTTGTTGGTGACGATTCCATAGCCTTGTGATGGTGCTTGGGTGGACATTCACAGCTCTGGCAACATCTGATCCAGATTCGCCTGCTTCCAAGTGACCAATGGCGTTGTTGCGTTGTGCTTCAGTCAGTGTTGGCGTAACTGTATTGCGTGTCGGTGGTTTAACACTGAGCTATGGAAACCGAGAACCCGTCACTTTTATAGGGATTTTGCACATGTTGCACTTGCAGAACATGCAGATCTCTCAAACAAATGTATTGGACACGCATGCGTTTTGGCAAAAACTCCGATGTTTTCTTCCGTTTTCAAAGTGCACAACTTTTATTGTCATTTTGGTCTGACAATCAGTGCCTTAACACGTTTAAATCACATACTCTGAGCTTGTAACGTTATTACATATATTTCTCTTTAAAATAACAAAAATATCCCTTTTGTGTTTCTTGTTTTGAAGAGTATATATAGTATATGTATCTTTTGGATTATCTTTTTATAATCTCTGCATAGACTAATTTTTTTGTGACGTTCTGATAAATTCTAAAACATTCTCTTTGATTTGTTAAAATTCCAGATTCTCCTACTGAGTAGACACAGCAGATAGCTCATTGTGATTCATTGTGCTTAAACACAAACAAACGAACATACCTACTGAGCTTAGTGAAAGAATTATCTAACATTTTCTACTATAATAGTTGCTAAAAGTCTACAGTAACAATACGTAATAATATTTAGTCTTAGAACAAAAAAACCTCTATGACCACTCTGATTTACGTCTTTTGTTGAGTATCTTCACTACTTTGAACCAACTGACTGGGTTAATAATCATGTCACACTGAGTTGAGTCCTGTTTACTATGCAACAAAATATAGAAGAAAAATTAAAGATGTCAACATTCACGAGTGAATGCAACATTCTTTCGAAAATCTCAACTTGGCTAGTTTTGACACCAGAAAAAATCCAAAAACACAGATAAAAATAAAAAACTTTCTATATTACTTACTGCTCGTGACTTATAAGAATGTATCAATGTACTGAATTCCATGTAAACTGGTCAAAATATGGCCGAATTGTTTACCCTAACCCACTAACTTGTGTTGTTGTTTTTAGCTCTAATTTGTCCTCAAAAATTCAAAATGGATTTTTTTTTTTTGCATATCAAGGAGATGGCGCATGAACATTTATATTTGAGTTAATTTCCATCTTGTTTCCTGTAAGTATGACCACACAAAACCCTATTTTTTAGGGTTGTTAAGCCTTTTAACCCATAAAATTCTTAAAATATCTGAAAAAAATTGTCTGGGTGTATTGAAAAGAAGGTATAAATAACCCTGACAAGTTTCGAGTCAATCTGGCGGTCAATTTAAAAGTGATAATATATTAAAATGTAAATAAAATAAAAAAATTGTTTGCTTAACTACGTAAATTGTGAATAAAAATTCAGTAACTGTTTACTCACTGTTCAGTTTAGGTTTCATTTCAAGCAATAGAAGCGTCTACTTCACCTGTAGGAGAGCCTCGTTTTCGGTTTTATTGGATCTAATGTGGTAGAAGTCACAGTATAAATGTATCTCAAGATAGCTAGTATGGGTATTAAACCTTTTATTAAAATAAAGTAGAAAACAACGTTTCGACCTTCTTAAGTAATTTCCAGGTCAACAATCTTCGTACAACCCGTCTGAGATACATTTTTGCTTCAAGTGGGTTTCTCGTCATCGCGAAATCCCAGTATGGTCATGATAGTCGGTAAAACCGAAAACGAGGCTATGCTACGAGTGAAGCCTACATCAAACAATGAGCAGGAAAGATACTGAACGTTGTTTGCTCGCAATTTAGATAATCGAACTTTATTTAACATTTTCACGCTCAACTGTGTAGAAATATCTGATTCTTTCCGAGCGGCCGTGGAAGTTCTAAAGTGAACGAAACGCGTCCGTCGTCTGGGAAAGACATAACAAATGTCGTGTGGTTGGAATACTGTCGTTATACACTTTTCTAATGCTCGAAAATCGTTAAAGGTGTAGATTATGGATGTGATGTTTAAAAATTAAATAGGCTTAATTCTTATAAGAAGCAACTTTTAAAATACAAAAATAATTAAAACAGCTGATGTTAATTTTGTTTGCTGTTTTACAAGACATCTAATAATAATAATAATAATAATAATCAACGACAAATTACAACAATCCACTTCACACAATCTGACTCGTTACGTGATTTAGACGCCTGCGGTTGTCATGGTGATACATGTTATCGCGAATTGCTAATAACTAGAAACGTATAATTTTACGCAAGACAAATATTTATTTTTCATTTTGTTCAATTTCAACAATAATTTTCTTGTTTATAAAGCAATTACGTCCTTCTAAAGTTAGGGTTTAATGAAACCCCTAGGGAAAAATTTAGCAACTATAGAAACGTCATTTTACAACAAAATATGAAATTCTGCAATTACTTACGACAACAGACATTCTGATAATAAAAAGTACTTTAAAACTGTTTTCTCCTTTCTTTACTACACCCAGCAAATTTTGACAAAGAAAGTATAAACACTAAAACAAAGATTTTGACTTTATCAATCGCAAAGAAATTCCTTTAATCTCTCTCATACGAAGTCAATAAGGCCTGGCATGGCCTAGCGCGTTAAGGCGTGCGCTTCGTAATCTGAGGGTCGCGGGTTCGCGCCCGAGTCGTGCCAAAACATGTTCGTCCTCCCAGCCGTGGGGGCGTTATAATGTTACGGTTAATCCCACTATTCGTTGGTAAAAGAGTAGCCCAAGAGTTGGCGGTGGGTGGTGATGACTAGCTGCCTTCCTTCTAGTCTTACACTGCTAAATTAGGGACGGCTAGCACAGATAGCCCTCGAGTTGCTTTGTGCGAAATTCCAAAACAAACAAACAAAACGAAGTCAATATAATTCCACAGCCAGGTTTGGCTTTCATTACGTGAAATATATAAAGATCGATATTGCAAATCGATTTGAAAAATAATGTACATGGTATTTGTTGTCCCACAGAACAATAATGTTAGAAACACAAAGGTTTTTAACTCGTACTCTATTTATAAATAAAACTCTTTCAGTGCTGTGGTTATAGATAAACAACTTTTTTACCGCCTCACTTATAGATAATTCTTTCGCTGCTAGGTTTTTACATAAACAATTCTTTCTTTGTCACTTTTATACATAAACTATTCTATGACTGCTATGTTTATATATAAATAATTATTTTGCCACGTTTATATATAAACTATTCTTCCAGCGTCAGGTTTATTTTTTAAATACAAAATATATCTAAAAAAACGTGTTTCTTTACTCCGTTAGATTGTGGGAAGTTTGAAGAGGAGAATCGTTTCGTTGGAATAGAATGAAATTCCAAACGCACGTGGCAGTGTTCTAGATGGGTTTCCAAACATACGTGGCAGCGTTCTTTCTAGTTGGGGTTGGCATGGCAGTGATAGAGTTAAGTTCCAAATCAACAGGTAGTAAATATTTACCAACAATAAAAGAACACGACAGCAACTCTTTACCAACAACTGAACAAAAATTTTAAAAACCTGGTCACTCAAGATTTATTCACGACAGAAACAGAGAGAAGGGTAAAATCAGAAACCCATGTTTCCTCACGAGGGTTACCATGAGATATAGTTTAACTAAAAAAGAAAGGAAAAACCGAGTTAACTAGAAATGAAAAAAAAGGACAACGATATATGAAATATTTTAAGTTGTTTTTTTAAATAAGAATAATTTATTTCTCAACACATTCTGTATGATAGATATGTTTGTTATACAGAACATTTTCATTTTCATTTTTGATGTTTTTTTTCCTCAGGATATTTTAAAAAATTCAAGAAACCTCTTTTCTTATTATGCGTATTTCGGGCTTTTCTATATCACACGATGTATTTCTGTTTAATATGGACGTAACCATGGCTATATTGTCTTATTATTTTGTTTACTTGAGGAAAGCAAAAGACTACATAACAAGCTTATCGCGTATAAGTCCACAGACATGCCACTGCAGGGGGTATACTAATAAAAGATTCATTGACGAACACAACCAATGATTCGATTTCTTTTAAAACTTATAATTATTTTCTAAACGATATTGTAGTAAATGTAATTTTAAATGTGGGTGGTATTTTTGAAGAAGAAAAAACAACTGTTATATTTTTTTAAAGAAAACTGTTACAAAGGTATAGAAAGTATCGTGAGTGTACGTGATACGTGCTACACCTACCGTTTATCAATAGAACGATGACCAAATTAACTGATTACGTTTTATGTACACTACAGGATTAAACAGTTTGACAGCTGTAAGCGAAGTAGAAAATACATTTTAATCTGGCCTCAGAACATGATATATACAGCCTATATGCATCGGAACAGCTCCATATATTGATATTATTAAATTACTTAAAATTTTCTTAGAAGAAAACATAACTGCCATTGATAGAGCACAGATGTTGAGTTCCTTCTCCAATCATTTAGTGTCAGGTATAATTAATTATAAATATCCGTGTGCCGTACACGGTTGAATGAATCAATAAGCTGACAAAATACTATTGTCATGGTAAAACATGTTCTAAAGAACTGCTTTCGTCAGTATTGTTAGGTTAAGACAATTATGAGAGTCATGTACATCATCCCTGGAACATTATTGAAGGTTTGTTTGTTTGTTTCGACAATCAATCCACGAGCTGAACGTTGTTTATCCAGAACTACCACGCTCAATTTCTTAGATATTAGCAGATTCGCTCCTGTGTAAACCAGGTTCGTTAGATTAATGCAGGAATAATTTCCATTTGACTACATTAAATAAAGTAAGAAGAGGTTCCTCTTACGTCATCACAGGGGCTTCGAAAGTGAAATCAACTAACAATCTAGTTCCCTCAGTAAAAGAAAAAAAAAATCGTTCATATTACAAGAAATGATTTCCTCTCGCACAGATGTATAAAGCTAACTAAACAAGGATTCACATATAGGTACATAATCAATAAAGTCAGGAAAGAACCCATAACGCTGATTTATTATTTGTTGAGAGGTCAAGCAAGATATGGTCTTTAGAAATAAAAGAAAGAAACAGAACGTAATTAATATAATTGGACAACTTCGTTTCCAAATTCGACCATTTTTTTTAGACATACGTAGGAGCAAAGGTTAACAACGATGTATACACTGAACGATGAAAAATATTCCAAATTATTTTAACGGTAATAATTTTCAAAGTTTTTGCAAAGCAGCAGATTTTATGCTGTCTGTAAGAGACACAAAAGGAAGAACTGCAGATCATAATCTGAAATGGAAATAGAAAACAGTGATCAGATATCTAGGAGTTTGGAAGTGTATAAAACTACAGTAATTTATACTGAGTTTTGATGTAAGCGTTCATCTTGCTTTCTCAATCGTTTTTGACGTTAACTGTTAACTTACGTACTACCTACACACCAAAAATGGCGATGTTAACTTACGACTACCTACACAACAAAGAATGGGTGACGTTAACCGTTAATTTACGAACTACCTACACACCAAAAAAATGGTAAACGTTAACTGTGAACTTACACACAACCTACACACGAAAAAATGGTAACTTTAACTGTTAACTTACGACTATCTACACGACAAAGAATGGTGACGTTAACTGTTAACTTACGCTTTACCTACACAACAAAGAATGGTGACGTTAACTGTTAATTTACGCACTACCTACACAACAAAAAATGGTAAACGTTAACTGTGAACTTACACACAACCTACACACGAAAGAATGGTAACTTTAACTGTTAACTTACGACTACCTACACGACAAAGAATGGTGACGTTAGCTGTTAATTTGCACACTACCTACACACCAAAGAATGGTGACGTTAACTATTAACTTACGACTACCTACACAAATATTGGTGAGTTTAACTGTTAACTTATGCGCTACCTACATAACAAAGATTGGTGACGTTAATCGTTAGCTTAAGCCTACTTACACATCAAAGATTGATGAGGTTATGGTTAAGCCCGGCAAGGCCAGGTGGTTAAGGCGCTCGACCCGTAATTTGAGAGTCGCAAGTTCGAATCCCCGTCACACCAAACCTGCTCTCCCTTTCAGCCGTGGGTTCGTTATAATGTTACGGTCAATTCCACTATTCCTTGGTAAAATAGTAGCCCAGGAGTACGGCTAGCGCAGATAGCTCTCGTGTAGCTTTGCGCGAAATTGAAAAACAAAAACGTTACTGTTAACTTACGTACTACCTACATAACAAAGATTCGTGACGTTACTGTTAACTTACGTACTACCTACATAACAAAGATTCGTGACGTTATTGTTAACTTACGTACGACCTACACAACAAAGAATTCGAAACTTCGTCCAATTGAAGAAACTAGACAAATGTAGCACACGATAGCTTCATTTATTACAAAATCTGTTCCGCCTATAATTCTATTAAAACATTCGCTCAGCATATTTTCATGTTTTATAAGATAAAAGGGAATATCTAAGTAGAGGGAAAGCAGTGCTTTATGTCGGAAAGTTTACTGAGATCAAACAAAGCCACTAAAAATCTACGTTGTAACAAAGCCATATTGAACAAAAACAGGCAATGTAGACGCTATTCTGAACAAACACGGGCAAGCCAAAGCGCTCTTGATAGAAAATGTCATAAAATCTATGGTGCTCGATACCTGGACTGTTGACACGCAGGAAACCCCTCCTTCATCGTCATACTTACGAACTCGCTGGAAACGAGAGTATGTGAGTGTAACTGTAAATGTTTTAACAGAAACACAATTAATTACGCTTTACCAATTAGAAGTCGTGAATTTTACAGAAACTTTCTCTGGTTTAAGGTGAATGTTTTGAGTTAGCTTAAGGTTTATAGCCATTTCAAAACAAAACGCTTTATTAATGTATTTATTAATTAAACGGGAATACGATTTGTCTTACGGTTGCACAAGTAACGCATCGCTAGCTGTAAGTTAGAGATGAATTGAAACAGCAATGTCGTTTAAATTACGATACTTATGTGGTTAAGTTTTAGTGAAACACGCATTTATGAAGACGCGTTTTGAAATAAATATTATCGATAAGTATTTATTTGTTATTTTAAGCCTGTCGATTCATACGTTTCGTGACTGTGAAGTATTTTCCGAATATAAAATTAATCTATTAAATAGCTTATCGTCTTTGTTCTTCCAGTTTCTAATTTATATTGTACGCTAGAGGTCGCTGTACAGTAACTTGTGCAAAACAGCTTTAAGTTTGAAACTACAAAAGTAAGTCCTCGCTGCAAACATGGCCAATTCGAAGTTATGATATGAGAGTATTTTTATAAGACACATCCACACGAAGAGATGCCCTCAGTGGCATAGCAGTATGTCTGAGGACTTGTTGTAAGTCGGGTTTCAATAACCATAGTGGGCAGAGTAGTGACAGCCTACTGTTTAGCTTTCAAACAAAGATACAAGTGGTGCCACTCGTGAATCAAACTCTGAAAATCTTGATGGCAGTACAGTTGAATGTTTTCAAGAAGAATTCTTACACAGCTTTCAATCGTGTATCTTTTGTTCGTTGGATTTGTTTGTTTGTTTAGGAAATTCGCGTAAAGCTATACAGTGACTTCCCCGATAGTTGTTGCTAAGTTTAAACTGGTAAAGTGAAGACAGCTACTCGTCGGAACCCACCGCCTAGTCTTCGGATACTCTACTAGGATATTGGGATTTGCTGTCACCCTAATAACGAAACCACGGCGGTAACGGCATATGAACCTTGCTTGGGCTCTCAGGTTCACGGTTCATACCTTCTGAAAGACAATATTGTTGGTATGTACCTTTCTGTCAGGCGGAGGTAGCCTAGTTGATTTGCACCGTAAAACGCCAAACCCACTCAGCCACCCACCTTTCTGTCAAAGTGAGTGAGATACTCCTCTACTGGTTTTACTACCATTAACAAAACCTGCGTTTCAGGGAATTTGTTTTAATTAAGACGATATGCATGTTACTGATGTACGTGTTTCTTCCAACAATAGTTCACTGAAATCTAAGAGGAAGAAAAACTACACATATTTTTTCTAAATTTAGATGACTCTTCACCATGTTCTAAACAAACCATAGAGGCATTTTAAAAGACAGTTTGGTAGCATCCGAACAGAAACAAAAAAAAAATCAAACTCAATGCAATATTTTATAGCGTCGCAACGACCTAGCTCAAAACAACAGTGCGCGTGTGTGTGTTTCTTATAACAAAGCCACAACATCGGGCTATCTGGTGAGTCAAATGATACTGAATGGTAACCACAACAATCAAAATCACAACGATACTGTAAATAACCACAACAATCAAAGTCATAATGATACTGTAAATTACTACAACAATACTATGCAATAACTACAAAAATATTATACAATAACCAAAACAATAATGTACAATAACCACAACAATCAAAGTCACAACAATATTATACAAAAACCCACAGCAATCAAGGTTAGAACGATACTGTACAATATGCACAACAATCAAAGTCACAACAATATTACACAAAAACCACAACAATCAAGGTTAGAACGATACTGTACAATATGCACAACAATCAAAGTCACAACAATACTGTACAATAACCACAACAATACTGTACAATTATTACAAGAGTAATGTACAATAACTACAACAATGCTGCACACTTACTACAATAATACTATACAATTACCACAACAATATTATACAATAACCGCAACAATACTGTACAATTACTAAAATAATACTATACAATAACCGCAACAATACTGTACAATTACTACAACAATACTATACAATATCCACAATGATACTGTACAATAACCACAACAATAATGTACAATTACTACCACAATACTATATAATAACCACAACAATCAAGGGCAGAACGATACTGTATACTAGTTTTATTTTTTGAGAGATACACGAGAACAAACCTAATAAGTTAGCCAACTTATATGTATACACATTTACATAGTATCCGTAAATTAACACATTTTCTTCGTCTTTTATAAATTTATATAAACGTTTTGAACTTTTTTGATTCTGTCTGTATTAAACTCTCATCTCAAAAACTACTTCAGACTTTCTGAAATTTGATAAGTATCCACACAGTGGCAACACTAAGTCAATCTCAAATTGAACTTTGTAGCATTAAGATAGATAATAAAACTATATACTAGCCTAACGAGAAGAAACGTTTCTTAATTAGTCAATAAGTAACGACATTTAACTATTTTACTAGATATTTCACACCAGCAGAGGTAAAACCTGAAGGTCGAAACGTTGTTCGCTCTTCTACGTAAAGTGTTTTCTCAGCCCAAACGAGCCGTTTTTGCATATAAATTTCTCAACAAGTGGGTTTCTCGTCATCACTGATTGTGTTAAACTGTGGACAGCTGTAAGTTTATCGTGCCACACTTTGTTATGTGTGTGAAAAGTTGATCAAGAAACTCGTGACATCCACTGATTCTGAGGCCATATTTTCGACCACATAACATCAAATGTTACAGGGAGGACAAAACACAGATACACTGAAGTAAAACACTCAATGAGCCAAGAAATTGTAGACGTAATTTTCGTCGATCTGATCTTGTTATCTGAATATTACTGTCAACAGTCTCGTTTAAAGGGGACGCACACTTAGAAATTCTTGGAATTCTGCTGATAGGCTAATGACCATAGTGACGTCAACTGTAATCACCTAATGGTTATCCCTAAAATGACTTTTCATATGTTACAAATAAATATACAAACCATCATGAGATGAATTTCCGTAAATACATTTCCTGTCTTTGGTTTTCATTGCTTTGTTAGTAAATTTTGTATATTTGTACGTGTCCAACAAACTAGCCGTGGGGTCGTTATAAACCTACGATCAATCCAACTATTCGCTGGTAAAAGAGTAGCTCAAGAGTTGGTGGTGGGTGGTGATGACTAGCTGCATTCCCTCCAGTCTTACACTGCTTAATTATGGATGGCTAGCGCAGATAGCCCTCGTGTAGCTTTTCGCGAATTTAAGAAAACAAAAAAAACATTGTTAAAAACTAAATTAAATACAGTAATCAGAGACACTTACAGACCGAGACTTAATTCTTACTTTACGTTTCTATTTTGAAATTCAGGATGTTAATATAAAGCGTCACCTTAACATGCAATCAGTAACAATACACTAACACCGTAATTCTCTTAAAACATTTTCACAGTGGAAAATTTCCCTCTACAGTGTGTACACGTTATTCGAATAAGTAAACAGAGCATAGCGAGCGTGTTGCAACAAATCAATAAATAGTTTAATACACTTGAAAACAAACATAGTTCTTTTTTAAAAAATCTGTCATCGACTGCATAAAGCAGAATAAAATTCGCATATTGCATTTCCAATAAAAATGGACAAATCTGCATGGAGTGTGTTTGTGCACAAACAAATAAAGAAAATCTACCAATTGTGAGCATTAAACTCAACACCTTGGCTAGTAAGTCCAAATACAAATTTCGACACGGGTTCGGGATTTTTTAAGGGGAAATCCCCCTCTACTGCATCTAGAGACGCCTATAAGATGCTTCTTTTCGTACAACTTACTAATTACTGGTGTAAACCAGATTATTGTGCTTTGCGGCATGTCATATAATATTTACAAACCCATATCAGGGCACAAAACAGTTATACCAGACGGCATGTAAGAAAACAGCTGTGGAGTTCTCTTCTACGGTATGTGCTCTCTTTCCAGGAACCAACACGTAACATTGAATAGTAAAAAGACAAAAACTGCCAGTAATACGCACGTTAGATGTTTTTTTTTTTTGTAAATACATTTATTGTAAAGTACTTTGATCTGTTCTTATGTAACCGTTTTATTTATACAACAAAAGCTTAAAACAACCACGTACAGTAAATAAGGTGTGACAACACACACACTTCAAAGATTGTAGAAAAAAAGTAAACTTTCACACATCATAGAAGACGACGAATTATGGTTAAGTTTGTTTGTTTTTGTATATATTTTTTTATTTTACACAAAGCTACACGAGGACTATCTACGCTAGCCTTCCCTAGAAGAAAGGCAGCTAGTCATCATCACCCATCGCCAACTCTTTGGCTACTATTTTACTAACTAATAGTGGCAATGACCGTCACATTAAAACGTCCCCACGGCCGAAAGGGCGAGCATGTTCGGTGTTATGGAGATTCGAGCCCACGAACCTCGGATTACGAATCAAGTTTCCCTAACCATCTGGTCATGCCAGGCCACTTTGGTTATGATAAACTGCAACTTCCATACATCGTTAAAGATAAACTATGGTAAAAATAAACCTGAACTTCCCTACATAAAAAAAAATATGACAAACTATGATAAAATCAAATCTTAACTTCTCTATAAATAGATTAGTTGGCCCTCGTGTAAAGAATTTATTGCAGTCTGCCTTTACAGTTGCTTTCGAAGTGGAACTGTGTCGAATCGTCAAATGAAGCATAGATCCTTATCAAAAGTGGGTAAAGTCATCAAACCTAGTATACTTCTTCGTCAAAACTTGGCCAAGTCACCAGATGCAGCAATAGAACATCATTAGAAACAATTTTAAAAGTTATTTTATGGTCTACAACTTTGGAACATTTTTTAATGAAAATCGTTTTACTCTACGAATTCCAATTCCAGTATTGTGTTAATTAACTCTTTAATAACACCTAACATTACTGATTCCATATACAGCCTTAAGCGTAATCTCACAGGCCACTTTTACCATGTACCACCTACAAGTATACAACTTGTTTTATCTATTCCATTGTGTTCCAGAGGTAAATACATAAGATTTATGTTTTAAAACAACGGTGTTTGATGTTAGACAGAAACACCACTTTCTGGGGAGATCTCTTGGTTGATGTAATAGAATTTTACCGTGGGTTTAGTTTTGCCGTCAGAGAAAAATCCATTTCACCGCTTCTCGTAACTTACTATGTGTAAGGCGTACAAAAGATGACACTTTATAAATCAAAGTACTCAAACAACACACTTCACAGTACAGCTGGTAATTTAGAAATACGCAAATATTTATTAGACACTTAAAGTTCTATCAAACGACAAGTACGAGACAAAAAGCAAATCGAACATCGGCTTCATGAGAGACAAGACACATGAAGCATGTGCCTTGTAAGTTGCTACTGTCACAACAATATTACACGAAGTTCACGTATTACTTCGTTCCTGATTTCATAATGTCGGGATTTTACGAGAAGTTTGAGTTGCTTGTTCTGCAGCTCGTTTCCATGCAAGACTATTATTACACTGAATATGTTAGTTTCTACTACATTATCGTAAATATATCAACTTATCGTCATTTATAATGTTATAAAACTTTACCCAGAAAAACACTTGGGATAATGCATAAAACTCTATAAAATAACAAAACATATAAGCTTTAGCAACAAATTTATATTAATTGGAAGTAATATAAACATAAACATGTGTGATATGTATCCCTGACGTGGTACACTGCTATTGAAGTAACTTGTAGCATATAATATGTACCCCTAAAGTAACGTATAGTATATAATATGCACTCCTAACGTCATATAATGATACTAAAGTAACATCTAGTATATAACGTGATATGTACCCCTGACGTGGTATAATGATATTACGTCTAGTATATGATGTGATAAGCATTTATAAAGTGTTATCATTATAAACATGTGCGTTGCAAGTGAGAACATTCAACAGGTAGACAGTTATTTAAACGATGTACTTGAAGGTGTATATTGAAATAAAAACTCTTAAATAAGATTTTAATGTTTTTTCTCTCAGTTATGGACGTTAAAATAATTATGTGAGATAGTAAAGTGGTTAGAAAAGTGTAGTCTTTTTCTGTTAACACATTTTAATAACCAGAGAAGTCATAACAAGTTATTATAAGTGTTTTATGTTATGAAAATATTTTGAATATTGGCTAACTGAAAAAAAAAACACAAAAACTCTACCACCTGTGAGTGAGTTTGTTTGCTTACAAACAAGGATATTTATTTCAGTCTTGAAATCTGAACAAACTTCACTATTTTTCTGAAACTATGAGAGGTAATCTTTCAATTTTGTCCAACTTTTAATGGCATTAATTAAAGAGTTAAATAACTGTTCACTCAAGAAATAAATTTATTGAAGCAACAAACGTGACCGGTTACAAAAGCATGGAAAGGGATTCGACCTCTTCGATCAAAACGACAACTAAACTATAGATATATACACACACAGGTTTAGTTCCAATGATATACGTAATTTTATAATAGTATATCAATCAATCAATATAAATAAATTATCACTGTCTCAAGAATGACAATTTAAGATATATCCTACCAATCTTCATTAACGACATAAAATAGTTGTTTGGTTGTTTTAAACCTATACAAACTATTAGGCTTGTCTTTGTTTTCTTTATGTGACCTCTAGAAAAAAAAAAAAAAAAGATATTTTAAGCCCCGGGTTTCCCTGCACGTTTAATTGCTAAAAATGTGAATCACATGCTTATTAAAAACAGTGTTAATATGTAAAATATATTAAAAGGATTTTACGACTTACGAGCACATTGAGGCGTCTTCCTCCATTCCGTTATGTAACTACAGGGTGTTCGGAAAGTCACTGTGCAGTTTTGTAATCATATTTTATTCAGTCTATTTCAAGCCAGCAACTGATAGCGGTGTTTAGAAACAAAACAGGAAGGATCCAGGCCTGTATTGATGCTAACGGGGTAACTTTCAACATTGTTTATAATTGTCATTCATATTTACCTCCTGTATTCTATATTGAAACATGTCTATTAATAAATATATAAGTGCACAGTGACTTTCCGAACACCCTGTATAAACTAGTACCACAAGAACGTGCATCAGTTTCTGTGTGAGTTTAGTAAGCATAATACATTATTAATCTAACAAAACCACATATATACTTCACACGAGTCTGTGATATACTCAAAATATTTCTATTTAGATTGGATAACGTTGCTATCTTTCGTATAAACACAAAACTATGAAACTTACTCGAGGCCATCGTGTCCAAGTTATAATTGAATTATTTGCATCATGTGCAGTACAAGTTCCACGTGTCTTTTCATGTCACCGAGTCGATCTTCACTAGTCATTTTATCCGGGTTACACGCTAGTCCCCAGGAAATGTTGTTATTCAAAATATTCGTTCGGGGGCGCCACAATACAATAATGAAACTATAGATAATACATGATAAGATTTCATGAACTTTTATTGCGTGTTTCCATTGTTATTCTTTACAAAGTGCTTAAACAATTGTCATGAAATGAACATACTAGGGTTTGTTATAAAGATGCAGAGAATGGTCAGCCTTGACTAAGTTCCCATTTAAACGCAGTCAATATTTTTAAAAGAAAAACAGAATGTTTGCTGTTTGTTCATACTATTAAAAATGCTGGTATCTCGTTGAAAAATAAAAACATTCTTAAGCTAATAAAAAAAGAGAGAAAACCTAAAAGATAAAAACGCTTATTTTGGAAGTTTTAACCAAATTATCGACAAGTGTCACCTTATAATTCTCAGTGAAATGAGCAATTGCTAGCTTCTAATGCTCATTGTATTCTAGAATATGTATTAATAGCAGGGTGTTTTTCGTATTATATTATTTCATAATACTCATCAACTCATCATTTATATGATAATCGATACAAGTGAAACATCAAAATAATATCCCCTGTAAAACGTTCTTCACTACGTGAGCGATACGTCACTCACGGTATCTATTAAAGTTTATGTGTTCTAGAACAAGGAGAGTTTAGGAAATGTATGACATCGGCCACATATGGATTACATCTCGTCATATATTTTATTAAAATTTTGTATTTACGATACAAATTATCTTCTTTTAATATTTAAAGGAAGAATACTAGAAATAACAAACGAAAGAAGTTGAAAAAAAAATTAAAACTTCTGTTCAAACCTGAAGTAAGAACGAAAATGACTTTCTTGGTCTTGTACATATACAGGACCGATCTCTAGCCAAATATGAATTGTTATAAATTAAGAGAAATAATCAACTAAAAAGTTGTAAAAATATTTTTTCTTGTTGCTGTTGAGAAAGTAGAATATGTCGTAAAGGATGGAGTAGATATAACACAGACATATCATCTCCTACAAGTTGACACAGACACATCATCTCCTGCAGGTTGACACAGACACATCATCTCCTACAGGTTAACACAGACACATCATCTCCTACAAGTTGAAACAAACACATCATCTCCTACAGGTTGAAACAGACACATCATCTCCTACAGGTTGACACAGACACATCATCTCCTACAAGTTGAAACAGACACATCATCTCCTACAGGTTGAAACAGACACATCATCTCCTACAGGTTGACACAGACACATCATCTCCTACAGGTTGAAACAGACACATCATCTCCTACAAGTTGAAACAGACACATCATCCCCTACAGGTTGAAACAGACACATCATCTCCTGTAGGTTGACACAGACACATCATCTCCTACAAGTTGAAACAGACACATCATCTCCTACAGGTTGAAACAGACACATCATCTCCTACAGGTTGACACAGACACATCATCTCCTACAAGTTGAAACAGACACATCATCTCCTACAGGTTGAAACAGACACATCATCTCCTATAGGTTGACACAGACACATCATCTCCTACAGGTTGAAACAGACACATCATCTCCTACAAGTTGAAACAGACACATCATCCCTACAGGTTGAAACAGACACATCATCTCCTGTAGGTTGACACAGACACATCATCTCCTACAGGTTGACACAGACACATCATCTCCTGCAGGTTGACGTGAAATAAAATATACGATTTCTTTTTCCACATTGTAGCACGAACTGGAATCTTATTGTAATCTATATAAATATAATAGTACAGTCTGTTGTTTGTTATCTATATAAATATAGTAGTACTGTCTGTTGTCTGTTAGCTACATAAATATAATAGTACTGTCTGTTATCTAAACAAATATAGTACTGTCTATTGTCTGTTATTTATATAAATATCATAGTACAATCTGTTGCCCGTTTTATATATATAAATATGATAGTACTATCTGTTGTCTGTTAGCTATATAAAATTAAGTAGTACTATGTGTTGTCTGTTATCTATATAAATACCATAGTACAGTATTTTGTCTGTTAGCAATATAAATATAATAGTATTGTCTGTTATCTATATAAATAGTACAGTCTCTTGTCTGTTAGTTATATAAGTATAATAGTACTATCTACTGTCTGTTATTTATATAAATATCATAGTGTAATCTGTTGTCTATTATCTATATAAATATAATAGTGCAGTTTGTTGTTCGTTATCTATATAAATATCATAGTGCAGTATTTTGTCCGTTGTCTATATAAATATAATAGTATTCTCTGTTATCTATACTAATATAATATTACTGTCTGTTACTTATATTAATATAACAGTACTGTCTATTAAATACTGTCTAATAAAACTGATATGTTCCTTAAGTTTATGTGAACATAACAGTAGTTTTTTTTACCACTACTGTTATATGTTATCTACATAAATATCCTAAATAACAGTAGTTTTTACCATTACTTCGTCCCCTGTTGAAAGACATTCATCAAATGTAGATAATTTTCCGTCTGCTTACCACTTTGTATATCCAGGCATTTTTTTTAGACCTATCCTTCAGTAGGACAGGGGTAAGTCTACTGAATTACATAGGTAATATCTGGGGTTTGATTCTCTTCGGTGGACAAAGCGGGTAACACAAATTGATCTTTTGGGTTGGACAGGCCCTAATGATTAGCCTGTCAAACCTATGATACAAAGGTCCAAAGTCCTAATATCGTTTCCATAAAATCACGCTCTACACGTTGGGGCGAGTGAGTTATAGAAGTGAAGGTCAAATCCCATATTCTATTAGAGTAGCCCAACTGTTGACAGCTAGTGTTGTTCACTAGCAGCCTTATCTTTAGTCTTTCAGCTCAGCATCAGAGAGGACTAACACTGGGTATCCTTGGGAGGCTTTGAGCGAATATCAGAGAGAAACGAAACGAAGAAAACTCCCCAGAAGGTTGTACACAAGGCTAGACTCTGTTAAGGAACTCACCAGATCGTCGTACACAAGGCTAGACTCTCTTAATTAACTACCCAAAAGGTTGAACACAAGGGTAGACTCTGTTAAGAAGCTCCCCAGAAGATTGTACACAAGACTAGATCTTTTAAGGAACTCATCAGAGCGTTGTACACAAGACTAGACTCTGTTAATGAACTGCTCAGAAGATTGTACACAAGGGTAGACTCTTTCAAGGAACTCACCAGAAGATTGTACACAAGGGGAGATTCTGTCAAGGAACTCACAAGATGGTTGTACACAGGGATGCAAACTGTTAAGGATCTCTTCAGAAGGTTGTACACAAGGGTGCACTCTGTTAAGGATCTCTTCAGAAGGTTGTACACAAGGGGAGATTCTGTCAAGGAACTCACAAGATGGTTGTACACAGGGATGCAAACTGTTAAGGATCTCTTCAGAAGGTTGTACACAAGGGTGCACTCTGTTAAGGATCTCTTCAGAAGGTTGTACACAAGGGTGCACTCTCTTAAGGAACTCTTCAGAAGGTTGTACACAAGGGTGCACTCTGTTAAGAAACTAACCAGAAAATTGTACACAAGAGTAGACTCTGTTACAAAACTCACTAGAAGGTTTTACACAAGGCTAGACTATTTTAAAGAACTCACCTGATCGTTGTACACAAGGCTAGACTTTGTTAATCAACTGCCCAAAAGGTGGTACACAAGGCTAGACTTTGTTACTCAACTGCCCAAAAGGTGGTACACAAGGATAGACTCTGGTAAGGGACTCAACAGAAGGTTGTACATAAGACGATACTCTGTTGAAAAACTCATCAGAAAGCTGTACACAAGGCTAGACTCTGTCAAGGAACTCACAAGACGGTTGTACACAAGGCTAGACTCTGTCAAGGAACTCACCAGAAGGTTGTACACAAGGCTAGACTCTGTCAAGGAACTCACCAGAAGGTTGTACACAAGGGTGCACTCTGTCAAGGAACTCATCAGAAAGTTGTACACAAGACTAGACTATTTTAAAGAACTCACCTGATCGTTGTACACAAGGCTAGACTTTGTTAATCAACTGCCCAAAAGGTGGTACACAAGGCTAGACTTTGTTACTCAACTGCCCAAAAGGTGGTACACAAGGATAGACTCTGGTAAGGGACTCAACAGAAGGTTGTACATAAGACGATACTCTGTTGAAAAACTCATCAGAAAGCTGTACACAAGGCTAGACTCTGTCAAGGAACTCACAAGACGGTTGTACACAAGGGTAGGCTCTGTCAAGGAACTCACAAGACGGTTGTACACAAGGCTAGACTCTGTCAAGGAACTCACCAGAAGGTTGTACACAAGGGTAGACTCTTTTAAGGAACTCACCAGAAGATTGTACACAAGGGGAGATTCTGTCAAGGAACTCACAAGATGGTTGTACACAGGGATGCAAACTGTTAAGGATCTCTTCAGAAGGTTGTACACAAGGGTGCACTCTGTTAAGGATCTCTTCAGAAGGTTGTACACAAGGGGAGATTCTGTCAAGGAACTCACAAGATGGTTGTACACAGGGATGCAAACTGTTAAGGATCTCTTCAGAAGGTTGTACACAAGGGTGCACTCTGTTAAGGATCTCTTCAGAAGGTTGTACACAAGGGTGCACTCTGTTAAGGAACTCTTCAGAAGGTTGTACACAAGGGTGCACTCTGTTAAGAAACTAACCAGAAAATTGTACACAAGAGTAGACTCTGTTACAAAACTCACTAGAAGGTTTTACACAAGGCTAGACTATTTTAAAAAACTCACCTGATCGTTGTACACAAGGCTAGACTTTGTTACTCAACTGCCCAAAAGGTGGTACACAAGGATAGACTCTGGTAAGGGACTCAACAGAAGGTTGTACATAAGACGATACTCTGTTGAAAAACTCATCAGAAAGCTGTACACAAGGCTAGACTCTGTCAAGGAACTCACCAGAAGGTTGTACACAAGGCTAGACTCTGTCAAGGAACTCACCAGAAGGTTGTACACAAGGGTGCACTCTGTCAAGGAACTCATCAGAAAGTTGTACACAAGACTAGACTATTTTAAAGAACTCACCTGATCGTTGTACACAAGGCTAGACTTTGTTAATCAACTGCCCAAAAGGTGGTACACAAGGATAGACTCTGGTAAGGGACTCAACAGAAGGTTGTACATAAGACGATACTCTGTTGAAAAACTCATCAGAAAGCTGTACACAAGGCTAGACTCTGTCAAGGAACTCACAAGACGGTTGTACACAAGGGTAGGCTCTGTTAAAAAACTCATTAGATGGTTGTATACAGGACTAGACTCTGTTAAGGAGCTCCCCAGAAGGTTGTACACAAGGGGAGATTCTGTCAAGGAACTCACAAGGGTAGGATCTGTTAAAAAACTCACTAGAAGGTTTTACACAAGGCTAGACTGTGTCAAGGAACTCACCAGAAGGTTGTACACCAGGCTAGAATATGTTAAGAAACTCAACAGAAGGTTGTACACAAGGCTAGAATCTGTTAAGAAACTCAACAGAAGGTTGTACACAAGGCTAGACTCTGTCAAGGAACTCACCAGAAGGTTGTACACAAGGGTGCACTCTGTCAAGGAACTCATCAGAAAGTTGTACACAAGACTAGACTATTTTAAAGAACTCACCTGATCGTTGTACACAAGGCTAGACTTTGTTAATCTACTGCCCAAAAGGTGGTACACAAGGCTAGACTTTGTTACTCAACTGCCCAAAAGGTGGTACACAAGGATAGACTCTGGTAAGGGACTCAACAGAAGGTTGTACATAAGACGATACTCTGTTGAAAAACTCATCAGAAAGCTGTACACAAGGCTAGACTCTGTCAAGGAACTCACAAGACGGTTGTACACAAGGGTAGGCTCTGTTAAAAAACTCATTAGATGGTTGTATACAGGACTAGACTCTGTTAAGGAGCTCCCCAGAAGGTTGTACACAAGGGGAGATTCTGTCAAGGAACTCACCAGAAGGTTGTACACCAGGCTAGAATATGTTAAGAAACTCAACAGAAGGTTGTACACAAGGCTAGAATCTGTTAAGAAACTCAACAGAAGGTTGTACACAAGGCTAGACTCTGTCAAGGAACTCACCAGAAGGTTGTACACAAGGGTGCACTCTGTTAAGGAACTCTTCAGAAGGTTGTACACAAGGGTGCACTCTGTTAAGAAACTCACTGGAAGACTGTACACAACGCCAGACTCTGTTACGGAACTCCCCAGAACGTTGTACAAAACACTAAACTCTGTTAAGGAACTCACCAGAAGATTGTACACAAGACTAGACTATTTTAAATAACTCACCAGATCATTGTACACAAGGCTAGACTCTGTCAAGGAACTCACTAGAAGGTTGTACACAAGGATAGACTCTGTCAAGGAACTCACAAGATGGCTGTACACAAGGGTAGACTCTGTTAAGGAACTCACCAGAAGGTTGTACACACTTAAAGTTGTATTACTACTCTCAGTCACTTAAAGCCATGCCACTACTTTCAGATAGTAAAGCTTTATTACTACTTTCAGGTACTTAAAGCTACGTTACTACTTTCAGATACTTAAAGCTGTGTTACTACTTTCAGATACTTGAAGCTATGTTACTTCTTTCAGATAATTAAAGCTGTAATACTTCTTTCATATACTTAAAGCTGTTCTACTACTTTCAGATACTTAAAGTTATGTTATTACTTTCAGACACTTAAAGTTATGTTACTACATTCAGATACTTAAAGCTGTATTACTGCTTTTAGATACTTAAAGCTGTATTTCTACTTTCAGACACTTAATGCTATGTCACTTCGCTACGTTTTGAGAATCGTAATCCGAAACACTATTTTTAAGGGAATGAGCTTCACAAGGCGGTTTGACATGAAATAGGCTACGCCCAGTCCATGGCACTCTTAAATGGTAAAATGTCCTAATAGATAATACTGTTGCCAACTTAAGCGGTGTTTGCGGAAGCAAAACGAATTGGAAAGTAAATTATATTTCATTCGTACATATGACAAGGCTGCTATGGATATCATTTGCCGTTCTTATATTGACATAGCTTGGTGTTAAGTCTTCTCGACTCGAAATCTGCAGGTTGCAAATTCTAACATCAAACATGTTCGTCCTTTCAACCGTAAGGGCATTATAATGAACAGTCAATCCCCTATTATTTGGCAAAGAAGAACTCGAAAGTAGGTGGTATTGACTACCTGCTTTCCCTCTAATCCACCACTTTTAAATTATGGATCACTAGTGTAGATAGCCCTCGAGGAACTTTGTGCGAAATTTCTCAAGAAAAATTCCTAATTTTGTATTATTGACCCTACCGCCCTCCATTTATGCCAAGGGACTGACTGTTACTCTTATGATACACCCATAAATTTTACCCTTTCGTAGTATTGCACGATTTCGAGCCCGAAATGGCAGCTCTCAAATGCCAGAATTTTACCACAGACCCGATTCACGTAAAATACACTTTTATAGATTAACAGCAATAAACGAAACCCTAACACGTTCGATACGAAAAACATTTTATAATTACTTCCACAAAACCTATGCGTGTGTGTTTGTTATAGGAAAACCACATCGGGATATCTGCTGTGTCCACCGAAGGGAATCGAACCTCTGATTGTAGCGTTCCAAATACAAAGAGTTACCATTGTCTCACTGGAGGATTCACAAAACCTGGTATTATTTAGCCCTCCTCTCATGATTTACATGAATATTTGTTGTCTAACAAGTTGAGGTGTTTGATATAATGTACAGATAACAGTTCATTACAGGTTGTTTTCAAAAGAAGAAAAAATGCATATATTTGGTCTAGTAAATTAAATATAGTTGAGTTCTGAAAAGTTCAGCTTAAGGTCTTCTAATATTAAATTCCGGGGTTTGATTAGCTGTGGTGGAAACAACGTACATAATCCATTTTGTAGCCTTAGGCTTGACAACAAACAGTAAAAACACTTTAAGTCATCAAAGTACGTTATTCACAGAATAATACTTCAACATCCTCGTACGTTAACTTACGAAATTGTAAGAATAACACTTAAAAAATCTGCGCGTTATATTACGTAATACTCAGGTTAACACTTTTAAAAAACCCGTATGTAAAAGCACGTAATTCTCTGATTAACCCTAAAAAACTCACCTATCAGTCCTCAAGAAACCAATATTTCAAATACTTTTTTCTGAAAAAAGCTAGAATAGGCTACAACAAACAGCAAAGAGCTATGACATTCATATATATCTATACATATAAATGTGTTCTTTTGATTTGTTAATTTTCTTCAATTCTTATAGATATTTTTAGCGAAACTTATCGTAAAAACTGAGGTACATTTACACGTCTAATTCTCCTTTTGTTCCCAAACTCATCACTAACAATCTTATCCGTTTTCTCTTATTATATATCAGACATCCAAAAAGCAGTGACCATTTTGACACAGTATCCAAGGTATAAAAACCTTGGGCTCATGACACACAATAACAAGAAACCCGACAAGCACGTAATTCACTTTTCATTTTGACAATAAAAAGGTTTTGGTAAAACGGGTATTATGTTGAGGTGTAGAATTTGAATTTCGCGCGAAGTTACTCGAGGGCTATCTGCGCTAGCCCTCCCTAATTTAGCAGTGTAAGACTAGAGGGAAGGCAGCTAGTCATCACCACCCACCGCCAACTCTTGAGCTACTCTTTTACCAACGAATAGTGGGATTGACCGTGACGTTATAACGCCCTCACGGCTGAAAGGGCGAGCATGTTTGGTGCGACCAGGATCTATCGAGGTGTAGACCAGCGTAATTCGTAGCTTTTGATAAAACGATGAATATATAATATGTATAGATATGGAGAGAGAATGTTTGGGTCGTAGAACAAGAAACGAGAAAATATCGCACGAATGATACGTAACTATTTTAATATATTATTTAAGCTAACTCCAAAACACCTTTAAAACCAACCTGTACGAAAAATGATTTTTAAAAAATGATAATAAGATTAACAAGTAACACATGATAATAAGATCACAAGTAACACAAGATAATAAGATAAAAGTAACACAAGGTAATGAGACAACACGTAACACATGTTAATAAGATTAACAAGTAACACATGATAATAAGATCACAAGTAACACAAGATAATAAGATAAAAGTAACACAAGGTAATGAGACAACACGTAACACATGTTAATAAGATTAACAAGTAACACATGATAATAAGATCACAAGTAACACAAGATAATAAGATAAAAGTAACACAAGGTAATGAGACAACACGTAACACATGTTAATAAGATTAACAAGTAACACATGATAATAAGATCACAAGTAACACAAGATAATAAGATAAAAGTAACACAAGGTAATGAGACAACACGTAACACATGTTAATAAGATTAACAAGTAACACATGATAATAAGATCACAAGTAACACAAGATAATAAGATAAAAGTAACACAAGGTAATGAGACAACACGTAACACATGTTAATAAGATTAACAAATAACACATGATAATAAGATAAAAGCAACACAAGGTAATAAGATAAAAGTAACACATGATAATAAGATTAACAAGTAACACATGATAATAAGATCACAAGTAACACAAGATAATAAGATAAAAGTAACACAAGGTAATGAGACAACACGTAACACATGTTAATAAGATTAACAAATAACACATGATAATAAGATAAAAGCAACACAAGGTAATAAGATAAAAGTAACACAAGGTAATAAGATAAAAGTAACACATGATAATAAGATTAACAAGTAACACATGATAATAAGATTAACAAGTAACACATGATAATAAGATTAACAAGTAACACATGATAATAAGATCACAAGTAACACAAGGTAATAAGACAACACGTAACACATGATAATAAGATTAACAAGTGGTTTCGGTTTTTCATTGTTATCAGGTTGATTACTATCACCTATCTCGATTAACACACCACATTTCACTAATTCAGCGCAACTATATACCTAGATATTCTCTGTAGTGGTGTACATGGTTCAGTCAATCTCTTTAATCGACAATGTTTAAATCAAACTCCCTCTCACCAGACTTGTGGTTGAGAAAGTAGTAGGTGAAACAAACAAACAAACTTACCGAATAGTCATCGTGAAAAAATTTATATTACTTCTCAGACGAAAATACTTTTGAAAACACCTCTGCAAATATTCAGCTAGCCAAGATGAGGAAGGTGGAAAAGCCTCTTAGATTTATGGTGGAAAACACCGGCGAAAACATGTGGTGAAAGAAAACAGTTGGAACGCTAGCTGAAATCCACGCAACTGTTGGAACGGTTTCTCAAAAAACGCAATTAGTTCCAACTAATAAAACTACTTTGGACCGTTCACGTGATATTCGCGTCATGTGACTTCGAAAAACTAGCGTAAGGTGTATCTTGTTAACTACACATCTTTTCTAGACAGCTACATCAATGCAAAGTTTTCGACCACATGCCAAGTACAACACAGTCAAATATTTAAAGTGTTTCGAGTTAAAAGTTTTAAAATACGTTAACTAATCACCTTTGCACCTTGTTGTTCGATTGTTCAAAACTCCTACCCAATATATGCTTTAATCACACGTAGTTAGTTTTTGCTGAAAATCATGTGCAATTTGTCATATCCGTTCTTCAAGTCACAAATAATGTGATGGGACATTTTATTTACTACATCTTCTTCAGAGCCAATAATAAAATTATCAAAATAAATAGTTCCGCTAGAAAAATAAAACAATACTTCACTGATATAAAATTTAATATTTTAAGAATAAATATTTACTTCGAGAAACATACGTGCTAGAAAATTATAAACCGTTTTCTCTTGTAATGGATTCTATTGTTGAGGTTGTTGTTTTTTGCGATTATTTAATGGTAACGAGGCCTGGCATGCCCAGGTGGTTAAGGTAATCTGTCCCTCATTTAGCAGTGTAAGACTAGAGGGAAGGCAGCTAGTCATCACCACCCACCCCAACTCTTGGACTACTCTCTTACCAACGAATAGTGGGATTGATCGTCACATTATAACGCCCCCACGGCTAAAAGGGGCGAGCATGTTTTGTGTGACAGGGAATCGAATCCGCAACTCTGAGATTACTAGTCGAGTTCTTTAAGCACCTGGCCATACCGGGTCTAACTTCATTACTAACAAAGAAACAGTTTCTTTGAGCTTAGTCAATAACAGATTTTTGTATTTTCTAACCTAACCTCTGTTTAATCTCACTAAACAATCTTTACCAAACACCAATCAAAATTATATTCTCATCTTATTTTTTTACGTGGCAACACATCAAAAGGTGTTTATTTCAAAATCTAAATATACCTCTTCCACATCCTTTCCATGGTCCATATAACAAGTATAAGTTTCGATAAAATTAAACAACTGAAGGCAAGATTGACGTTTGGTGAGTCCGTGTTGTCCTCTTTCATCATATACTGTTTCTCTAAAAAAACTTTAAACTTTTTAAATTACCTTTTTTCATCTATTCACCTCTCTATGGAAGTAAAATTAAATTATCTATAATGTCCAAAGTAACTCTTATTCCTCTTCATTGAAAAATGTAGTAGCATTGTCAACTTAAGCATTTGCCAACTGTCTGTTGGCCTATCAAGAATAAAATGAAAGACTCTCATGTCTGATCTGTGGCCTCATTTGTACCTCTTTGAAAAGCATGTCTGGTCCTGAAGCGATATCAATGTTTAAACTTTCAGCTTTTCTATGTGCCATGAATGGATCAATCTCTACATAATTCAGGCCAATTCCAATATTTCCCACAGAATGCTCAAAATCAGGATATTGCTAACATCTTTTCTTATAAAAACAGAAGAGATCTAACTTCAACCAAAACCTTGTCATCAACATACTTTAATTACTCAATCTTCGGTGCAACATTCGTTACCTTTAAAATAAATAAAACATCCTTGTTATTAGTTTTAATATTATCAACAAAATGTTTCTTGTGAACTTTCTTGATGTTTTTATAAGATCTCATCTAACTTGTAGTCCTTTAAGTCCTCCACTCTACCAGATAATTTTAAAGTTGCTAAACTTATAGCATTTATCTCAATTTCGTCATGTGTATTTTCAGCAAGCCAGTACGGGTTGCTTTTCCTTGATACAAGTTTCCTCTTTTTCGAGCAGCATGTCTATTATAAATTAAAAGCACTTATTTATTGTTTTTAATTTTCCAACTCTGTCCTATATCACTTTTTAATTCTTTATCTAAAGTCATTAATGATTAACTTGTCTGATCTCTTCAAAATTTTGTTGAAAATTAAATATTTAAATTAATTACTTTTTATACCAATATCGAAACGCTAAACCTAATTATGAAATGATCACTTTTTATAAAATGCACCCACCCCTCATTTCATCACTTGTAAACATTTACTCATTAGTAGTTAAATAATAAAGTTGAATTGGATTTCTAATGGTTGACTCTCTGATTATTTACATATATATTTTTCTCTACACGTGGGTTTTCTCATCATCACTGATTACTATCTCTGATTATTTTATATAGAAACTGTGATGAATTATTTCAAGAAATCATGCCTTCCAATGGCACAGCGTTATGTCTTCAGACTTACAACGTTAGAAATCGGGTTTCGATACCCGTAACGGAGAGAACACAGATAGCCCTTTGTGTAGCTTTGTGGCTAACTTCGTACAAGAAATCATCGTCCCTTACTATCTGACCCCATATAATCTTAAGCAGTATGTCTAAATTTCAAGTCTCTCACAACTATGCCATTAGTATTCTTAAACATTAGTAACCCTGGTTTCATCATATCATTTGTCCCTGATATATCTTCTAACTGATCACGTGGCTTAGAATAATTACCAGTTAAAACGTTTCTGCCCTTGAAACCCACAATTGCAACTCATACATATACATCATCTTCTATTGCCATATTTTGTCTTCTCTTGTAAACCTAACACACACATCTGTATCCTCCCCTAAAACAAATCTCATTCTACTTCTGTAAAAAAAACCCTCCTATTTCTTTAATTTCTGACCTTCTATTCCTTCCCTGTAGTAAATGTTATCTCCTTGAAGCTGTATTCAACTTATCCTTGAGTTAGCAAGCCTCAAGGATATATCCAACTTATCTTCAAGCAAGTTCTTCAAATTCGTATCCAACTTTTCCTCAAGTAAGAAAACTCCTTAAAGCTGTATCCAACTTATACCAGTATTTTTAATTATGATTTCAGTTACATAAATTTTAAGTAAAAAAATTATATTGACAACTAAGTGTCGTAGTACTACAAAATATTTTACCTGAAAAGTCCACTGTATACACTTTATGAACTGAGGTTCATTATTTATATTGTGTAAAACTTCAGGAAATTTAGTTCGTCTGAAAAACTCACATTTTTAAAAACGCCATCACTGGTTCAGTTCATTTTGTGCGAGTGCTAATATAGTTTCCTACACTTTCTTGCATGAAGACTGAACGTCACGTTGTCTTAACAACTATTTCGTATTACAAGAACCAGTGTTGTGTGTGTTTCTGTTAATTTTAGAATTGTCAGGACATAACTGAAAAAAATGACTGATTCTAGTTTGCTTGAATAGAACTTACGATACTGATAAGAATATGAAATGCCGGGTGGTAAGGGGGCTCTCGAGTCGCAATTTCGAATACCGCTGTTAAGCATACTCACCCTTTCAGCCGTGTGGACGTTGTAATGTGACGGTGAATTCCGGTTTCAGCTCAAAAGTTAGCGGAGAGTGATATTGACTAGATGTCTTACTCCGATTCCTCACTTCAAATTAGAAACGGCTAAGGCAGCTAGGCCTCCAGTGGTTTTGCGCAAAATACCAAAAAAAGCTAAGAATATTAATGCAGTGACACTACGTTAGTCAAGAAAATAATAATTAGAACAACATTTTACGTCAATAATTTTTCACAGCTTCCCCTACTATAGTGAACAGAAATAGCCAGAGCTATCTTGTTACATGTCAACGTTGAACTCTAAACCTGGAAGCCAGGTTGTTTCTCTGTCGAACAGTAACCACAATTGGCACTGGATCACTTTTTCTCTGTTTGCATGAGACTGCATGTAAAAATAGTTACTTTGACAACTGACGTTTTTTAAGGTAACTGGTTTAAAAGAGTGTAGATGAATGATGGCGTGTTGGTGTTTACATTACGGTTATACAATAAAATAGTGTAGAGAAATCTTGTTTGCTAGGTAAGGTAGTGTTTTATAAAATATTTTGTTTAAATTTACCACGATAAAATTAGTCAAACACCAATCACTGGCCCGGTGGTTAAGATACTCGACTCGTAATCCGATGGTCGCGGGTTCGAATCTCCGGTCATATCAAACATGCTCGCCCTTTCAGCCGTTGGGGAGTTATAACGTCACCGTCAATCCCACTATTCGTTGGTAAAAGAATGGCCCAAAAGTTGGCGGTGAGTGGTGCTAAATTAGAGACGGCTAGCGCAGATAGCCCTCAAGTAGCTTTGCGCGAAATTCAAAACAAACCAAAACCTATCACTGAAAACCGAAAATAATTATATTGTGATCTTATATATTAGTTAATCTGATTAACAGATTATAATAGAATGCTTTAATAGTACAAAAGAAATAAATATCCTGTTAGCAGAGTCATACAGGATTTTGTAAAAGAGTTTCTACTAAGAACTAATCAACTTCCACCTTTACTGTTGCCACAGTATGGCTTGGCACATACCTCCAGATATTGGTCTTACCAGCGGTTGCTTTGCTTTATATTACCCACCTGGAATCCAACCACTTTATACTTACTAGTGCGCGATGTGTAAATATTCTGTTGTTAGCACCGTTTATTTGAAGTTCGTCGTTTTCATTTGCACAGATGAAGGCTTGCTTTATGGCTTCTAGCTTCGATCCTCGTGTTGCTTGTTGGAAGTTGAAAAGTTTCACACACAAAAAAAAAAATGTTGTTTTGCAAGTCAAAGAATGCCCAACCATTTCTTGATATAGGAATCATTTGTGGCTTATATGACAGGTTCTCGTCTTTGTTGTTGTTGTTTTTTTTTAATTTGGTGCTTAAAGACTTTTTTTCACTTCACTACTGCCAAATTCCTACATTTTATATCTAGACTGATACGTACTACTCACGGAGAAATCTTGATTTGGTGGGGACTAATTATCTGTACGTGTTGGTATATCACATGTTCACCTATGATCGTCTCCCACGTAACTTCGCGACAACACACCCTAGTTTTAGTATCTATATGATCGTTGTGGAATTTCAAGATTTAAAAGAGCAATGGCTTGATGACTGAATGCTTGAGATAGTTAGTGCTCTATAACGCCACTGAGATTTGTGAGGGCTTTGATAGGAATGACTGGATTACAACTTGTGACACGTTTTTAACATTTTCGTCCTTATTTTAGTTCTGTAATAATCCTACTGATAATATGGTGTGTGTAATCCAGGATAGAGTGAATAAGACTTTGGTAAAGCCCAATCAGTTGACTTCTTCAACTCAATTTCCTGTTGTAACTTTCTGTGCACTGATGTCTTTGATTGCTCTGGTTACCATAGTGTTAATGTGGGTGGTGAAGTTCGGTTGTTTGTCACGCGTTTCATTTTGTTTTCAATTTCAGTTTTACTAGATCCTTTGCTGAACAACAGAATGTCATCGGCAAAGGTTAGCACGACATCTAACTGGACTATTAAAGCAAGCTAGGTGCATATAGTTTACATCTTGAAGAGGACTGGCGAGATATTGATAAATTATGATGCATCTTTTGGTAACTAGTGCAGCTGACGACGAATCTTAGATCTGTTACGCTAATAACTCTTCTGAGTATTTTGTCAGCAAGCACGAGCAGCTGCACTATTATAAGCATCTTCTAGATGTTCTGACTAGCTACAGTTTTTTTATTTATATACCTGTTGCAAATTCGACAGCTTTGTTACAGTTTTCTTGTCCACTTCAATCTGATATGCAAGACTTCTCCAGGATTTGACTTGGTAATGACATCAAATACCACTTCATCAGTCCACATTTCAGAAATGCTGCTTGTTGCATAATTACGTAGATGTTAACTTCAATAAATAAATTCTGTGAGCTTCATACAAATTGAAATTTTACCTGATACAGAGATGGAACTCCATCTATAGATTTATTTATTACTCTTGTGTAGTCTCCTGGTAGGGCAGCAGTAAGTACCGATTTACAAAACTAATGTCTGGGGCTTGTTTCCCCTCGATGGATACAGCAGATAGCCTTATATGGCTTTAAGAAAAATATTCTTGTATCTCATCCAAACTAAAGATGACTCTTATTGGTTGGTGTAACTGTAGTTTAGATATGAATTGCTGTAGGTTGAGCCTCAGTTTTCACATTAATGTAACTGCACATATAGACCATGTTTTGATCATTAACAGTGATGGTGTCCAACACACCATGCAGGTGTCCAAGCACAAAAATTTAGTGTTAGAGATTTATTTTGCTGTACAGTTCATTCCATTTCATGTCACAGGCTTTGAAAGTTGCTCATCTGTAGAGAACACAGACTCTATTCCATGCAATAATAACTTCCTTTGCCCATGCTGTGTCTGACTTATCTATATGAACTCTGCCTGGCCTCGTTTGTATGCTTTCCAGGCTTCACAACTACCGCTATTATATTAGTGAAAGTTGTTCTTTGTACAGTTGTTTAGACAACTTTGTATAGTGTTCTAAATTCTTTTATACCATTTCATCTTACAAATATTGAAGATATTTTGTCCCCTATCCTATGTAGAGATGACACTAGATGAAGGTTTAGCAAGATCAAGATCTATACAGGTGTCTCTGTCACCTTGGTACTAATTAGTTTACACTTGCATCATACTGTAAGGTGGGGTTGTCCCTAACAGTGCAGTCCTCTACTGCATGATATACAGGTGTGTTGTTGATATGTTACAGATAAACCTCTAAACGTAACACAAAAAATGATGAACTACCTATCGTGTACACATGTACTTGCACATGGTTTGTAACTACAGTCTAAAGTTACTTCCACTACATTCGTTGGTTTGATAATTGTTAAATATATGTTTTATTCTGATAATTCCACGTTATTCTAAGTACCATACTTTTGTTTGGGAAGATCATTATTTCAAGTACCATATTTCTCTTCAGCACATTATCATTCTGTCTCATGCTCTCATTTAGCACATTATTCTTCTAAGTACCACATTTTTATTCTAAGCATGGTACCTTTATACATCATATGTATTAAAGTTTTATAGAGCATATAAGTATTTAACGAACATATTAAGATACCCGATTGAGAATTATGATAATTTAACAGTATGTGTCAAGGACTTTTAAAGAGAAATGCTATTATTATAGCATTTCTATTGAAATAAAACTGGTCAAATCACCCTAGACCAGACAATGTTACTACAAGGGTATTTGAAAAATACAGAGGTAGTGTAGACAGTTTGGTTTATATCAGTTATTTAGAATATTTACATCTGTGTTATGTGCATTTCTTAAAACATTTTTAATACCAACAATGTTCGAACCACCAACAGGTCTGTGCTTTATTTTTCACCTTCTGGTTAAACTTAAAGCTGCAAGTCTTCAAAAAACCAAAAAATTCAAATCCAGTGGTGATTTGAAAAGTTCTAACATAAACACATGCTTATATAAACAGGCAAAATATCCAACTTTGTTATAATATAAACTGATCAAATAGTAATCAACTTAGAAGTGTAACCTTCTAATGGCTATAATGGTTGTTATCAACTCTACAGTGTTGGCTACTTTTATCACTATTTAAATAAACTCAAATTCACATTTAAAGTTTTCAGATATGTACAAACTGTTTACTGTCATTATAACAGGAAATTGCTCATTTTATATTAGTAAAGATCACACGTTGGTAGTTGTGGTGTGTGCATATAAACATACCAACAATAATAAAAAAGGTAACTGTTACACCTTTACTTTATAATAAAGTCCCAAATATTGGTCACAAGCTACCCAAATACATGTACTAAATCCATAAAATAGCATATATTTTTAGAAAATCAATATTGTCCATCATTTGCTAGTGGCAAAAATGTTATAACAAAATTGTGACATCAACTGGAAAAAAATATCCTAAAATTATTCAGTATTTTACTTGAGGCATCAGCTTTGGATTAGTTTATTCATAATGAAGTTTGAATAAATCAATTTTATAATATAAAAGAGTGTAAAACACTATACATTGTAGTCTACAAACAACAAAAATAAATATTTACTCAGAAAATCTGGTTTATTGCTTTCTGCAAATTTGTCCATAATTTTTATCATGGTAGCTGTTTACACTCACTACTGATTTGAAGTTGCAATACTTCTAAGTTTTGAAATTTTTGTTCAATGGATGGAGAAGTGACAGTGTATGTCCCCCACAGAAGGATGCAAGGATAAATTTACTCAAAGCTTAGCTATATAAAATTAGTTTTAGACTAACTCACACATCCAACACCTAGGTTATTATTCCCCAATAAAGTTTTAATAAATTTATGGATATCAGCTACCTCAATTTTTTTTTCCTAACATAAACTCCAGTATTTTGTGCTCTTTTGTTTTTTACAATAAAGAGTATCATGAAAACACCACATGCAACTCTACACATTAAAGTGTGGTTAAGTAAATACTAAAAAATATCTTTGATGAACAGTAAAATGTGACCAAGCATAAAAATCAATTGCTGAAATGTTAAAAGCTCAAAATACTTTAAAAACCTAAAATTGCTGTCCCTATTAGTTTATCACCATGAATGTTGCAATGTCTGTATCTATAAAAAAAGGTTTAAAAGAAACCTTCTTTTTAAATCCAAGATGAGAAAAGAGTTTAGACAATAGGAGTCATATTGGAAACGTTTTCAGCCACATCTTTCCTGGAAAATTTATCTGACCTCTTTTCAAGTGTTGTGAATCATTTATAGCTGAAAAAAAAAATAAAACCACATAAATGCCACATTAGTTAACATACTGTATTTATTATTAAATTTTATTTCCATAAAACAATTCTCCTGAGTTGTAAGCTATTTTCTATATCATAAAACTGAAACTAGAAGCTTCAGTGGGCAGCACATTTTTTTAAAAACTGTAAACACAAAGATTAAATCAACATCTTTATGCTATAGAAACAATGTATTAACCTCACCTGCCTGTAGTCCAAGACTTAATATTCAATTGTTACACATTTGGTCTTAAGATACTCATTCAAAGCTTCTTCACCTGATAAAAAAAAAAATTAAAAGGTTTGATAAAAATGTTAATAATTTTATTTTTACATGAATAAAATATTAACTAACTGCTGAACCACAAATTTATCATTCAGATTTGCTACTATAACAACAGGATAATTTAGTACATCTATCTTTCCAAACTACAGTTAACTACGTTTCTTCCAACTCTATACATACAACCAAAGTGTCAGAATTTCTTAGTCCAACACATGATTACCTGTTGAGTATACAAACCGATCTAGTGACATTCAATTCCCATTTCTTGTGTAACATGATGCTTAAAATGAATGGATAATGCTTTAAGAATTGTGAAGTACATTTCAGTAAAAATGCACTTTAACAATAAGTTAATAATTAATCATGTAAATAGTTTCAGAAAGTTTCTCATCCATTTATCACAAACTCATTACCCAAGTCCTTCCCAAATCCTGACTGTTTAAAGCCTCCAAATGGTGCAGCAACATCAGTTTTATTATAGCAATTGACAAAACAGGTTCCAGCCTCAATACGCTCACTGACATACAGTGCCTTACTTATGTCTCGTGTGAAAACCCCCGATGCTAGTCCAAACTCTGTACTATTAGCTCGTTTCAGAACTCCATCAATGTCCCTGAAGACAAATGCATCATAATAGCATTACCTGAACAAAACTGTAATGTTACCTGAACAAAACTGACAACTTAAATAATAACAACTTATTCATTATCTCACAAATACAAAAAATATGCTTTTATGGTCAACTGGTTAAGATGAAATGGTACATCAATAAAAAAAAACAAAAAAAAACGTCTCAATGGGATTACTTGCTTTCAGAGGGAGCACAGAAAACATCATAGTAAACACACATCTTTAACTTACTTGAATATATTTCAATGTATTTATATTCCACTATCCAATTTAAAAAAGTATTCTAATTGTAACATATTGGACCTGGAAATAACTAAAGATACTGTAAACTTGTACCAACAAAGAAAACAAGGTTTATTACTAACCCATTTTTAAACATGCTAATTATCATGATTGGACCAAAGGACTCTTCTTTGGCTATGTACATGTGGTCTTCTGCATTTGTAAATATTGTTGGTTCAAAGAAATAGCCTACAACATAAAAACACACATGTATGATGTTATAGTTTTATGAACTGTACCATTCTTATTACTACACATAAAAAAACACTATTGTTTTAAACCTGTGGCTACAAGTTTGCAAATTTCTATACGTTTCTAGCTTTCACTTGAAGAACCTGTATCTCAATTATAGTTAAAATAATGTCTGTACAGAGAACTTCTCAATGTGTCTGTCTTGACATAACAAATTACAAATAAATCTACTTCATGTTAGAAACTTTCAGTTGACACTTCACATAAACAAATACCTGTATCTCTTATTCAGGTAACGTTAATACAGTTTAAGAAGTGACTACCTACCTGGACGTTGAAGGCACTTCCCTCCATACACCAGTGTAGCACCTTCTTTAACTCCAATGTCACAGTATTCAATCAACTTGTCAAGGTGAGCTCTGAGAATATAAAAGAACAATATACTTTGTATAAAGTTCATGGAGGTGTCGACACTTAATAATAAATATAAAATCCAATTCAATACATGCACTCAAACAGTTAAGACAGGAGAGGGCCTGACCTCAAACATTTTACAGCCATCCAACTTACAATAATTTAAAGTTTTGAGAGGAATCAATTAAACTGAATGATTAATTAAAAAAACACAACAACAGCAACTTTTACAGTAAGTGAGCTCTGACTTTAATTATTAGAATATTTCAACCCACAGAATGGGGTCATCACATACAAAAAGATAGGTGAGCTTACCTATTCTAAAACTTAATGTTACTGTGTTTTTGAGTTAAGATAACTTAGTTCATCTAGAAGATATCAATAACTGAAGTAACTGAACAATTTAAAACTAATAAAACCTGAACATTGATCAAAACAATGTTTTTTTTGTAAACAATAAAGCATTTTAGGCTAGAATTACAAACAATGATTTGAGTACAGTAATATAATATTAATATCATAAATAGTAATAAATCTTATTATGATAAAACAACCTGCTTACAAACCAACTGGTAACAACCTAAGGTTACTTTTTAGTACATTAATATCTTTGTAAATGCACAAAAACATGAAATTTTTCTTTAATTTTAGCATTTCATTAAAAAAAACCAACACATTTTCCCATTTTTAGAATGCACACACTGAAGAAATGCAAATCAACTCAATGTTATTTTCAAAATAAAGATTTCATTTCATTAAAGTGTAAAACTTTAAAAATTATTTTCAGATAACTATTACAAAAAATATCTCAGTATAAAGCAATACACAGTGTCCAATATATACCTGACGTATTAAAAGCAACAAAAATAAGAAGGCACAGAATTACACCTATTACTTGGAAGTTTAGATCATAAAGAAATAGCTTACACTTATTATTAAATGCTCACATGTTCTAATTATTCAGTATAAATTTAAGTATTATTTCAGCAGTGAAATATTTTATTTGTCTAAAATTACAAAAACTGCATATTAGCTCTAAATAAGAAACTTGTGAAAGACGTTTTCCAGTTTAGGGATACCTGTGAGTTTGAAAGAGAGTATTGTCAGTTTGAGAGGGACTTGCTACTTTGAAGGAGACTGTTGTAAGTTTGAGGGAGACTTGCTAGTTTGAAAGAGATAATTGTAAGTTTGAGGTAGACTTGTGAGTTTGAGGAGGGAGACTTGCTAGTCTGAAGGAGACTATTATCCGTTTGGGGGAGATTTGCTAGTTTGAAGGAGATCTATCAGTTTGAGGGGGCTTGCTACTTTGAAGGAGACTGTTGTGAGTTTAAGGGAGACTTGCTAGTTTGAAGAAGACTGTTGTCAATTTGAGGGGAGACTTGTGAGTTTGAAGGAGACTGTTGTCAGTTTGAGGGATACTTGTGAGTCTGAAGGAGAAAACTGATTTTGGAGAAGACTGATGTAAGTGCAAAAAAAGACAAAGAAAACTTTTACAGATATAAATTCAAGAACAAATACTATAGTTAAAGACAATGATGCAATAAAAATTAACTCAGTGAAAAAAATAAAGTTAGATTATACTAACTTGTGATTCTGAGGACCATGTGATGTGGATCGATCCAGTGGATCTCCTATTTTGATTTTCTTAACTTCTTCAACCTTGAAAACAAAATAAAGTTTCAGAGAAATGTAAATTTTGTGTAACCCAACTTTTATGAAACAAGATTAGTTAAAAGCAGTGACACCATAACTTGCATACTACCAGCTACCAGCTTTTGGTTAACTAACAAGTTTAAATGTAATGTGAACCTGATAGGCATTAAGTTTTAAACCTGACTGATATTCTGTCCAACAGGTAATTAAATATCAATGCCAAAATAAGTTTTAAAAAAATGGCATTACCTTAAGAAAATGTTTTATTGCATCTATTCTTTGTATCAAAAGTTGGTTTTAATGCTCTAGAAGCAGAATACTAGACATAGTGGTTCTCAGATGTTATTGACTGGAGAGCACCTGCATTCCATTTTGTTATCTCAGTGGACAAAGATAGGGTTCATACATCACTTTCTTTCCTGTTTGTATTAATTCAGAAATTAAGAAAACAAAGTGAAACACTTTTTTACCACACGTTTTACAAACTCATCATGAATGGATTCTTCGATAAACAATCGACCAGCAGCAATACAGTTTTCTCCTTTGTTGAAAAACACTCCACTCATCCCCTTAAAAAGAAAACAACCTTTTAACAAAACCAAAAACCCATCCTCTTAAAAAGAACACAAGATTTTAACAAAATCAAAAACTCATCACCTTAAAAAGAACACATTTTAACAAAACAAATCCCCTTACAATGAACAAAACATTTTAACAAAACCAAATCCCACTTCAGGTCCAACTTATTCAGAAAAAAAGTCTAATCAAATGTTTTGACAACTGTAAGGAAACTCCAAAGTTTAAATAGTTTCATTAGACTCTTTCACTCAACACATCTTAAACAGACATAACAAAACAATTTATACTTATTCATTATTATGTGATGGAATAAAAAAATCTAAATTTACCAACTGCTAGTAACAGGATTTACGTCAACAACAAAAAGTAGTGTAGAATTCAGGAAAGTATCAAAGTTCCTTTTGTTTACAACTGATTGTTACAGTCACACGTTTTCAATTAAAACATTTTTATTACAAATGATTGTTTTCCTTATGACGGGTGTTCAAAACTGTCCCTCAAACCCATGAGCATGCTAACCTGCCTCACAGCACGATCCAAGTCACAATCACTAAAGATGATCAAAGGTGATTTTCCTCCTAGTTCTAGTGAAACTTTCTTCAAGTTTGACACAGCACAGCTGTTAAAGATAAAAAAATTCCCCAAGAAAAGAAATAAAAACTCAATTTGGCAAATATTTAAAAGAAAATTAAAAAAACAAAACAATACAAAGCAAATAAATTTCAAAGCTCATTGGCAAAAACAAAATAGAATGGAAAACTATTAAAACAAATATATGTGTATATATAACTTATGCATAAGCAGTTTGTTTGAATGGTGCATATCTCTTTTTTTTTCATTTACATTTCTTTAAATAAAGATTATGAACATAAAAGTCTATCACAAATACAAAAATATGTTAAAGCATTTTAAAGCCATGTATTGTGAAACACAAAACTATTAGATGCTCATTCATATTTCCAACTTCAGATCTGTTTTGTGATACAATTAAATAATTTCATTACCACAAGATTTGATAATGAATCTTACTATTACTTCAGTCTAAACTTTAACTGTTAAAAACAATTAAATTATAAACACAATTACTGTTTCCCGCAGATGGTACACAATGGAGCTGATATTCCCCTTTTGCTTGGAATATATTATACACATACCATTTACAATAATCAGTTCAGAATTTTTTACCCTTCTCTCCTTTCCCCCTCACTTGTCCCAATTCCACTCTTGCTGTTTGATATCCCATCCTCGTGAACTATGCTGATTTAACTATAGAATACTACAATACCTATTTGATAAGCAGTTACTTAAGAAATAACTTACCTTTTCATGATTTGCATACCAATTGGTGTCGAGCCAGTAAAACCTAATTTTCTAACAAGTGGGTGGTCTGCAATAGCCTGCCCACATAAACTTCCTGAAATTAAAAGGAATTTTAAAGTGGTCAGTCAGTCTCGCTTGCCAAGTTATGAATATTTACATTATAAGATATATACTCTTCAAAAAAAGAAATGCAAAAGGGATATTTTTGTTATTTTAAAGAAAAATATATGTAATAATGTTACAAGCTCAGAGTATGTGATGTTACACGTGTTAAGGCACTGATTGTCAGACCAAAATGACAATAAAAGTTGTGCACTTTGAAAACGGAGGAAAACATCAGATTTTTCGCCAAAACACACTCGTGTCCAATACATTTGTTTGAGAGATCTGCATGTTCTGCAAGTGCAACATGTGCAAAATCCCTATAAAAGTGACGGGTTCTCGGTTTCCATAGCTCAGTGTTAAACCACCGACACGCAATACAGTTACGCCAAGACTGACTGAAGCACAACGCAACAACGCCATTGGTCACTTGGAAGCAGGCGAATCTGGATCAGATGTTGCCAGAGCTGTGAATGTCCACCAAAGCACCATCACAAGGTTATGGAATCGTCACCAACAACATGGATCGACTTGTGACCATCCACGATCTGGCAGACCTCGTGTGACCACGCGCGCACAAGATCGCTACATCTGGTTACGTCACCTTCGGGATAGGACCACCACTGCGTTCGTCTACTGCCTCAACCATACCAGGGCTACGTAGGAATTCCGATGAGACCGTACGCAACCGTCGACGAGATTCTTAGGTCCCATGTGCAACCCATCATGGTGAACGTCAACGACGTTTTTCAACATGACAAGATCCGTCCTCACACAGCCCGACTCACCACCTTCTTCTTGAGACACCACAACATCAACGTTCTTCCCTGGCCCTCCAGATCACCAGATTTAAACCCCATCGAACATCTTTGGGACGAGTTGGACCTACGTCTGTGACGGCGACAACATCAACCTCAGACTCTACCTCAGCTTGCAGCAGCTTTGCAGGCTGAGTGGACAGCCATTCCACAGGATGTGATTCGTCATCTCATTGCTTCCATGGGCAGGAGATGCCAAACAGTTATTGATGCTCACAAGGGGCATACTCGTTATTGACGTTGAGTGACGTTAAACTTCAACTAGTGAGTGTGGACTTCGCCTTTGCAGACTTTGGATGTTCAGTAGTGAATGTGCAAAGTTTCACACATGTCATACAGAACTACTCGGAATAAACTTGTTAACATTTGTCTCAAATTTTGCCTTTTGCGCTTCTTTTTTTGAAGAGTATACTTATAACCAACTTACATGAAACTTCTCACCTTTCACAATCATCCTATTTAAATTTCAAGAACAAAATATAAACTAACAAGACTTTCCAAGTGTGATAGTTATATCAGAACTTAAAAAAGAAATTTTACCAATTGTTTATATCAAAATGATTTACATCTCACAGAAAATTAAACTGAACTGACCTGCTCCAGGTAGTATATTGATCACTCCAGGAGGGAAGCCAGCACGAACTACCAGTTCAGCAAGTTTGAGAGCAGTCAATGGTGAAACCTGGGCAGGTTTTAAAACTACTGTGTTACCAGCAGCAATACAAGCTGCCATCTTCCATGACACCATCATTAGAGGATAATTCCAAGGTGTAACAATTCCACAGACACTGAAGAAATGTGCTTGTAAGAATAACACCCAAAAAAACCAAAAAACAACTCACATGTACAAACCCCAGCTATTCTGAAGCCTAAGTAACTACTAAAATCTGGCTGCAGCAAAAACCTACATGATTGCTAAACTCTGACTGCAGTGATATAAATTGATTGTTTGGAATTAAGCACAAAGCTACACAAAAGGCTATCTGCGCTCTGCTCACCACGAGCATTGAAACCCAGTTTCTAGCAGTGTGAGTTTATTACTGTGCCACTGGGGGACAGTAATATAAATATCATCATCAAAACACTTTATGAGTAATCACTAACTCTGGCTACAGACTTGACTTTAGATGAATATTAAAGTCTATATTGGATACAATACACCAAAATCTGACTATAATATTGTTTAGAATACCAATATAATTTATCCATATTGAAATGCTTAATAATCAGAATTTCTATATTAAATGTAAAAACCAGTAACAAAAGCCCCAAGCCTAGGTAAGTTTAGTGGCCAAAACCTTGTAACAATCTATAAAAAACAATATTTTCACTTTGTATGATTGCTAACTCTTTGTAATAACCTTATAAAAAGTAAGATCCTAGATAAGTATGGAGATGTAGTTCTAACAATCCTATTTCCATTTGGTCTGAATTGTTGTTGTTTCTTGATAACATAGAACACAAATTGTTTGTTTATTTAAATAAAGTGTAATATTTTCTTTAAAAGAAATATTTTATTTTTCATTATCAAATTATCTTTTCAAATATGAGATATAAGTTAAATTGTAAGTCCAAATCAAGATAGTATTCCTCTTCTAAATGGTATCTTTTTATAGTGTATATAAAAGTTGCATTAGTCCTAACATGGCTGATGGGCTATCCTTTGTTATACTGGTAAGATGAAAGCCTTACTTACAAAGAAACTTTTAACTATGAACTAAAATTGGGCCAGTATTTCTCACCCAATTGGTTCCTTTTTAGTAAATGTGAGATTTCTATTAGGCCTAGCATGATTGATGGGAATGGTAGATCCATGGATTTTGTCACACCAGCCTGCAAAGTATCTCCAGGTGTCAATGGACATTCCTACATGTGTCTTGAGAGCAAGAGTATATACAGCACCAGAATCAAGAGCTTCTATTGTTGCAAGTTCCTCCTTATGTTCTTCCATGAGGTCTGCAAGTCTGAAATATATATATAAATAATTTTAAGGTTCCTGATATCAAGTTAAATGTTTACTATTTCAACTCCTAATTAATATAAAACAAATAAAGAAACAATCCTTTAATTTGTTACTATATACTCTCAGATACACTTAGAATTAATGGGAATAAATAAATAAAATAATTCAGTCACTGGTAAGGTTTTTTGCATAATCCTCTTAAAGAAAAAAAAAGTAGTACAAGGAACCTGGTTAGTTGAACAAAAAAAACACAAAAAAAACTCATCAATTATTTAACTAATATTCATTGTAAACTAAAGTTCCAGCAAGATCTCTTACTTGAAAAACATTTAGTTAATTTTTATCACACTAATTTGAGACTCAAATTTTAAAATTTAAGAACATGTAACATTCAGAAATATTATAAATCTCTCATTTTTTTTATTTCTTAGCCTAAGCACCTAACTAGATGTCTGTTAGTAACAATGCAGCTATTTTATTCAAGTTGGGTGGGAATGTTAGTGAAATGAAAATGAAAAATGCATTGCAGTTGATTTACTTTAAATGTTTCATCATGTAGTGAAGTAAGCATAACATCAAATGAAAAAATATTTCCAGCATAATTGAATTTCCACATATAAATATTTAATGCACAATTTTATTTTATGCTAATAAAAGTAGATACATTGACTGTTCAAGATTATTTAAAGCCTTTTATAACAAACCTTGAAAAAATTTTGAGAAGCCTTTATTCTTAACATGTCCATTGTGGATTCTCAGGAAGGAAGTATTTACATAATGCTAATCACATTACATGAAACTGATCTCACACTCATCTAAGTTACAGCGTTAAGTCAAACAGTGACATCCATCCCTAACTTTTAACAACCTGAAAAGAGGTGCATACTTAAAAATGAGGCGCCCCCTGTCTCTTGAATTCATTCTTGCCCACTCTCCATCTTCAAATGCAGCCTGTTAAATAATAGTATTCATATTTAGAAGAAATGTTTAAGGCAGAAAGAAAAACACCTTTTCATATATTGAGGAACTTAAATTATTAAATTTTTTGCATACTTTAAAAACAATATTTCTATCAACTACATGTAACCATTAGCATTTTCAGTAATGTTAAATTATCTAATGTAAACAACTACCATTTATCAGCTGTTACCTAAACCCTCTAATTACAATGTTTGAAATACTTATTAAATATGTAATGAACAACAGATTATGTACCTTTGCACACCTGACAGCTGTGTCTACATCCTCAACTGATGCACTCTCCACTTCACATATCAACTACATAGGAAAATATAATACATAAAAAGGTGATGCAAATTTCCCAGCTTTGTAGTATACTCATCTTCTTGTAACAGATTACTAACAAGTGCTAGGAGAAAAGTAATACATTTGTATTATCCAAAAGTGCAGTCTATTCATATAAAACATGTTTAAATAAATTTTATCAAAATCCACACTTGTCTTGGCAAGTTGTTTCAAAACGAGAAAGAGAAAAGCTTCCTGTTAAGTAACAACACATAATTATTCTTCACATATTTTATTCTTAAATATGTATTCCACATGACATACACTACTAATTCTCAAACTGTAGCACATATATCACTGGTGATAGGTGAAACTAATAACAATAGTAGATTAAAAACACTATGTAAAAAGCATAATACTTGTAATATGTCCAATTAAAGATTCTCATGTGCATACACACAATTCTCTCTTTATTTATAGAGTTGTCCTCAGCTTGCATAGACTCACCAATGTTTTCTTCTTTTCAAGCTGACAAAACCTGCACTACTTTTTTTTCTCAATTGCACCAGAAAAAATACCCACACCTTACCCATTAATGGATAAGTTTTAGAAATATTAATCTGGTTATAAGTTGTTCAGTTTTTTTTTTTAAATTAGGCCTGGGTTTGTACTTAAAATGTTCAAACAAAAGTTGGTATGCGAGCCTGAAAAATGTTCCTAATTACTGCCTTATAGCATTTTGTTCAAACACTGCTGGAAGAAACATTCAACATGAGTATTCCAAGTACAACATTCACTTAACATCAACATGTTCCCCATAGGTGTTACTTTCAAACATATCCCCTGGTTACAACTAACAGTTACATTTTTACCTTAGTTTGGTAATTATTTCTAAAGAATTAATTACATAAACCAGAGTAGAAAGGAATAAATAACTTGTACACTGTAGTTTGATTGGCACTATTATATTGTATATATTTTCTACACTTTTTTTTGTTTTTTTAATAGTGGCAGCTTCTTAAATAGGCTGACAATAACTTTACACTGAGCTAAGATTTACTGTTTACACATACAATAATTTCAACATCCTTTATATTATGAAATTGTGTTACATGCTAAGGATCTGAACAACTGTGAAAAAAGATATTCTTTTTATTAACAGTCATATCACCTGTACTTGGTCAGTTATCCAAGGAAATAATTACTGCTAGGACCTCTAAGATCTATGGTAACTTCAACAAAACTACCAAATCAAAATATATTACATAACTCTGCTCAGTGCCATACAGTCAACTTAGGTGAAACTTTTTTGAGAATTATGGGATACTACTGATTAATATGCTGACGTGCAGAACTCAGAGGCTTTACTCTACAAATGGTATGTATGCCAAAAGAACAATAAATATAATATTAATCAAGAATATGCCACCTACCCAAATCAGCAATGCCACCTTTAGCACTTTTTACTGTTAAAACCACTGTTAAACATTATGATGCTTTTAAAGTTTGTACAGTATTTTTCAGACATCTTGAAAAGTACCTAATAAATAATAATGTTAATATATTTATAAAAAGAATTGTGTCCATGCACTGATATAACAAGTATGGTGTAATAAGTTATGGGTTGCTGAAAATATAATCCTAACAGCACATTCAAACCTCTTCAGTTGTAGGGTTGATAGATCGAAGTTTTTTGCCACTAGTGCAGTCCACAAATTGATTGTTGATAAATAACTGGTGAGGAAAGGTGAGTGTCATATTGTTCGCAAAAATCTTCACCTAAAAAGAATTATGACACATAAAGTATTTTGTTCTTTTAATTTTCAAATGGAAGTATTATTTGATAAAAGTTAAGAAAAAACAACCTTTACACTCCAGATAAACATAAAAGAATATATTTATACATATAGTATAAAGGTTATTATATGGTTAACTTTTATCAAAGTGTGTAAATCCCTCCAGTATCCACTACAAATTTTGAAAGGCAACAGTAAATATCCTTTACAACAAAATTCATGAATAATATTCAGTAAGTTGTTAAAACTGCTTTTCATAGTAATTAAAAGTTTCTAATCATTTTAAAATTAAATACTGTATATATCTTACAAAATCTTTAAACATATAAGGAATATAATCAAATTTCTTGAAGATCATATTCTAACATATTAGGTCGTTTCATGTGAAATGGCCAGCTTGTGCTCAGTTGAAGAATGACTGAAAATAGAATAGGTTAGATATAGTACTCTGACTGTATGTTATTCAGGATTGATGAGAGCACTGTGCTTTTCATTTGTCTGTTATGCCAAGTTGTATTATAATTGTTTTTGTGTTTCTTTGGAACCCTATACAAAACGTCTTCAAAAGAATTGAGACTACTTTTTTATATGAGTTCAAACTATGACAAAATTGCAGATGAGGCTGCTAAAAGTGTCAATCTGACATTTGGACTAGGGAGTACTTCTAAACAAACTAGTTGGAGCTGGTTCCAGAAATTTTGTTCTGGTGATATGAACCCCAAACAATGTCTCAATCTGTTTTGAATGAAGAAAGATTAAGAGCTATTGTGGAAGATAACCCACAAATGACAGTTTGGGCAATTGCAGCAAACTAAGAAGGTTCCAGTGAAGCTGTTTCTTGTCACTTGGCTGCAATTGGAAAAGTTAAAAAATTGGACAAATGGGTACTGCACGAATTGACAGAAGAGCAGAAACTGGTTAGGAACAAGAGAGAGTCATTCTTAAAGTGAATTGTAATCTGCAGTCTGTCATACCACAGAGGGAATTATCCATTACTCTAATCTGCAACCAGGTGAAACAATTGCAGCATGATCTTAGTGCCAACATCTTGATAAGATGCATTGAAAATTATCCAACAAACAGCCATCACTGGTGAACAGGCATTGACTGATTCTGCTGCAAAATAATGCCAGACCCCATACCTCACAAATTACCATTTCTTAAATGAGATAATTGAAAGATGAAATTTCAGAGCATCCTCTATACTAATTTGACCAACAAATTATCACCTTTTCCAGAACTTAAAGCTGATTTTCCAGAACAAATCATTTACGAATCAGGAGAATACTGTTAAAGCCTTTGAAGAATTTATTGTTTCCAAAACAATGGACTTTTATAGAGATGGGATATTTTCATTAGTATCCCATTGAGAGAAAACCATTGCAGTAAATGGAGCATATTTTTATTAATAAAATTGATGTTCAATAAAAATATGGTGTTTTAATTTTTACCTATACAATTGACAATTTCATATGAAATAAACTAATATTTTCATGGACAAGTCTTGTCTCTTTATAAAAATAATTAGTAATTTATTATAAAAAACCTTTTAAATGATCTTACCTCATCATAAACAAGTGTTGTACCAGATGATTCTCCTCTCTGTTTCAGAACAACTGTTTTCACAAATTCTCCAAATACTGTTGCCATGTAAACATCTTCATTGTCAAGTTCAAGTTTACACTTTTCTTTCACTTCTTCTACTAACCTAAGATAGAAGAAAACATACAAGTCAAGAATTAACTAATTGTAAACAACAAATACAGAAAAAAACAACACAAGTGAGATCTCAACAACAAAGATTGTATGTCCTCCTTTATGACAAGATTTTGTGTGTAATGTTACAATGTTTCTTTCTTTCTACTTTATACATCTGGTGACTTGCATTTTCTCCAAGAACAATGGGTGCAAAAAAAAATGTTTAATGAGAGTCATCAAATCATATTAAAATTTCTCATACCATATTTAGGTAACTGCTTGCTTTTCCAATTCACTAACATAAAATAATAGTAAAAAAAAACCTAATATGTAATTTTAAACTGTTTTATAACTTTCCTATCTGATATTTTCACAGCAACTGGTTTTCTTCATTTATTACAAACTAACATTATCTTCCTTGAAAAGAAAGCTCTGAGTCTGCCAGTTTTATTTGTATAAAATAAGTTTTGATTAAAGTTCTCAATTCTTCTCCAATAAGTTATGATTAAGTAATATAAACCACCTTTTTATGAATAGCACAATACTGTAGACAAAACTAGCCTGAACTACCACTATGTAGTATACAGTCAGAAAACATATTATATAACAACTAATAATCAAGTAATAAAAATAAAAATCACTCTTATACAGTGCTACCAAAATATAATACTTGCAACTGGCTCACAGACTGTACATTGTGGAAATTTTAGTGGTATGTCCCCAAATAGATGATAGAAAGTAAAATAGCTGTATGGTAAGAATATGGGGGCTGTACTGGGGTAACACTAAATGATTAATTTGATCGCTTGCAAGGAAGGTCCCTTATCAAATTCACAACAACTTTACTGGCAAGTTTTTCAATCTCCTCTGCACTAGTAAGGTGAAAATGGCACCCATGGAAGGTCTTCATCAACATTCAGAGGGAATGAGACTACTGGAGAATACAGAATCATATGATGTAGTTAGGAAAAGCAAAATATAAGGAACTTATAGTAAATCATGTTAAACTTTCTTCTCCCTTGCAAGGCAAGTGGGTCTACACATGATGGGTGAATATAACCCCTTGGATTGTCATCTAGTACTCAACTAACTTATTCACAAGGTGTTAAGTGATACAGAAAAGCAGTATATATGTAGCCACACACACTACTGAGACTGTACCAACAAGTTAGGGTATAGTCCAGGTAAAATACAAGTACGAAATTACTAAAAGCTGTTTATAACTGTGCAATAAAAGGAAAATAAAGTAACCATTCCTTGAGTACATAACCGAGTCAATAGAGAGTATCAAAGTAATTAAATTCTGCTGTCATGAAACTAAAAAAATAATTATATCAAATGAAACTAAAATTCTGTTATTTGACAGTAATATTATGTTGATGTCTTATGATGACCTGCATGACATAAGATTGATACACACCATCAACCTAACTTGTTAGTTTGTTTTGTTAGTTAATCAGGAAACTGGTGCCCCCCTGTGCAAACACTCTGATCTCACTATGTACAGCATGGGAGTGTAAGACTGGGTAACATCAATTCTATTAACAGAAATAACTTAAGACAACTATAATACAGATCTGGGTTTTACAAAAAAAAGTATATTCTTCTTGAAAACTAAGGAAATAAAATTATTTTTATTTTACAAGAGAAATCAGCTTTGCAATTTCTACAAGGAAAAGCCTTGCCTTCTTTTAAACACCATCAAAAGTCAATTCTTCCACATGTTCAAATTAAAGATTAGAGAAAATAAGCATATTTCATAATAAACAAAAGCAAAAAATGCCAGAAACAAACTATAATAAACATTTATACTTAATAATTTTATTATTTCATAACAAAAAATGTGAAATTTATATATCAAACCTCTCAACTTCTAATATACAAGAACACTGCACTCTTGCAAAAATCAACATTGTAATAATGTAACTTTCCTCTACTTAAACAGATGTAAGTAGATGCAGATGAAATGTAAAAAAACTATTTAAATACAATCAAGTAGTAATTAACTGAATCAAAAATTAGGTAAAAAAAACAACAGAGGTTAGAAAGAATAACATATAGAGACAAGTTACTTTAGAAAAGAATCAGAAAAGCAGTTAAATAGACCTTATCATTACATAAAAAACTAACACAGAATTGTAGGAAAAATAAAATTAGTTACTTCATTTTAGAAGAGACTCAGAGGAACAACTGTTTGTTTAACAAAATCCTGAATAACCCTGAATGGCACTGATTATTTCTCATCTTTTAAACAAATTAACATAGTAAACAGATTGTCCAGTTAATAACTCACAATGATGTGATTATTGCTAAGTCAGTAAACAATCTTTAGGCAATATTTATCTCACTGAAAAAACCAATTGATTCAAAACTTAATTATTCAAACTACTTTAATTGTTACCTTGCAACATCCATTGATCCAGCTCCGCTTTTGAAAAAGTCAGTCTCCTCGGAAACTCCAGTGTTGAGGATTCCAGCCCATATTGTCTAATATTGTTGATAAAACAAATAATGTTTCATATGTAAACAAATAATATAAGTAACTTTAACTGCAGTGTAGTAATACTGTAAAGTCACCAAGGTGCTAGAGACTATGAATATAAACTTCTCTTCAATATCAATTTGACAGACTTTAAACACACACTAATAAACATGTACAACAAAACATTATTACACTGTAGGATTTAGTTACAACACAATACTGGATGTCCAGTAACAGCCTACCACAATTAGTTGTATCTATGCTTGTGGTCAGAAGATCAAAGAGCCTGTCATAATTAGTTGTATTTATTCTTGCAGTGAGAAAATCACAGAGCCCATCATAATTAGTTATATTTACTCTTGCAGTGAGAAAAAAAATCACAAATCCTACAAGTGATTAAGGTTATCGCTTTCCACCAGACTCTATAAACCATTAGCTAGTTTTGTCCACCAGAATTTATTAAATCAGAACATGTACACTGAGAACTTACATACTTGTACCATAAGTTTTTTCAGTACATGTAAAACAGTTCTAGTAAGTGAAATACAGTTGATGATCCAAGTCAAATAAATATTCCTGAGAATAAGTATGTATTATAAAAACCTTGGTAATGAAAAGCATAAAAAATAGAACCATCTTTTAAATAACCCTATAAAATAATAACCTCGAGTTACCGAATACAGTTTTTCTCTAAACAAGTTTTGCATGATCATAAAATTGTAAAAAGAAAAATAGTTAAGCATAAAATAGCATAAAAAATAGAAGCATCTTTTAAATAACCCTATAAAATAATAACCTCAAGTTACCGAATACAGTTTTTCTCTTAACAAGTTTTGCATGATCATAAAATTATAAAAAAAAAAAAGTTAAGCCTAATTTGTAAATATTCTCTAAGTAAAAAAAAAAAACAAAATTTTTAAATAAAACCAAAGACAAACCTGGAGAGTCTGTGCAAGTATTTTTTCTTCTTCAGTAAGTTCAATATCTTCTTTGGAATCACCAGTTTGTCCAAACTTAGAAGCTTTAAACATTCTTCCATCGTCAGTTGCAAGTGTCTGAACATTAACCTGGTATAAAATAAGAAAAGATGTTAGTCCAAAGTTAGCAAAGAGAAGGAAAGTTTCAGCAGGGCAACAAACTATTGAAAGTCACACCAGTTTTCACCATGAATCGACACTTAGTTAATGAACAGTACCAATGTGGCATCTTTAGATGAACTCATCGACTATTCTGTGGTAAGTGGAATTCATATCAGTTGACATTATGTGATACTAAATCCAACCTGCTCACCAAAAATAATGTAATCAGAAAGTTCTGTAGATCTTGTAAGTACCACTCGACAATCAAATTGCTTCTTCCTGTAGTTTGAACTGATTTTATTAATGATATATCTTTTGGCTTGAATCCTATGAATCCTACTAAGACAATACTTTGAATCATGTTTCTGAAGTACTAGATAATATTCTTCCAAGTTCCTGAACTGGCTACGTGAGACACTAACCAAAGTACCACATTCTTTAGACTAATACCATTAGATGTTTGGCTGTGAGAATACTTCAAGTATATAGTTTACACCTATACCCATAATGCCACTACCAATGACATCACACTCCCTACACTAACGTCACTGAGAACATATCACAGCCACAGATCCTATCCATGAGACCACTACACACTTGTCCTTTCTGATCCAATGGATTATGACAGAAAAACAACTGACACAATTGTAGATCAAATGTTTGTCAAAAAATATAAAGATTCCTGAAAGAGAGTGGTAATGTCTCCAGAAGTGTAACAAAATCAGCATAAATTAAAACCATACTTACACTTCACAACCTCTCTGAATATGAACCCATGGTTCATACTAAATTGTTCAGATCAATTACCAGCACTTAATGGATGCTTCTCAAGTGCTTTTTGGAAGCTAAAGATTACAACAAAATAAATCGGATTTCACTGAAATTTCACAAAATTCCTACTTTTTCGTTCAACATATGAATGTAGACTAAAAAGAAAAGAAAGTCTTTATTTATCGTGCTCAACTCCATGACATGCATTAAAGTTAGGTATATCAATATATCCTATTATTATAATATTTTCAAGCACTTTTGCAAGAAAAGGACTCTTTCCAGCCACTTTCAAGCCTTTGATATTTCATTCTCAATTTCAAGTGCTTTCAAGGAGGCATACTACCTACAGCATATGAAAACCAGCTAAGAACAGCATCAACAAATCAAGTAAAGCCAGTAGTCTTACATATCCCTAAGAAGAGGTAATGACTTTGACAGTTAGCTCCTTGCCAGAATTCAAAACAAACCCTATCCAGTTGGAGTTTACTTCTTAACTGTACATCACAGTTGATTACACAGGCTTAACAAAAAAGCATGTACTTAATTATTAACTTTAAAAGAAATAACCCAGATCCAAAAAAGATCTACAAATCACAACAAATATTTAAATAAATAAATATATACAACAACATGCACTTATAAATGTATACAACAGTTATTCATTACTTATATATATTTATCATTCAATAAGTCAATACCAGAGTTCTGTATTCATCATTCAAAAAGCTCATAAATGTTTCATATAGATCATTCAACAATCCAATACCAGCTTTGTACTGATCATTCAACAAGTCTCTAACAGTTTTGTAGTGATCATTCAACAAGTCAATAATAGTTTTGTACTGATCATTCAACAAGTCTCTAACAGTTTTGTACTGATCATTCAACAAGTCTCTAACAGTTTTGTACTGATCATTCATCAAGCCAATAACAGTTTTGTACTGATCATTCATCAAGCCAATAACAGTTTTGTACTGATCATTCAAGAAAGTTTTGATAAGTTATTAACTAAATACTCTTACCAATTTCTGGTCATTCCCATATAGAAGAAGGCCATCTTGATGAACAATTGCTGGTTGACTCATTCCTTCTATCAATACTTGTTTACCACTTGATACTGGTTCTGTCCACATACGTGACCCATACAACCTTACAAACTAAAAACCAACTGAGATATAACATGAACTTAAGTTAATTTTCAATACATGACAATATAAATTCTACGGCAATAACTTCAATATCAAGTTTTTATTTTATAAGCTATTGTATAAAATTGGTTGAGTATAATTAACACTACTTAAATAAAGAATTTATTGTATAAAATACTACTTTTATGTAATACACAAATTGCAATGCCATAATTGTTAAAACTTCCACAAATCAAGCTAACATTTAGCACACACAATACAGATTACAAAGTTTCTTTAATTCCACTTTCGTGCAACACCAAAAATACTACACTTACATATCACAGAAGAAGACTAAATATCTGATAACATTCAAAATAATTCACACAAACATTAATAACAGTGGTAAAAAGTTAATCAGAGAGATGTAACTGCATTTACAAGATATACTTAAATATTTCCATAACTATTTCCAGACTTTATCAAAAAATTAAATATTCAATGTCTTATGTTTTAAAAAAAGGAAACAATGTTCATACATTTCCTTCAATATAAGTCCACGCTCCTGGAACTTTGTCCATTCCTCGAATAAAGTTATGCAACTGTTCACCAGTTAACTGATCAAAATGTATCTACAAGACATCAAAAGAAGTAAATATGAGGATTTTCTCTAGTAATAAAAGTCTTTGCTCAAAGATACAATAGAACTATCTGCACCAATCACCCCTAATTTTAAACTGATAGACTAGAGGAAAGGCAGCTAGATGCCATTACTAACTCTTGGCCTACTCTAATCAAACAGGATTATCTAACCTTCACTCATATAACACACCCACGTTCTAAAGGACTCGAGCAGAATTTTGTATCAATTAACAGCAGGTATATAAAAGGCTTCTAAAATTCATCTTGTGGCATGTTAATCACTGAGTCACATTTAACCTAAGATTAATAGCTAAACTGTTTAACTAGTAGCAGGATTTAAAAGAGGTAAATTGTAAAATTCCACCCCACTTCAACAGGAATGCCTTGTAATACTGATTCACTATCAACTTATTATTAAAAACATCAAATGTCACTAGCAGCTGTGGTAGAAATAGTAGAAAACATGTCGGTAAAACTACAGTTAACATTTTCCTCAACTGAAAATGTATTTCTGACAGATGCTTACTTCCTTTCACAAAAATTTTTCTTGATTAATAGTGCCCTCCATTGGCACTAGCCTTCCACCTCCTGCTTCTTCATATCCACATGTTAATAATAATTATGCAGCAGCTCTCCATCAATAAGAGTGTGACATAACATCTATTGTAACCAGAGCCCTCTCCACATCTGTAACTGTTAATCACCTCAAGATTGGTCAGAATACCTACACCATATATCATCAAAAGTGAGAAGGCTAGGTGGGAAATGTGGGAGCAAGTAATTATATATTAAAAATACATTTTCAGTTAAGGAAAACAATGTGATAATTTACCTCCTCTCACAAAATGGCTAGAATCCCTCTTTGAACTCGAGGAGGACAAGTGAAAAAATTATTCCCCTTTAGGAAGCACCTAAACAGAGACCATGAGGTGTGGCACTAAAAAAGAAAACATCACACTTTAACAAGACTGCAACATATCTGATCCAGGTAAACTCTTTACTCCTCTATTACTGTGTTGCTAACATAAAAGGTGGAAAAACATGAAGGAATTCCATATGTATAACCAATTAATAGGACCCCTGGGAGTTGAGTGGATAGGGCACAACAGATAGTAGTGGTAGTTCGACCTCATCTGACACCTGGTGGAATCTGGAATCTTACGACAATTTGACAGTAGACAGAGGATCACCTGCCTCTTCAGCTCAAAACAGAAATTGATAGGGAAGACAGGCCTTCATCTAAACTCTGTCTCCACTTACACACATTTCTAGCTCAATTAACACCAAGAGGATGGTAGAAAAACAGAAAACCCCAGTGGAAGGACATCTCCAGTTCTAAACCTGGTATCATTGGATATGGTTCTTCCAGGTCATGGTGGGAAAAGGATATCCAACTGTGTACAAGTGGTTATAATGGATGCAGCTACAACTAACACCAAATCTGTCTATAACTGACCTCCAGTAGATGGTAGGAATAGGAACTTCAAACCTGGGGTACATTTCCAGTCCAAAATCTGGCAGCATTTGGCATTTTTCATCCAATTCACAGTAGGAGAAATGATACCAGTCAAAACAAATATGAGGCCTTATTTGGAATGACCATTTCTAACCAACACCTGACCTCCCAGTAACCACAACCATAAGATACGTAGGAGGAACATCTCAGCATGAGGGACAAACTGTAATATATAGACATGACATGGTGGAGTACTTCAACCAGAACCTGGGTGTGTCTGGAATTGTATACTAGGTCTGCAGTAGGAAAGATATCACACCATTAACACATGATTGTAATTGTGACTGGGCCAACTTCAACCAACTGGAAATGTACATCTAGAAAATAGTAAGAAGGGAAAAGACAATATGTCTAATATATATATATATACACACATTAATATGGCATAGTGTTACAACCAAAGCCTGGTGATATCTAAAATTGTACATCAAGTCTGCAATAGGAAGTGCTATACACTGAATACCAATGCCCTACTCTCAACTGAATAGTATGATTTATCACTCAGGGAGACAAGTTTCCAAATTCACCATCCCAGCAGTATAGAACTGGTATGTGACAAAGACTTCCATGCTCCACTAGAAGAAAGGAGGGAGAAACACATTGGAGGTTCCAGAGGACTACTTCAGCAGAGAGTTGTAATAGGTGACCATGACACTACAAGTTAAAAAGAAAGCTTTCATGCTGATGGAATCAATCAATCAAACCCTTGCACCATCTGGAATTGTACATCAGATAGAGTCTTAACACCATAAAGTATCAGAGATGGGCAGCAATCTCTGTCTCTATTACTTGCGTGTTCACAAGTGTATGATCTGGGATGGACATACTTATGAAGCAAAAGACCACACTAAAGAGAACTACTAGCAGTCATATGAAACAATCCATCCATACAGTGTTTGTAACCTAATACTTCTACATAACTGTTTCAGCACAGGTAACAATCAAAAGAGGACACACAACCAAAAACTGGAATTGTACGTCAGGTCCATGATAGGAAGGGGAAGAGCTACAATGTAATTGACATCAAGCATAGTTAAAGACGGACAATGCAACTTTAAAAAAAAAAAATACCTGGTCAAGCACCAGTTGCTATAGAGTGGGATCCACAATACACTTACAAAAAGGCCACTGTACACAAAGAAATACCAAAACATAGTAAATAAAAACTAAGTCTGTAGTATGAAAGAAACTGATGACAAACTTGCAAGCAAAAACAAGAATATATGTACAGCACTACTTCTAATTGAAAAAGGAGCTGGTTATGATAGGGGTTGGATTGTGCTCCTTCTGGCGGAGAGCTGCTACATAATAAGTTGAACGTGGATATGCAGTGTGTTGGGTGGAAATCTAAGGGTAAGCATTGAAACTTTGTACTGATAGATATCTTGTGAGGAGAGGTGAGATATCATACCAGAAATCTGATTTCATACGAAACTACGTGTTCGTATATTTTTAAATCTCTTGAAATTTTGTTGAAACCCTGAAAATAAAATCAGAAACATGAGGCAAAAATATCATGAATGTTTTTTTTTAATAATATTTGACAAAAAATATTTTTTACACCAAAACATTAGATTCAGTTAATTTCACACAATTTTGTGGTTAACTCTGTCTTAATATCTTAAATTTAATTTTTTCAAATACCTGGCACAGTTCTTTCTTGCTTAATGAAGGATCGTAAGTGGCACCTTCCTCTGGCTGTGGCTCTTTGGGTGCTGTTCCATTGGCTATCATGTCAACAGCTTCTGCCTGATTGTGTTAGATATGAAAAATGCAAAACAATTATATAACTGTAAACAACCACTCCACCTTGAAAGAAATGGAAAATTGCTAATTCATTGTTGAGAAAACCCAAATCTTTTCAGTTGTTTTTGTATTGAACGTTGCCTTGTGTGAAGACAAGTGTAAAATATTAAAGACTTCTTAATAATACATGTTACATTTTCTTTCAATAAAGTCTGTACCTGTTACAAACACGTTCATATACCTTGTCTATGTTACTACGTATTATTTAAGTAGCTACTGAAAACACATGCTACATTTGATACATATTCTCAGTGATGTCGAGAAAACCCACTTGTACAGAAAAATATATATGTAAAATGGCTCGTTTGGGTTGAGAAATATTTTTATGTAGAGGAGCAAACGTTTCCACCTTCTCCGAAGAAGGTTGAAAAAAAATATTTCTCAACCCAAACGAGCCGTTTTTACATATATATGATACATATTCTGTATGTGTGTTGCTACTGATACTTAGGAAGGTTACTCCTTCTTTTCTTGAGAAGATTATCTAACTTTAGATTTTCTTTCATGAATTTGTAATGTTTTCCATATTTCATCATTTTCTATAATATTAAACTTCAAGCTCTAATGCAGAACCAAATTTACTCAATATATAACTCATGGACCCTAATAAAATATTAAAATCATGAACAGTTATTTAAGGTAAACAAAATAATACATTTGTTTGGCTGGCTTTGAATTTCGTGCAAAGCTATACAAGGGCTATCTGTGGTAGTCGTCCCTAATTTAGCAGTGTAAGACAAGAGGGAAATCAGCTAGTCATCAACACCCACTGCAGAGATGCCAACTATTTCAAATAACTGAGCGTAATGATTGTAGACAGAGCCCTTTATCATTTGCGGCTACTAGGCCTTACCAATCTCTCTAAGCTGTTTATTATTATATTATTATTATAACTATTATTATTTATTACTGCTATAGATTGCTCATTTATGAATGTGTTTTGTGTATTTAATAAATAAATTTAAAAAATTATTTTGAAATTATGTCTTATTTAGCTCAAAGTAACAAACATACTGGTAAAACGACATTAAGCATGCACAAACAGTAAGCAGAAAAAACCTTTCTGTAAGGACTAGTTTATATCATATTTATTATGCTTATTGTAATAGGTTTGCAGCTGTTGCAGCTTTTGCTTTCAAGAGAATGTCTTTGGATGCTTGGGAGTTATAACAACATTGTCCATTTGACTGAATACACATCTTGTGTGTTATAATACTTCTCAAAACTGAGGTGCTCAAGTTTGGTCTGAACTTGCTTTTGTTTTTAGTCACTAAACTAAATATCTTTTCACTGTCAGCATTAGAATGGAAGAATATAAGAATTCCAAGCATAACCCTACACAGAATGTCATACTTCTGGTTGCCATTTCCATCCTTAATTGTAGACAGCTGAATCCAAAACTTGTCAACATTCAACTGAAGGACAGTTTCTGAGAAAGTATCAATTTCATAGTTCAAATATTGCCCTTCCAACTTGTCAGTAGTGTCGTGCTCATGTGTATTGACAAGGACAGGATACCTGTCTGTGAAGAAGTGTAGAGAAGAGAAATCTTTGCTGACTTTCAGTTTTGGATCAGCAACCTCTCCGTGAATCAGAAGTTCATCATTTAGAGGGAAATGTTTCATCATGTAATTTGTAGCTGCAATACAGTATTTCTTGACACTGGTGTAGAAGCTGATCAGGTCCAGGTCCTTTTCATATTTAACAATGTATTCCTTGGCAGCATTTCCAATAGAAACTGCCTCATCAGATTTGTGTAAGGATTCATTCTTGTAGTCAAGTTCAGTGATGTTGCTTTCAAGATATTCTGGCTTGTTGTATTTGATAAGTATATTTTTAACTTGTGTAATCAGAGTTCTATGCATAATGTGTATGCAAGATTCTTCTCTTTGTAATATCAAATTGGCTTGGTCAAATAGAGGAATTTCAGAATGAAGAAAAAGATAAAATAACAAGTTCATTTTGTTGTCCAAAAAAACTGTTAACTTATCTAACTTGCTCTGCACATAACTTTTCTTGGTTACTTCCTTTCTAGCTTTCGTTTTCTTCTCTTTTTTCATTGATTGTCTCTTCTTTAGTTCAGGGTTAGACTGCCTAAACATATATTGAGCTATATCAAATGTTTCTTTGTCTGCTTTTGGAGACTGTTGTCTTGTGTCCCTGTGTGGCTGGGAGAGTGTCTTGACTGTGTCCCTGTGTGGCTGAGAGGATATCCTGACTGTTAAAGTCTTGCTGCCCGACTGAGCTGCACATTTAGATACTTTTGAATCAAGTTTTTCCTTTTCACAGTGGAAATACTTCTTCAACAGCTTCCACATGTCCAATATTCTGTTAAGGCACATCCCAAATGATAGCCATCTTGTGTTAATAAGTTGTAGAATTTTTATTGTTTCTTTGTCATGCAATCCTTGAAACTCTTTGAAATGTTGTTTTCTGCTAGCACTTTTGTCCAGAAAATAGTAGATATCTATCAGTATATCAGAAACTGGGTAGGGCAGTTCTCTGAAAGCTTTCTGGGCAGTAATATTCACGAAGTGACAGGCACAGCCCGTGAAGTAAATGCCAGGTTGTCGTCTTGAGATGTGTCCCATCACACCTTTACCTATACCGTACATAACTGAGGCATTGTCTGAAGAAAAACTAAGATAGTTTTCCCATGAAATTTTCTTCTTTGTCAATTCATGGTCCAAAAGCTTAAAAATATCCTCTCCACCATTGTCAAAAGAGAACAAACAATTTTTCCAAGCAAAGGGTCAAGATATCGTACAACCACTGGACTCTGAGTCATCCATGTCTGTGGCTCCATCTGTGGCTAAACTGTAAACACTGTTAGTAAATATGCTTAAAATCATTTTGTCATCTTCACAAACCAACATTTGTACAATGGCTATAGTTTTGTTTCTAGCACAGCCATATTTTTTTGCTATATCAGAATCTGGGAACATTTTTCTGAATAGATGTCCTGCATGGTCGGCTACAGCTAGGGGTAAATTATGAGCAATGACGAATTGTGTGAACCTAACTTCTGCATTTATGGTTTCATATTCTGAATTCTAACTCATAAATGTTGTTATCTGCATCGTTTTTGTTTTCGCCTCAGCCTTTTGTTGGTGAGATGCCAATTTTGTATGTCTGGAACAATCGTTTATCCCACCATTTGCCACAGAAAAATCGATGTAACAAACTGTACAAAACACATGACTATTACTGATTTTTGATGCAATGGCCAGATATTTTGCACTATACTCTTTCCTAAATTTTTGATTCACATTTGTAGTCCTTTTAGATTTTCCAGAAACAAGACAATCTGGTAAACGAAGCCTCTTTTTTCCATCTTGTGAATGATCGCATTGGTGTTTCTATGCCACTTAGAAAACAAGAAATACCCATCTATGAGAGCGCTGATTGGCTGACAAGCACTGATGACGTAACTATGGATTACCCCACATACCCAGTATGGAGAAGCACTGCACTTAAACTATTGGTAGACATTGGAGATACAAATATTTTTTTATTATTTCAAGCACAAACATGATTATCGTAAGTAGCTATTTGGACTATGTCTTTTATTTATTATTAAAATGTATTTGTGTCTCACTAGAAATTTTCTTTTCACCCCTTTCAAGCCCTGGGGGAACAATTTATCACTATTGTATAGGCCTATATAATATATAATAATTTGGGAGTTGCAACAAGTCGTAATGTTTGTCTGTATGAGCTTATGATCATAATGTATACACCAAAATCATAATGATTACGCTCAAATCGTAATGGTTGGCATCTCTGCCACTGCCAACTCTTGGGCTACTCTTTTAACAACAAATATTGAGATTGACTGTCACATTATAATGACACCACAGCTGAGAGAGTAAGCATATACGATGTGATGGGGATTTGAACCCGCGATCCTCAGGTTACAAGTTGAGTACCTTAACCACCTGGCCATTGTAGGCCTACTACATTTGTTTCCAAGACAAGAAAAGAAAGAACAAAATATATGATTAATTCATTAATGACTTGCTTACCTGTTTGTTATAAATATATGAAACATATTAGCCAAGAAGAGCAACAATGAAATATAGTAACTCATTACATACTCAGTGGAAGACATGTATACTTCTTCCAACTAATGGTTTTAGTGCTGGTTATACCAATGGAAGAGAAACCTAAATCTACTTGCTAAAGGTTTCTGTAATGAAAATTAACTGAAACAACATTCATCTAAGAACAATAATTTATCTAGTTCTTGTGAGCAAAACATAATAAAAAGATGAACGTACAGAAAACTTAACAGAAATAGACTCGTGTACTCAGAACATCACTCTTTACGTTTCCTCTCTTTTATTTTGATACTATTAATGTCTTTATGATATTATTAGAACTTAATTGCACTTATCTGGTCAACTGACACACAACACACACACATTTCATCAGTAAATGTCTCAGTGTGATACAAACCATGGCTTTAATGCCCTCAGGGTACATGAATCTGTTATATAAACTATCCACAGTATCGTTAGGATAAACCTCACACTCTCGCTGTAACAATAAAGGCCCTGTATCCAAACCATCATCTGCCCAGAATATAGAAAACCCTGCTTTTCTGTCCCCTTGAATAAGTGTCCTGAAAATAAAAATGATGATAAAAAGTAATTATTCTGTCCAATACCAACAGACTGAAGATCTTCCTCATACTCCTGAGTTATTCATTCACAACTAGAAACTTTCACTCATAAGTTGATAACCTTATTATCTAATATGTATGGAAGATATTCAGTACATAAGTAAAAACCTGGCAGTTACATGTATGTTGATGGATTTATTTAACATTCCATATAATCAAACTATAGATTAACAGTTTTGCTTGTGACTCATTTCTCAACTTAACAACAGTTAATGAAACTTTGTAGAATGGACATCAGAAGATGAAAGGTAGAAGACTTTTGAAACGTCATTCTATTCACTTATGTCTCCATAACAGGCAGTTGCCTTCCATCCTACAAAGTTTTATCATGAATACTCTGCCTAAACAATCTATCAAAGTACCACAGTTAATAATTTATATTCAGTTGTTCTGTAATTATCTTATAGAAGTTATTGTGAGTAAATTATTTAAGTATCTATATATTTACAAAGAACAAAACTTGAATTCATAGCAAAACTTCTGTAGTCACAAGTGAATATTTTCTTCAATTTTAAATGTCCTTGGCTGTGATACCTATTATCCAGGAATTGTTAAGATTTATTGATTATTATTAGTTAAGCTTTATTTATCTAAAATAGTAATTATGTTCAACAAGCCACTTAATCTAATTCACACAACTAAGTTCCATATGTTTAGGACTAACACAAAGAATACTGAAGAATGTCCTTTATATCAGTTCATGATCACTGATCACATGTGTTTGGTTTTTTTTATAGCAAAGCCACATCTGGCAATCTGCTATTTCAACCGAGGGGAATCAAACCCCTAATTTTGGTGATGTAAATTCATAGACTTACCACTGTCCCAGCAGGGGACGATTGTTTATGATACATACAAGGTAATGTACTTAGGTTACCACAGTTTGGGTCTCTCATTTAATACAGAAGGAAACTAACACAAAAGTATTACTGTTTTCATTTAAAAGTATCTAAACTATCATGTTTCTCTCCATGTGATACCCTCGTGAGGCTGTTAAAACAACATATTACATAGTCTAAGCAGTATCACCATGCTTTTCCAGAGCAACTTGTGCCACTTATGTGACTGGTCATTCCAATCAGAAAATAAGGAAGTCTGTACCCTTGAGATATCATCTCATCAATCATTGGAGAAAACTGCACTCATACTTTCATACACAAAATACAACATTACAGCCATTTTCTTCCTGTGAACAGACCATCTGTTACCTCTAGGTAGCTAGAGTAAAGATAACTTTCTTGACAATATGTTATATAAAAACAATAAATGCATCAAAATAACTATCAAAATTTTGAGAATTCTGTATTAAAAGAAGATAGAAAAACTGTGATGTCTGCACACCAAAATAATAACATCTCAACAATGAAGGTGCAGTGATAACTCACCAGTTAACATACACCAATAACTCGTAAGTTAACGTGCAGTGACAGTTTGCAAGTTAAAATACAGTTGCAGTGACAACTTGCAAATTAACATACACTGAGATCTTGCACATTAATGTACACTGACAACTCACCAGTTAACCTCAAGAAACAGTTCACCGGTTAACGTAAAAAAGCTGTTGTACTATTAATGCACAGTAACAGGTCAACAGTTAATGTAAAGTAACAGGTTAACTGTTAAATTACAGTTACAGGTCAACAGTTAAGGTACAATACCAACTCACCAATTAATGGATGATACACCTCTGTGACGAGGAAGAAGAGATGGATGGTAAATTATTGATTGATACTTTGGATGGTTAATTACTTCCATTGGTATATACTGTGAACAGAATGGTAAGACATTTAGTTCGGCATCTACAGACTTGTACTGTTCAACAACTTCTGGTATGGCCTGACCTTTCTGTCGCCAACGAGGAAACTTGAAAACTTTCACCCCATCTTCTTTAGCAATGGTAGCTGAAACAATTTTAAACCTGAATCTGTAAAAGTGTTTATTAGTAAATGAAATATTAACATTTATTGTAATCATCATCAAAAATCTATTCATATTTACTAAATTCTCAAGAGCAATAAGATGCAAAAAAAAACACCAACCCTTTACCAAACATGAATTAAGATTAATGTTTAGTAAACTTATATCTGGTCCTTAATGTAATGTCTCATTTCTCTAAATACTTGCACAAAAGATTCCATAATATAAGCAAAAAAAAAGTGTACAAATACTTCATAATTTAACATGTTGGACAATACATTAAAAGTTTCTCTTCTAACCCTTTAAGCCTCCCCACTGGCACATCTGTATGTCTGCAGATTTACAATGCTAGAATCCAGGTTTCAATACAGACAGGCTATTGTGTAACTTTGTGCTTAGTTACAAACCTAACCCTTTAATAACATAGTGTTGTAATCCATATCCTAATTATTACGTAGGACAGACATTCCTGGACAAAACCAGTTTTAGTCTCTCATGAAGCACAAAAATAATACAAGTTTTGTGCTTATCTACATATACACTGAGATTTATTATATCATTCCACTTTCTTATTATAGTGGAACTACTGTGATACAATTTCAACAACTTTATACAATGGCAAAGGATGTCCACCCTAAGAAGCTGACAAGAGAGAAGTCAACAGTCAAATTATAATTACATTTCTACTTCAGAACAGCAAAATATTAACACAAATTATTATTGTTTATAAATCACTATGTGCACTGGACAGAGGAAGTGCTCTCATATGGTGCAAAATGTGAATAAGGAACAAAAATGAGCTTATTGGACCATCAACGATGTCCCTTTCAAATCTCAACTATAACTGCCCTTTACTACTCATGTATCCATCCAATCTTTTCTTGAACTCAATTAAATTTTCTGCCTCCACCAGTTCCTTTCAAAAAACAACCACCTTGTTTGAAAAGTAATACTGTCCAAACTGCAGATGACCCCTAGTCCTGTTGTTTTCACTGTTAAACACAAGATGTTTGATGGATCTGTATTATCAATACACTTAATAATCTTAGACATCTTAATCATATTCCCTCTGACCCTTCTCCTCTCCAGAGAAAACATGTTTATACATGTTGGTCTCTCCTCGTAGAACAGTCACATCATCCCAGGTGTCATCCTGGTGGTATTTCTCTGAATTTTGTCATTCAATTCAATGTCATTCTAGAGGAAGGGATCCCAAAACTGTACGCAGTACTTTAAATAAGACCTTACAAGTGATCTATAATGTGGAACAATAATATCCCTTGTCCTTTATTCAATATTTCTACAGATGCTTCTCCAAACCCTGTAAGCCCTATTGCTAGCTATAATACACTGTTTAGATGACTTATTTTCTCTATTTTAACACCAAGATCATTTTTGTTCAACCACAGTATTTAATTTATTCACATTTAAATAGTAACAATAACTTGAATTGTGAAAACCTACATGCATCACCTTATAATTTGGATACTTAAACATCACCTGCCACATTCTGGCCCAATATATCAAATGATTTAAATATCTCTGTACGTCTGTAGCACCTCTGATACAGTTAGTTACCCCTAAAATCTTAATGTCATCTGCAAACATCAATATTTGTTAGTCATTCCAGAGTCAATATAATTAATATAAATCACAAACAGCAGAGGACCCAGTAAGAGCTCTGATACACACCACTAGTAACTGATCCAGTCAGATCTAACTCTATTTACTACTATTCTCTGTTTTTTGATAATTAATATAAATCACAAACAGTAGAAGACCCAGTAAGAGCTCTGAGACACACCACTAGTAACTGATCCAGTCAGATCTAACTCTATTTACTACTATTCTCTGTTTTTTTAATAATTAATATAAATCACAAACAGCAGAGGACCCAGTAAGAGCTCTGAGACACACCACTAGTAACTGATCCAGTCAGATCTAACTCTATTTACTACTATTCTCTGTTTTATGATAATTAATATAAATCACAAACAGCAGAAGACCCAGTAAGAGCTCTGAGACACACTACTAGTAACTGATCCAGTCAGATCTAACTCTATTTACTACTATTCTCTGTTTTTTGATAATTAATATAAATCACAAACAGCAGAAGACCCAGTAAGAGCTCTGAGACACACCACTAGTAACTGATCCAGTCAGATCTAACTCTATTTACTACTATTCTCTGTTTTAAATAATTAATATAAATCACAAACAGCAGAGGACCCAGTAAGAGCTCTGAGACACACCACTAGTAACTGATCCAGTCAGATCTAACTCTATTTACTACTATTCTCTGTTTTATGATAATTAATATAAATCACAAACAGCAGAAGACCCAGTAAGAGCTCTGAGACACACCACTAGTAACTGATCCAGTCAGATCTAACTCTATTTACTACTATTCTCTGTTTTTAATAATTAATATAAATCACAAACAGCAGAGGACCCAGTAAGAGCTCTGAGACACACCACTAGTAACTGATCCAGTCAGATCTAACTCTATTTACTACTATTCTCTGTTTTTTGATAATTAATATAAATCACAAACAGCAGAAGACCCAGTAAGAGCTCTGAGACACACCACTAGTAACTGATCCAGTCAGATCTAACTCTATTTACTACTATTCTCTGTTTTTTAATAATTAATATAAATCACAAACAGCAGAGGACCCAGTAAGAGCTCTGAGACACACCACTAGTAACTGATCCAGTCAGATCTAACTCTATTTACTACTATTCTCTGTTTTTTGATAATTAATATAAATCACAAACAGCAGAAGACCCAGTAAGAGCTCTGAGACACACCACTAGTAACTGATCCAGTCAGATCTAACTCTATTTACTACTATTCTCTGTTTTTTAATAATTAATATAAATCACAAACAGCAGAGGACCCAGTAAGAGCTCTGAGACACACCACTAGTAACTGATCCAGTCAGATCTAACTCTATTTACTACTATTCTCTGTTTTTTGATAATTAATATAAATCACAAACAGCAGAAGACCCAGTAAGAGCTCCGAGACACACCACTAGTAACTGATCCAGTCAGATCTAACTCTATTTACTACTATTCTCTGTTTTTCAGATCTAATAATTAATATAAATCACAAACAGCAGAGGACCCAGTAAGAGCTCTGAGACACACCACTAGTAACTGATCCAGTCAGATCTAACTCTATTTACTACTATTCTCTGTTTTTTGATAATTAATATAAATCACAAACAGCAGAAGACCCAGTAAGAGCTCTGAGACACACCACTAGTAACTGATCCAGTCAGATCTAACTCTATTTACTACTATTCTCTGTTTTTTAATAATTAATATAAATCACAAACAGCAGAGAACCCAGTAAGAGCTCTGAGACACACCACTAGTAACTGATCCAGTCAGATCTAACTCTATTTACTACTATTCTCTGTTTTTGATAATTAATATAAATCACAAACAGCAGAAGACCCAGTAAGAGCTCCGAGACACACCACTAGTAACTGATCCAGTCAGATCTAACTCTATTTACTACTATTCTCTGTTTTTTAATAATTAATATAAATCACAAACAGCAGAGGACCCAGTAAGAGCTCTGAGACACACCACTAGTAACTGATCCAGTCAGATCTAACTCTATTTACTACTATTCTCTGTTTTTATAAATCACAAACAGCAGAAGACCCAGTAATAGACACACCACTAGTAACTGATCCAGTCAGATCTAACTCTAATATAAATCACAAACAGCAGAGGACCCAGTAAGAGCTCTGAGACACACCACTAGTAACTGATCCAGTCAGATCTAACTCTATTTACTACTATTCTCTGTTTTTTAATAATTAATATAAATCACAAACAGCAGAGGACCCAGTAAGAGCTCTGAGACACACCACTAGTAACTGATCCCATCAGATCTAACTCTATTTACTACTAGTAACTGATCCCGTCAGATCTAACTCTATTTACTACTACTCTCTGTTTTTTATTCTACAGCAAATTTTCTGTCCAATTTAACAACATTTCCTCCACACCAACAGATTTAATTTTTGTAACAAGTATTTTGTGAAGCACCTTGTTAAACATTTTCTGAAAATCAAGGTAAACCAACTGCACAGTACTTCCTTCAACAAGTGTCATTTCTGTCACAATCACCATTGAGCCACAAAGATTGAAGTACACTCAAACTTGGTGCAGAGTCATTTAGTGTATCTTTAATAATGATTGATACAGGGATAATGTTACAATTGAAAAGTTATTCATTTTCTTTATTATATTTAGTCATTTAATTTGAGTATTCAGTTAATTATTAAATTGTATTACAAAATGAGAACTGGGTCCTCACCCACAGAATCCTCCCTGTTCCCCTTGTCAGGAATTGTAAAAACAGCAACTATTTCATGGCCATTTCTCTTCAGTGACTTGTACACCTCACCTGCAAACATGCTTTGTCCAATGATTGCAATCTTCATGTTTGCCACTTGAAAAAGAAGGCTGAAGGAAACAAAACTATACATGCATAAAATATTCATAATTCTTTTAAAAACTTGATAATTTTAACTAGAGTTCATGAGATAATTTGCTATTTACCTGCAAATTTAAGTAAAAGTTTAGATTGAATTTTTCACAAAGCTACACAAGTGCTATCTAAGTTAGTCGTCCCTAATCTAGCTGTGAAAGACTAGAAGGAAGGCAGCTTGTCATCACCAGCCACAACCAACTCTTTAGTTGGCTTTTACCAATGAATAGTGAGATTGACTATCATGACATAATGCCTCCACAGCTGAAATGATAACCATGTTTGGTGGGAAGGAGATTCAAATCTGTGTCCCTCAAAATGTGCATGAAGCACCCTGATGACCTTGCCAAGCCAGGCCTTTACATAGAATGAACAATTATATAAATTCAATAAACCTATCAAGTTCATAGTGCAAGAATTTGATGTGATCATAGCTTTACACAACAGAAGGAAGTTTGTTTTTCTGCAATGGCAACAAATAAAATACAGCCAACAAGATACTATTTGCTCCTTCAAGGATGCTCTTGCATTTCAACTTTTCCAAAAATTAAAAATTTAAAACATGTGTTACAATAAGGGTTTTGACCATTAAAATACACTGATGGAAATACCTCTGTTGAAAACCAACTAATTACCAAGATTTTTATTATTCTCTTCAATTTTTAGGAGAGCAGAAGATGACATCAATATTCCCAACTCTTAAACATCCTATGGAATTGACTTGAATGATGTAAGTAACAATTATCACGTAGTGAGTGGAAAGGGTGAGAGATTAAAGTTACATAAAATGCCATGGCCAGACAAGGTTTCTCTCAAAGGTTTTAAAGGACATTAAAACTGAGATATGTAAGGAGATGACTGAGAATTAGAATGTTGCTTATCTCACTCCTACTGCTTTTAATCAAACATGCACAGAATCAGTATACTGGAAAACACTATTTTGGAGAAGATATAGAATTCCAAATTTACTACATGTCTATAAAAAATGCAACGTTTTTTCAGTAAGTTGGAAACATTTGTTTATATAAAAAGGTCAAATGTGTTATAATGTATTTGTACTTAAAATATATATGAATTGACATCAATCTGGCTCAGATTCTAACATGTCAGAGTGCACAGTGATGTTTATGTGAAGAGCTAAGATATTTTTATCCTTATAGTTTGCATATTGTACTTTCATAAGTTCTAAAGCCTCAAAAATGCACATTTAAAGAGTTTCTATTTGGTATTCCTGCACATTTTATGGAGTATTTAATCGTATCTACCATGAACTATCACTAATGCAGGAAAAATAAATAGCTGATAGCTCTGACATCACTACATAATACTGTGTTGAATACAATGGCCACATTGGCCTCCACCTGTACACACAGGATTGAACAGTAGTGACAAGAGCTACCCTGGAACTGAAAGAACAACAAGCAGTTTGATGCATATAGTTTTAAAAACAATGTGTGAAAACAAATTAATGGGAGGTCCAAATCCTCCCATAGGAGAAGTTCTAGGATTGACACAAATTATATGTAATTTATCAGGCAAAGAAAATCAAGTTAAATCATGGATTTCTTTTTAAAAATTCATGCTACATCCATTTCTTTTGTGATTAATGATAATTATAAAAATAGTTACTACAATTAAATTAACCACACGAATGTGAAAGAACATTAGCAAACTAAATAAACTCCAAATTATTTATGATAGTTGTTTTTTTTTCAGTTTTAACTTTTGAAAAGTTGGATTTCATATAAATAATTATTATAATTATGAAAGAACACCAAATAAACATGCCTACAATCATATCAATTTATATTGTACAGTTTATTAAATTCAAAGTCCAAAAACACACGTTTCTCTGTTCAATATCCAAATCGTTGTCCACATGCAATATCACTAATCCCATCTCTGACCAAAACCATCCACGTTCCTCCAAACCATCATTATTTGAAAGATGAAACTGTACGTTATGTTAGCTCACAGATTATATACCCAAATGTTACAAACAATTTCACGTCACAAGATGGTACTATAAAATACCAAACGCTTTTTGAAAGTTGAATGTTCGTTCAGTTTACATTAGAACATTTATTAAAGAAATACATATGAAATACTAAACCCTACACCTCAAATAGCAATGAAAAAGTAAGTTACACTATTAAAACACATTTTACGCCCCCTACAACACTCACCAAGTTTATCAAGTACCTAAAATTAGACATTCTCACGTATCACTTTAAAGATACAATATCAGTACACTCTGCAACTCATCCTGCCATCTACATTGTTGAAATAAATCAATTATAAATAATTCATGTTTCCTCAGCAAGTTCACCGTTTCTCACCTATCAAATACGAAAACAAGTGACATATAATTTTCATATTTGGACAAAAGTTCAAAATACAAAACAAACCACTTCTCTAACACTATTAATAATAACTTATGCCTTTCGGGGTTTCACAGTAAACACAAATTATTTTCAATAAAAAAAAAACCGTAGACAATTTTATTACTTATCAAATCGTAACATTCGTAGAAATGAACCTTAGTGTTATTATTCAAATACTTTCATGTTTTAGGTCATTGTTTATTTACAGTTAAGCACAAATCTGCAGACTGCGGTACCTGTGCTCTGACCACTACTGGTATCAAAACCCGGTTTCTAGCGGTATAGGTTCGTAGACTTACCGGTGTGCCACTGGAGTGAAACAAAGTCATTGTCCTTCACCAGCATCGAACTCTCACGGATTAAGGTCACCTGATTTGGTCCGTAACGAACCAGTTTAATGTACGACCAAAACAAGTCTTGGCATTTAACAGATTTAATTTATAATCACTAATAGTAATGTTCCTTGCTTAATATTGAAAATATCACAGAGTTTAAATATGTACTCTAGCAAAATAGAATAATACCATCTAAAGTAATTTGAGAAAGTTGTTGCTGAAAATGAAGTAAATACATCATCCAAATTAGTTTAATGTTTTTGCTTTCTGATATATTAATAAAATACAATGAACCTACAAAAATTTAATACTTTGCGCCTGCTTACTAGCATAAGCAATCTTCCCAGTAAAAAAGTGGCATGTCTACGGAGCGCTAGAATCTAGATACTGGGTTTCGATATCCATGGTGAGCGTAGCACAGATAGCTCAATGTGTAGTTTTGTGCTTAAATAAAAACAAACATAAGCCAAAAAAATTACTTGATTTAAGGGGAAATACTCCCATCTTCCATGCACTGGCAATAACTGCAGGTTTAGTTGGTTTATTCTCTTGTATAATAAACGAAATTTCGATTTTTAATTTTATTTTTAACCACCATACACCAACCACCCTTACTTTTAATTCAAAAGACAAGATTAGAATCTGAAAACAGTTTAAATTATTGTTATTCAAATAAGCATTATATCATAACGACTATAATATACAAAAATAAAAAAGGTAGGACTATAATAAACTTAATAAAGTCTCACCACCACTTCCAAGAAAGTCGTCAAGGTTTGTGAACGTTTTACGATAAAATCCTGCACAGCCCGGAAAACAGGCCTACGCGCTCTACCAATCAGCTACAACGAATCTTGTTGGCCTGGAATGAATGAACACTTCTTGGGCAAGGTTTAGATTTTTCTGATGTAAGCCTTTTCCAAACATTTCACTTCTACAGTAGACATGCTTATTTAGCTGTAAACTACTTTACATGTTACAAATATGTTATTCAGTGAACAATGAATTTTAAGATTTTTTATGTCACTCATAAAGTTATTTTCAATATGACTTTTACATGAACATTTCCGTAGTTTTTGTGAATTACGATTTTTTGTATTACCAAATAATATAAAAATGTTTATTCCTACAGCACACCAAAGTGATATCTAAACTAAATAATTCACGGTCGTATAAAACTCCCCAGGTACAAGTCATCATAAAATATCCCTTACTTCATGTTAGTTCACGCTTTAGTGTTATTTTTTTACTTTTACCTACCAGGTTGTAGCATTAAAAACACAGTAATTTCATAATACTCCAAATAGTTATAAAGTGCCTCACTTTTAAAACCTAGGTAACTGGCCCTTCATTCAGTAAGTGGGGCCCGGGATGGCCAGATGGGTTAAGGCGTTCGTAATCCAATGGTCGCGGGTTCGAATCCCCATCGCACCAAATATGCTCGCCCTTTCAGCTGTGTGAACGTTATAATTTTACGGTCAATCCCACTATTCGTTGGTAAAAAAGTAGCCCAAGATCGATGACTAGCTCGCTTCCTTCCCTCTAGCCTTGCACTGCTAAATTAGAAACGGCTAGCGGAGATAGCCCTCGTGTAGCTTTGCTCGAAATTCAAAAACAAACAAACAATCATAGGTGGAGAAGTTAACCGACGTCAAGGATTATTGGGTTCGTATATAACCTGATACGAAAAAAGCAATAATAACACATTATGTTAACTCAATACACATATGCATATATAATTTTAATAAAATGTGAAAGAAAGAAATTCGGTAATATTGAAAGTGTTTAATTATTGAATTAGCGCGTTTCGTCATCACGACAAAAATACAAGTTATGAAGAGAACACCTCACGAGATCACGTGCATTCACGCTACTACTTCCTTTAACGTAAACCTTCACACATAAGAACGTACTGTGAACTCAAAAGACATACACATGGGTGTGTACGTGTATGGCTTCAAGTCTCATGACCAAGTTTGGTTATTTGGTTAAAAATACTTCGTACGCTACTTTCTTGTAACGGTTATCAAAAATCATGATAACAACGTGACATAAAAGATGTATTTATTATCAGAACAAACATTGTAGTTTTATTTTTTACAAACTTCAGATATGATAACTCTTCGTGTCACGTGCAACTTACTATTGTTAACTTTATCCCGTTTCAAAATATAACGAATTTTACATAAAAATATACTGGCCCATTGTTACAAATTGCAACAAACCTATTATTACACATAACCTTGGCAACATTTTATTTTTGTTTTGTTTTCAATCCCTCACACTGAATGGAATTTTAAAAACTTCCGCTACGCGTCGCTTGATCGGGTACGTTTGTCCTAAATTTAATACACTGTACGAAATTATATTTCTAGATTTTGTCAGTCAACTGAAAAAATTATATTAAAAAACAAGTAAAACTGAACTGTAATTAGAAATTATGACTTTGTAAAAGATTGAAGCATTGTAGTAATTCAAAAATAAACAAAACATTTAGGAATCAAACTAATATTTACCTGAAATTGTGGTTATAGGAAGGTGCCAAACGTACAGTATCCAAGAATGTCTATGAACTATAAAACTTAAATCGGTCACGGTTATAGCCAATTTCAGGCCGAGATGTACTTCTGAAAATCGTTTTAACCGGTTTTATCCAGTTTTCCTTCGCGATATGGAAAGAATATGCAACCAGTGCTTATTCTGAATGTTTAATAGAACAACAACACGGAAGTACATATTAGATACAGTAAACACATGGTGAAAACTCTTCCATACGAACTGCTTCTTATTCAAACTTTTTGACATATTTACCTCTATTACAAATGTCATTAACATTTAACGCCTTTCTTACAAAGGAACGGGTAAAATAAAGCAAAATATAGTTCCTTTCTAAACTAACAAAGTTATCTACTTAGTAAATAGTTAATTGAATTTATAAAACTTTTTTTTCTTGAAACAGGTAAGTAGCAACAAAATAAATTCAACCTTCCTAATCACAATGTTTTATTTTAATTTTACTTAAACAACTGTATATCCATTCCAAATAAATCTATAAAATATAACTATGCTGGAACCGAAAACTATGATGTTAATCGTGATTATTTGGAGGTCCTGGATCATCTAAACTTGATTACCAGTTAATTGTATATAGACCTGCGCTAACTAACCTTATTATCTGTCATGCCAAACATATATGATCAATTAACGGCGATCACGTGCTGTGAGAAATATGTTATTATAAATTAACTAATATAAATTTTATTCACATCACAAATCACATTTTTATATCATAATATTATTTTATACACAACACTGACAATGTTCACACGTTACTACTAATGTTAAAAAGTGTCCTAAAAATTAGCATTTTAGTTGTTGTTGCATAATACAACACTAAATTTTTACGCTCCCACTTTTTCTATTCATGTTGTAACTTTTCACATGTTGTAATAATGTTTGTAAATATTTTTAAAAAAATATTAATTTATTTAATTGCATAATTTAAATGCTATGCTTTCACATTTATACACACGTAACTAAATATTACCTGACTTTAGCAGTAGTAATAATAGGTACCCCCACTAGTACAGTGGCAAGGCTACGGATTTACATCGCTACAATCAGCGGTTGGATTCCCCGCCGGGAGCTCAGCAGAGAGCTCGATGTGGTTTTGCTATAAGAAAAACACACACAGTAATAATAGATCTAATTAAAGATTTAGCTGAAACACTACTTCATTGAAATCCTTGGAAACTTTTGTTTGCGTCTACAACTCAGCATCAGAAGACTTAGATGTTCATTGAACAACTGAAAAACACTATATGTATAAAATATCATTTAGCTTATTAAGGCGTGGTAAGAGAGCCTAAAATATATTTGTTTGTAATTAACCCTAAACTAACGATGTAGTGTGCAAATAACTTAGCCTAGACCTAAGTGCATAAAACTTATCATGAAATACAAGATATAAATTTTAAATCTAAATAATCTTTGAATTAAATTTTTTGCAGTTATATCACCGAAGTTCCATTTATATCAAAAAAGTAACAAATCAACAAATCAAACACCATAGTTCACCTGACAACAATATCAGGTGACAGTTTTATTGTTAAGAGATAATTGTATTATTAATTATTACCAAAAATGGAGTGTGAGACAGAAACTACTTATTATATATATAGGCCAAGCGTGTTAAGGCGTGCGACTCGTAATCTGAGGGTCGCGGGTTCGCATCCCCGTCTCGCCAAACATGCTCGCCCTTTCAGCCGTGGGGGCGTTATAATGTGACGGTCAATCCCACTATTCATTGGTAAAAGAGTAGCCCAAGAGTTGGCGGTAAGTGGTGATGACTAGCTGCCTTCCCTCTAGTCTTACACTGCTACATTAGGGACGGCTAGCACAGATAGCCCTCGAGTAGCTTTGTGCGAAATTCAAAAATAAATAAATAAATATTGTATATATAAATAATAATACTGATTATTTACTATTATAGTTCTTTATTTAAAAAATTATGTATTACGAAACACTTGTATTTCTTGACTATTAAATACTAAGTTTAAGGATAAATTTATTCTCTTTATTAACTGACTCTCTGATTCGTTAGGACTGACTCAGTCATTCGTTGTACTTTTTAATTTAAGATGTGGGCCTGGCATGGCCTAGCGCGTTAAGGCGTGCGCTTCGTAATCTGAAGGTCGCGGGTTCGCGCCAAACATGCTCGCCCTCCCAACCGTGGGGGCGTTATAATGTGACGGTCAATCCCACTTTTCGTTGGTAAAAGAGTAGCCCAAGAGTTGGCGGTGGGTGGTGATGACTAGCTGCCTTCCTCTAGTCTTACACTGCTAAATTAGGGACGGCTAGCACAGATAGCCCTCGAGTAGCTTTGTGCGAAATCCCCAAACAAACAAACAAAATTTAAGATGTATATGTTTCAAGTTTGTATGTGAATTAAAAACAACTGTTTATTTTTTTAAATATTTTGAAACTGACAGGTTGCAGACTGTTGAAGATAAAGCATAAGGAAAATAAAATCATGGAACGTATACACAGGAAGTGTAAAAAGAAAATACACGTAGTACTCAAACTTTAATAAACAAATAATTCAAATAACAATATATATATATATATGAAAAACATTTTTAACTAAAAAACTGCAGTGAAGAGTTTTAAAAACTGACGTAACAAGATTTCCTCGAGTTTTATATTCAACTGAATATTTATGATTCATCTTGTATGTGTGATAAAATATATATAAAACACCTGAACCAAACAAATGAACACCGCCCATCATTTTAAGTTTGTCTTCTTATTGGATAGTTTGTACAGGTGGTTTGAAATCTGCTTATTGCATAGTTTGTTGATCAATCACCATGACAACCAACCAAATATATTAGTGATCCAAAGTTCTTACTCATTGTTTAGAAGTGAAATTTCATGGTCAAGGTCAGGTAAGAGAAACAGTTTTGTTTTGTTTTTCAGTTTGAAGTACATAAAGAAGAAAAAAATTGAAAGAAATAGCATTTTCATATTTGAAAATCTTAGGTAATATATATATATATATATGTATTTAGATCTATATAACTGTTTTAAAATTTTGAATTTTTTTATTCGACCTTGACAATATACAACGTTACAACAGTACTTCATGTATATCAGTTAGGACGAGAAAAGATTGTTTCTTACCGCCAAACATACCAGTGTTAAAACAATATATTTCATACAAATCAGCTATACTTTTTAGATTTCGCGTTTTTGTTCCATTTAAACAAGCCACAGTGTTATGGCATCGTTTCAGGAAAACATTACGTCCACCAGAGCAGAGCTTTTCAGAAAACTTCTCTTTAGGCACAGACAGAGCAAAAGAAATGTTCTGTTATAGGTGGATTTTGTAAGATATTTTTTCCAGTTTCTCGTAGTGATAAAAAAAAGTGAAAAACTACACAAACACACACGAAACAGCACACAAACCTCTAACTTTCAGATTCTCAGCGACACGTACGTATGTAAGTTACATATCCACAGTAAATAATCATCAGACAACAAACAGCGTGTTTTAAAACTACATGTCATATATTAACAGCACGGTTGTAAACAGCAAAATGTGGTATGATATCTCTCACATTTATGCCTCAAAACACCCCAAAACCCAATCTATAAATATAAATCAATAATTCCCTGAACTGACACATGAGTTCCGACATTCATCAGTCATTCCAGCATGATATCAGCACGTAACAAAAATTAAGTAGGGTTAGTTTGTATCATCAGTTTTAAGCAGTCGTGGTTAGTTCGTATCTTCAGTTTTAAAGTAGTCGTGGTTAGTTTGTATCCACAGTTTTCAAGTAGTCATGATAGTTTGTGTCCTGCCTTTTAAAGTAGTCGTGGTTAGTTTCAATCCTCAGTTTTAAAGTTGTTGTGGACAGTTTATGTCCTGAGTTTTAAAGTAGTCGTAGTTAGTTTCTATCCTCAGTTTTAAAGTACTCGTGGTTAGTTTGTACCCTCAGTTTAAGTACTCATGATTAGTTTGTGTCCTGAGTTTTAAAGTAGTCGTTGTTAGTTTATGTCCTTTGTTTTAATATAGAAGTGGTTAGTTTTTATCCTCAGTTTTAAAGTAGTCGTGGTTAACTTGGGTACTGAGTTTTAAAGTAGCCGTGGTTAGTTTGTATCGTCACTTTTAAAGTAGCAGTTGTTAGTGTGTATACTCAGTTTTGAAGTAGTTGTGGATAGTTTGTATCCTCAGTTTTAAAGTAGTCATGGTAAATTTGTGTCCTGAGTTTTAACGAAGCCAAGATTGTTTGTATCGTCACTTTTAAAGTAGTTGTGGTAAGTTTATATCCTGCATTTTAAATTAGTTATTGTTACTTTGTGTCCTCAGTTTTAAAGTAGTTATGCTTTGCTTTTATCCTCAGTATAAAGTAGTTGTTGTTAGTTTGTATCCTCAGTTTTAACGTAGTCATATTTAGTTTATGTCCTGAGTTTCAAAGTACATTTTGTTAATTTGTATCCTCAGTTTTGAAGTAGCCGTGCTTAGTTCGTATCCTCAGTTTTAAAGTAGTCATGGTTAGTTTGTGTCCTGAGTTTTAAAGTAGTTGTGGTTAGTTTGTATCCTCACTTATAAACTAGCCGTGGTTTTCTGTATCCTCAGTTTTAAAGTAGTTCTGGTTAGTTTCTGAGCTGAATTTTAAAGTAGTTTTTGTTAATTTGTATCCTCAATTTTAAAGTAGTTGTGGTTAGTTTGTATCCTCAGTTTTAAAGTAGTTGTGGTTAGTTCGTGTCCAGAGTATTAAATTAGTTATGGATAGTTTGTATCCTCAGTTTGAAAGAAGGTGTGGATGGTTTATTTCCTCAGATTTAATGTAGTTGTGATTAGTTTGTCTTTAATTTTAAAGTAGTTGTGGTGAGTTTCTATCCTTAGTTTTAAAGTAGGTGTGGTGAGTTTGTGTCCTGCGTTTTGAAGTAGTTGTGGTTAGTTTGTATCCTGAGTGTTAAAGTAGTCATGGTTCGTTTGTATCATCAATTTTAAAGTATGCTGTGGTTAGTTTGTATCATCACTTTTAAAGTAGTTGTGGTTAGTTCGTGTCCTGAGTTTCAAAGTACTCGTGGTTAGTTTGTACCCTCACTTTTAAAGTAGCCGTTGTTGGTATGTATCCTCAGTTTCAAAGTAGTTGTGAATGGTTTGTGTCTTGAGTATTAAAGTAGCCGTGGTTAGCTTGTACACCCAGTTTTGAAGTAGTAGTGTTTAGTTTGTATCTTCAGTTTTAAAGTAGCCGTTGTTAGTATGTATCCTCAGTTTCAAAGTAGTTGTGAATGGTTTGTGTCTTGAGTATTAAAGTAGCCGTGGTTAGCTTGTACACCCAGTTTTGAAGTAGTAGTGTTTAGTTTGTATCCTCAGTTTTAAAGTAGTTATGGTTAGTTTGTATCCTCAGTTTTAAAGTAGTCATGGTTAGTTTGTGTCTTGTATTTTAAAGCAGCCGTGGGTAGTTTGTATTCTCACTTTTAAAGTAGTTGTGGTTAGTTTATGTCCTCAGTTTTAAAATATCCGTGGTTAGTTTATGTCCTCAGTTTTAAAGTCCTTGTGGACAGTTTGTGTTCTGAGTATTGAAGTGGTTATGGTTAGTTTGTATCAGTTTGAAAGTAGTTGTGAATAGTTTGTGTCCAGAGTATTAAATTAGTTATGGATAGTTTGTATCCTCAGTTTGAAAGAAGGTGTGGATGGTTTATCTCCTCAGATTTAATGTAGTTGTGATTAGTTTGTCTTTAATTTTAAAGTAGTTGTGGTGAGTTTCTATCCTTAGTTTTAAAGTAGGTGTGGTGAGTTTGTGTCCCGCGTTTTGAAGTAGTTGTGGTTAGTTTGTATCCTGAGTGTTAAAGTAGTCATGGTTCGTTTGTATCATCAATTTTAAAATATGCTGTGGTTAGTTTGTATCATCACTTTTAAAGTAGTTGTGGTTAGTTCGTGTCCTGAGTTTCAAAGTACTCGTGGTTAGTTTGTACCCTCACTTTTAAAGTAGCCGTTGTTAGTATGTATCCTCAGTTTCAAAGTAGTTGTGAATGGTTTTTGTCTTGAGTATTAAAGTAGCCGTGGTTAGCTTGTACACCCAGTTTTGAAGTAGTAGTGTTTAGTTTGTATCCTCAGTTTTAAAGTAGTTATGGTTAGTTTGTATCCTCAGTTTTAAAGTAGTCATGGTTAGTTTGTGTCTTGTATTTTAAAGCAGCCGTGGGTAGTTTGTATTCTCACTTTTAAAGTAGTTGTGGTTAGTTTATGTCCTGAGTTTTAAATTATCCGTGGTTAGTTTATGTCCTCAGTTTTAAGGTCTTGTGGACAGTTTGTGTCCAGAGTATTAAATTAGTTATGGATAGTTTGTATCCTCAGTTTGAAAGAAGGTGTGGATGTTTTATCTCCTCAGATTTAATGTAGTTGTGATTAGTTTGTCTTTAATTTTAAAGTAGTTGTGGTGAGTGTCTGTCCTTAGTTTTAAAGTAGCAGTTGTTAGTGGGTATCCTCAGCTTTAAAGTAGTTGTGGATAGTTTGTCTCCTCAGTTGTAATGGAGTTGTGGTTTGTTTCTGTACTCAGTTTTACAGTAGTCGTGGTTAGTTTGTATCCTGAATTTTAAAGTAGCTGTGGTTAGTTTGTATCCTAAATTATAAAGTATCCGTGGTTTGTGTGTATCCTCAGTTTCAAAGTCGTTGTGGACAGTTTGTGTCCTGAGTATTAAAATAGTTATATTTATTTTGTATTCTTAGTTTTAAAGTAGTTGTGGATAGTTTGTGTCTTGAGTATTAAAGTACTTATGGTTAGTTTGTATCCTCAGTTTTAAGGTAGTTATGGTTAGTTTGTATCCTCAGTTTTAAAGTAGTCATGGTAAATTTGTGTCCTGAGTTTTAAAGTAGGCGAGGTTAGTTTGTATCGTCACTTTTAAAGTAGCAGTTGTTAATTTGTATCGTCACTTTTAAAGTAGTTGTGGTAAGTTTGTATCGTAACTTTAAAGTAGTTGTGGTAAGTTTATATACTGCATTTTAAATTAGTTATTGTTACTTTGTGTCCTCAGTTTTAACGTAGTCATATTTAGTTTATGTCCTGAGTTTCAAAGTACTTTTTGTTAATTTGTATCCTCAATTTTAAAGTAGTCGTGCTTAGTTCGTATCCTCAGTTTTAAAGTAGTCATAGTTAGTTTGTGTCCTCAGTTTTAAAGTAGTTGTGGTTGGTTTGTATCCTCACTTATAAACTAGCCGTGGTTTTCTGTATCCTCAGTTTTAAAGTAGTCGTGGTTAGTTTGTATCCTCAGTTTTAAAGTAGTCGTGGTTAGTTTGTATCCTCAGTTTTAAAGTAGCCGTTGTTAGTATGTATCCTCAGTTTCAAAGTAGTTGTGAATGGTTTGTGTCTTGAGTATTAAAGTAGCCGTGGTTAGCTTGTATACCCAGTTTTGAAGTAGTAGTGTTTAGTTTGTATCCTCAGTTTTAAAGTAGTTATGGTTAGTTTGTATCCTCAGTTTTAAAGTAGTTATGGTTAGTTTGTATTTTCAGGTTTAAAGTAGTCATGGTTAGTTTGTGTCTTGTATTTTAAAGCAACCGTGGGTAGTTTGTATCCTCACTTTTAAAGTAGTTGTGGTTAGTTTATGTCCTGAGTTTTAAATTATCCGTGGTTACTTTATGTCCTCAGTTTTAAAGTCCTTGTGGACAGTTTGTGTTCTGAGTATTGAAGTAGTTATGGTTAGTTTGTATCAGTTTGAAAGTAGTTGTGAATAGTTTGTGTCCAGAGTATTAAATTAGTTATGGATAGTTTGTATCCTCAGTTTGAAAGAAGGTGTGGATGGTTTATCTCCTCAGTTTTAATGCAGTTGTGGTTAGTTTGTCTTTAATTTTAAAGTAGTTGTGGTGAGTTTCTATCCTTAGTTTTAAAGTAGGTGTGGTGAGTTTGTGTCCTGCGTTTTGAAGTAGTTGTGGTTAGTTTGTGTCATCAATTTTAAAGAAGTCGTGGTTAATGTGTATTCTCAGTTTTAAAGTCGTTGTGGACAGTTTATGTCCTGAGTTTTAAAGTAGTCGTGGTTAGTTTTATCTTCAGTTTTAAAGTATTCATGGTTAGTTTGCATCCTCAGTTTTAAAGTAGTTGTGGATATTTTGTGTCCTGAGTATTAAAATAGTTATGGTTAGTTTGCATCCTCAGTTTAAAAGTAGTTGTGGATAGTTTGTCTTCTCAGTTTTATTGAAGTTGTGGTAGTTTGTATCCTCAGTTTTAAAGTACTAGTGGTTAGTTTGTATCCACACTTTTAAAGTAGCCGTTGTTAGTGTGTATCCTCAGTTTAAACGTAGTCAAGGTTAGTTTATGTCCTGATTATTAAATTAGTTTTTGTTCGTTTGTATTCTCAGTTTTAAAGTAGTCGTAGTAAGTTTGTGTCCTGAGTTGTAAAGTAGTCATAGTAAATTTGTATCCTCACTTTTAAAGTAGCCGTTGTTAGTGTGTATCCTCAGTTTTAAAGTTGTGGATAGTTTGTGTCCTGAATATTAAAGTAGGCATGGTTACTTTGTATCCTCAGTTTTAAAGTAGTTGTGGTTAGTTTATGTCCTATGTTTTAAAGTAATCGTGGTTAGTTTGTGTACTCAGTTTTAAAGTAGTAGAGGCTGGCTTGTATTCTCACTTTTAAAATAGCAGTTGTTAGGGTGTATTCTCAGTTTTAAAGTCGTTGTACATAGTTTGTGTACTGAGTATGAACGTAGTTATGGTTAGTTTGTATTCTCAGTTTTAAAGTAGTTGTAGTTAGTTTGTACCCTCAGTTTTAAAGTAATCGTGGTTAGTTTGTATCCCCAGTTTTAGAGTAGTTTTGTTTAGTTTATATCCTCAGTTTTAGTGAAGGTGTGGTTAGTTTGTATCCTCACTTTTAAAGTAGTCGTTGTTAGTGTGTATCCTCAGTTTTAAAGTAGTTGTGGATAGTTTGTCTCCTCAGTCGTAATGGAGTTGTGGATTATTTGTCTCCTCTGTCGTAATGGAGTTGTGGTAAGTTTGTATTATCAGTTTTATAGTAGTCGTGGTTAGTTTGTATCCTCAGTTTTAAAGTGGTCGTGGTTAGTTTGTATCCTCAATTTTAAAGTAGTTGTGGTTAGTTCGTATTCTGACTTTTAAAGTAGTTGTGGTTAGTTCGTGTCTTGAGTTTTAAAGTAGCCATGGTTAGTTTGTATCCTCAGTTTTAAATTAGCCGTGGTTAGTTTGTATCCTCAGTTTCAAGGTAGTTGTTGTTATTCAATATCCTAGATGATCGGTAGTTTAAGTATAGCCTAGGACCACTATATATCCACTGCAATATCACTTCAAAAGTTAAAATGAGTATTTTGAGTAGGAAGATAATCCACAGTCCATTAGACTGATCCTGTAACAATTTTGCATGTAAAATGTCTTCACGTAACCCCACACACACACACATACACACTGGTGGCACGTCAATGTGTCTGCGGACTTACACTGTTAGAAACTGGATTTTAATACCCGTGGTGAGTACAGCACAGATAGCCTCTTTTGTAGTTTTGTGCTTAATTCCAGACAAACAAACAAATTCTTGCGTAAGTTACTTCTCATAGCGAGAATATGAATAAAACGCACCTTAATTAACTCGGTTCATGTTTTTAGTTTTTGAGCAAAAAGTGGCCCAGTTTCTAGTGGTACACGTAGCTTATATTCCTCAATTCTTATTGATGTCTTATAAGAGCGACTGTTAAATCCTTCTCTTTGTTTTGAGAAGAGTAGCCTCAGGAGTAGACGGGGAGGATTGATATGCCTCTCATCTAGCTTATCGTTTGAAGTTTACACGGGGCATTTGGTGTCTTTAACGATCAGAATAGAAATCCATGATCGATATCATACTGAAACGCCCAAAATGTTCGCAACTATGGTCTTGAACCCTAAATCTTTTAAGCATCTAGCGACACCTCTCTTTGCGCAAAATTCAGCAAAGCTTTAGATTTTATCTTTTAGCTATTTTTGTTGCTTCTTGTTATAATTCAAAGCTAAAGTTAAGCCTTTATTGAAACACTAGATTTAAGTGTTGTTTTTTTTTAACTTATCTTAAAGTTACCCAATGGTGAGCGTACCGAACCTTTAATTTGAAGGTTTGTTTGTTTACTCATTTGGCACAAAACTACTGGAGGGTTATCTACGCTAACTGTTTACTAAAATGAATAGTTGGATTAATCGTCACATTATAAAATCTCCACGTCTAAAAGAACAAGCATGTTCATTCGACCCCTCAAGCTGCGAGACGAGCACCTTAACCACCAGGTAGTTAAGGTCTACTTTGGCATCTACGTTTAGGACTGGGGTTCATTATAACAGGGAGAGCATATTTGGTGTGACAGGTGTTTGAACCCGCGACCCTCGGATTACGAGTGCCTTAACCACCTGGCCATGCCGGTTCATATAAGATAATGTTACTTCTACTGAATGAAGCAACTCATCTGGGTGAAGAGGCTCTAGCGCCATCCTTTGATAAACTAATGCAACCAAGACAAAACTGTGCATGGAAACGTCTGTGTTTTGTTATAGCAAAGTCACATCGGACTATCTCCTGATGGGAATCGAACCCGTGATTTTAGCGTTGTGAATCCGTAGACTTACTGTTTTATCAAAGGGGACACATGTAATCATCCTGTAACATTCCAGAACGAATATCAGCTATTAGCAATAGAATAAATGAAAGTTGTTTTACTTTTTAACAACTAGCATAACATTAAACAACAACATCGGAACCTATGTTCCTTCTATTTAATTAAACTAAATTATCAAAAAACAAAATTACATGACGATGTTAAATAAAAAAATATAATATTTTGTATTTAATTTAATATTTTCTAGTAATATTGTAATTAGCATATATTAGTTACATATAAAAACGAGCATTTCGTATTACTTTCATGATAAGTTTATATTTCTAGTTTTAAAATGTAATTTAATAGAATAAAAGAAATTACATAAAAAAGATACAATATTAGTGTCAAAATAACCAACAGATGGCAGAGTACTTTTCTAAGTAGTATCTGATAATCAGTCATTTATCATTGCAACAAAGTAAAAAAGTTTAACTTTCATTTTAAAAAAAGAAAAAAGAATTTGTTTGTTTGTTTTTTTGGAATTTCGCACAAAGCTACTCGAGGGCTATCTGTGCTAGCCGTCCCTAATTTAGCAGTGTAAGACTAGAGGGAAGGCAGCTAGTCATCACCACCCACCGCCAACTCTTGGGCTACTCTTTTAGCAACGAATAGTGGGATTGACCGTCACATTATACACCCCCACGGCTGGGAGGGCGAGCATGTTTAGCGCGACGCGGGCGCGACCCTCGGATTACGAGTCGCACGCCTTACGCGCTAGGCCATGCCGGGTCAAGAAAAAAGTTAGCATTCATCTAAACCACTACGTAACAAAAGTTTGTATATGTTTGCTTAAAACTAGAAAATTAATGGACTGATTGTCAACCAACCTGGCAAGTACTCTTAGGGCGTCCCAGAGAGAAACATAGGACACTCAAGGCTCCATTCCACGTAAGTTGAACGTGTATTTCAGCTGTTTAATTGCTACTAATGTTTAACTCTTGCAAACGCAAAGCTGTAGAACAGGCTATTGTACCGAGCCCACTATTGTCAATCAAACCCAATTTTTAGTGTTACAAGCTTTAATACTTGTTACTGAGCCACTAGGGCTTTATTTATGAAGTCTCCTAACATTTTTAAATATTTTGAACCTAATAAACAATATTTCTTTCCGCCAGGAGTAAATATATATCTTTTTAACGTTTGTATAAAAAATGTTTTGTTTGCTTTTGTACAGAAAGAGGAAAACCACAGAGAAAAGTTTGTTGTTGTTTTTATTTATCTATAACTTTCAAAAATAGTCAAAAGTATAAAAATATATGTCTGGATTGTTGTGTGTTTTACTGTAACAGTACTTTCTATTATGATGTTTTATAGAAGGATAAGGTACAGTTTGTTTGCTTTTATCGCAAAATCATTCAATGGCCTATCTGAGCTCTGGCTACTGCCAGTAATCGAAGGCCAAATTTAAGCATTATAACTCCGCCAATTTAACACTGACGCACCGAAAGTCAGAAAAAATACATAGTTTATATTTACCTACACCTATAATCAACATAATGAAACTGGTCCATATGAATATCTTATATTTCTCTCAATCAGCCATTTTACTGACGAAATTTTAAAACCAGAAACTTAATACTTCTACTGTTCATTAAATGTACTCTCTACAAAAAAACCACGAGAAGATGGAGTGGGTGGTAGAGAAAAGGGTGGGAGCCGAAAGAAAAGGTTACGACAAGAGAATAGGAGTATCAGGGACAGTAACCCTTTCTGTCTACTTTATTCACTATACTAACCTGACAATAAACGAGGAAAGAGTGGGATTGGTAAATACGAAATGTAGATGTTACAAACCAACCTCAAGAGGGCTAAATTATTTGTTCTGTTCTAAAGAAAAATAGTAGATTATTTATTCCAGTTTATTCAATTTAAGATCGCTAATGATTATTTTTTTTTAATTTCGCGCAAAGCTACTCGAGGGCTACTCAGTGATTATATTATCAGGTTTCCTTTTATTACTTCACTTAGATCTAAGAAACGAATACCATTCTGAATGCCTTGTGTCGTAGGTAGAAATATAGGGAACAGCCTAAGAAACAGTAAACATTAGGTCTAACACTTGCGTGAGAGAGTCTAGAAACAAAAGACATATAAATTTCAGATCTAAATATTAGATCTGTTGATATCAAATTCTTCACCAGCTTTTGACGTTTAAACTATTACTTTTAAAGCATATGTTTAAACATTTAGTATGGTTTACTAAGTCAAGATAATTATATTGATAATTCCCATATAATATCTTCGCATATAATTTTGATTTCCGTACAGGAAATCCGTTTTAGTTTACTTTACCCGATCTTTGAAATGCGATCTTGACCGCTGAACTTCAACAATTTATTTTCTCTAAAAAAAAAAGCCAAAATTGACTTGTATAGGCTACATTTGTATATAGACGTGTATTTGTATATTTTTATAAATAGAAGGAGAATTCAGTACAAAAAATCCCCCCACAGCGAAACCAGAACACCATAAAAAATACGAATTGAAAGTACAGTTACATAAACGGCAAGCCCAAAATGTCCCGCCCATCACCTAATATTGTAGAACGTGGTAAAAGACTCGCTCGAATATTTAAGCCTAACTCTAAAAGAGTTTGATTTTTTTTTATTACATTTGTTTTAACTTTTTACTTAAATATGTCAGTTAAAGAATGAATAATTAGGGTTAATACTTCAGTTAAAGTTATAGATGAATGTTTTACCGTCATTAGTGCTGCCAATGTAGTGTCATCCCAAATATTAGGCTTAAGTGAGTGTAATAGTTTGTTTTTGTTAAAAAATGACTAAAAATAAATTGTAGATGTCGTTTTTGATTGTCGTATTGTTTTTACATTTCTCTTAATTTGTCCATTACAATCCGAAATAAAATATATATTTTATCTCCCGCAAAGTCACTGCCCCTTAAACTTTTCGTTCAGAAACAGTTTGTTTGTTTTTTGGAATTTCGCACAAAGCTACTCGAGGGCTATCTGTGCTAGCCGTCCCTAATTTAGCAGTGTAAGACTAGAGGGAAGGCAGCTAGTCATCACCACCCACCGCCAACTCTTGGGCTACTCTTTTACCAACGAATAGTGGGATTGACCGTCACATTATACGCCCCCACGGCTGGGAGGGCGAGCATGTTTAGCGCGACTCGGGCGCGAACCCGCGACCCTCTGATTACGAGTCGCACGCCTTACGCGCTTGGTCAGAAACAGAGCTCGTAAAGTTGGTTGAACACCAAACAACAAAATATTCCACGAAACGCTATTTCATATGTGCTATTATTCTTTAAATGTTACGGTTTGAAAAACTACGAAAAATCGGGACAAATTAAGAGAAATTATTAAAAAAGACATATGCAGTTAATGTTTTATAACAATTTAGTTCTGTTGTTTATCCAATGTTTCGCATTTAAACCGTTACGTCATAGCAAGCGTTCGTAAAATAACCATAGCACATTTGTTTGATTTGTGGAAGGTCTCGGGCTCAAACTTGAGACGAAAAATATATCTATTCTATAAAAATGTATTACAGCAAGTGTTGAAATATAAAACAGTAACTAATTTAGAAAAGATTAATCACACGCGTATCGAAATACGTGCTGAAAAAATTATTAGAACATTTTATGTCGAAATTAAATTAAGGCTTAACAAAACATCTGACATAAAGAAAGTTAAACACTAACGTCAATTATCGTTAGATGGATTATTTTGGATCACTTGGTAAAGATAATGCCAAGTTCAGTACACTTTACATAATGAAATCATTTCTTCAGTACGTTTGCTACAGGATACATTAATTTTGATACAAGTTGTAGGCCTAAGTTCACAAACAACGTTTCCGTAGAAAGTGCGGTATTAATGTATGCCTAACTTACTTTCAAACTTTTCGATAGAAATTCCTAATGACAAACGCACTAACTTACTGAGTAACTGAATAAATGCGACAACTCTCACTAGTAACGCTGAACTGAACCACACATTAATTCACTGATTCTCGTATTTTTTTTGTACACTGGTTTCTACTACTGCACGAAATTTCTAGATTCTACGATTTAAATTGTCATGAACTTTTAGACATTGTAGTTGCCTCTCTAGTAAACATACATCTAAATTAAAACGTTAAAAATATAGTTTTCAATAACTATAGGTTAGGGTTAAGTTTTGTGTCTTTGTTCTTAAGAGCAAAGCTACACAATGGACTATCTGTGTTGTGCCAACCACGGGTAGCAAAACCCAATTTTTAGCGTCATAAACTTTCAGTCTTATCGCTGAATCATTAGGGGTCTCTATGGTTCACAGAAATTATTGAACTGATATGTGAGTAGAGAGTATGTTACGAATAAAAATATAGAGTATTTATTAATTTGTGGAATTCGTGTAACATTGAAATAATCAAAAAATTATAATGTAAACAAAAAGGTGTTAATAAAATATAACACTTTAACCATACATAGTTCGATGAGTATATGACGTGGGTGTGCCGCTATAGAGAATAATAATATAAACGACTGAACTTGCTAAAATGAAAAATTCAGATTTTTCGATTAAAAAAACAAATTAAAAATGAAAAGCCAAACGTTTGAGGTTTCTTGATTTGAATTAAAACATAATTTTCCCCCACTTTTATATATTTTACTTATACAACAGCTATAAATTATATTATTCTATTAATTTTTGAGGTTGTACTGTTGTTTTTGTTACAGTAAAGCCACATCGGAATATTTCCTGTGTGCATCGAAGGGAATCGAACATCCGATTTTAGCGTTGTAAATCCATAGACTTGTCGCTGTCCCCTCAGGGTACTAATTTTCTGGGAAGCGTGTCCCCAGGTTCACCTAGATCAAGTTTCCTTTGGTAACACAGTGAGTAGAAATGCTCAATGACACAGTGGTAACACTTGGTCGGTCAAATGTTATGAGAAAACAGTAAAAGCACTAAATGGGAACGTTATGACAGTACAGTAAAAACACTTGCCTTATCAGTTAAATCCATTGTAATAAACTAATCTGGAATTCAATAAAATCATAAATTAAACACCTGCCAGGCTTTAATCGTCTGTGCACAGCTGGAAAATGAAACTTTTGGTCGTAATTTCTTTCTGTTACTGAATAAAATGTTTTGACTGTGTATTGTAGATGGCAAAATTTCCACAACTTTATTTATATTTTATACATTGTTTCTATGCGCCTGGCATAATTTTAAACATTGTAAAATTTAGGCGAGTCTAGTAGGTTTGGTCATGATATCTGACATCCCAAATTTAAGAAGCTTCAACCGATTTTAAAATGGACCGTTTGTCTCGACATCACGTGATCTCTACTTTCTTCTATACAATTAAATGATATAATAGTTTACTTTCGTGTTTCGTTTTTACTATGAATCACGTAAAACCCAAACAGTTCATAAATCACAACCAAATAGGCACTTTGGAAAACCTATGGAAAAAGTTAATAGATTGCTATTTTGATATGAACAATAAGTAAAAGTTGAGCGCGACAGTATATGGGTATTAACTTTTTAATATGAATTCTCAGTAGAACAGCTTGATGAAACCTTGTATTTTGTGGTTTTCCTTGTCTGTTTGTTCTCTATGCTGGTAGAAAGTCAAGCACACAGCATGCGAAAGAGCATTTAATACTAAACGCCAGAGATTCGAAGCCTGGCATACCAGGTGTAATGAGTCATATTTAAATAAGGCTGAGGGAAGGCAGCTTCGACTGAAAAAATCGATTGGATTAATTAACATCAATTCACGTGATCAACGAAAACCAGGAGGGCCCGTCTCTGCAGTTCGTTGATAGATGGTATTAATACGGAATCGTGTAAAAAACAAAACAAAAAACACTTAAACCAAAAAATGATATTCGCTACTGCACGGGAACTTGGTAACAATTTTGTTTGTGTCATATCAGAGCATTTTGGGAAACAACAGATTTTTTTTTTTGTGCGACTTACATTGGCTAACATCTGAAGATAAATCAACACTTTTTGTGTATACTCTCATCTTACATTTATTTTCATATCGAACGTTAATACGGGAACTGACATTTGAACTTTGACCGTTAATATAGATTTATATAACACGTTTTTGTTCAAAGGATCTTACATTTTCATTTCATTTTAACAGGACATCAATTTCTGAAGCTAGATAAATAGAGACAGGGACACAGATAACTATATGGATGCTCCCTATTTGCTGATCCTTCTGTTCTTTCCTTAATGAAGATTATTCGATGCAAAGAGAGAAATCGGTTTACATCCGGGCTTGTTTAACACATCTACTTATAGATATACTCTGCGCGATCAATGCAAGTAAAAAATTAGTAAACATACGTTTAACTAACTGACGCCCCAAGTTTTGCCCGAGTTGATTTCCCACAAGGGCCTCTCAGGTCTCTTACAAATTAGACATTAATATTTGTGCTGGTAATGGAATTCGAAATGGCGTCAAACGAATTCTCATTTCTATAAACGTGGATTGGTATCGGGGGTCGTCTTCCAATCGAACAACAGATCGATTCTTAAATTAACAGACATTTTCAACAGGCGTCTCTTTGGCGAAGTAAGAAGCGCCGATTGACAAAAACAAAAGTAATGTTATTGATTAGTTTGATTGGATTATGAAAAACTATATTAAAAAAACCGACTAAACGCAAAGAAGTGACGTAGTGACACATTATGCTAATTATAAGTAGTACAATATCACGTAGGATAAAAATACAAATTATCAAAATGTCAGGTAGGATAAACACAAGTATCGAAATGTCACGTAAAAGTGTGCTTTCTTATAACAAAGCCACATCGGGCTATCTGCTTTGTCCGCCGAGATGAATCGAACCCCTGATTTTTGTATTATAAATCCGAATACTCACCGGTGTCCCACAGGGGGGACTGTAACTTAGCCTCATAAAATATATTAATCACAAAAACAAAACAAGAAAAATGTTTACACAAAGTAATATAATTGGCTATTTGCACTGCGCTCACCACTGGGAGCGAACTTTCACTTTCAGGATTATAAATCCTTAAGCTCAGTGGTAAAGCACTGGAAGGGGGGTAAAGAAGAGATTCTATTTTCCGAAGACGGCAGAATTATTTTATCTCTTATTTCCTGCGTGTTGTTAAATGTGTTTGCTGTTTAAAACTCCGCCATCGCAAAAAGATGGTTTGTTTGTCTAGAATAAAGTACAAAACTACACAATGGACTATCTGTGCTTTGTCCCCCACGGATATCAAAACCCGGTTTTTAGCGGTGTGACTCACAGACATACTGCTGTGCTACTGGGAGGCGCAAGAAAACGGAAACCTAAACTAAACGCCAATATCTATATGGTGACCTCTTCCACCATGATGTCTCTAACAGTTACGTACATGCAACTCTTGGCTCATATATATATATATGTACATGTCTCATGGATATTGCGTATAAAGTTATATGTGTTTACATATTACAATGTGCACAACTACTGTCTTACAGAACAATTTGCTTGTCGGCTTTTCGCATGGTAATGGCTTGGAAATATCTAGAATGGTGAAGTATTTACCTGATACAATACGTTGCCATAGTAACAACACGCTTATCAGGAGGGCTGTGCGACACAGGAGTGAATAAAACTTCCAACGAGTATGCTATAAACCTACATCACGGATAAGGCTTACCTGTACATTTACTATGTTAACGGAAATTCTGAGACGAAGAAAACCAAACTGCACCCGTGTAAAGTGAACTCGCAAGACTAAAAGGATAAATAAATAAATTAAGTATTTCAAAATAATTGTAAACATTTCAAGAACAATCCCCAATCGTTACGTCACTGGAAGACTTAGAAGCTGACAGCGTATATTGTGGTATCACTACTGAAATCCTGGACCCTCCGATACGCAGCCGGGCACAGTGTTTACCAAACTGTGTGTCGCAGCAAGTTACTAGGGTTGTTGTGAGAGTTTGATCAAACGAAAAATAATTAAAAACATTGAAAGAAAATTGCAAGCTGCGGCAGGGGTGTCGTATAAGTGCCGTTAGTGAAAAAAAGTTTGGAAAACACTACACGGTGACCAAGCCATGACAAGGTTAGTTTACTGGAATATGTATTCTTCTAAACCACAAATTAGATTGGATGGCAGCAAAGCTCGTGTAACGAGACAGATGCACATTAGAAACCCTTTCAGAAATTGAAGTGTTCAGTAGAAGATACGTCAAATGTGTAGAAAGATGAATTATATAAGTACATAGACAATTAACTACGTAATTGTTGATTTACACAAGCAACTTTAAACTTATCAAATAAACATCTGTAAGAAAACAATAATAATACATCTTTAAGGACTTTCTTTAACTGTTGGTTTGTTTTGTGATATATATTGCCTGTACTCGTGCGCCTGATGTAGTGTAAACATTCCGAAGTGATTGCACGCCGTTCCAGAAAATCCTATGAAAATAGATCAATTTCCTGAAGGAGTTAAGCTAGTGAAATTCCCGGGCAACAGAAGGAAACGGCATCCTTCTTTCACTAATGTTGCCTCATTTGGGCAGGAAAATTGGGAACTCACGAGCTGAATACACGTCATGTCTCAGTGATATGGCTGACAGTATTTTGCGTCAATATGTCAATGAGAAGAAAAACAAACTTTCCAAATATAATGTATAGTAAATACTACCATTTGTTAAAAAAATATCCGTTGTTTCTATAGTATCTAAATAGGAGTTTATAAATAGTAATGCACTTCAAATAATTAACATCAACATATCTCTTTCCAGGGCACTAATTACCACGTGAGTTTGGAAACTTTTACCACAATGAAACTTCAAACTTCCTAATATCTAGCAGTTTCTAGTTTTAGATGGGTCTTAAAATGCTGAAGTAAATGTATTTTGTGTCTGTGTGTCATTGTGTACATAAAAATAAACGTGTCACTGGGATAGTTGTTTAACTAGAGAAACGTCAACTAAAGAGATAAAAGCTCTGTTCCATTGACAAGATTCTCTCTGCAATACAGATAATGTCTTAGACAACACTATCTCTGTAGACGTCCTTCCTACATATTGTATAGAAGACTTCTGGAACTCTTTGTCTTTCCTTCAGTGTACAAACATCCTTGCCCTTTCAGCCGTGGGGGCATTATAATGTGACAGTCAATCCCACTATTCGTTGGTAAAAGAGTAGCCCAAGAGTTGGCGGTGGGTGGTGATGACTAGCTGCCTTCCCTCTAGTATTTCATTGCTAAATTAAGGACGGCTAGTGCAGATAGTCCTTGTGTAGCTTTGCGCGAAATTCAAAACAAACCAAACCAAACCTTCTGTGTAAACGTATGTACCAGAGATAGTTGTCTGTACTCTGTACATTTTTACTTCATATGGGTTACTCGTCACCACGGTGTATGTCGCTTCCAAAATATCTTCAATTTAGATAAACAACAACACAAAAAACATACATTCCAAACAACCACATACGAGTACTTATTCGGCTGGTACTAACGTTGTTTGGAGTCGTGCTCCACTCTCCCGAGGTTTTACATTTGGAGACGAACTCCTTTACAGCACCAGATATCGTGATCGTAAACAGAGATGTTTTGAAGAGCTATTTAATATATATATAATAAACCTCAGGGAAGCAAGTAAAACAATTACTTCCCTTTTTACACACAAGTTGGTGTACATATAGATAAAATTATGATATTACTTTAAGTTACCTCCTCCTCTGTGCATAAAGAAATGAATATATCATTATACGCTGTATTTCACTACATATGCAGCTGGTGTCACTGTAACACGACTCTTCCACTACATATACAGGTAGTGTCGCTGTAACATGTGTCTTCCACTACATGCAAAGCTGGTGTCACTGTAACACGACTCTTCCACTACATATACAGGTAGTGTCGCTGTAACATGTGTCTTCCACTACACGCACAGCTGGTGTCACTGTAACACGACTCTTCCACTACATATACAGGTAGTGTCGCTGTAACATGTGTCTTCCACTACATGCACAGCTGGTGTCACTGTAACACGACTCTTCCACTACATATACAGGTAGTGTCGCTGTAACATGTGTCTTCCACTACATGCACAGCTGGTGTCACTGTAACACGACTCTTCCACTACATGCACAGCTGGTGTCACTGTAACACGTGTCTTCCATTACATATACAGATAGTATCACTGTAACATGTGTCTTCCACTACATGCACAGCTGGTGTCACTGTAACACGTGTCTTCCATTACATATACAGGTAGTGTCACTGTAACATGTGTCTTCCACTACATGCACAGCTGGTGTCACTGTAACACGACTCTTCCATTACATATACAGGTAGTGTCACTGTAACACGACTCTTCCACTACATATACAGGTAGTGTCATGTAACATGCTTCCACTACATGCACAGCTGTAACACGACTCTTCCACTACATATACAGGTAGTGTCACTGTAACATGTGTCTTCCACTACATGCACAGCTGGTGTCACTGTAACACGACTCTTCCACTACATATACAGATGGTATCACTGTAACATGTGTCTTCCACTACATGCACAGCTGGTGTCACTGTAACACGTGTCTTCCACTACATATAGAGATGGTGTCATTGTAACATGTGTCTTCCACTACATACATAGGTGGTGTCACTGTAACATGTGTCTTCCATTACATGCACAGCTGGTGTCATTGTAACACGTGTCTTCCACTACATACATAGGTGGTGTCACTGTAATACGTGTCTTCTAATCTACACACACAGAAGAGATGATATTATTGTTTAGTTATATCTCATACCGCAGATAAGGACGTGATGATATTATTGATTAGTTATATCTCATACCGCAGATAAGGACGTGGTGGTATTACTGTAAATTATCTTCTCCATTGTAAATAAGCTAGGTAGCTTTACCGTAAACAGATTGGTCACTACGCTTACAGAGAGAAATAGTTTTCACGACCTAGAACATGTCGGATCAGATTATTATATGTGATGGCAAGTTTCTTTGCTTTTACTTTTTTCACATAGTTGTGCACTCACATTTTCCTTATATGAAAGGCTGGAAAACTGAAATGACCCCAACTCTTGTTCCGTACAGGCAATAGAGACAAGTGTTGGTGAAGATAGCCATCTGTCAAACACGAAAACTGACGTCGGTGTTAACGTGTTATTTATATAGCAAATATCAAGAAATGGCAGTGTGATTACATATATATGTATACATTTACATCTATATAAATATCCATCATATAGATACGTTTTTGTAAAATATTTAAAATCGTAGAAATATGCATCTTTTCACTCAGATTAACCTATCTACTTTTGGTAATTGAATAAGGACGTATGAACGTGTTCGTTTTTAAAGAAATAACCATTATCGTGATAATAACAGGATCACAATAAGTCACTAGATGGCAGCACATTAATTTAATTTTATTTCACATACATAGCAGCTACTTGTACTAACTTAATGGGACTTATCAAATCGATAATCAGAATAAATCACAACATCCCGAAGGGGTTTTTAATTATTAGAAAAAGTTATAAGATGTATTTCCACAAACCCAGAAACAGGTTGTTTGGTTAATGACTCATCTTCTCTGAACTAGTTTGCCTAATGGTGACATTTATCACATGATATATTAGAAACACATTGTGTGGCTTAGACAATACACTGTGATTCATACATATTTCTTATAGTAAACTACATAAAATAGATGCATAGCAGAGAAAGAGGTAAATGGACAGATACCAAATGGACAATACACTGTGATTCATACATATTTCTTATAGTAAACTACATAAAATAGATGCATAGCAGAGAAAGAGGTAAATGGACAGATACCATACTTTTCCTTCCTATGAAATGACTCAATCAGTTAAATTGATCTTTAACTAACAAAAACAACAAACATATTTTTATCAGTACATGTGAGAACAATACCTTTAGTTCTCACCTTTACAGAGACAGGTGTGGGAACTGCGTTACTCTCTCGTCTACCAGCTATTTAGTCGAGAAAATTCTTACTAGCGAAACAGTTATATAGGATCATTGGTTCTTCTGTGAAGCTTCTAGCGTGTGCCCAGTTTTAATCCAATTTGGACAATACTGGCTCTTTTATAATGTAGCACGTGCTAAGTCTTAATCCATTTTCCACATTGGCTGTTTTATAATGTAGCACGTGCTGAGTTTTAATCCATTTTCCACATTGGCTGTTTTATAATGTAGCACGTGCTAAGTCTTTATCCATTTTCCACATTGGCTGTTTTATAATGTAGCACGTGCTGAGTTTTAATCCATTTTCCACATTGGCTGTTTTATAATGTAGCACGTGCTAAGTCTTAATCCATTTTCCACATTGGCTGTTTTATAATGTAGCACGTGCTGAGTTTTAATCCAAAACTGGCTATTTCGACAAGGCTAAGCTTGACCCGAGTATTGACCCATTTTCTAAAGAGATTTTTTTTCTCTTCTGAAGGAAGAGATATGGTTATTGGAGTATAGGAGATTTTAAGAAACTATTTAGCCATTAACTTCTGATACCTTGTGTAAGTGATTCAGGTAAAGTAACACCAATAAGACAAATTAAAGTTTTCTAAAACAAAAATCAACAGAGAACAAAGAGATGATGTAACAATAAGACAGAGTGATGTGTTTCAGACAACAATAACTATTCCGTTAACAACGTGCAAGTAACGCGAAACGGTTACAATTGTTAAAGAACAAGCTTCAAATGTAATGCTCACGTTTTAATACGATTATGGCCAATCATGAAGCCACTATTATTATGGAGACCAGTGTCTTTTGGTTTCAGACTGGCCACAATACCGGTTTGGTTTAATTTCGGATTAGCCTTGGTACCAGTTTATTTTATTTTCATATCATACTGATAACAGGATGTTCTGCTTTCAATCTGACTCGATGCCAGTTTGGCTTCGAATTATATTCGATACCAGCATATTTTGCTTTCACATTGGCCATAATGACAGTGTGGTTTGGCTTCGGATTAGCTTCAGTACCAGTTTAGTTTACTTTCAGGCTATTGTGCTAATTTTGACACATAAAACTACCTGATGAGCAAAGAGAAAATGTTTTGTTTGTTGTAAAAACAGCATTTTCAGAAGTACTTATATCTAAAGGCCGTGTTCAAGCAAAACCTATTTACAACATGAGGCGTCTCTGCTCAACGCCCCACGTTTTACAATCTCTAGAGTATGTCACTTTATTTTATTCTAGAGGGGTGGAACGTAAAGGACAATAATGTAACCATCTATTAAGCGAAAAGCCAATACTTTCATGATCAAACACGTGCATGTATTTCACGTACTTCAGTCAGTTCTTTGGAGAGGGTGAGAGAGACGGACAAAACCCTGAGGGGATTCGACTTGGTCAAACTGACAATGTTCGATAGTCGTTTGTACTTTGATTTATTGAAGAAAGATTTGTTTTAAACAAGAATTCGACTCAGTACATGTGAGCGAATTTGTTCAAAACACGTGTACGGTCATAATTATTATCTCTCTTAATACTAATAAACGATTACAGCCATTCTCACTGTCATTCAGCAAAGAAAGAACTACAGTTGTTTGTTTTCATCACCATTCAGACACTGTTACCTTCTTGTGCTCTATACAACACTGAAACTGTTAGCTTATTGTGTTCTATACAATACTGAAACTGTTAGCTTATTGTGTTCTGTACAACATTGACACTGTTAACGTCTTCTATTATTACATAATTAATACCGTCAATTTCATTAAATAACCACTTAACAATTATCTGTGCAGCGATGTTTCAACCTACAATGTAACTGTTACTATGCAAGGCTGGCACTTTTCATTGTTATGATCACGACACAACACTAACACTGTAAACATAGGCAACGTTGAAACACTTGATTTTTGTAATTAAATTACAAAGATGACTGTATTAATTATTGTTATTACAATAAAACTCTGACACAGATGTTTCCATTGCAATAAAACTCTGACACAGTTGTGTCCATAACAATACAACTCTGACACAGCTGTTTTCATTACAAGACAACTCTGACACGGTTGTTTCCATTACGATATAACTCTGGATTATCTGATATGATTCCAAAACAACATTGATACCACCAATTGCTACATGATATTTGTATTAATGTACTACTACTATCATACAGTACATATTGTTGAAATTTGCATTAATGTACTACTAGTATCATACAGTACATATTGTCGATATTTGTATTAATCTACTACTACTATCATACAGTACATATTGTTGAAATTTGCATTAATGTACTACTAGTATCATACAGTATATATTGTCGATATTTGCATTAATGTACTACTACTATCATACATTTTATATTGTCGATATTTGTATTAATGTACTACTAGTATCATACATTTTATATTGTCGATATTTGTATTAATGTACTACTACTATCATACATTTTATATTGTCGATATTTGTATTAATGTACTACTACCCTCATACAGTACATATTGTTGATATTTGTATTAATGTACTACTACTGTCATACATTACATATTGTTGAAATTTGCATTAATGTACTACTACTATCATACATTACATATTGTTGATATTTGTATTAATGTACTACTACTATCATACATTTTATATTGTCGATATTTGTATTAATGTACTACTACCCTCATACAGTACATATTGTTGATATTTGTATTAATGTACTACTACTGTCATACATTACATATTGTTGAAATTTGCATTAATGTACTACTACTATCATACATTACATATTGTCGATATTTGTATTAATCTACTACTACTATCATACAGTACATATTGTTGAAATTTGCATTAATGTACTACTAGTATCATACAGTATATATTGTCGATATTTGCATTAATGTACTACTACTATCATACATTTTATATTGTCGATATTTGTATTAATGTACTACTAGTATCATACATTTTATATTGTCGATATTTGTATTAATGTACTACTACTATCATACATTTTATATTGTCGATATTTGTATTAATGTACTACTACTGTCATACATTATATATTGTTGATATTTGTATTAATGTACTACTACTGTCATACATTACATATTGTTGATATTTGTATTAATGTACTACTACTGTCATACATTATATATTGTACATATTGTTGATATTTCGATATTTGTATTAATGTACTACTACCCTCATACAGTACATATTGTTGATATTTGTATTAATGTACTATTACTGTCATACATTACATATTGTTGAAATTTGCATTAATGTACTACTAGTATCATACAGTATATATTGTATTACTACTACTATCATACATTTTATATTGTCGATATTTGTATTAATGTACTACTACTGTCATACATTACATATTGTTACTACTACTATCATACATTTGCATTAATGTACTACTACTATCATACATTACATATTGTTGATATTTGTATTAATGTACTACTACTATCATACATTTTATATTGTCGATATTTGTATTAATGTACTACTACCCTCATACAGTACATATTGTTGATATTTGTATTAATGTACTACTACTGTCATACATTACATATTGTTGAAATTTGCATTAATGTACTACTACTATCATACATTACATATTGTTGATATTTGTATTAATGTACTACTACTATCATACATTATATATTGTTGATATTTGTATTAATGTACTACTACTGTCATACATTACATATTGTTGATATTTGTATTAACGTACTACTACTGTCATACATTATATATTGTTGATACTTGTATTAATGTACTACTACTATCATACATTTTATATTGTCGATATTTGTATTAATGTACTACTACTGTCATACAGGGCACTTTGTGTAATCCACATCCTTTGATTCAAAGTCCAAAGCACTAGACGTAGCAACAGCAGTATGTCTGAGGACTTACACTGTCAGAAACACGGTTTTGATACTATTAATGGGCAAAGCACAGATAGTCCAATGCCTAGCTTTAATACGAGTAAAACACTAACTAGTAGGCAACTTTTATAACTTTGTAACCTCTTAACATAACTTTCAAAGTAACCAGTTAGTTAGTTATATTTCTTGTTAAACTTTAGTAAAGTCAAACGACATCTATCATAACTACTGTGGTTACAGAAGATTAGACACAACAATTGTAAAGTATTTTATTCTAACATCTAGAGTCAGTGTTTTATCGTCATCGGGTTGTTTTTCTGTGTTGAATATTTGTAATTAATGCTGAACAGATCAGTTTATAAATGTTACTTTTGGTTAGTACGTTTTTACCTTCTGCGTTTATTATCACTAGAAGGTTTCTATAGTAACAGGCATTTTGCAAACTAGTTTTCGGACGTTTTTGTCACTATCGTGGTTATTATCAGTTACGTTGGTTTGGTTTGTTTGTTTCTAATTTGGTGCAAAGCTACAGGAGAACTATCTGTGCTAGCCATCCCCAATTTAGCAGTAAAAGATTAGAAGAAAGGCCCGCCAATTCTTAGGCTACTTTTTATCAACGAATAGTGTGACTGACCGTTACACTATAACGCCCCTATAACTGAAAGGGCGAGCATGTGTGGTACGACGGGGATTTGAACTCACGACCCTCAGATTGAGAGTTAAGTGCCCTAACCACAGTGCCCTAGTCAGCATTTTGTAAACTCTAGTTTTCTGACATTCTGTGACTATTGTTGTTCTTCTCAGTTATGTTTGAAGGTTGCTATAGTTACGTGTAGTTTGTAAACTCTAGTTTTCTGACATTCTGTAACTATTGTTATTATTCTCAGTTATGTTTGAAGGTTGCTATAGTTACGTATAATTTGTGAACTCTAGTTTTCTGACATTTTGTGACTATTGTTATTCTTTGCAGTTATGTTGGAAGGTTGCCATAGTTACGTGAATTTTGTAATCTGCAGTTCACTGACACTAAGTAATTATCGTTATCCTTGTCAGGTGGATGACCGTAAATGTATTTTTAGCAACTTGTAACATTTATAGCTGAATCGTGAATACACGTTGAGACAAGTGTTGTCAGGCAACAGAAAGACAACATTGTCTTAGAGAAGTCGCAAGTACCGGGTGTATGGAACTCGATTTGCTTGAGTAAAGAAGACACAAGAGAATGCGGATGTAATGTGGAGTCAATGTAGGTCAAGGGGATTCTTTGTTAACGATAAATAGCAACGAGAAAGGATGATCTCACGAAACAAGTCCAGAAGGCCGTTGATGACAATAAACCTTTTATTATAACTATTCATGAATGTAAATAAACTTTTAAAAAAAATTAGTTCCAGCAAAGGTTTCAGTGCGCATGCGTCGTATAGAAATCGAACGTTTCGCACGTGACTGACATCCATGACAACTTTATTTTATGAAAGGGTGTGGCACAATGACACTTAGCCGTTTGTTAATTATTTTACGTTTTTTAGTTTCTCTACAAAAGAAACGTTCACTCATTATTTTGATGGTAGCGACCTCAACGGCAACTAAGAACAGCAATGGTGGAAGACTTCTGTTAATTGCTATGTTCCTATGACGACGTTTATTAAACTTAAACGCAAAAGCAACATAATTGGTTATTTGCGCTGTGGCTACACTGTTGTTTGTTTTGGAACTTCGCCCAAAGCTACACGAGAGCTATTTGCGCTAGCTATTCCTAATTTAGCAATGTAAGGCTAGAGGGAACGCAGCTACTCATCACCACCCACCGCCAACTCTTGGGCTACTCTTTTGCCAAGGAATAATAGAATTGGCCGTCACTTTATAACGGCCCCACGGTTGAAAGGGCGTGCATGTTTGGTGTGACGGAGATTCGAACCTGCGACCATCAGATTAGGAGTCGAGTGCCTTAACGACCTGGCCATGCCGGGCTCGCCATAATGTGAATTAATAACCTAATTTTGTTTTAGTGGGACAAACAGTGGTGTCATTTGGAGAAACTAATACAGGTAGTTTCCTCCCCATCCAGATGACAGTTTCTATGGAATATTTCTGTCAGACCATAACTTAAGGTCTACATCTGAATTGGGTGAGAGCACGCAAGGTTAGTCTTCTTTCAACCTCCATAGCTTTTTATTAAATGATGCTCCTGGTTACAGATCCTCAAACTTACTGTTCAGCCACCAGGGAGAAAAAATACGATAATATTTTGAATATCGCATGTATCCAAGACCGCTTCGCCAGTTCCGAAATCCAGAGCTCTAGCTAAGTCCAAGTCCAACCCAAACCCAATGTTAAAAGTGCTAAAGCATCTTAATGTAAGCTTCCGTTAATCTTAATTGACATTGTACTCCAATGTTATATGTTATCGAAATTTAACTTTACAAAAATCCAAAAGCTTTTAGTGTCTCATGGACCCTGCACCTCCATGAGACGCTCTCGCCCCCACAAAGGAAATCTAAAATATCCCTGCAGTAGCTTTAAGTTCTATTTTATTTTGTCTGTAAGTTCATCCCTGTTCTGTGATGTGTTTTTTGAAACAAGTGTTGTTGCTGTGTGCGTTACAAAGAATTGACTGAGAGAGTTAATTGTCTTCAATATCTTGAAATGTTCAATAATTCCTCGTCAGATCATAAAAAATACTGTTAATAAGACCTAGTTGCTCAATAGAGACAATGTCATTCGAGGTTCAGTTTTCTTATAGGCTACACGTGTCAGAAGTTTCAATATGTACGACGTCGTATACCTGCAATGTCACCTTGACTTGAATCTTCTATAGGTTCCATATGTCCGATGTTTAACAATGGAGGACGTCGTACACCTACAATGTCACACTAACATTGAAGCTTTTATACGTTCTATATACACTGCTGGCCAAAATCTTAAGGCCAATGAACATAAAGAAAAAATATGCATTTTGCGTTGTTAGACAACTACTTTTTTGAGTAGAGCTTCGAAAGATGAAAATAAGAAAAGGGAAAATAAAAATAAATATTAGAATTTAATAGGAGGTTCACATCCGAACGCCATCTTCTCCCTCATGTCACTCACCAGGGGTCCGTCAGGGTATCTGCCAGAATCGAAGAAGTTCAGTAGTGGCATTTTGCTCATTATCAAGGAACAAATACTAGAATTTAGTCGCATAATAGTTTAGATTCCACAAGGGAGACCGCGTCCTCTAGCGTCAATCTTCAAAATGTTTGTTATATAGGGGGGGGGGAACAACAAACAGCAATTAAAGTTCTAGGTAATGAACATGATTAAGAAAGTTATAGAATTGATAGGTAAACAGCGATTTAAATTTTCGTTATAAAATACAACTAGTGATATGCAACGCGAGTAAAATGGTAAAAAAGGACCGAGTTGCATCGTCATATTTTAGGTGATGAAGTTGTTTGATGTTTGATTATTCAACCCAGATGATTTCTTATATAACCTCGACATTTATTTACTTAACCTCCATTGCCAACATTTTGATTTTGCTGTCAATTAACAACGTACGTGTATTACTTTTCGGATTAGTGTTTCTCACATTAGCCGTCAAGCGTCGCGACAATAGATTCTGTTTGCTAATCAGTGACCTGAATGCTAGAGCCCTTAGAACTAATTAAGACGAAGATATGTTAATACTAAAATATATTTTTGCTAGAAAAATTATAAAAAGCTTGAATTTTAAAAGATGAAACTATTTTTTAATTCACAAGGTCCACATTTTTTATTCGTTTTATACGTATTTAGTATCGCCATCTGGTTGTAACTATGCGGACTGACAACGTTCCTGCATTAAAGGTTAGCGATATTGAGTAAACAATGTAATTCGTATTGTCTAAGAAGTTTCTTACTGTTTTTTTACACCATCTGGCACTGGAATAATTTACTAGGATGTGTAGCTGTTTAATTTAATATATTTGTTGTCTTATTAAAAATTCAGTGTTAAGAGTTTCACTTAAAGTCAGAGAAGCACGCGAGTTTGGGTTTAGAAACCAAGCACGGGTTGTACACATTGGTTTGTCCAGCGATGATAGGATCAGTGAAAAGAACCAAGGACCTTCTAGTCCCTCGTTCAACTAACCTAGTGAACTACTTGGAGCTACCGTCTTCTAGAAGAGCTGAAGCTACACAGTGAGAGTTACACACTTCACGTAACAGCGTACACACTTCACGTAAAAAGGTACACACTGACAGCTACACACTTCACGTAACAAGCTACATACAGACAGCTACATGCATCAATGTTTTACATTCAGTAATCAGATAAGTTACCAACTAAGTTTAATAGTCAATAATACAGAGTATAACACCAGTCGTGTAACCGTAGGGTTTACAGCAACCATCATCCATGTAAAAACTAAAGAAATGAAGCAGAGAGGATAAGCGGTCCCTGTCTACACAAGGAGTCACGACGAACAAATATTAACTCCACAACTGACTCACCTTCCTTAACATCTCTAACTGCTGCACCTTCCCTAACATTTATAGCACTAAATACTCAGTTCAACTGCCCTTCCCTAATATTTATAGCACTAAATATTCTCAGTTCAACTGATCTTCCCTAATATTTATTATACTAAATATTCTCAGTAATTGTACGAGTAAAGCCGAAAATCGGAAATCAGGGTTTCTTTTTAAGTATGAAATATCCTTGTTTGTCTAAAAATAGAATTACTGTTTTCAGTACGAAAAGGTTTAATTTAATTGGAGTAATAAAACGTAATACAATGACATAACAAAAAAGAGCAAATAAAACTAGCAAAAAGTCGTTTGTACTTTGTTCTTGTATTATTTCATCGAAATATATTTATATTCTCAATCGTTAGGACAAAGCCTCAAAATGTTTAAAAGTGGAACTAGATTACAAAATTATCATCTACGACTGCAAAACTCAAAGAGGCAGCACTTAAACTATAGTGATGCAAAACGAATTACGTTTAATTTTGGCAAGTAGCCAAATGCTTGCGTATAGCGTATATTTATATATCGACTTAAATATGAGTATTTCCGAGTTACGTCGCTACTAGTCCGTACGCCACCATCTTGTACTAAAAGAATGGTTTAGAATCATTTTCTGAGTTGAATATTTGAAAAACAAATAATGCACGAAATCATGTCGTATCGTAATAGGAATCGTAAACAATAAATTTAAAAGTAAAGTACAACAACTTTTAAAGATACATTATTTTGCAGAGGGCGAGACGGCTCTTACAAAGTTGGATTAAAATGATTCTGAGGAAAACAGAAGTGGTAAAGGTTATGTTTAAATATAGTTTCAGTTTTGCATTTCGAAAGGTCTTTTCTCCTATAACAAATGGCACAATAGCAGGTCAGATCAACAAAAATATTCCTTAAAGTAACAAAGTTATAACTTAGATATTAAATTAGTCATCATTCAAAGCAATCTAGTAATACTTTAAGTTGTCATCAGCTTTATGTTAAGCCCAAATCTACGCAAATGGTTATTTGTGCTGCGCTCACCACAGGTATCGAAACCAGATTTTTAGTGAAAGACTTAATGGTGAGCTACTTAGATGATGCGTCAACAATGAAGAGAAAGGTGTATCATTAATATTTATTTAAATGTTTCTTGAGCATGTCTTCTGCTCGGTAACTTTCATTAGAGTAAAGCGCGAGATTCAGCCATTAGTTCAATCAAAAACAACTATTTAATAGCAATATCGATAAAGAATTTTAAAAAGCACGGTTGATTGATTATGCATTCACAAAAATTTTCTCAGAAACCGCATATATATGTTATTACAAAAAAATTCTCTTTCTCAACAATATTTTTTAGTTTTAGTAGTACGTATTGCTTCTTCAACAATGTTATAGATATAACAAATCACTTCCTCAACAGTGAATTAGTGTATAACACAATTCACTTCCTGAATCATGTTTTAGCTATGACAAACCACTTCTTCGACAAGGTTTACAGTTTAGTAACACAATCCACTTCCTCAACAATGATTTTATAGTGTAACACAAATCACTTTCTGAAACATGTTATAGTTATAAGAAACCACTTTAATTTTTAAGTATATAACACAAAGTACTTCCTATACTGATATACTCTGATAATGGATGGTTCTATAGTTACATGACCGCGTAAAAGCTATTATTCTTGATTTATATATTTAAAATGAACATTCTAAAACGATTTAAAAGTTTTGATCAAATATAAAAATTAGACACAAGGACGGATGATCTCAATAAGAAAGCGTGTTCTTTTTGTGACTTTTCTTGGTGAAATAATTCGAATTTACTGTTTCAACAATTTATGTTTATGCATATCATACCTGAAACGTAAACTTGTAGTAACTCTGACGAACCAGTAAAAATAAAAAATGTAAAGATAGCAATGTACATTTTTAGAGAAAGTGTTTCTCGTAAAATCTGGTTGTTTTTTGTATTTAATATCTTGTCTTGATTAGTTCTACTAATACTTACCACCATTATTACACTCATACCTTTTTATGTCAATATTGGCATTTTCTGTAACGTAAACATTTGTTGGTTGATTATTATTTATAATTACATGTTATTTTCCCAAGTAATTTAGGCCCGCCATGGCCACGTGGTTAAGGCACTCGACTCGTAATCTAAAGGTCGTGGGCTGGAATCTCTGTAATACCGAACATGCTCGCTCTTTCAGCCGCGGGAGCGTTATAATATTATGATCAATCCTACTATTTGTTGGTAAAAGAGTAGCTCAAGAGTGGGTGGTGATGACCAGCTGCCTTTCCTCCAGTCTTACACTGCTAAATTAGGGACGGCTAGCGCAGATAGCCTTCGTGTAACTTTGCGCGAAATTTCAAACAAACCAAAACAGAAGTAATTTTACTACAATGGGACGACACTTCAGAGTAAATGAAGGATATGGCTACCCTAGAACATCGTGACAATGTAACCTGGAAAAATAATGAAAATATATTATGCTTGGTCTTAACTTGCTGTTCGCAAATGATTTCACTGAATGAACTCAGATTTACGAAATACTCAAAAGGAACTGTAAAACAGAGTTCATTACTTACAAGCATTTTCAAAAAGTTATTAAGTTTTGGTGTGTACTAGAAAAGTATGAGTCAATACCTGACACAAATAGTGTTTTAGTTTTGCAGACGTTTTATTGGACTGTATTAACACGTTGGCTCTTAAGCCTATCTTGTCAATACTTTCCAGGATCCCACTAATCATTTTACAATTCCTTTTTCTAGGAAGAATGTTTATGTGACCGTTGTGTCCAAGCCAATAATTGTCCCTTTAAAAAGAACATCGAACACCGCTCACCGGTGGGTCGTGTGGGAGCCAACGTGCTAAATGAATGATTGCTGTTTGGTTTGTTGTTTTTTTTAATTTCGCGCAAAGTTACATGAGGGCTATCTGCGCTAGCTGTCCCTAATTTTACAGTGTAAGACTAGAGGGAAGGTAGCTAGTCATCACTGCCCACCGCCAACTCTTGGGCTACTCTTTTACCAACGAATAGCGGGATTGACCGTCACATGCGGACTGACAACGTTCCTGCATTAAAGGTTAGCGATATTGAGTAAACAATGTAATTCGTATTGTCTAAGAAGTTTCTTGGGCTACTCTTTTACCAACGAATAGCGGGATTGACCGTCACATTATAACGCCCCCACGGCTGAAAGGGCGGCAATGCTTCTGGTTTAGAATATCAAAAACTCTCACATAAAAAAGAAACTACATGAGCAAATATAAATCTATACTTTTTGTGCGCCCTTCCCTCAAAGTATCTCACCTACTGGTGTCTGAATTCATGTCACTAAAAATCTGATTTCGATACCCGTGATGGGCACAGCACAAGAAGCCCATCGTGTAGCTTTGCGCTTAAGAACAAACTGTTGTCGTGTGACTACAAGAAGAAACAAACAAACAACTTCTGATAACGCCATGATTAATTGATTTAACTTCTAAACTCCATTTTCCCATTGAGGGTATGATTGGTTTAGAGCCGTTATCTTACGTATGCTCCAAGTTTATTAGATGAAGTAAACAGTATGTCGCAATGAAACTCAAGTTTGTTTTTTAGGTTTTTGAATTTCGCGCAAAGCTAGAAGAGGGATATCTACGCTAGCCGTCCCTAATTTAGCAATGTAAGAGTAGAGTGAAGGTAGCTATTCATCACCACCCACCACCAACTCTTGGGCTACTCTTTTACTAATGAATAGTGGGATTGACCGTACATAATAACGCCCCCAGGGTAGAAAGGGCGACCATGTTTTGTCGGACGGGGATGCAAATTCGTGACCCTCAGATTACGAGTTGAGCACCTGAACCACCTGGCCGTGCCGGATCGTGAAGTTCGACACGAAATTCGTAACACAGTTGTTGTGTTTTCTTCATTTCATACACATGTTAGTTCAAAAAGTTTTAACTCTCAATCTATAAGAGGAGGACAGATGTACGTGTGGTATGTGTTAATTGATCATGAGTTAACAATGGATTAACACTCAATCTCTTTGGGTTTTGTTTATTCATTGCATAATTTGGTTGAACTTTTGTTCATGGCGACTTAACTCTCAGTCAAACTTGAGAGAAGGCAACATACTGTGACGTATTATAACAACAATCCTGTAAGCGCTGTTCGTCAAGAATCACCTTTCACTGATATAATGTGCTGTTTATTTGCTGTATCCGGATAGACGTTTAACGATATCTCAGTAAGTATCTGCACACGCATGTAGATACTTACACAGATCTTTACTCATCGAGTGCAAGTGGCCCATATCTGTTAATTACTTCTTACTAAACAAGCTACCTACATCTATCGCTACTATATATTACACCAGCAATTAATATAACTAATTTAATAGGCCTTTTTTACTTATAATAAACAATCAGAATGTGGTGTTTCACCAATAAGACGCTCTCGCTGTTAGCGACATTTTCGTCTGTAATCCTAATAATATCTTACCAAATTCGTATTCTAACGAATTCTTTGTTAACCTGAAGATGACTTAAGAAGGTCGAAATGTTGTTCTGCACTTCATTTTAATTCAAGTTATAATACCCATACCAGCCCTCTTGAGAATACATTTTTACTTCAAATGGGTTTCTCATCATCATTAACTACATATCAAATTTTATCACTACAGGAGTTTTAGGTTAGTCCCAAATCTACATGCTAAGCTAAAATAATAAACAAATATCGTAAAAAATATTATAAACATTGTAACTTGGTCGTTGTTGTAAAAACCTTCAAAATTGTTAAAAACAAGTAATTGCATATGACTTTAAATAATTATTTTACTCAGACATGTCGTGCGTTTTGACTTAAACATTTATATCGTAAATTTGGTAAATATGTGGTTTTATCATTACCAAATTATTCAAAACATATTTTGTTGTGTGGTAATATCATTCTATTTTACTTGTAACAAAACTTAAACTTTCATATTCTTTATGCGTTCTTACTATAAACTTTCTGTATATACACTTTTATGTGTTCTTACTATCCAATTATTGTAACATCCGGATGTTGATTTATAAGTTTGTTCATATATTTGTTTTCAGACAATATTTTTGTTTACTGGTTTATACACACTGAATGTTTTCTGTATTTTGTCTGGATGTGAACTAATAATTAGCGTAGATCGTGAGTCGAAGACTCGAGACATAATGAGCTCAACACGCTCTGTACTTTCGTCTGCAGGTGCCTTATATAAATTACTTCAAAGCTCGGTTTTTGAAGATCTAGACAAAGACCTCATGACCTCAATTTGGTCAAAATTATCTCAAGGTCTCTGGGCTAGTCGTTTCTTTGGACCACGTGTACAGTTTTTATCATTCTGTAAATGTGTGTTATTTGATTATCACAACATGTTAGCACCTTGATAACAAAGTTTCCGTATTTGTTTTATCATTGTACACTTTTTTATATTGGTTAATAAAGCCACCTTTTAATAGGAACTACCAGTTATCGCGTTTAGATATTTTTATCTATATCACTGAAACACTTTTATTCCAAAAATCTTGACAGAATATGTATATCAATAGGTTATTCAAACACTACAAAATGTTAATAAAAATGGATTATGTGTAAAATAACTGCTTATTTGTTTGTTTTTTTGTGATATTTATCGAGTGCAATTATAAGAAAATGTACGTGAAAGAAAAAATCGATTTTTTTTTTATTTTCGTACAGTTAAGTTTGTGTTTTTATAATCAGAGTTATAATATAGTAAAGTAGATCCTTGCGTAATAAAGATGATGGTATTGCACGTGGCAGTACGGCCTTCCTGCCGGGGAACATGCGTAGATTAACTTCATAGTATGACATGTTTCATGAAAGTTGGGATTCAATCAACAACGGTATTGTGAATGTTCGTTATTGTCAATGGATAACAGGTGTTTTTAAGTTGTGTTTATGAAATAATACAGCAAAAAGCCACTACGGAATTTTCCTCAAAACACTTTTGATAACTCCAATGATTACAACTCTATGCACTATTAATATTAGTGTGTATGCGTGTCTGTTAACAATATTACTAGTAATACACTGGTTTTCTTAAACGTCGGTTTTATCCTTCTTGAATAAATTAGAACAAAAGGTAAGTCTGTCAAACAATCATAGTAATAAATTTAATTTTAAGAGTAAAGTTTATGTTTTTGATTTTGAATTTCGTACAAAGCTACAAGAAGGCTATTGGTCACCAACGAAAAGTGAGGTTGACCGTTACATTATAACGTCTTTATTGCTGAAGCAGGGACTTGATTTTTAGTCACAACTTTCAGATTGTTAGTCGAGTCTTATAACCAACTGCGTATAGAACCTTATCCAGCGGGACAGAGCGGTAAGTTTATTAACTTACAACATCTAAATCCGAGGGTCGATTCCCGGTGGTAGACAAAGTTCATATAGGTTACTAGGCAGCTTTTTTGCTAAAAGAGCCAAATTAAATATATGAAAAATGAAATTTCTTTAGTGTACATCAATTTTTACGAAGACAGTTGTCGATGCAGATAGCATGTTATGACTGAGATACCTTTTTTCATCATTATTACCCTATGCCATCAGAGAGAACAGACTACAATACTGTACTTAGTGAACAGGGAATATTCCTTATCAACTCAGACGCTATTGTAAATCTACGACTATTTTTCAGTAACAAAACTACAGTTTTACTAAAACCAGGATGTTCCAGTGAATGAACACATGGCGTAGGTCCGTTAGAGAACGACAGCTGTGTTTGTATAAATGGATCACCTGTACAGCATGTGCGTATGAAAACACAACAACCTGTACGCATCAGCCACTTGTTACTCCTCTATTGTTGTGGGTCGTTCGTGTGAGTGACACAGTTAACCTCCGCTGGTTTATACTGACCGCTTCTTTCAAGATGACAAAGATAAACTGTCTTGTTTCTTTGTTTTGTTATGCACAGAGCTACACAAAGAACTATCTGTGCTCTGACCATCGCTGGTATAGAAACCCGGTTTCTAGCAGGATAAATACGCAGACATATCGCTGTGCCACTGGGGGGCTTAAACGTTTCGCACCTACTAGTGTTGTCACCCCTGATCACTGTAAAAACAAATGTGTTATAAGCTCACTAGTTTTCAAACTGTTCACCCTTTTAACCTCAATCATTTTTTTTTTTTTTACTGTTGACCCGTGTAAACACTTATATGTTATGAGTTCACTGGTCTTCACACTATTAGCACATTTAATCTCACTAGTTCTCTCATTATTGATTCAGATAAACTTGATGTATTTATACGATGTTTTGACACCTAAGGTGTTTTTGATTAGATGTACCATAACAGATATTAAAAGAAACCGTTTTCAGGATTGAATCGTAGCCACGGTTAAGTAGCCTACACGACTGCCTATGTCTAATTGCTATTTATTTATTGTTTCTGTCTAATTATTGACTGATCAGCTTGAGCAAATAAGTCGTATTTCTGTGTTTAAGTGCCCCCCTCGGTTGGACAGAAGTATGTCTGCGAATGTAAAACGCTAAAATCATGGATTCGATTCCTCTCGGTTAGCACAACAAATAGTCCAGTGTAGGTTTGCTCGGTGTAAAACAAACAAACATTACTTAAGTGATGGCAGCTGAGTGTTGCAACATGACTTCACTTGTTTTGAGTTGTTACCTCTGTCATCCGGATGTTATGGTTGATGAAAGTGCTAAAGGTTTTTGGCATGAATGTTTTCATTGTTATCTTCAAATTGAACGTTTTAACAATATTGTTTGAGGCGTCAAAATAAGTCTGTTAAAGGACGAGTTCTTTCAGCTAGCCACATCCCCACTGATAATACCACACCCACGCATGTATCAGAATATATCAATATACTGATATTAAGTTTCCCTGGATTAACTAACAATAAACTCCCACACACTAGTTCGGCGATAAGCATGAGGGCTTGTAATGTCAAAAATCAAGATTCGATACCGCGATGGATAAAGGGTAAACGCTCCGTTGTACAGCTCGTTATCAGTATTGTTTTTATTTATTCAGCAAGTCTTCCAGTTATACAACTTCTGTGCTGCATTATTACGCAAGTAAAACAAGTTATACAGCTTCTGATTTGTGTCCAGTTATAAAATGACGAACGTAACAATTTCATGAGTGATTTTTATGTCGACTTCATCCGTTTACTAAATCACGTTGTAGGATAATATTTTAACGTGGGTAATATATTTTATTATCCAACAGAAACTATTAGTAAACTGAACCAATTTCAAAAGAGTGACCGTGTAAACAAAAACAAACAAAAAAGGAATTTATGAGTGGTGATTTTACAACCGGAACTATTTAAAGATTTATCAAACCAGATTAATAAAGAAAAACTAATAAATGCATGAGCATAATGCTGTCGTATTTATATACACAGTTTCAGAAAGTTTCTCAGGTGTTTCAGTTTCATATACACGTCCACCATTGTTTGTTGATATGGAATGAAAGTGAACTTTCTTAGTCTTATCTAATTTCAAGAGTCCTAGGAACCAAGAAAGTGGACCACCTACAAGTAAACAACATTCCATGATTTCTAGCTAAACGTATCGTTCTTAGAATCAATGTACCCGACCTTCCTTCTTCAGCAGTACTCAACCACTGTCAGAAGAATGTCTCTGGGGCTGAGATTACAGTCTTGTTTTTTTAATTCTTAATCTGTCTATTTTCCAAGTCTTAGTGTGTTTATTTTAAAGTATTAGTATTATATTTTGGAAGGATGTCCAGGAAAATATCGTTAGCCAAACTGAAACAATACTGTTTAAATCACCAGATTCTGTTATTTGTTTTTAATTGAACATAAAATATTGTTTTCACAAGTCTCTGACGTCAATACTGACGTCAGTTAACGTCATGCCTACTATTTGTTTGTAGTTGACAATATATACTTCTGTTAACAAATAAACTGAAAAACTCTACATACACGTTGCGATGGTAATAACAAACACAGATACAGCAAACAAAATGACTGTCTTATACCGGGTTTCTCTTCGTGGTTTTAAGCGACAAACACAATATAATTAAATGACGAGGCCCAGGTTTCTGCAACCCTTTGCGTTTACATATAAATTCCAGTATTAAGAAGCTCATTTCAAAATATTTATTATACGAGGAAGTGTCAGTTAAGAGTCTTTCGGTTTAAAGAATTTTTCGTGTTGAAATTGTTTATCTTGAAAAGTTAATTAAAAAAAAACAAAAAAAAAAAAACTTGCGAAGTATTACCGTAACGTATTAAACAGGCATGACTGCAATGCAATCAATTTTACAATTATACATACGTACTTAACCCCAAATATATAATAATAACTGAAGTCGTTTTTAGAAAATTTTGTGTTCGGGGTATGGTATAAAAAAATAAACTTGAAAGCGAAAACTATATTTGTCGATCGATTAGTTATGGGTCCTCAAATTACTTCGGTACAGTATCGCCTATAACTCCAAAACACTTGATCACAGAACACTAAACTAAGAGCCGAAAATAGTCTAGTGGTTAATACACCCTGATAGTAAATCCGAATTATCATGGTTCGAGATCCACTGCCACAAAACTACGCGCTCTTCACGTAGGAACTGTGAGAGGTGCGCATTAAGAGTGACGGTCAAATCTTACACTATACGATTAGAGTAGCCCAAGATTCGATGGCAGATGCTATTGTCTAGCTGATTTCCCTCCAACCTCTTAGATCAAAGAGAGAAGCGGTTATGCGCAGACAGTGGCAAGTTTTGTTCACGTGTTGTTAAACGCAAGGCTGCACAACTTGCTACCTGCATGGGACCAAATTTTTAGCTTGCTAATACGTTGAAAAATAAAGCATAATGAAGTAATTTGAGGGGGGAAATTCTGCATGTTTCGACAGAACACTGGTCTTTCTTCAGACCATCTATCAAGACATGTAGTATGTTTACCTACCCAAAAAAAAATTAAATAAATCACTTCATTATTATTCTAAATCGTTATTTGTCAACTTACTAGTATATTAGCATAATGAGTTTTCTTATAAGCACTAAAGTTTACTACTGAATCACATGTGCGGGGAGTGGGGAAGGAGATTGCTCCAGATAAAATAAAGACATAACATTTGAGACAAAATATTGTTCATTTTAGTTTCGTAAATGTGCTGGTGTTATATATAGTTTGAATGGATGCTAATCAACCTCCAGTGAGGGGTGCGTAATCTTGAGACAGTTTTGTTTGAATTACGCGCAAAGCTACACGATGACTATCACCGCTAGCAGTTCTTAATGTAGCAGTGTAAGACTAGAGAGAAGACATCTAGTCATCACCACCCATCGCCAACTCTTGGGCTACTCTTTTACCAACGAATAGTGAGATTGATTGTCACATTAGAACGTCCACTCGGATAAAGAGTAATCATGTTCGGTGGGACGAAGATTCGAACGCGCGACCCACGGGTATGTATTAATCCTAGAAATGCTGCAATAACTTAATAACAATGATTGGTTGATTAAAGTTAAACACAGAGTAACACAATGGGCTATCTATGCTCTGCCCACCACGGGTACTGAAACCTGGATTATAGTGCTATAAGTCCGCAACTTGCTGTGTCAATGGGGGGAGCATAGGAACATACATATACATATATATGTATACAGTTACGATGACGGTTGAACTTACGGAATTTACTCATTTCGGACGTGAGATACCTCTATCTCCAGTTTTCTTCGTATGCATGTGTTCTTCAAATGTCAGAGCCTACGAAATGAAGACGTTTTATGCCTTTTGTGTGTATATATATAAACTGTGAAATTGTCCTATAGATTTATATTTTAAGTGTCTAAACCTGAACTAGATGAATAGCCTCACTGATTGGTTTGGTTTGTTTGGAAATTCACGCAAAGCTACACGAGGGTTATCTGCGGTAGCCGTCCCTAATTTAGTAGTGCAAAACTAGAAGGAAGTCAGCTTCCTTAGTCATCACCACCCACCGCCAACTCTTGGACTACTCTTTAACTAACGAATAGTGGGATTGGACGTAACATTATAACGCCCCCACGACTAAAAGGGCGATCATGTTTGGTGTGACGGGAATTCGAACCCGCGACCGGCGGAATAGGAGTGGAGTTGTCGTAACCACTTGACTGTGCCAGACTGACCCGGTGATTGGAATATTTTAAATTTATCTTTTTTTACTGAAAACAACCTGAATAAAAGGAAGAGGGGCCTCTAGTTCTGTGATGATAGAAAAGGATGATTTTGTTGTTCGATCCTAACTTCAAACAGTAGTGCAGAAGTATTGAGATTATTCCAGATCTTCGAGACTTCTACTGGCTAATCTGTGGAATCATGCAGACCCACATATCCCTAATTTGTAAGAGTATCAAAAATTTTGTAGTTCTATTGCCTTCTTCTTCCTGAGTGACTCAAACACTTTAATTCTTATACACACAACTAGCTTGAAATGTTTGAAAATATCAAAATATCAGATATCTGAAATGACTTAAAGAAAAAACGTTTCGCTCTACCTTCTTGAGCCAAAGAAAACCTTCAAAGTAAAATGTCGCTAACAGTGAGAGTACTCAACTGACAGAATTATGGTCGAAAATATCTTTAACATAAAGGGTATCCATTTGATGGAATTATTAACGAAAGTACAATAAACAATAAGGTAACCATCTAATGATATTATGGACAAAAGTACAGTTAGTAATGAGATTATCATTTGATGGGATCATGGACGAAAGTACAGTTAGTAATAAGGCTACCATCTGATAGGATTATGGACAAAAGTAAAGTGAGAAGCGACACTAGCGATTTGATGAACTAATGCTTCATGAATTTTTGTTTTATGACTTTCGAAACTCTTAATAACAGTGAAAATTATATTAAAATTAACTACATTATTTCTTCTTCTGTTGTGTATAAGTATCTTGTTTTGAGCAGGAGATACTGATAACGATATTAAAAAAAGGCTGTTGTCAGTCTATCGCCACATAATACTTTTGACTTCCAGTAGACCACAAGAACAAAATTGATGCCGGAAGAAGTCCTGGATTTGAATTCTGGTAAATGTCCCACCGTTTCCATTGAGTGTGGTTTGTTTATTTACGTTTCCGGTTTCCCTTCAGAGAAGTGAAACAGCTATCGATGCTTACCTGGTCAAACCTCGAGAACTGTAATAATTACCATTATTGTATATAGTCGGACAAGAACTGAATCAGCTACAAGTACTTATGTATTTAGAGAACTGAATAAAATACAAGTACTGTATGTATTCAAAGAACTGAATAAAATACAAGTACTGTATGTATTCAAAGAACTGAATAAAATACAAGTACTGTATGTATTTAAAGAACTGAATCAGCTACAAGTACTGCATACATTGAGAGAAGTTAATCACATACTATTGCTGGATGTATTCATTTATATAAATAAAACAGCTACCAGTACTGCATGCATTCAGAGAACTGAACCAACTACAAGTGCTAGACGTATCTATAGAACTGAATCAACTACAAGTACTAGACGTATCTATAGAAGTGAATCAGATACAATTACTAGACGTATCTATAGAACTAAATCAGATACAAATATCTATAGAACTGAATCAGCTGTGAATGAACAATTAAATACATGTGTGCAACTTGAGTTCTCTCAAATTTCAGAACAAAACATACAACAGCCGTCTGTAAACCGTTCTAAAACATTACATTTTGCTAAATGCTGTCCCCTAGTTTTAGCAGACAAAATTTATTACCGTAACTTGAAATTCCATGGTCGTCACCCAAAAACTTCAGTGTATCACCAAAAGGTCAAAGATCAATACCTTATCACATGCAGTAATAATAATATTCTATAAGAAAATTCATTTTGTTCCTTAAAAAACACAAAACATTATAACACTAACCGAAAGGTATAACATACACCGTGCGTTTGTTTGTTTTTGAATTTCACGCAAAGCTACACATCGGCTATCTGCGCTAGCCGTCCCTAATTTAGCAGTGTAAGAGTAGAGGTAAGGAAGCTAGTCATAATCATCCAGTGCCAACTCTTGGACTACTCTTTTACCAAAGAATAGTGGAATTGACCGTAACATTATAACGCCCCCCACGGATGAAAAGTCGAGCATGTTCGAATGCATGATCCTCAGATTACGACTCGAGCGCCCTAAGCACTTGGTCATGCCGAGTCTACACTGTATGAGGACATTACCCATTAAGTTTCAGTAGAGATCTTGTTAAAACTTACCCACTTAGTTTCAGTAGAAATATTGTCCATTTCTCTTACCTTGTTGTTAAGCTTTACCCATTAAGTTTCAGTAGGAATCTTGACCATTTCTCTTACCCTGTTGTTAAACGTTAACTATTAAGTTTCAGTCAAATTTTATTTCATAACAGAAACACTATAGGTGATTTAACATGAGATGATAACTGCTACCTTCTTATTTGGTTGAATGGCCTTGTTTGATAAAAATATACACTTTGGAGGAGAACCCGTTCGTCAAGTTTCGGGTCGACTCAGGAACACAATAAACAGCAAAAGAATAAAAGACAAATTAAACATTTTCTATCAAGAAGAAAAAGAAAAATGTTCAAGCTTGACATCTTACATATCTTATGTCCCCTTCCAATCACACCCACCCGCACACAATGTGAAACCCGGCGAAGTGATCACTTCACAGAAGAAAGAAACGAACTGAGAAGCGAGTCAGTTTTTAGAAACACATAACAATACAAGAGTATGGGGAATATGACAGAATTTTAATTTGAAACACCCTTCTATATAGATTATTTATATATATATATCAGGTACGTGGCTAGTGACCTACTTTTAGTTACACCAGTGTTTCGTCATATAGGTCAACACATACCAAGCAGTTGCGTGTGATACATTCTCACACACTTTCCATGTGCTGATATTCCATAAATAGATCAGTGCTAACATGATGTTACATGAACTAAAGCGAGTTTCTCCTGTCAACTGATTATTATCTATGATTCAATTACAGATATTCTTATCTCATTCATAGTTTCACGTCATCGCAAGACCAGATAACTTATAAAAACCTTTCGTTTCGGCTTTATCTTCCTGTAATCTCATACCTTCACATATTACATCTTGTTATTTCTTGCTGCATCAGCTAGTGTAGCAACCGTCACCATGAGTGTTAAGATCTTACATTATCTTGTTACTTCCTGCTACACCAGCTAGTGTAGCAACTGTCACCATGAACATCAATATCTTACATTATCTTGTTACTTCCTTTTACACCAGCTAGTGTAGCAACTGTCACCATGAACATCAATATCTTACATTATCTTGTTACTTCCTTTTACACCAGCTAGTGTAGCAACTGTCACCATGAACATCATTATCTTACATTATCTTGTTACTTCCTGCTACACTAGCTAGTGTAGCAACTGTAACCATGAACGTCAATATCTCGTATTATCTTGTTACTTCCTGCTACACCACTTTGAGCAGCAGCTGAACTAGTGGGGTCTCTAATCTAGTTTGACCGTTACTTTTGTCGCACCAACTTGAAGTTCCAGAATCACAATGCGGTAGGTTAACCAGTTGGTAACTACCAGTTCTAAAAGATAGGTGGAACATCGTATAGTTTATTTGCTGCTGTTATCTTTGATTATTTATACTTTTAAAGTAGTACGTTATCATACCATACGTGTATAGTGAGAACTTTAAGCGATAAAAAATTATATAATGTAAACTAGCAATTGTTAGGGGATAATCCTCTATCACAGTTGGTAGAGCACTAGGGAGCATGTGACAAGTCTCGGGATCCAGTCTAAGGTTAGGAATTAAAATATATTAAAAAAGTAAATTATCACTTGTGATAATCTGACCATTGTCAACAAAAATATCAATCTATAATACCGACAATAAATAATTTCTAAGTTGAGATATTACTTTGGTATGAAAAAAAGGGTAAACAGACGCATGCAAAGACATATTGTAGGAAGTATAAAACTTAACATAAATGACGATTATTATCAGAACATTCATTATTTATCAGTAAACTAGTATTGCCTGAGGTGTAAAACGTAACATAAATTGCGATTGTTTTCAAAACATTGATTATTTATGAGTAAACTGGTGTTGTCTGAGGTCTAAAACTTAACATGAATTACGATTATTATCAGAACATTGATTATTTATCAGTAAATTAGTATTGCCTGAGGTGTAAAACGTAACATGAATTGCGATTGTTTTCAAAACATTGATTATTTATGAGTAAACTGGTGTTGTCTGAGGTCTAAAACTTAACATGAATTACGATTATTATCAGAACATTCATTATGTATCAGTAAACTAGTATTGCCTGAGGTGTAAAACGTAACATGAATTGCGATTATTTTCAGAACATTGATTATTTATCAGTAAACTAGTGTTATCTGAGGTGTAAAATTTAAAATTAATTACGATTGTTTTTAGAACACCGATTATATATCAGTAACTCGTGTAATGTACATGAGATAACTTTATCTACATACGTAGTTCAAATTTGGTAATAAAACGTAGGCTAGCAGTTACTACACAGAACAGGATAAATCGATCACTTTATATGTACTTCTAAAGCCCAGTTTAGTAACTTTAGTTTTACACGCAGTTGCTTAAATAATCATATTAACCGTTCTATCTCAAACTTGTATGGTTTATTCAAGAAAATTTGTGTCGTTTTGAAACCAACCTACTAGTCTATTTCTGGTTTTAAAACTAGTCTACTAGTTGTTTTAAACCAGTTTCTTCGTTGTTTTAAAACTAGTTGTTTTAAAATCAGTCTCTTTGTTGTTTTAAAACTAACCTAGTTACTGTTTTAAAACTAGACTACTTGTTGTTTTAAAACCAGCCTATTTATTGTTTTAAAGCCAGTCTATTTCTTGTTTTCAAACCAATCTACTAGATGTTTCAAAACCAGTTCATTTTTTGGTTTAAAACCAGTCTACTTGTTGTTTTATTAAAGCCACTCTAGTTGTTATTTTAAAACCAGTCTATTTGTTGTTTTAAAACCAGTCTACTTGTTGTTTTATTGAAGCCACTCTAGTTGTTTTAAAACCAGTCTATTTGTTGTTTTAAAACCAGCTTATTTATTAGCTTAAAACCAGCCTATTTGTTGTTTTAAAACCAGTCTACTTGTTGTTTTATTATAACCTATTTATCGTTTCAAAGCAAGTCTAATTGTTGTTTTAAAACCAGCCTATTTATTGTTTTAAAGTCACTCTAGTTGCTGTTTTAAAGCCAGTCTATTTGTTGTTTTAAAACCAGCCTATTTATTGTTTTAAAGCTAGTCTATCTGATGTTTTAAAACCAATCTACTAGCTGTTTCAAAACCAGTCCATTTATTGGTTTAAAACTAGTCTACTTGTTATTTTATTAAAGCCACTCTGACTGTTGTTTTAAAACCAGTCTGTTTATTGTTTACAACAAACAAAAATTATTTAAATACATAAAAAATCACACCATGTAAAAATAAAACAAATTCTGTCTGAACATGTAACTTTTGACTACATAAATATAGGCATGTGGATACGGACTCGTAATTTACACAAAATGTGTGGCTGTTATCGTCTGGGAGATTCCCCAAAGTGTAGAGCTATTAGTAGGCTTGACAAAGACACAGGAGGCTAAGTTGCTAAATGTAAATAGTTTTCTCCTCTTCTGTGGGCGCTTTTCCATCTGCATGGAGATGTCGCTTGAAGATCAACCTGACCCACAACCCATTATATGCTGATCCTTTATACCATCTCAGCTGTCTTTGGATCTCTTCACGATCACAAAATGTTTGGTGTATATATATATACACACATACAAGGAAATAGGATAGATGATCAATGGTGTGTGTCGTATCCCTTTGACCCACATACACAAACAAAAGTATTAAAAGTAATGTTGTGAATATGTCTCTTAGACAGGCAATAATGTCGTGAGTGTACCTCTTAAACAGGAAGTAATGTTGTGAATGTGTTTATTATACAGGAAATAATGTTGTAAATATGATTTTTGAACAGGAAGTAATGTTGCTAATATGTTATTAAATTAGTGATTTTATAGATAAGTTAAAAGTCAGCGTTTAATGCGACTCATGGCATACTCTCATCTAGAGAGAATGTGGTAATCACAACTAACACATGCACATCGTAAAATTGGATTCCTGTGGAGGTTTAATGGCCAGGGCAGGAATATCCGTGGTTGGACGTAAAAACCTTCATGCGGTTGAAGATGGTACTGTGACTTGTCAGAGTTACGGGAATGCTATTATGGAACCATATATTAGACCAAATGCAGGTGCATTAGAACATTACTTCTTTTTAAGAGGTGATAATGGTCGTCCACACAGGGCACACGAGCTATAAGCTACTAGCTCCAACACCACACCATCATCTGTATGGATTGTTCAGCAGGATCTAATGGTTCGAATAAATTGTTTAGCATGCTCCAGGAAGACGTATTTTCTTACTCCAACGCCACGCCATAATCTGCACAAACTGTTCAACAGCTTCTACTGACCCCCTAACCCCAAAGATAATGTTTAGAATGTTCCAGAAAGACTTGTCTCCCTTCAACTCCCTCCAAGATATGAAAACCACTTTGATATGTTAATGGATTCTTATCTTATAAACAATATGTCTAAACACCTTGGGTCGTGTAGCTAACAGGGAAGACCGCACTTCTTATTCAACATCCTTTAATCAAAGTTTTGCTTCATTCTGGAGAAAGCTCTTCCTTTCCTCACTGATAATTAATTAAATATTAAATTCTGTTTGTATTTGTTTTGTTTCAAAATCTATAATTTAAACACGGACTTATAGTCCAAATTTTTTAGGGTTTTTGTTTCAGTTCCTTAACCTCTATGTTAGGCTTAACTTGACATAATTAATTTGCTGGTTAGAGTGCAAAAGCAGGCGCTAAACGTTTTTCATAAGTGCGTTTACAAGTGAAATAAGGATTCTTTTTTTTACTAATAACAATATTCGTATTAAAGCCATAAATAGACAGGCGAAACGTGTGTCAAACTGATGAAACACTCGCATGTACTACAGTTTGTGAAGTGCCATGAGCTATAATGTCTTAACTAACCATTTGAGTAAGATCAGTGTATGTTTAGACTTAAAACAGACGTACGTCGGAAAAGTGCAGTTCACCAAAAATATGCAAAGACACATAAATTACAACACTACTTTCTTGTGAAAGCATTTTGTTTTTATCTTATTACCGTTGTCTATCATAAGAATTTAATAACAAACATTTGAAGCCAATTTTTTTCCCAATTATTTTTTACCAGAGTCACTGGTAGATATTAGTTCTCGTTTTTTAAAGTTGTTTAAGTTATATTTTATGCAAAATTACTTTCAGATTTGATCTCCTAGCACCTATCTTTTTAAAAAAATTATTAGTTGGGTGTGTGTTGGCGTTTGATCACATTCTACCCCCTCCTTCCCTTTGAAATTATTCATTGGTTGTACCAAAGTATTCACTAGAACTTGCAATGCCCCCCGATAGTACAGCGATAACTCGACGGATTTAAAACGCTAAAAACGGGCGTTCGATTCCCCGCGGTAGGCTCAGCAGATGGCCTGATGTGGCTTTGCTATAACAAAACACATACACCCAGAACTTGTAATAGATAGATAGATAATAACTAAATAAAGTTTTAGGAGACAAATATTTATCCAGTAAGATTAATAATTAAAGTAAAAATTAAGTTAAAAACTTTAACAATTTTCCTGTTTTTGATTCTCCCACTTTTCCTTCCTGATTTTATCGTTACAATTAGAGGCCTGGCATGGCCTAGCGCGTTAAGGCGTGCGCTTCGTAATCTGAGGGTCGCGGGTTCGCATCCCCGTCGCGCCAAACATGCTCGCCCTTTCAGCCGTGGGGGCGTTATAATGTGACGGTCAATCTCACTTTTCGTTGGTAAAATAGTAGCCCAAGAGTTGGCGGTGGGTAGTGATGACTAGCTGCCTTTCCTCTAGTCTTACACTGCTAAATTAGGGACGGCTAGCACAGATAGCCCTCGAGTAGCTTTGTGCGAAATTCCAAAACAAACAAACGTTACAATTAGATAGTCTTTAAACTAAATCAAATTAGATTGTCACCAAAAAGAAGTGAAGTAATTTCGCTGCTTCATTAGTGGATTGTTATGTTTTAGGTTGGTTTGAACTTGAAGTTTTATTGGTTTAATTTTTTTCGTATCTGTAAACATTATTTGGTAAGTTTATGAAAAAAATAACAGTTTGAAGAAGCCGTGTCTTCGAGACACAGAGAGAGATGGAATAGTGTAAAATGAATTAAGCTTTTTATATGTATCTACTAAAGTGAATTTTTCCGTGATTGAAGGACATAGCTTGACAAATACGTGTTTTGTTTCTTTTCGTTTCCAAGGTAACGACCGGACTTTCGTTGTAAAACTTCATTTGCGCATACATAGCAAATACGTTTATCAACCATGCAGAAAAGAATGCTATCACGTGACTTTTCCTCATCACCTGACTAAAATTTTGCCAACTTCTGGGTTATGTTACACGATATAGAGACAATAATTCCAATTATTTTACTTTGCTTGCTCGCCTGTTTTATTTAATAGGGATTTCCCCCTCATGTTTTTATGTTGTTGTTGTTTTTACCTTTGTTTCCTTTTAGGTTAACAATGATTTGCAACAAATTGTTAGCCCTCTATTGTTTAACATCATCTTGCATTTAATATCCATATGTCAAAACTTCATTATTTGTTTCAGTTCATTGTACTGAAGTGACCACATTAAAAATGAATACACGCTATGACACTGTTATGCTTTTCATATTTTCAAGACAGTAAATTAAATATCAGCGATTCATCTTATCAAGGATTTGAAATATAAATGCACGAGGATTAATTAACCAAACCGTTTCTAATTTGGAACTGATAAACCAGGCGGAAAGCAACTAGCAAGTTAAAAACATCCCGCTACCAAATCTTGGGTTACTCTAATCGAATAGAGGGATTTGACTGTCATTCTCGTGACGCACCGAAAGCCCCAGAGTTCGGGGCTAATTTTTCGACTCTGAGACGCGAAATACAACTAGTTTTCTAGCCCTGTTTTGGAAGATTGCCATCATGAGGATGTGGAGTTGTATAATGTGAGTGTCTGTTGGTCAATGTATGTTTTCTTTTAGCAGAGCCACAGAGAGCTATCTGCTGAGTCCACCGACGGGAACCGAAGAGTTGTATAATTAGAGATTAAAATAACTCGATAGTTTCTCAAAGTCCCAACTGATTCCTAGTTTTCTACGCTTACTGTATATACATATTATCTTAAAATTCATTGTAAGTTTGCGTTTCTTTATTTTAGACGCAAAGTTGCACACTATATTCACCGCAGGGTTCGAGCCCGGATTTTAGGTTTATAAAGACACAAGCTTATCGCTAAGCTACAGGGAGGATAGAACATATTTTATAATTACATATATAAATATGTTTATGTTATTACCTCCTAAAGAGGGCTGAGGACCGCCCAGAGAGGTCACCTGTTTTAATCACTCGGAGCATTATAGTTAGTGAGTAGACACTGGCATGATGTCACATAAAGAACGCCTAATGTTGCGACTTTTGTGGTGACCTCAGTAAAACGTTCACATGTCGTGAACCACGAGAAAAATTACGCACTCTGTAGACTACAATACAGCATGACATGTGGACTTCAGAAGTAAGGAATAAAAATATTTGTTACTCTTAAGTTTTGGTTTTATTTGTTCTTGAAACAGAACACGTAGTGTGTGTGTATGTCTCAAAAATGCTATAGCACCGAAACAACTGAGTTTAAAAAATTGAATTAACTGCAACAAATAGTTGCAAAAACCAGTTTAATATTCACGCCTTTCACAACCGGCCACAATGCGGATAAAGCTGCAAATTCGAAATAAATACATCAAAAATCACAAATAAGTACTAGCTCTATTTTTGCTATGGCTCAATTCTGGTTTAATACTCACATAGAAAGGATTACGGGGTGGGGAGAACAGTTGCATGCACGTTTTTTATGGGGTATAGTACGCATGTGCCATTAATTATAATGAAGTTAATCATTTCTTTCCTATCCTACTTAAATACATATGTAAAAACGACGATGACCGAAGAAGGTCGAAACGTTGTTCGCTCCTCTACATAAAATATTTTCTCAACCCAAACGAGCCGCTTTTACATATAAATTTCTTACAAGTGGGTTTTCATCACTGATTATCCTACTTAACATTTTTCTCTTAAAACTTTCATGTTTTTTCTTTCGACAGAGCGACTATGTCTCAGTTTTGAAACACATCCTATCCTAGCGCTTCCAGTTTTAACTAGAAGCAGAATAGACTACGTAAACATCCACAAAAATGGCTGATAGTTGATAAGCCATCATCTATCACAAGTTGCCAGGAGATAACCTCGCCCCATTCACACACTCCTAAAGCCCTTTCACAACGGAAGTGTTTAAGCCTGGAAAGTTGTACGTATGTAACGGGGTGGGGTGGGGAAGATAGTGACTAGTACAAATACAACAAAAATGTAGTAGCTTGCTGGCTTTTGTCAACAACAAAGCACTCGTTAAAACGTTAGATTTGATACCGATCTTTGGGAAAGTGTTTTGCCTCTATTAATAAAACGCTAATTGTGAATAATAAATTTAAACAGATGTGACACAATAAACAGACAATTAACAAGAAAGTAACCTGAAACAAACTATCCATCGGATACAACCATATTTAGATCGTGACATAGACAATGCAGTCAACAATGTAGAGAGGGCACCATTTGTGGAGGTGGAAAGGAAAGGTTCATTTTGTAAACTGCAGTAAATGTTCCTAAACTGAGACTGTTTACGGAACGTTAACACACCTTGACCTTTAAACTTAGCTAATCTCTTAACCTGAGAGAGATGTATTGTGTTAAGTTCACACGGTTGCTGTGAGACGAGCTAAGCGACAAAATTGCTGATTCATTACTGCCCTTGTGACTTACCCTGTGTTTCTTTTTGTTGCTTAATATTCTCATAAAGCGTGGATTTTACAACGTATTTACATTATCTTCAATCGTCATAAACAGAAAACAAAGCAAAAAAAAAAAGGCTTAAACTTTATTCACACATTTATTCACATGCAGTTAAATGAAAAGTTTGTTCTCACATCAGTCGTGATTTAAATTTGGAAAAATGCGTTAGTGGGCGTTAGGAAAAACATATTAGCAGTTTAGAAACAAGGTCTCATGAATACATTGATAAGGAACTTGTTAGATATGCATCTTTTCAAAATTGGAAAGTTTTAAACTCTGTCTCGTGATTAGGATGCTTCTTGAACACTTGTTTGAAATCTTGAATAAATAAGTGCGGTTAAAAACAACAATGTTTTCAGCTCTCATAACACAAATCGCGATTTTCATTATATAAACCCGAAAAAGTTGTTAATTGTATTTATTTATGTATTTGCTGATAAATTTATGATATCTTCAAAGTTTTAGTTTAGATCCAGCTTTCCCAAAGTGGCCAATAAGGCTGTACAGGGGTGAATAAAGGCCAAGGGGTCAAAATGGCTCATCCACCTTGTTAGAAAAAAAACAAAACTTTCTTAACAATTGTATTATGATGAATAAAAGTTTATTATATATTGAAGTTTATTTATCATGAAGTTTCATTTATAATTTATATCCTGAAAACGTGGGGGTCGATAACAACTTCATAAGTCTGTCAAGTGGTCGACAACTCGAAAAAGGTTTCGGAATCCCTGGTACAGAAGCTATTGGTAAACAGTTTTACAGACAGTAGTCCTAAAAGACAATATCCCCATAGGTATTAACTCTAAAGGACAATATCCCCATAAATATTAACTCTAAAAGCCAATATCACTATGGGAATTGCCCTCACAAACACTAATCTTAAAAAAACATTATCCCAATAGACGTTAACCCTAAAGGAAAATATCTCAGACACTAACTCTAAGTGATAATATTCTTGCAGACAATAACCGTAAAGGACAACATCACCACAGACAGTAACCATAAAAGACAAAATCCCAATGAATATTAACTCTAAATGCCAATGTTCTGATGGATATTGACTCTAAATGGCGATGTTCTCATGGATATTAACTCCAAAGGATAACATCTCCCTGGATATTATCTCTAAAGGGCAATTTTCTTATGGGTATTGACTCTAAGGGATAACATCCCCATGGATATTGACTCTAAAAAATAACATCTCCCTGGATATTAACTGTAAAGGACAATGTTCCCATGGATATTGACTCTAAAAGATAACATCTCAATGGATATTAACTCTAAATGACAATGTTACCATGGGTATTGACTAGAAGAGATAACATCCCCATCCCTTACCTATATCCCTATAGGTAAAAATATTATTTTCCATTAATAATGAAATTATACAGTAAAATATAATTAACTTATCCATATAGAACGTGAATGTATATCGTAATAAAATTGAAATTGTTGATATTCAATGAAAATAATATTTTAAATACAACAATTGCAATTTCTGTAGGTTGTTGTCTTTATAAAATACAAAACTAATTAATGTGTATAAGCCTGTTAAACATGTGGATTATTCCATATTATACATTGTAGCTCTGATGATGATGTCCTATGAGGCTAATGTGCACGAAGATAATGTTCTGTAAAGCTAAGGTGCATGGGGATAATGTTCTATAAGGTTAATGTTTACAAGTATTAAAATGTTTTGTAAATGTAAAATGATGTAAGGATGACAATACGAAAAAGAATGCAAATATGAATATGGGATTCATACAGTTATACATAGATCATCCCTACATGACTATCAATATTAAAATTTAATGTTACATGTTGAAATGTATGAGTAAAAATTGGTTACGAGGTCGGTCAGTATGTAATAAACATATTTTAACTCAGCTTGGTTTTCTTTGTACATAAGTCATAAGCTCTAAGTTACACTACAAATGCCTACCTACTCTGATATTTCCATGATATTATGATAAACAAACTGCATATCAACAGTCATAAATATGTAACTTTCAACAGCAGTAATATTAAAGTCGAGTTTGCATTTTACAGTGTATCATTAAATTTTAACATTGAAAGTCATGTGGGGATGATCTATATGTATCACTGATATATTCTTGTATGCATTCTTTTTTGGCACTGCCATCCATCCCTATATCATTTTACGTTTACAAAATGTTTGTTACATGTTTTGTGACGTTTTTTTTCCTTACTAAAAGTTAGTATATTCTATGAGTGTGTGTAGTAAAATTTAGCACGACATGTATTGATTTTTTTTACTTCTTAACTTCGTGCATAACTAAATGAAATTGAGGATGTTATTGTAAAATGTGAAATAAATAAATCGACTTTTCCACACCCCTATAACCTTTACAGTACATTATTTAGTATTCTATAAAAGGTTTGAGTACACTATACCAAGCTGTTTTTGTTGTAGGCTGAGAAGAGAATAACAATAATAAGAGTTACAAACAGGCTGTTTTGGGCGGATTTTCTTTTCCTTGTAAGTCTAACATGTGTGCATTTTGAGCATTTTTGTATGTGTACAGTCTTCGCAGTCAATATGAAGGTTTTAAAATGTTGTTTAAACTGAATTTTTACTGTTTAAGGTAATTTTTTCTTCCCGATCGTTCTATTAGAATTTTGTGTAATTCCTTACAACCCCTATAATGAACCACTATAGTGGATTTTAAGCCTCCAAATATGGCATACAACATCAAGTTTAGTTGTAGAAATTTCTCTACATGTCCTTAATATAGTCAAACTGTAAACATGATATTCAAATACACTCTCATCGATTGATATTTAAATACACTCTCATCGATTCTTCAGCTTAGTTTTTTTACATTTTAATATAGTGTTTTGTACACCATACAATAGGTGTCTTTAAGGAGTCAACCTTTATATTATATGTGAAGTAGTAATACGTAAATCAATACACACAATATTAATTTTATTATACACATTTGTAGAATAATTACTTTAAATTACACAGAGATTCATTTAAAGCAGTGTTTCAAACGTACATGTTTTATTTGAAAAGGCTGCTTTTCTACTGGCAACATTTTATACGCGCTTAGTGGAGGTTGTACCTTAGTCTAGGCATATATTTGTCATTTGCTATACATTATATATACAGAATTTGCGTACACAGAACCTATAAATGCCCACTATATTCTCAAACAAATCTCCAGCTGCAGCTTAACATTTACGTCTCGAACTAATGTGATAAAATAGTCAATAACTACAGTAAATCATCATGAACCACATTAGCTAGCTACTAGCTATGGTTATTATTATTACAATGTATAAAGTTAGCTACCTACAATCATTTGCCCATAGTTGAGCATGAAAAAGCCAGCAAACAAGATAAATAAAAATTGGAATTAAAAACCTGCAAACAGAGATCGTAAAAATTAAGGAAACACGACTAAAGATACTGTAGAGTGTAGACATAATTTACTCAAACTACAAATTCTTATTTCGTCTCCACTAAATGTAATTCTAAGTAAAAGCACTGGAGCCAAAATAGGTGTTTGTAGTTTGAGTGAATAACGTCTACAGGATCTCCAGCCTTGTTTCCTTAGTTTTTCACGATATCTATTTACAGGTTTATAAATTCCCAATTTTGTATTTATCTTGTTCCTGTTTACGGAAGTGTTCAACTCCTTAGTTAATTTTACAGAAATATCTTTGTCTTGTAGATCATTTCATGCATTATGGAAACGTTACTGATACTGAGCTGAACTGACACTAAAGTATAACATAGGCCAACTACATCTTCACATGAATATCACACAAAGTTGGGGATCAACATCTTTGTTTAAAAAGTAAATTACACAAAAATTTCAATGTTTTATTATTGATATCAAGTGTATTATTGAATGTTCCTGACGTAATGAAAATTGAAATTGTGGATTGTTTTTAATTTTCCAGTGTTTAAAAAAAAAGTAATGCGTATACTGCATTTTGATTAGTAGTAGATTCGTTTAACCCTGAAGGAATGTTAGTATGTCACTTAACTTTGGCTTTGCCTTCAACATGCACTATGTCATACAACGTGGTTCATTGATAAAAAAATGGAAGGGGGGCAGACGTGCTACTCAATAAAATGTACCCTGAATTATTTTAGTCTTCCCAGCAATCTATCAGCTACACTTAAGCCAAGGAATGTCGTTTTTTATTACCGGTACTGACTCTTGGGTTGCCTCAGAAGTCGGTCGAAATCCAGAGTAGTAAAGGAAGTTTTTAATTTCAGGTCCTACCAATTCTTGGTGCGCTACATACAGTTACTTAAGGATTCTAACACACGGCCCAACATGGTCAAGTGGTTAAAACACTCGACTCGTAATCCGAGGGTCGAGGGTTTGAATCCACCTTCACACTAAACATGATCACCTTTTCAGCAGTGGGGGCGTTATCCCACTATTCATTGGTAAAATAGTAGCCCAAGAGTTGATGGTGATGACTAGCTGCTTTCCCTCTAGTCTTACACTACTAAATTAGGGACGGCTAGCGCAGATAGCCCTTGTGTAGCTTTGCGCGAAATTCAACACAAACAAATTCTGATATACAGTTAATTTCTTCGTACGATTAAGCTTCTACTTCACCCAGAACTAAAAATAACGTCGAATTCCTGAGAGTGTTGACCACATTATCGTATCTTAACCTCTTTCACTTGTCACGCTCAAATGGTGCTGGTCTTCGACCTTTGCACGTGCGTCGCGTCTGCTCGAGCGATCTGTTGCCGAATTAGCATGCTATACATGTGGACGCATTACAACGTCATGACACACCCTCGGGGGCTTTCTGTGGAGGGGGATCTCAGAGTGACTTGACGGCATGTGCCAGCTTTAGAAACATCTAATTCTGGGGCATTTCATATCTTGCTTTTTTCTTTCCGCTCTTCTGTAGATGAGTATTCAGATAGACTCACAGACTAGAAACACCCCAAGCCGTGACGTCAGCGGTTAGACTAAACTTGGCTGACGATAAGGAGAAACTGTAACTAGTTCACAACACAAACTAATCACTTTACAAAACCATGAAATGCTACGTAATTTGAAGAATGATATTTTAATAACAGAAACAAGCATGTGAAAAACCTCTTTATTTCATCTTCAGAAAAAAGTTAACTGAAAATCAGGCAATATTCATAAATTAAAAAAATATAAAGATAGCTTCTATTTCAACGAGTGTTTCTTCGAAATTTCAAGATAAGTAACATCGGATATTTCCCCGTCAAACTCCACAGTGACCGCATCACTACATGTTAGAATTCCTCATTGTCCTGGCGTGGCTTTATCAGAATTAACAACAACAAAAATGGGTTGAGCTGGCAGTAAAGCGAAAACTTCAACTGATGTCTCAGGAGTTAATACATACGTTGTAAAAAGCACCCTCTGACGAATCACAGGATTTTTATTGTAAACGTCAGACAACAACAATGTTAAACCTTTTCTTCTTACACGTGTGTACTATTTTAACAACTGTCGTTGTGTGCATTTTTATTGTAGAGCCACACAATTGATTATGGGTGCTCTGATCACAGTGACAGGAATCGAACCCACGATTCTAATTTTGAAATTTGCATAATTTCTGCTGACCCGCTAAAGAGCTTACTTTAACACAAAGTCTCAAAGCGATATTTACGATTGTTGAGTTATTTCTAGCCATTTATGATTAAATTTGTAAAAGATTTAATACAGTGCTAAATGTCGTTACCTTGTTTATATTATAGGTATAACTACGAGATAAATTATTACTTCATTATAGGTAACACAAAAACATAAGCCATTACCTTGTTATAGGTAACATAGAGACATAAGCCATGATTTAATTATACATAAAATAAACATATAAATCACTACCTTATTATAGGACATAATTAACTTTGCTAATTTTGTTGCAAGTAATTAAAAAATATGTGAATTACCACCTTCCTTTTTGTTTGTTTTGAATTTCGCACAAAGCTACTCGAGGGCTATCTGCGCTAGCCGTCTCTAATTTAACAATGTATGATTAGAGGGAAGGCAGCTAGTCATCACCACCCACTGCCAACTCTTGGGCTACTCTTTTACCAACGAATAGTGGGATTGACCGTAATCATTAGAATGCCGCCACGGCTGAAAGGGCGAGATGTTTGGTGTGACTGGGATTCGAACCCGCGACCCTCAGATTACGAGTCGAGCCTCCTAACCATCTGACTCCTTTTTGATATTGACAACAAAATGAATCATTAATCATTATATTGTTGCAATTATATATAAATTATCGATTATTGTATAGATACAGAGGTTAGGTACAATATTATATACACGTGTATGTGTGGCATATTGAAATCAAAGAACTCATTACATAGATACACAAAAGAATCAACTAGATTCATTCAAAACAAATTAATAAGGAATAACCTATAGACAAACTGAAATATATCATTTCAGCACTGTATTGTACACAAATACCTTTCAAATACTGTGCTATCAAAATACCTTTCAAATAGTTTTACGTAATCACTAAATTGCCTGATTATATATATATATACCTATCCTATAATGTATTTCACATACATATAAATACCTTTCAAATACTGTATGATTTGTTCAATAATACAACTTTCTCAACGTATCTATCGAATCTATATACTTGCACTAAGTCTAATTGTTTTCGGCGTTTGCACTCATTACGCATAGTATCGACGTCAATAATATACTAATATAATGTTGTTTTTTGAACTTGCTCTGCTTTGTAGGCGATTGAGGTTGTTCTTGTCTGTATTATGTTTTATAACATTGTAACCCTTATTTTTCTTACAAACGTTGGATGAAAATCTGTTTTATAAAACTATTACGACACTTTTAGATATTCCTTCACCAAGTGACATCTAGAGTTATTTCGGTATTCCAATGATTTTTTTATGGAAATTTGATTCTTCTTTAAATTTTATAAGATGACGTGTCGAACATCGCTGTTCCCATTGGATATACAGCTACGTCCATAAGTGTTACATCACTTTAAGCTTATGAAATGAGACAGCATGGCCAGGCGGTTAGGGACGCTCGACTCGCAATCTGGTTGATACGGGTTCGAATTCTCGTTACACCGAACGTGTTTCCCTTTAAGCTATAGTGTAATAATCAATCTCACTATTCGTTGTTAAATGAGCAGCCCAAAAGTCGGCAGTGGTTGGTGATGACCAGCTGCCTTCCCTCTCATCTTACACTGCTAAATTAGGGATGGGTAGCGCAGATAGCCCTTGTGTAGCTTTGAGAGAAATTCAGAACAAAAAATTATATCTTTACGTAAGATAATATGAAAGAAAAGGAACCCACAAAACAGCAACACAAAAATCTGTTGGTAACCATAACAACAGAACTTAGTAGTTATTGTACGCTTCGTGTTTTTATTCTTGCAAGACTTAGTTTTCGCAGATATAGACTGAACTAGGGCCGAGGTGTCATGTTATTTGCCTCTTTAGACTCGTCTCCTTTGAACGCAACTAACATCACTCAGAGGTTTTATTTGTGTTTATGAAACTACATTAGGTAATTGTAGGTTGATGCGCAACTCTTGGCCACAGACGATCAAGTGAACACGTATGTTTTTCCTCACGTATTAGTACGCCATCCAATAAAATCTACCAGCCATGTGACAATAGATATACCATTCATCATTATTTTGAAGCTGGCAACAAGTGGCTGAAGCCAACAATACGAAGTGTAAAATATACACAGTCATAATAAATTAATTAGCCATCAATTGAATAGTAGTGACATTGGAATAACTTGTAACCTGAAATATTCATACTCAAATACACACTCGTTTTTTTTATGTGCGTCTGTTGTCATGGTCCCACTACACACAATGACCGTGGAAACATACGTATTATTAGAGCAGTTGAAAAGCTCAGTTAGTCATTCTTGGTATGTACGTGTACTGAAGTGAAAATAATTTTATGATATGTACGTCACCTGGTGCTATTAAATCATGTGATACAAGAAGGAAATCCCTCATCAAATGATAGTTTATTATATAGGAATTTATTTCGTCACGTGGTATCCGTACTGTACGATCAAATAAAGAATGATTTATGCGTGGTTGGAGCATGATGTCATGTCCAGTTCATTCACAATAATAAAGAAAGCTGGTTTAGTCCAAAGATATAGTTTTGTTATAAAAATAAACCTCGAAAGTCACCCTAGTTATTACTACATATTAATATGTACAGACATTTACACAGCATTTATTTAGAATAATCGGGAATAATAGATCATTGTTTCATATTTTTGAAATTCTCTATAAATTAATCTTCACTACGATTAATAAAACATAGCTGAACAGGTCACACACACACACATATACATATATTGTTTTATTCTTCCAAATAAATACATAATACTATTCTGTTAAACTACTTACAGATGGTTATTCAGACTCAATACGAAACAGCATCTCAATTAATTGTATACAAAATATTGTGTTGTTAACTGAAACTGAAAAAGAAAAATATTTGTGAGATTATTATTTGTATGATGTATAAAAGGTTATAGTTCGAACAATTTGTGAGATTATTATTTGTATGATGTATAAAAGGTTATAGTTCGAACAATTTGTGAGATTATTATTTGTATGATGTATAAAAGGTTATAGTTCGAACAATTTGTGAGGTTATTATTTGTATGATGTATAAAAGGTTATAGTTCGAACAATTTGTGAGGTTATTATTTGTATGATGTATAAAAGGTTATAGTTCGAACAATTTGTGAGATTATTATTTGTATGATGTATAAAAGGTTATAGTTCGAACAATTTGTGAGATTATTATTTGTATGATGTATAAAAGGTTATAGTTCGAACAATTTCGCAGACATTTTGTTGGTTTGATATTTATACTTTTATTATTGGTATAACTGTTGTAAGGAAATCATTTATATACTTTTTCAAAGGTATCATTGGAACACTTTAAAAAGGTTATGTTTTATGTAATATTATAATTTGTTCAATTATTGGCTTAATTCTACAATCGTACTATTTGAAAGGTTTTTAAAAAGTTTAATCTTGACATAATTTTAAAAAAATTATTAGCGGTTATTTTTGTTGTTTTTCTTCCACAGCGATATTATTGGTTTAGTTTTTATAATACTTTTTATTCTATATTTTCATTTTAAATCGTTATTATTGATAATTGTTTATAGAATTATTGTTGGTTAAATCTTCATTATCGATATAATGTTATAACGTTCTACTGTTGATATCATTCCGTTATTGTTATTGTTGGTATAACTTGTATGCTTATATTATTGATTCATATATTGTTATCATTTTTATGTTTTGTTTTTGAATTTCGTGCAAAGTTACGCGAGGGCTATCTGCGCTAGCCGTCCCTAATTTAGCAGTGTAAAACTAGAGGAAAGGCAGCTAGTTATCACCACCCACCGCCAACTCTTGGGTTACTCTTTTACCAATGGATAGTGGGATTGACCGTAACATTATAACGCCCCTACGGCTGAAAAAGCGAGCATGGTGCGACGGGGATGCGAACTCGCGATCCTCAGATTACGAGTCGCACACCTGGCCATGCCGGGCCGATCATTTTTATAATTGTATAAAGTCATATTGTTGACATAATTCTTATATTGTTATTATTGGTATAATTTGTAAGCTTATATTATAATTTTTCAAAATGTTATAATTAGTATAATTCTATACTAATGTATAGATGACGTAATTTCTTATGTTGTTATTATTTGTATAATTTTATACAAGCTATCTTTTCCGTCTCTCAGCGTGTACTCGTTCATTTCTAACTTGTGAATGTTTCTCTCTCTATATATATATGTGTATATTTAGCGTACAGATACGTATATGGTACTGATAATTTACACAATAAAGTATCTAGTGTCCTTTCCGAATTAAGTTTCACGATACTCAGAGAGCTGATCAGATATCCGTCTTACTATTCGGCACCTGCTTGCCGCCAAACATGTTTTTTCTTTCTATTTTTCAAGTAGTCAGAGAATGTGATTAGTCAGATATGTTTATTGTAGACTACTAAGTCCATAAACCAGCTTAATGGTGGTGGAAAATGACGTCATTCTTACAGGCGAGTTAAGTGAAGCAGGAAATGGCGTCATTGTTGGGATTGATTATGTAATACTGTGACTGCTAGAAGTGTTCGTTCTGGAATGACAACATTCAGCCACTTCACGAGACTTAGCTCATCTAATTACAATCTACCAAAAGTAACGTCCTAATTAGTGCCAAAACGTGGGATGTTTGGAAATTTACCACAGACGCCAACTGGCCTATGCTTACGAACTACCAACTCTCTATACATTACCAACTTATCAACATTGTTTACATCAGCTCTCTACATTACCTACTTATCAACATTGTTTACAGCAACTCTCTACATTACCTACTTATCAACATTGTTTACAGCAACTCTCTACATTACCTACTTATCAACATTGTTTACAGCAGCTCTCTTCATTACCAACTTATCAACATTGTTTACAGCAACTCTCTACATTACCAACTTATCAACATTGTTTACAGCAATTCTCTACACTACCAACTTATCAACATTGTTTACAGCAATTCTCTACACTACCAACTTATCAACATTGTTTTCAAATAGCTGTCCAATTACTGGAGAGTATTCAATCTGGCTGCTGCTACAGTATTGTTAACGAAGATATTTAAATTCTGTAGTATTAATGTTTTTTAACTTTAATTTAAGAATAAATTGTTTTTTTTTAAATATCGTAGTATTAACGGTGTACTTGAAAACAATAACATAGAAATCATTTCCAAGGCATTAATAAGAGCATATGAGTTTCGAAATGCGCTTCATGATAATTCTTTACAACTTATGTATGATGAAAAACACTAAGCGCTTCATGATAACTCTATACAACTTATGTATGATGAACAACACTAAGCGCTTCATGATAACTCTATACAACTTATGTATGATGATTCTATACAACTTATGTATGATGAACAACAATAAACTTAACCACGAAAAGTCAAAAATAATAGATGTACAGGATTTGTCAGTACGCCATCAAGTTCTAAAACGCAAGTGAAATGTCATAAACGAAATTCGAATTTTGTTGAAAAAATTATTAACCATTCCTTTGTATTTTCAGGTTTATTAAATGCAAGAACTGAAAAAAAAAGAAAGAAAAGAAAACTGAAACTTAATACGACAAATTAATGATTACATTACAGCAAGCGATAGAAGACTATTAAACATAAGAAACTCCTAAGTGCACGAACCTTTTATTAAATTCTGCATATGGGATAAGTAAATGTTTTCGAGTGTCGTAGATGAAATAACAGCCGTTAATTTCACCTTTCCATAACTAATATAAAATATATCTTTTTTGGGGTATATACAAATAATGTTTTTCTTAATTTCCGCGCAGTTCTGAAAGTAGTTTTGACATCATCGTCCACAAAATATCATAATCCTTTTGTTTAGGTATAGATGACATGCCACATTTTGTTCTAAAGCGTCAATATAGCGTGTACATGACTCTGTATGGACTTATAGTTTGTCAGTTCCAATGGGCAATACGAAAAACCTCTACAGATTGGACCTAGATATTAAGACTTCTTTATGTGAGTCCATATATCCCACAGATACCAATCAGGTTAGAAGTAGCCCACAGGTAACTGAGACCCCCATAATAGTTAATAACAACGATTAAAGGCCTCCATTAGGAAATAAACCCTGGTCTCCATGCAACTCTAACTGCCTAGATTCAGTTTGTACAGGTTTCTATATCACCTGTTTGAACTTACAAAGTATAAGTCCATAAAGAAACAAGCACACGCTATAATGACATTTAAGAACAAAATGGAGGCCCTTAATCATTGTTGTTAACTATCATGGTGGCCTAGGTTGTCCATGGACTTTTTCAACCACTAAGATATGTACAGTAAACTCTCGTTGTAACGAAGTCGTAGGGACCAAAGAGAATTGTTCGTTACAAAAGAAGTTCGTTAAAAAGGATTTTTTTTTCATTCACTAGCCAAGTCTGGTAATGGTAGGCCCTATAACTGACGGCTGGTGCAGTACCGGTAATTGGATTAAAGACTCAGAAGTCACACGTGTGTAAACACTTAAAACACATTTAATGAAATTCAAAAGGACAATTAACAGCACTTGTAAAAAAAAGCATGTAAAAAAAATAACATTCATAATATACAAACACCAGCAAGAACGTCTAACTGGAGTCAGTTGAAATATTGCTCAATGCTTTTTTGCGAACTGCTGTCCCTCTGGCACTTGGTCACAAAACGCTCCATCATGTTTAATTGAGAGATAAACTGTCCTGCGTTAGCCTGGTGTTCAAGATATCTCTGAAGTTGCAGGCACATCTCACGAGCTGCAGAATGTGTTGGGATGGGGGGTTCCTCATTGTCGTCATCTTCACTTTCACTGTCATTTTCTGGTGTCTGTTTATTTTGCACCATGGCCACAATATCACTGTCTGTCAGGGGCGCGCTAGTGATCAGATCATTATCAGCAGTCTCGTAGTCCTCTGCTGTGCCATCCACCGTAAACCCAGTGTCATTCAGCCGTGTCAAGAGCTGGTCCAATGGTATGTCATCCACGGGGTCCTCACTGTTTTCTGCTGGTTCTGGAGAGGAGAAGCCACAAGTTCTGAAGCAATTGGCTATGGTTGATTGCTTTACCAATGACCAGGCAGAGCGTAGCAGTCGCATGGCTTCAAGCACAGTCACAGTGAAAACACCTTTATTGTCTATTGAATCAATAAGACGCTGTAGCAGTAGGGTGCAGTAATGATGTTTTAGATTGGCGATGATGTCTTGGTCCATGGGCTGTGTCTTGCTTGTGGTATTGGGAGGCAGGAACACCAGCTTGATGGCTTTAAGTCCAGTGGGGCTGGAGTGGGCGGGCAGTTGTTAATTATCATAAGGACCTTTCTTTTCTGCAGCACAAACTTTCGGTCAAGTTCTCTCAGCCACTCGGTGAATAGATCTGATGTCATCCAAGCTCGCTTGTTGGCTTTGTATGGTGTTGGCAGGGTTTTGACGTCTTTGAAGCAACGCGGTTTTGCTGCCTTTCCTAAAAAAAAAAAGAAAAGAAAATGTACATGGTTAATGTCTTGAAATTAAAAATGAAACATTTACATGTCAATAATCTGAAGAAAATCATAAAATAACAACTTCTATAGAAAACACAGGAAAATATTTTTACCTGCTTTTGACACTCACCTATGACAAGTAAAGGAAGCTTCTCGGTGCCGTCCATATTGGCGCATACCAAAACAGACAGCCGCTCCTTCGCTCGCTTCCCGCCGTGACAGGAGTCTCCCTTGATAACAAGAGACTTGTCTGGCAGAAGTTTAAAGAATAAGCCAGACTCATCTGCGTTGAAGACATCCCGTGGGCTGTAGTTTTCTAGCAGGCGTGGCAGTGTTGTTGATGTCCACTGGTTTGTTTGCTCTGGTTCTACACTACCAGACTCACCACAGATCGTACGAAATTGAATGTCGTGTCTTTTTTTGAATCGGGTTAACCACCCATCACTCATGCAAAAGTCAGTGATTCCCATTTGATCAGCAAGTTATTTTGCCTTTGCTTGCATAACAGGCCCAGAGATAGGAACATTCTCTGATCTAGCATTTTTGAACCACAGAAGCAATGCCGCTTCTTGGTCAGAATGTTTTGCAGTTCGCATGCGTTTTCTATTGGGACAAAAATTGTCTCGAGAAGACAATATGGCCTCTTTATTTTTCAACCATGCTGACAAAGTGTTCAGAGGCACATCAAATGCTTTTGCTATTTCTGTTTTTGTTTTAACTTTTTTTTCAACTTTTTCTATTGCTGCAATTTTAGTTTCTATCGATACAAGCTTGCGCTTCGCCATGATCAATGATTAATGATCTGTTTAATTTGACTGTGATTAGCCTTTTGTAGGCCACAGCATGCAGGCTGCCCAGGCATAATCTACTCAAGCCGTAATCTGAAAATTTTATATCTAAGCTAATTTTTGCTGGGAGGGCGGGGAGTTGGGGCGGGCAGGGGTTTAAAGTGTTATTGACCATAATTGTTGTAAAAACATTGCTAGGCTAATCTACTACCCCATCTGCAGTCCGCTATTTCTCAAGTGTAAGATTTTGATGGTGGCACCACACATTGTTGCGCGGAGACTGACTAATTGCACTTGCTAGCGGCGTAGCGGGTGGTCGGCAGCGGGCAGCGGTGACAATTAATTTATGGAACAAGAGAAAAATAAATATCTTCGTACCTGGTTCGATACAAAGGATGTAATATTGATGCTTTTCACACCCTAGGGACTATAATTATACATCGTTACAAGCCGACACTTCGATACATGCAGTTCGGTTCAAGGGGCTTTTGTTACTATGTATTTATATGGACAGTTGGCCGGACCAGTCAACAACTTCGATACAAGTGATATATTCGGTTCTAGCGACTTCGAAACAATGAGAGTTTACTGTATATACCTGTTAGATATCTGGAAGCACAGAACGAAGTCCTTAATAAACGTTATCACCAGAGATAATTACAATCAAGAAATGCAGAAAGCAAGAGATTTATATTCCTACATAACTGCAAGATTAACAACCTTACCAAGACAATTTAGTGATGACTAAGATCTAACAGAGCTATGATAACACAAGAATAGCCCACACCGGCGATCAGTGGCCATCAAAGACTAGTAAAGCTATGAGAATACATAAACAGTCCGCATAGCCAACTGACAATCTCTAAGGCCACACTACCTTACAGCAATAGGAAAGTACGTCTGAAGTATGAGGAAATAGAAACAGCCCAGATTTCTCTTTCATGGTTACTAAGGCCAAACCAGTGTACAGAAAGATAGAGAACAAGAGCCACTCTACCAATAGGTGATCACCAAGGTCAAAACACTGATGAGAAGAAGCTAACTGTGTTAGCCATAGGAATTCTCAAGGGATTAAAAACGTAGTAGAAGACGGAAACGGCTAATACTGCCAATTTGCGGTCACCAAATTTCTTTCTTCCCCTCTCCCCACAAAAATTATTGGAAGACAGAAAAAGTCCATATTGACTAATAGGTGGTCTCCAAGGTTTAATAATCTATGGGAAGAAAGAAACGGATAGCATTGTCCAATGGAGCTCCAAAAGACTTAACAACTTGTTTGTTTTTGTGTGTGTGTTTCGTACAGTAAAGCCATGTATGACTATCTGCTGCGTCTACCGAGTGGAATCGAACCCCTGATTTTAGCATTATAAATCCGATGGTTTACTGCTGTCTCACCGGGGAACAAAACCAATTTGAAGATAGAAACATCTCACATAGACAACAACTAGAAAGGCGAAAAAAACCTAAGACCAATTTTGCAGATGGACAACAATGGAAACTTGAAAATATAACTAGACATTAAAGACACACACAAAAAAACTACTCTTTTAATAATTTTGCGATATAGGTTAAAGAATGGCAAAGTTCATGGCTTAAACATATTACATTCACATTATCTTAAATCGTTGTATAAAATATTGTGTTTTAAAGTGGAGGTTAGCATTTCTAATATAATATAACCAATGTCTGTCAGTGGCTTATTGCAGTTTTTCTATGGAGAATAGCCTTCAGATGGTTCAGCGGTAAGTTTGGGGTCTTAAAATACTGAAAAGCTTGGTTAGGTACCCGCGGTTGGCACAGCGCAAATAGCAAGCCTGATCCGTAGCTTTGAGCTTAAAACGAAAAATCTATAAATTATCAGTTGTTTATAAATTATAAATTGTTATCATTATTCCGTTTCAGATTTTCCATAAGTGATCGCACCCAAACTTAATGTTTGTAACTGATCAGTTTCAGATTCTACGAGATATGTGAGTAATTACTCTATTTCCCATAGCATCTAAGACGCTATTTTTTCCCATAGAATAAGTGTCAAAAATTTACCCTGCGTCTTCCAGGCCGAAGGTAATGTTGCTCATAGACCTAAACCTAAGCCTAGAGGAATCGTTTCGATACTAGATAGTAATCCAAACCCCTCTATATGACCCAAAATGAAATGTATAAGTTTCTTAGTATTAAATAACAAATAAATAAACAAAATAATCATAAGTGATCACAAAATTCGTTGGCGCTTCTGCAGTAGGCTAAGGTAAACCAGTCGATTATCTAATTTGTCTGTTTTCCATCAAATAATGACATTTTTACTCATCTCAAATGATATTGATATTAAAGCAACATAATGACAACATATGAAAAGTAAAATTACGGAAAAAACTACTCAGTAACGGTAGCCATTTGCAAAACATCGTAAGTTTGTTTCGGTTCTGTTCAGACCATTCTGTTCAATTGTTGTCTAACGATTTCAAACACAGTCCTAAACTCGGTCGCAGTTCTCTGTAACAGCTCAGCTGAATCAATTTTTTTAACACGGCCCATCTTATGACTTCTAAAAAAAACACGTCACCCTAGAATAGGCTTAGAATAACGTTATTACTGGTAATAATACAGATATTCCAGTGATAATATAAGGTATACACTTTCAAAGATACATACCATAAGCATATAGCTCACAAAAAACGAGAAGTGGGCAAGAGAACTTGTGTACCATAAGTCATTAAACAATCCACCATACATCTTGGTAAGGTTGGTAGAAGTGCTGCGACCTTATTCTTATGATGATCTTTTTTTCTCAAAATGTAACTAATCAAAATATGGGTGTGTCTGGGAAATACGGTAATTATATAAATAATGAGCAACGAAAGCACCATAAAAGTGAAGCCTTTATTTCACTTATTCTGTCTTTTTGTCCAGGTTTAAATGATATGATGATATTTTGTTTTTATTCTTTACCTGTGAAGTATATTAGCTACAGTAACTCACCTTCCCCCAAAATTAAATTATTATAAACACCACAGTAAAAGTTAAATCAGTTTATAATAATTATTATACTATTAAAAAAACTCTTAACCAAACTAGTTATTTTTTTAATGAAGTTTGGGTAAACGTGTGTTATTTGTTTTTGTTTTGTTTTGCGTTATAACAAATCAAGTACTCAATATAATAATGTTTCACGTATTAAGGAAAAACCGTTCGACTGAGATATTCATCAAGCTTCCTTGTATAATTAAATGTTTTTACGTTAGAGCCCATTACTCGGTGAATATGTAATATTAATTCTTCACTAACTGGTTTCGTAGAGCTATAAACGTTTCTGTTTTCGTCAGGAGCTCGATAGATGAGTCTGCAGTATACATGTATACCAGTAAATTTGACAACAGTCACCATCTTAGCAAGTCCTGTACACACTCTCATTATTTACATAGAGTCAACCAGGAACAAAGAATTATTCCTACCGGCCTTGATCACGTGGATCAACTTCCACTACAGTGCATTGATCTGTTTACTGTCGAAATTAGATCAGTGGAGTAGCTCGCTTTGTTCGACTTGTTAACCCTTTCGCTGTGTAGTGCCGTAGGGCCTACGATATGATATATGTTTGGGTATGCTAAGTTGTACCTTACTCAATCCTTTTCCTATATTCTCGCACAAATGTTTTTGCCTTCGCTACGCATATAATTCATCTCAGGGGATTTCCAGGTTTTCTAATGATTTTATTGTATGTTGTTTTGATCACATGACAAAGTCATATGACTACTACATATCGTTTAGCAAGATAACGCACTTTTACACAGATTTAGGGATAATTTTTAGAGTTATTTCTCCAACATTCACCGCTTACTTTGCTGTCTAGCCATGAGAAAGTTGAAAACAATACAAAATCAACTATTGTTTCACTTCTACAAGAATATCAAAGAATTAATGTCGAAGATCCCCCCCCCCAAGATTTATGCTAAGTAAATGATTGAAGCCTGTGAAGTACGTACTACGTATATGTATATCGAGATGAATATATCAACTTAACTGAGAGAATTAGGGCTAAAAATGTTGCGCAAGCGATTAGTAAGTGCTACTAAAAGACGAATTAACATGACGTCACAAAACAAATGAGTTTACCATGAAACTTTAAACAATGTGTTTTATTAACCTTGATACTAAATGACTGAAGCCCTAACATTATAACAGACAGAAAGAAGAAAGACGTTCCGATCATAGCATGAATCCTTCTGCAGTGAAGATATCAAGGGCTGAAAGCACTTCCCAAATTTTATATCAGCTTTAAATAATAATCCATTTTCAAGTAAAACAACACTTCCAGTATACCTCTGAGTATACCTTATGGTAAATATTGATATAACTCTCTTCATTCAAGAGGTTGCACCTAACAAATGAGGAAATATTAATAAGTGCTGTCTTATGAGAACAACTGAATAACCCTTTTATTCACCTGTCCAGTGTATAGGTTTTACTTATAGTGAATGGACAGATATAAAGATAGATATAATATTTCAAAGTATGACTAATATAGTTACTTTGATAGAACTGACATGATTTAAACCATAGAATAGAAATTAATGAAGTAACTTCGATGGAACTGACATGATTCAGACTATAGAGTAGAAATTAATGTAGTGACTTCGATGGAACTGACATGATTTAGACCATTGAGTAGAAATTAATGGAATTACTTTGACAGAATTGACTGATATAGTATCCCCCCGATTAGTTGATAATTTACTTTTGATGAAAATAATTCGTTCAGCATCTACAGATTGATTTTTTTTTAAATGACGTATTCAGCACCCGCAGTTTATTTATCAAATATTTCTTAGTAGAGGAAGTTTCTAAAATATGTTTTATAAACATCCTTTAACAGATTGGTAAAACACTTCAAAGCCTCAGGTACAACCCCAAGAGGCAGTTAACAACAGAAAATAATTTCAAATTCAGATAACAAAGGAAATCTAACAGCTTTGTGGACAACGAAACAAAATTTTTATTAAAACACGCCTTTATATTTGTGACTTTACTCTGGCTTCTGGGGTAGGATAGAATGTTTCCTAAATACATTTTGAGACAAGAGAATTAACAAGATACGGAGTAGTGTGAATATCCTACTTTTATAGTTACACTGAGTTCCTACTGCGATATCCCGCACTCTTGAAATTACCTACTTCCACGATCATTTGAAATAAATATATTCAAGGGAGATAAACCCTAACTTATGTCAAATTCTACATATCATCTTTATCACCTCTTTTGAATGCGTAAGACCCTGAATAAGTGGTAGGGTTGGATAGGTCTGAATCTGAAAGAGACCTAATTTTACACGAACGATGTAGTGGCAGTGGATATGGCAGATGTAATATAATTGGGATATTAGAATACGTAACATTTATCCAAGAAAAAGGATTAGAACATGTTTGTAACTTTTATACATCCGGTTAGTACGCATGTGATTGATTACCTGCAAAACCTGAGTATACTTTACTAAAGATGAATTGTACTTGATATGCTAAAGATGTCTTGTACTTAGGGAAAGATAAAATCATAGTAGTACATTGTAAATAGGAACATTTTGAAAGTTCGTATACCAGATGTTCATAACGAAACCAAATATGCTCGCCCTTTCAGCCGTGGGGGCCTTAAAATGTTACGGTCAATCACACTATTTGTTGGTAAAAGAGTAGCCCAAGAGTTGGCGGTGGGTGGTGATGACTAGCTGCCTTCCCTCTAGTCTTACACTGCAAAATTAAGGACGGCTAGCGCAGATAGCCCTCGTGTAGCTTTGCGCGAAATTAAAAAAAAAATCGAAGAAAAATAAATAAATTAGCTACGTTAAAAGGCGAGTGATAATTATTTGCTTTCATTGTTTTCCTGTTATTCTTCAATGATATTTATAAAAACTTACAGTAGTTCATCTTTTGCTTACGAAGAAGTCTCACAACTACTAAAAATATAATTTTATTAAGATGTGTTTGCTGCTATCGAAAGTACCGAAACCTTATTTTTAGTGTTATAACCCCTCAAGAGCCACTGAGAAGGAGGGACACTTGGCCAAGAATCTAAGTAAGCTAGGACACTTTACTGTTTATTTCGTTTACTTCGAACATTGTTGTATTTTCTAAACGTAGATTCTTGTATACCAGATTGCGACGAAGAAATCTAAACCACGTGAGAGAGATTATTGAGGTCATCTGTCAACGAAAATTTAATACATATCTTTATAAAATTATATGTTTGTGAATTACAAATAAAGATAACTTCAAACTGAAGACGGAAATATAAATACGTTTACATTATTCAGCCAAAGGAAGGCTTGAAAGGAGTGAGCACCCACACACTTTAACTAACCCTATTACAGTCACTTGTTTCTACTCGTTGCATATCACTGACCTGCTTTGAAATTAATTCTTCGAACTAAGTCTCTTTGTTTTGGAACGTGTAGAATCAGGGTGGGAACTTAAAGACAAAATTCTCAAGAAAGTGTATTTATTATTTTATTTTTTGCCAGTCTTTTATTTCTGAAGTTATGGATCATTAGCCGTTCGTTTTGGGGTAAACGTCAACAATTTCGATACAATGCAATTTTCACGTTGTTTGTATTATAACCTTTAATAGGAAAGTTGTGTAATCATAACATATGTGACAAATTACTGAGGGTAATTTGAAAAGCGTTTACCGCTGTTTAAGATTAATACTGATTTCTGCAAGTGGTATTAGACTGATGCTAATACTGACATTAGTTACTGACAGCTTCCTTAAGTCAGCCCACAAAGAAGTAACAAAAATTATAAAACATTGAACGACAATAACTGCGGCGCTAATTCAAATCAAATAATAAAAAAAACAGGTTTATTGAACAGAAAATACTTTTATCAATGTTAATTTCCAACCGGATAGCAAGTGGCTGAGAAAAAAATACTAATCTAAGACCTCTATAGATTATGAAATTTATCAGCATCTACTCGGGGAAAAATACCTTTTAAATTATATTTGTACCCAGAGTAATTATTTTATTACTCAAATAATATCAGGTCATCCCATAAGTAATGTCCGAAAATTTAATACAGAAAGTGCATCATCATTTTTGTCTTTGTAGAATACTTTAATGAATAATATGTAGTAGGACATGTATCAAAATGTTCAGACAAATAAAAGAAACTAACCCAACTCCAATTTTACAGATCATTAATTAAATAAACCCTTATGAGGATGGATGTGTTTGAGGAACACATTAGACATATAATGCTTCATGAGTTTAAAAAAGGCAACAGTGCAGCAGAAACTACAAGGTATTTATGGTGCGGAGTCTCTCAATGAAAGAAAATGTCGAAGATGGTTTCAGAAGTTCAGATTAGGTGATTACAACTTAAGTGATGCGCCACGTTCAGGTCGTCCTGTTGAGTTTAATGATGACTTGCTGCTGGCTACACGTGATGAAGATTGTGCTGTAACAGTTGAAGGGCAAGCACAGAAATTTAACTCAACCTATTCAACAGTTCACCGTCATCTGCAACAGCTTGGAAAGGTGTCAAAACTTGGAAAATTAATCCCCCATGATTTGACAGAAGCCAACCTTAGGACAAAAGTGGACGTTTGCACTTCTCTGCACTCTCGTGAACGTAACTCGCCTTGTTTGGACAGGTTAGTGACTGGAGATGAAAAATGGATATTTTATAAAAAATTTTAAGCACCGCAGACAATGGCTCAGTGCAGATACGCTGGCTAAAGCACAGCCCAAAATGGACCTCCACCCTAAAGTCTTGTTAAGCGTTTGATGGGATATTGTTGATGTGATCCACTTTGAGTTGCTGCCACTCAATGTAACGATTACATCAGACTTCTACTTCAACAGTTAGTGCTTGATTGTTGTAATAAAAGAAAAAAGGCCTGCTTTGATCAATCGTAAAGGTGTTGTGTTACACCAGAATAATGCACGGCCCCATACAGCAAGGATCACATCTGCAAAGATTGAAGAGCTAGACTAGAAAAAACTTCCACATTTTCCTTATTCTCCAGACCTTGCTCCATCAGATGGTCATCTATTTCGAAGTTTATAGTACTATCTTGATGAAAAAGAGCTTAAGGGATGACCTGACATATACTTTTCATTAAATTCAACTGTCCTTTCCCTCAGAATATGGCCCAGCATGGTCAGGTGGCTAAGGTACTCGACTTGTAATCTGAGACTAGCGGGTTCGAATCTCCGTCACACCAAACATGCTCTTCCTTTCAGCTGTGAGGGCGTTATAATGTGCGGTCAATTCCACTATTCGTTGGTAAAAGAGTGGCCCAAGAGTTGGCGGGTGGTGGTGATGACTAGCTGCCTTCCCTCTAATCTTACACTGCTAAATTAGGGACGGCTAGCACAGATAGCTCTCGTGTAGCTCAGAGTAAGTTTTCTTTTCCACAGAATATTCACCGTTTTCTCAGAGTTAAATATCGTTTTCTCTGATTAAGTTATCCAAAGACATAATAGTCAAAAATCTATAAATGACAATCAACGAATGCGACCTAGTAATGAAGAAAAACCCCTGAATAAGTACTATTTTTGTTTAGTGAATGGGCTTTATAATGTTTACTTCTTTGTATTAGTTTAACCAATTTACGTAACTTAATTTACTTAATGTGCCTTACAATCATTCCGGATCTCAACACTCTTATATCTTAAAAAGTACATCCTTGAATCTGTAGATTAACACATCACCATATTCGAAAATGTAAACACATAAAAACATCATACTCAAAGGTGTGGATTCGTATATGAGCGGACCGGCATGGCCAAGCGTGTTCAGGCGTGCGACTCGTAATCTGAGGGTCGCGGGTTTGCATCCCGGTCGCTCTAAAGATGCTCGCCCTTTCAGCCGTGGGGGCGTTATAATGTGACGATCAATCCCACTATTCGTTGGTAAAAGAGTAGCCCAAGAGTTGGCGGTGGGTGGTGATGACTAGCTGCCTTCCCTCTAGTCTTACACTGCTAAATTAGGGACGTCTAGCACAGATAGCCCTCGAGTAGCTTTGTGCGAAATTCCAAAACAAACAAACAAACAAACGTATATGAGCCGTACTCGAAGCCGTAGATTCATATATCACTAAATTAAAATCATAACTCATAGGAATACGATATTTAGAAGTGTAGTTTCAAAATTCTTATATGAATAATTAAGTTTGTTTACATTTTATTATATCTCCTAAAAAAATAGTTTGTTGAATTTCGCCACCAAGATGGCGAAGTTACTTTATGGGTAATATATCTTAGAAACTTATGTTATTATCAAAGCTAAAGCTATTTCTAGAGTGTAAAATTCGTGCATATCACTTCAATAAATATATTATTCCGCTTAAGTGCTCTGTCTATAATAGCTAAACTCTAACAAGAGTGGATGTAACCTTTGGCAAACCCTGTGTTCTTTGCGATTTTCTAAAGTAATTTGTGAACTTAATGCTGTAATAGCAAGTATAGATAATTTAAAGCACCTAAAAAAGTATATGAAAAATACGATGTGCACTTTGTTTTATAGGTTTGCTTGGATACGTTCGTTTGATAATTTAATTTCTCCATTACCTTTCTCTTAAGTATACACTAACACTAATTCCATTCACAGCACATTCTGATTTCAAGATTTCTTCTCTCGTAAAAATCACTAAGTGGCTGTTGGGTACCATTTACTGAACAGTTAGAAATTTTATTACAAGTATAATATTTTGAAATATGTCAGGCTCGTAATGACAGTAATTCCCGTCAGAAAATTGGCGCGCAATTTCGCAGGAACATTATGGGATATCTAAAAGTGCACTGATCAATCCGTTCAAAGTGTGTCTTCATATACAGAAATTCTAATTACGTGATAAATATGTATATATATATAATACAGTTTATAATAAATACATATATATAATACAGTGTATAAAAACAAAAAATTTCAATTGGACATAAACGATATAAAATCTATGAAGGTCATTAGATCAAAATGTTGATCCCAGCAACTTTAAATATTTCTGTGGAGTATCACATCGGGTGAGAAAAAAACAATGAAAGTATGTTGTCATTGTTGAAAAGTACAAGAACACGGGGCAATATATAAACCATCACTGCTTCCGTTCAATGGATAACAAATGTATTACATTCTAAACGTTTAATTGTAATCTACAATGTTCTATCATAACACGTGCATTTGGAACTTTGTTCAGAAATTTGAACATGCGGTTCATTCGTTGTAGCACCCTGGGTATACCAAAACACCAATCATCTGCTGTAATACCCTGGGTATACCAAAACACCAATCATATGTTGTAACACTTTGGGTATACCAAAACACCAATTATCTGTTCTATTAATCTATGTAAAACAAAGCACCAATCATATGTTGTAACACTCTGGGTATACCAAAACACCAATTATCTGTTCTATTAATCTATGTAAAACAAAGCACCAATCATATGTTGTAACACTCTGGGTATACCAAAACACCAATTATCTGTTCTATTAATCTATGTGAAACAAAGCACCAATCATATGTTGTAATACCCTGGGTATGCCAAAACACCAATCATTTGTTGTAATACCCTAGGTATACCAAAACACCAATCATCTGTTGTAATAACCTGGGTATACCAAAACATCAATCATCTGTTGTAATAACCTGGGTATACCAAAACACCAATCACATGTTGTAACACTTTGGGTATACCAAAACATCAATCATCTGTTGTAATAACCTGGGTATACCAAAACACCAATCACATGTTGTAACACTTTGGGTATACCAAAACATCAATTATCTGTTCTATTACTCTGTGTAAAACAAAACACCAATAATCTGTTGTAACACACTGGGTATACCAAAATACCAATCATATGTTGTAACACCCTGGGTATCCAAAACACCAGTCATCTGTTGTAATATCATGAGAACCAACACACTAATATCGAACCACCAGATGATCTGAACCATCCAGATTATTGATCATTATTGTTTTGTCTGTATCGGCTTTATTAATCCGGTTTATTATTGTTTTGTCTGTATCGGCTTTATTATTGTTTTGTCTGTATCCGGTTTATTATTGTTTTGTCTGTATCCGGTTTATTATTGTTTTGTCTGTATCCGGTTTATTATTGTTTTGTCTGTATCCGGTTTATTATTGTTTTGTCTGTATCCGGTTTATTATTGTTTTGTCTATATCCGGTTTATTATTGTTTTGTCTGTATCCGGTTTATTATTGTTTTGTTTGTATCCGGTTTATTATTGTTTTGTCTGTATCCGGTTTATTATTGTTTTGTTTGTATCGGGTTTATTATTGTTTTGTCTGTATCCGGTTTATTATTGGGTGTTTTTGTCAAAGAAATACTTGAATTTGAGGAACGCAACTTCAATTTGAAAAGTTCGAAGAATGGCGATTTATTTAAAAAATAATACTTTATATAACAAACGTATAAAATATAATCAAACTGTTCCAGACCTTATATCACCAGTGGTATTCAAAACGGGTTGACCTCTGGTGGAATCACTCGAGTAACAGAAATATATCAAATTGCTCCGAAAGAATGTGGGGAACATGTCCTCTTTTACGGTGTATATTAGTATTATATTCTTATAATACCAACACCATGAATCGTGAGAGTTAGTTTCTTAGCAGAAAATAATAATCTAGTTTTAAATTAATATGTGGGCGTTTTGTGAGAATAGCACGTGCTCTTTGTGATCACGTTTAATGTAGACTGCTTAGTTTCTGTCTTTACGCTCGAACTTACTTAACTCACGCTTTTGACCATGTACTTAGAGCATTCTGAATGATAATTTATACTCACCAGAAGATATCTGTTTAGTTTAAATTAGCCTTTATCTGAAGAGAAAGAATAAGTGAAAAAACTAAGTTCAGATTAAATTAATGGCTTGTTGACTTTGATTATTTCCTGCACCCATGATGCATACCACACGAAACATTCATACAAATTTCTCTGTTGTGAATACTAAACTGTGTATCTGTTCTACGATTTTAACGTCACGATGACAGTCGTTAACAGCAATCTATACTAGCATTGACGAGATTCCTGTTTAATTTTAATAACATCATTTTCTATTTTAGGCAGTTCTACACAACAGGCTATCTGTAGAACCGAAGTTCGGATTTTAGTTTTATATTATAAACGAGGACCGTGTTTGCTTTACGTTCGTTTATCGTGATGCTTCTGAGTTAGAGCAACATTCGAATAGAGCCTAAGAACGATAAAGTATTAAAGAATCGTAATGAACATGCACATGCACGTGAAGAACACGTGTCAATCACTGTTTCTGAGAAACACGGTAACTCTAAGGCTTAAACAAGTTTCAACGATGTTTAACATTAAGTTTAAACAAGATAGGTGTTGTTGTGTACTCTTTTTCGCAATCTAAATACGAAACAGACACTTCCAAGTAGCGTGTATTCCAGATATTTACCTGAATGACGTAATACATTGAAGCAGCGCCAATTTCACAATATGGATGTGAGTGATAGTCACAAAAATAACAACACTGGTCTCCATAAATATCTTTTAAAAGTAAAGCTGTACAATGAGCTATCTATCGGCACTGTGCCCACCACAGGTGTCCAACGCCTAATCTCAGCGTTATAAGCCCTCGAGCTTACTGCTGAACCACCGAATAGCCACAAATAGTGAAATTTGCCAAAACAAACAAAGATATGTATTTCCAAAGCACAACATACAATATATATATATTCCTTATATTTCAGTTTCTCGCTGAGACAGTAATAAACTTTCGGATTTATGATGCTAAAATGAGGGATTCTTTTCTCCTCAGTAGACACAGCAAATAGCCCGATGTGGGTTGGCTGTAAGAATAATACATTCTAATATCCAAAGTTTTAGGCAGATATTATGGTGTATAATAACTTACTTTACATACAATCATTTTCTACCAGGTGTCATTGAAACGAACCGTAAAATGTTCATCACTGAGTGAGTATCTATTACTTCTGCTGTTTAAGCATTTCGTGTTTTATTTATAATAAATTTTGTACATCGTGCGTTCCATAATTGCTAGCCTAAACGTAGTAAATTTTCCGGTTTGTTTTATTGTTCTTTCGAGTTATTCATTACGAAACTAAAGCTTTTGTTAAGTTATAAGGACTATTTATCGTAACCTTGCGTCCTGCGTTGCTCAAATAATACAGGTAAAATCTAACATTTTGGAGTTAACTCAGTTTTCAGATTACGAGTCGAGCGCCCCCTAACCACCTGATCATGCCGAGTCTCCTTTGCTTTCGCTCATGGGTTATTACAAAGGTCATTATAATTTTACAGTCGATTCCGCTATTAGTTGGTAAAAGAGTAGCTCAAAAGTTGGCAATGGGAAGTGATGACTAGCCGCCTTCCCTCTAGTCTTACACTGCTAAATTAGGGACGACTTACGTAGATAACCCTCGTGTAGTTTTGTGCGAAATATATATATATATATATATATGTAACGAAAAGGGAGGAAAAGCGTACGTTATGATATGTCAGCCACAAAACACCTGCCTTATCCATTGCCGTCAAGATTTTTCTTTCAATACCAAGGCTTATTAGGCCGACGGGGATACAACGAGCAAAGTGGTGGTCTAAGCTAACACTATATACAACATCAATTCCCATAAACAATTACTGTTATGGTATGAACTAGATAACTTTTTGTTTGTTTGTTTGTTTTTTGTTTGCAAAACGCTACACAATGGGCTGTCTGTGGCGTGCTCAACGCGAGTATCAAAACTCAATTTTTAACGTTATAAGTCCACAAACTTACGGTTCAACCTAAATTAAGCCAGCGAATCGTAGCTATTATGATATTTATATAAGCCATTTACAAATTAATATAACAGTATTATTAGTTTTCCTTTACTATCATTCAAAAGAACTTACGAACTAGTCTTACCGAGAAGGAACTACATCTGCCATACTCAGTGCCGACGAGGCTTTCTCGCCATTACCAGAGTTCATTGATCAGCTGGGGGTAAATGTTTACAGTATGTAAATAGCTTTGTGATACAATTTGACGTATCAAAACATATCTTCTTGACTTTAGTTATACATGTAGTAAACTATTATCTTTATACGGGCCTGGAACAGAAGCACACTTCACGTGCGAGACATGAGCAAGTCGATGATAACCTATTTACTTTCTTTAAATGCAAAATATGTTTATTTTCTTATATTTTTGTAAATGTTGTAACTATTTCGTAGCTCACATATTTGTTCAAATTACTGTCTCAATTCTCCATATCTTAATATCTCTTGAAACAAACTCCTGGTTGCACTAATTTTCCTACTTATTTGCTTTATTTCGGCATAATAAAAATAAATACACAATAATTGCATTTGTTTCACTTCAGTTAATCTGCAGATGGGTGTTTCGTGTGTTTTTTTCATATAGCAAAGCCACAAAGGGCTATCTGCTCAGCCCACCGAGGGGAATCGAACCCCTGATTTTAGCGTTGTAAATCCGGAGACATACCGCTGTACTAGCGGTGGTCATCTGGAGATGAATAGACTGGTTTTTTGGATGTGTTTGTTTTTCAAGTAACTGTATATTGTTGATCTCTACGACTTCTGTTTAAATTATATGATATTTTGACAAGTGGTATTTTAAACAACCTATCTGCTAAATGATTAGCAAAATAGTAGGACCAGTGCGACGTGTCCATAAAATATATATACGTTTCCACTGTGGTATGTAAAACAACTTAAAACTCCATGCATATTACTACATAAAGTCTAGTATTGTTTGTTGGTTGTTTTTTTTTCCGTTAGCCCTGTCCTGGGTTGCTCCAAAACCAGTATAATTCATTGACAGCTTAATAAGTCGAATAGTAAACCGAAATTTATATATATGTATATATTATTTTAGTATATGTTTAAATTCATTCATATCACGTACTGATATCCAGCCATTTATCTCTCCTTCACATTGTATGCTATCAGAATCACTCAAGAATAGCCAAAATATGACTTTAACTTCTCGTTCCTATCCTATAATTACAGCAGTGGTGAGTTTCGGAAGTAATAGTCACCTAATGTATGTTAGCGTTTCTACTGCTTATCAGCTTCAGAGAACAAGCGTATATTTTTCTACGTCTTCAGTCTTTCGATCACATGCATCATATATGATGATAAATTAAGCTAACCCTAAATATGTATTAAAGCGTTAAATAAAGAATCACTTTATTCTAGATAAAGATTGCGAGTAATATGCTTATTTTTTACACGTGTTTCAGTTTAATAACCATGACTTTTGCCTGAAACTAGGCCTTTTCACTCTTTTTTTTATGATTTCCAGTGTATCACATACAAAACATGACAGATGTAAGCATTTTGGAGCAAAAGTATGGATCGCTTGGTGTAAAATAATTTATTAAAATATTGTTAATGAAGTATAAAGCTGTGTATAAACTCTTACGTTTACATGATAGAATGCTTGTTTACAAGATATTTCGGGTTCATTCTCGAGATGTGTAGAAAAACCTTTTCCGTACTGATGGTAAAGTTCCTGGTTACGGGTTTAAGTTTTCCTGTCAGTTTTCTTAACACACTCTTCGACTTTTCTGTTACGCTCTTCTGCATTTCTGTTTGTTTATTCATGTCACCGTTGAAAGATTTCCAAATATATTCTTTATTTCGATGTCAGTTCTCCCATCTGTATAAAGTATTAACCAACAGCTCTACTCTTAACGCAAAATATTAGAAAGTGGGAGTCTCCTGGATTTATTTTAGTGTAATAGATGACTCACTGGATTCTGGAGAAAGTAAGTTGATGATTCATTAAATGAACAAAAGTTGTTAAAAGATACCCACTCACTTTCGCAGTTTGTACGAGCTACATAACCCTTTTTAAATAAATATTGTAAGCACACAGTATTCAAATCATAATTCTGAAGTATTTATATTTTAGGCCTAGACTAGTTTCGGCCAGAGTATGATTACTCTTTTAAGCCTAGACTAGTTACGGCTGGAACGTGATCAATATTTTCGACCTATACTAGTTACGACTAGAATACAGTCAATATTTTAGGCTTAAAATAGTTAGGCCGAAATATGATTACTATTTTAGCTATGCTTATCTCACCTGACTTGTTAAACATTTGCCAAATACTTCTCACTCACCAGGAACCATTTATTTTGACAAATAGCTTATTTCTTCTTCATTTGACCTTAATCTCACCCAGTTTTAAGGACATCCTCTCGGACATTTTGTATTAACCAATACTGTTTACACTGAAGGGAAGGGAGAAGATCGGCCATGCCTCCATCCTTAAATGGCAAGCTGATGGTGATTTGAACCCGCAAGTTGTGAGTCAAGCGCTCTAACTAAGAAACCATGCATGTTTCGCAAAAAATTAAATAATAAAGCCTAAAAGCTAAGAATATCTTTTATTCCGGTGCTGATTTGTTATTTGTTCATATTATTGTTTGAGATTTAAAACACAGAATACTCACAAATGCACGACTCGTGTTTTAAAACCTAGGTGAAACTCTTGAGAATAATGAAGTTTGGTCAAATAATCAGATGATTTTTATCACTCACTCGTCTTCTGTTTATGTTTCTTTTCTTTTTTTCACACTATAAATAGAGTATGTATTTTATATGATATTTCAGTATGTATTTATAAATATTATTGATGGTTAATAACAAAGACTCACGGAAATATTAATTTCTTTGTGTGTTTACTTATCATTTAATTAATACATTTTAATTGATTGTTTATTCTACCTGAAAATATCGCATATAATTACAAAGAATTAATTAAATTATTACAATAGTTAGCATTTAATCTTTCCAAATCATACAAAAACATAGGGTTGTTCATAGTTCTATAATACTTTGTATATTGATACTTATAACTATATCATTAAGTCGCTTTACATGAACGAACGTTGGTTCCAGCGCAGTACGGAAGATTCAGCTTTTTTTTTTTTTATAATTAAATTATTTGTTCAGAGCCATAAAACTCGTCAAAATTAAAAAGTATGACAAAATAAAGAAATGTGCGAATAACAAAACCAATACGTATATATATTTATATAAACCTAAAAGCATTATGTACAAATTTATTTGACCTTACAATGTAACCTAAGCTTGTTTTGGAATACTACACTCTAGCAGAAATTTCTTCTCTCCCAAAAGTAGTTTCTTTCGTTATTGGAGAGGTTTTTGGCGCGTACAGACTGCTTCACCCCATCTCAACAACCAGCCACTAACATGCAAGCTTGAATAGCCAGACAGTAATATAATAGAAAATAGTTCTACCGGTTTTTTAATAAATAAGTTTTATAAGATTAGCTTTGGCTAAAAATGGCATAACAATAGCTATTAGTGTAGATGAAATTCTTTAATTTGAGTTGCTTAAGTTCAACTAAAGATCAACATAAAAATAAATTGTATGAAAAATGTGTGTATGATATTCTCGCAAAGCGGAGGAATACTTTTCTGTGCTGTTCCCTTATTTTACGGTAATCTACTACAGTTCTCTCATATTGTAGTAGTCGGTGGATGAGAGTGTGAGTGGTACGTGTGTAAGTTGTAGTAGTAATAGTAGGCCTACTATTTACGTTTAAGTTTCGGTTTGGATATTAACTATGTTTTCTCGAAAAATTTCTACTTTATCGGGAGTATTCTCTTCAGGGTCATATTCACAATCTATTGTAGAAAAAGAACGATCGAGTAAGTATAAACTTTGTTATTGTTTGTTTCTTTTTAAGTCTACATCCTGCCGCAGTCTGTCGCCACGTTTAAAACCATACGATGTAAATCGTGTATTTGCGTAGCCTAAGTACTGACATTGCTTTGTGGTATTAAACGTTCTGCATAAGTGTATCTTGTGATAGTAATATTAAATTTAATTCCTCTACTGTTTAATTTTCAATTGTCATCTTATGTAATAGAACATTTTAGCTTGTTACTGTTTATCTCGTAAATCGTATGTTAATGCCATTGTATGCTATTAATAATAATAATATTGAATACTAATAATAGTCTAATTATCAGTTCTAAAAATTACCTCAACTTAAAGTATATCGTATTCTTTTCATGGTTCAAGTTATTTACACAATTTAGAAAAATAATAAAGAACTAAATTATGAATGTATAAGGAAAATTAAAAACATGTATTTACGATTAAAGACTGTTTTTAAGTTTAATTAACATAAAGACTAATAGAGTATAATTTTATTATAATTTTTCAAAGTTCGTCAAGAACCGTTCGAGAAAGCGTATCGTATTGGTACTTTACTTGGAAAGGGTGGATTCGGCACAGTTTACGCAGGAATACGATTAAGAGATAGTGTCCAGGTAAGAGTTGGTAACTTAAAATATGTGTTAAGATTAACGTAAAATGTTTAATGTCTTGTATAAGTTAAGCGATGTTCTTTTCGTAAAGATTTCAGTCGTAAGGAAGACCTTTTATATTTATCTTGAATTTTAATAAATTCAGTTGGTTCTTTAAGTTTTTGATACCACAGATTTTGTTGTTCGAAAATCAAATTTCTTAAGGAAGTAACTAAACGTGAATACTGAAGAAAATTTGAAATAATAGCTTTCTAAAGTGAAGTGCTAAAATATATTTACTGTTTTATTCTAGGTTGCAATCAAACATATACCAAAAGACAAAGTAACAGACTGGGGGCAGGTGAGTGGGAAATTTCTATTTTAGTTTGTTTGTAACTTAGTCTTTGACTTAAGTTTAATAGCCACAAATTAATTAGCTCTTATTTAGTGAATTTGTCAGATCACTCTTTCATTGTTTGTGTTCTTCAAATGGTGTAAAGAATGTTTATATATCATCGTTTTGTACTGTCATTATTGAAATAAATTAATGTATAGCACATCGTATCCGTAGTTTACAGTTAATTGTCCGAGCAAAATGTTTTCTCGATAGAAACGTGCTAGTTTCATACTCCTTACAAAAGATGGCGATTTATTGTCCCAAGTGGTTTTAATTTTGCAAAAAATTAAAAAGAAAATAAGATTTGTCAAATATGTCATCTCGTGTTTGAGGTGTTAGTTTTTGAAAAATAGACCACAACAAAAAGATTTTGTAATGGTGGTCTAACTTCGTGAAACGTAAAAAGTCTGAAAAACGTTTACTATGAGCGTTTTCTTCAAATTGTTTTTATTCTATGGTATTTAACCTTCTTTTTATATTTTTCTTCGATTACATGATATTTAATATTGTCATTTTATTTAAATTATAAAAATCAGTGGAATGTTTTCGTGTGACCTAACGTTTTTTTTGGGTTGTTTTTTTTCACCACATCAGACTAATGGACAACGTGTGCCTATTGAAGTTTGCTTGTTACGAAGACTGGGTGGGGTTCCGGGTGTTATCCGAATGTTGGATTGTTATGAAAGACCTGATTCGTTTATCATTGTAATGGAAAAGCCCGAGGTAGTACAGGACTTGTTCGACTTTATTACCGAGCGTGGAGTTCTGGACGAAAAGCTGACCCGCCTCCTTTTTCGGCAGGTCGTCGAGACCGTGATGGCGTGTCATGATGCGTATGTTATTCATCGTGATATTAAAGACGAAAACATTCTCGTTGACCTAAAGAACTTTTCATTAAAATTGATCGACTTCGGATCTGGGACGTACCTGAAAGAAACTGTTTATACCGACTTTGATGGTAAGGGTGGACGAATAAAAGTTTGAAGTGTATATGTGTTTAAAATTAGTTGACTACTTCGAGATGCAACACCAGGTTTAATGATAACACTGTTGGTTGGATATGCAACTGAGAGGGAGAACCATTTTCTTCCTTAAAAACTGTTGCTTTATTCACTATTAGCCCTATATGTCGTTGAGTATTAAGGGTTAAGTGTTATGGTGTCGTATCATAGACTCTTCTAACCGGTAGGCCTATCTGCTGCTTATTTAATATTTTATTTATAATCTAACCAAAAGGTTAAGATGAATCATGAATGAATGTTCCATTTATTTAAACCTGTAGAATTGAAAGATAATATTAAGAAAGTTACACACCAACTAAAACATGACTAATTCGATCAATTGTTCGTAAGAGGCCGATTATCTCGGTTGAGAAACGAACGTTGATAACCAGGGACTCGTAATGGAAAGTTACCACGATTTGTTAAAAATAACGTGCAATAAGTACTGAGATAACGTAAGAATTGGTGGATTATATTTTTTCATAAAAGAAGAGTTTAATTTTCCTCAAATGTATAAGCTGTCTTAAATATTTCTTATGGTTCCTTCAATATATGAGAAATATATTTAATTTTACCATTATCACACAAAGTGGTAATCCACCTTGTGGCAGATATTTTAACCACTGGAATGTATTGATAAGCTCGTGAACTGAGGGGAGCACTCCCACAATTTCTAAATGTTTATTCAGTTGTAGAACTTTGAGTGTGAGCTTTTTATGGGGTTTATCGTAAACATGTAGACGAAACATGGGTGGGGCTGAAATCCACGACTTGTAGCTAATTTATACTTCATTATCGCTTAATAGTTATAAAAAAACATAAGCTGAAAAATTGAAACAGCTGTTTATTTTAAGTGTGTATCTGTATCATATATATCGCGTAATTTTTTTAAATCTACGTTAGCAAAAAAAAGTCTTTACGTCCTTATTATTGCTGCTAAACAGTGCATTATTTTGTAGGTTGTTGGTCCGTTTGAGGTATTTTGATCGGTTACTTTAGTTGTGAAAAATGTCCTTGTCCGGCAAGGTCGCACGCTAATTCTCATAATATTCGTTCTGCCATTTTCTCAACTACAACGTTAAATACTGATATTCTTGGCTCCGTGCCAAATGGAACCTAGCAACGTAACTGTCTGGACCGCGTGAAAGATCGATATTTTCATACTGTACGTTCCATTTCTCTTTCCCGCCCGAAACTTGATGGTGCTTCGCGGCGATCAATATGTAGTAATACACACGAAACACGTGAGCAGACCAGTTAGTTTTTACGTATGTTGGGGAACAGGAACAAGTGCCTGGGGGGGTCGTTGTCTCTGCGTTTGTACACCTGTAATTCCCAAAGAACTGGTCACTCAACTCATTAGAGTCGACTTGCTTGACTTGAGGCCTAGCATTCCTTTACAGCCGAGACTAAAGAATGTTGACGAGATGTTTGCGGTTCGGTTAGCCCTTGGAAGCGGTCGTGTTTATTAAATGGGTCAGGTCAAACGTTGTTACCTGTGCTTTCAGCTTTAAACTTCACTCGCATGTGCTTGTCTGGTATTAATTGATTATATATGTATTAATTTAAAATTATTCTCTCCCGAAATATTACCCCTTCCCTTCCTAATACATTAGAAATAAATAGCGTAGTGCCAACCATACTGGTGTACATTATTTGGTATTTCGTATAAATTTATGTCACAACATAAACTTTTTTTTTGCTTTTTTAACTGCAGGTACCCGTGTGTATAGTCCACCCGAATGGATTGGCAGTAACCGCTACTATGGGTCCAGTGCTACGGTGTGGTCGTTAGGAATTCTGTTATATGACATGGTATGTGGCGACATACCGTTTCAACATGACGAAGAGATCCTGAGGGCGGAGATAGCTTTCCGTAGAAGATTATCTCAGGGTGAGTTGTGTCCAAATCATGTCTTGTGTACAGATGTCATGAAAGTTTATTCTAAATTCGTATCGTGGTCAAATTCGGTTTTAAAGGGAACATGGAGGAAATATGAAATTGTTAATTCTCTGTTTTGGTTCTGTTAATCACAGATTGCCAGGACCTCATCAGAAAGTGTCTGTCCCTACGTCCATGTGATCGTCCGTCTCTGGGAGAAATCTTGGAACATCCCTGGATGTCCGCTGACCTAGAGAGCGTTACGTCGTCCGAGATTCCCGTGAGACGCACCTCTGTTGACCAGCACTCACTCGACCAGGGTTCTACTTCTAGCCACGACAGCATTTGATCGGTTAATTCGTTAGTTTCTGAAAGGTGCTTGGTTCCTAGATACAGTTGTGATGGACAGAACAATCCCATGCGTTCACAATAAGTCACTTCATCATTCACTCCCCAGTCTCAGTTTTGGAGGGGGGTCTTTCCTGTACCACAGGACAATATCTAGTGTTCATAACCGTTGTTTATTCAGCTTTATTGTTTGTTTTATCTCCAAGTCAGTGAGACAGAGAATGAAGTATTTTAATAACCTATCAGATTTCACACGCAACATTCCTGATGACAGTTTTGTAAAAAAAAGAAAAAAAAAGAAAAAAATGGCCCTAGGCAATCAATGCAATGTAAATACTTTATATAAAAACATAAGTTTCTATAAGTTTTTTTTTAAAAGTAAAAAGCCCAAAAGTTACCGGTATCAGTTTTAAAAGCAAGGCACAAAATATTTTTTATTAGGGTTAATGTTTTAAGTTTATTTAAGTGTGCGGTTCATTAACTTAATTAAGTTAACTGGAAATATTTATTCTGTGGATTGTAAATAGGTTGGTTTATAATAAGTTATGCTCGCGATCTGTTCGCTTAAGTTATTTGAACAATAGGTGTTTGTTCCTTAAATTTTGTTTTAAAAAATCTCCATTTCTGAGTGAATAGTTTTTTGTTTGTTTTTTTTAAATTTGTTCAGTTTAATAATCACTTTAATTTCATTTTTATTTAAACCTAAACTTGTTTAAATATTAGGCCAGTGATCCTGTGAATATTTTGTGAATTCTTACAAGATATTTTTTATAAAACGTTCTTGGACTTGCACTGTGTTTTTATTCTGTCAAATTAACAGCACCAAAGTAATGTTCAATAATATAGTCAGCTACGTATAATTTGGATTTTGACGGACTATCACACGACAAACATTTCGTAAAACTAAATGGTGTTGCTACACAACTGTTGTTTTACTCCTCCAAGTAAAGAAAACATAAACATATCTAATTTAATCCGATATTTTGGTTAGCATGAAAGGTGGTTTCATAACAGATTTGGGCCCGGCCTGCCCAGGTGATTAAGGCACTCGACTCGTATTCTGAGGGTTACGGGTTCGAATTCCCACAACTCCAAACATGCTCTCCCTTTCAGCCGTGGAGGCGTTATAATATGACAGTCAATCCCAGTATTCGTTGGTAAAAGAGTAGCCCAAGATTTATGTTTATAAATTAATTCTTTCTACCACACTTCCACATAAGTTTCATGGGTTATTAGTCTTAGAGTTAATTCGTCTAATTGTTATAACATATAGTCAGTTCATAAGATCAATAAATACTAAACTGGTTAACTATAATGTTTCTAAAACATCTTAAATGGTGGCTACTCACATGTAGACAAAACAATTATGTTATATCTTTAAGCAGGCTTCTCTTGTAGTGAAACTTTAAAACAAACAAGCTTCTCGGGTAGTGAAACTAAACGATCTTTTCATTCATCCTGCTGTACTTGGACGACTATAGAAAATGATTTTAATGTTTTGTTGTTAGAAGTCGGTACAACATTTATTTATAGGAAGCTGAAAAAGCAACCAACCTCATAATGATACGCTGTTTGGTCGATACTGAGAATGTGTGGGTGAACTTGATGTCACTACTGGAGTTTGGGAGTATTTCCTCAACTTGTATCAATAAAGGAGAAGCAGGAACAATGGAACATTTAAGAAGAAACTCTCATGTTCTGAGAAGTCAAATCTTCATACGCATGCATTGCATAACACCCATGCCTTCCTACACAAGGCAGTTAAACGTGCGTTTGTTTATCATCTACTGATCTGATGTTTTTTTTAAAACAAACAAACCTCTGATGTGATCGATTTATTTTTAATTATTAACAAAAGTTTGCGTTGGTGATGTTTTGGAAAGTTTTCGCTGCAGCGAACTAACTAACGTGCCTCAGTGTAATGAAAGCTTATGTTAACCTTAGACCGAATTATAAACTAACACGCAAGGACACGATTCAGCGGCCATATTGCCCGCGTTTATTTTGACGAGTAAACAAATTAGCATGTTATTTTGGAAAGGTATGGTAAAGGTGTTTAATGGCCAAGCGTGTTAAGGCGTGCGACTCGTAATTTGAGGGTCGCGGGTTCGCATCCCCGTCGCGCCAAGCATACTCGCCCTCTCATCCGTGGGGGCGTTATAATGTGACGGTCAATCCCACTATTCGTTGGTAAAAAGAGTAGCCCAAGAATTGGCGGTGGGTGGTGATGACTAGCTGCCTTCCCTCTAGTCTAGGGACGGCTAGCACAGATAGCCCTCGAGCAGCTTTATGCGAAATTCAAAAAAAAAAGTGTTTAAATAACCATCCGTATGTCTTGAAATCACCTTATGTTAAATTATTCGAAAGTATTTGTAATTTTAAATTAATTTTATGGAATCATCGTGATAATAGAGCATTAAAGTCAATAATTACTATTTACAATATGTTATCACCCAGTAATTATAGGTCTGTTAATTGTGGGAAAGTCGGGTAAACAGTTCTTTTATTTAATAATAAATAAAACTATTTGATAAAATAAAACTGTTGATAAAACTAATTGTAGCTCAAAAGAATTGCTGGATAAGAAAATAAATTATCTGGAAACCATAAAAAGGAATGATTATCTTATTAGTGTGGTTAAAAATATTTAACTAATAAGTTGACAAAGAAAAAAAGCCAGATGGTTAAAGCGCTCGACTCTTTAGAATCCCCGTCACACCAAATATGCACATCCTTTCAGCCGTGGGGGCCTTTTAAAGGTACGGTCAATCCCACTATTCGTTGGTAAAAGAGTTGGCAGTGGGTGATCATGACTGGCTTTCTTCTCTCTAGTCTTACACTGCTAAATTAGGGACGACTAGCGCAGATAGCCATCGTGTAGATTTGCGCGAAAATCAGAAAGAAAATAGACAAAAGAAAGAAAATTTATTTAGGTAATTTGGTTTAATGTGTAAATCATTATATATGTGTGGCCTGTCTAATACGATAAAAATACTTTGGAAAGAAATAGCAAGGATGTGTACGTTTCCAGTAGTAAGAAAATTTGTATTTTTACCAGGAAATATTATGTATGCAATATTTAAAAATGGTATTAAGCCAACTACCATTGAGGAGAAAGTAGTTTACAGTGTACGGACTGCAATAATATCTACATAGAGGAGACTGGTAGAAATTTAAGTATCAAAACAGTGAACCATGAATATGTTCACCAACATTTTAAAGATACAAAATATTGTAATGAAAATAATGTTAAAATTATTCGTCTAGAACCTAATATTAATAAAGGGCTACAAATGTTTAATAAACAAAATACAAGGAAAAGGTTTATATTTATGCTAACTCAAGGTTATGTGTTTGACGTCACCAGTTGGTTGTATTTAAATATTGTGAGTAATTGTGCTGTATACCTGATGACGTCACGTTCACTGAGGTGAAACTTTATTTTTTAATGATGCATTTTTTGTATCCTATTTTAGGTGATTTTGAAGTGTAACACTTTTTTCCCATGTTTATATTTTATCCTGTTTTAAGACTTAAATATCTTAAATATATTCTGAAACATCAAAATATAATGAGAAGGAAAAACTCTGTGTTGTATGTTCTTATACGGTAGTATCGAAATGGTTGTAAACTATAACATAGACATAATAAGCTTCTGTTATCACCTAATATTCCACTTATTTTGTATTTAAACGACACAAGTACACCATTAAACCTTAACTTTTGAAATAGTGAGGTTTTATAAGTTATATTTGTGTGTGAATATCTACACTTAACTGTCTGGTGTCTTATTTAATGGCTTTAGTTAGGAGTAAAATGTAAAAAGATCTGGTTTGTTACTCGTCAAAATGCTCAGCCTTGGCCTTGAAACACAGTGTAAGGAAAATCGTGTTCTTGTATATTACAAAACATATTACCGAAATAAATGTCACAACTAATGCGCATGTTCGTTAGTTGGAATATTTCGTAATTTTTATAAAGTTAATAATTTTTTTCAGGCTTACTTTTATAATCAGATTTAATTCTTTAAAAAAATCTCTATGTCATTGTGTTTGTGTGTATATATCGAACTTGTCGCTGTAAGAGGTGAAATTGGCGGAAAATACATGATCAAGGCTTAGTGAGTAGAAAGAAATACGTTGTTAGGTTATGTTAAGAGTTGATAATGACTGTAAAGTCCAGAAAGAGCACAAAGATAAATGACAGTATATTAAGGTTTGTAATTAAGTTAAATAAATGCGATATCATTATCTCTGCAGTTATTTATGTACTGTTACGTTTTTGTGAATTTAAATGTGTTAAAATTATGATATATCAGGTCATCCCATAAGTAATGTTCGAAAATTTAATACAGAAAGTGCATCATCATTTTTGTCTTTGTAGAAGGCTTTAATGACTGAACTAAGTAGTAGGACGTGTATAAAAATATTCAGACAAATAAAAGAAACTAACCCAACCCCACATTTTCATATCATTAATCAAATAAACCCTTATGATGATGGACGTGTCTGAGGAACACATTAGGGATATAATGCTTTATAAGTTTACAAAAAGGTAATAGTGCAGCAGAAACTATACGAAACATTCAAGGTGTTTATGATTGCGGAGTCTCTCAATAAAAGAAAATGTCGAAGGTGGTTTCAGAAGTTCAGGTCAGGTGCCTACAACTTAAGTGATGCGCCACGTTCTGGTCGTCCTGTTGAGTTTAATGATTACTTGCTGCTGACTACACTTGATGAAGATTGTGCTGTAACATTTTAAGAACTAGCTCAGAAGCTTAATTTAACCCATTGAACAGTTCACCGCCATCTGCAACAGATTGGAAAGATGTCAAAACTTGGAAAATGGGTCACCCATGATTTGACAGAAACCAACCTTAGAGCAAAAGTGAACGTTTGCACTTCTCTGCACTCTCATGAACGTAACTCGCCTTGTTTGGACAGGTTAATGACTGTAGATGTAAAATGAATATTTTATAAAAAAATTAAGCACCGCAGACAATGGCTCAGTGCAGATACACTGGCTAAAGCAGGCCCAAAATGGACCTCCACCCTAAAGTCTTGTTAAGTGTTTGGTGGGATATTGTTGGTGTGATCCACTTTGAGTTGCTGCCACTCAATGTAACGATTACATCAGACTTCTATTGTCAACAGTTAGATTGTTTGAATGTTGCATTGAAAGAAAAGAGGCCTGCTTTGATCAATCGTAAAAGTGTTGTGTTACACCAGGATAATACACGGCGCCATACAGCAAGGATTACATTTGCAAAGATTGAAGAGCTAGACTGGAAAAAAAATTCCACATTCTTCTTATTCTCCAGACCTTGCCCCATCAGATGGTCATCTATTTTGAAGTTTATAGAACTATCTTGATGAAAAAGAGCTTGGAACATATGAAGATTCAAAACTGCCCTCTTCACATTCTCTTCTGCCAAACCCCAAGAATTTTATAGAAGTGGCATTCAGAAGCTTGTGAATCGTTGACAGGAAGAAATTAATAATAATGGAACATATATTATTGATTAAATAACATTAAAAGCGTTTGAAATCCGTTCTCTTTTTCTGAACCTAAAACCGGACATTACTTAAGGGATGACCTGCTAAATATTCATTATAAATAAAAGGATAGAGTTCTAAATGGACATTATCCTTTCTTTTACTCTCAAGTTGATGATTATCGCATGTAAAACCACAATTAACGAACTTGGAGTGGAACCTTTATTGGAACCATAGAACATACATCTTCAGAATTCAGCTTTATCCACTTTATATAAATGATGAATTTAATAATTCGTTTACTGTTTAGTTTGAATAGTTCGCCCAAAACGCTATATAGGCCATCGATTCACCACTACTTTACCTTGGAACATAAACGTGTAGAATATCACACCTGTAACCTGAACCTCTGTAAATCAACAAAATTAGTAATATTTACACTTCATGTATTTCACTTAGTTACCTTCATAGCAGTTAATCAGATAACTGATGATATGAATACTGCGACTCAACCTCTCCCATATCTATTATATCCCAAACGACCTGATGAGCCCTGTTATTGAATGAAAGGCCTCATCAGCGCTGAATATGGTAGATATAGTATGGTTGACGTATTATTCTTTGCTTTTACACGTAATTTCTGAGAAGTTCTTATCCTAACGTGGGTTATCAGTTACCCGAAATGATTCACCAGTCGTTCTATGATTTCATCAGTTACTTAAGTAATTTCAACCTTAATGCCAACACTTATTTCACACAGTTTTCACTCAGACTGTTAAAATGTTAATGAAACAAAAATGTAAGATCTAACAGTTAATGCTCTCTATCTGTTTCATAACAAGTTTCGAGCCTCGAGAAAGAGTTTATTGCAAAATAAGATGTCCGTAGCTAGTTATTAACATTTATATCAGAATCGTATTATGCAGCCTTTGTATTCTGTGCGTGTTCAAGAGGAATTAAGAAGACATGGATCCAAACTACATCCTTTAAAACTCAAATAAACAGTGGCTGATACGTGTTGAGTGATCTTCTGAGAGATAAAAATGAAGTGAGTGGTAGTGGTTAAAACTTAATTTGAAAACATCATAACATCTTTTGTGATTGGCAAATGTTAGTGATGTAATCAGAGTGAAAATGGAACTGGGAAACATCATAGCATCTACTTTGATTGACAAGTGTTAAGGATGTAATCAGAGTTAATATGAAACTGTGAAACTAACGTGCTTTTTGTCATTCATTAATTTCCTGAACTAAAGAAAAGCTTTATCTAACCCATGTGTAAACTACATACCACCACCAACCCAGTGTGTCACTTCATGTCATGATGATATTTGCTTTGTATTTTTTTCGAAATAGGTGGAGTCATAAAAGCATAACGCATTTATACAGACAGTAAACCATATGACTACAAGTTACTTTAACTATAAAAGCTTCATACAAAAGATAACAGTATGACAGGATTTTAAAACAAGGAACCAACAGGATGAGAATGTTTCAAAACAAGAAATCAACAGGATGACACGGTTTTAAAACAAGAAACCAACAGGTGGACAGGGTTTTAAAACAAGGAATCAGCACGATGATGTTAGTAACGAAGGTGCAAGGGTATGTGTCCCAAGAAACCTTATGAGTGTTGTTATAATAAACCTAAAGTAAAGACGTAGTGTGGGATCACCAGGCCTCTCCCTAAGTGCATAAAATTTATCATTAAAGTAAAAATGTCGATTCACTTTTAAACTTAAATCTTTTCTGAATTAATATATTTTCTGTTATATCACCAATGTTTTTAATCAACGGAGACTATAAATTAAAAATCAACAAATATTTTCCAATTTTAGATACACTTCATTTCATACGTTCAGTAGATAGGCTAACAACAATAACAAGTTATATTTTTGTTGCTAACTGACAAGACATCATGGCCATTGTTGGAACGTGGTATTACTAAAACAGACTAGCTTTTCTATATATTAGACGTAGTTAATTTTATCTTTACCAATAATTATTCTATGAATACGCTACGTTTGTTTGTTTTGGAATTTCGCACAAAGCTACTCGAGGGCTATCTGTGCTAGCCGTCCCTAATTTAGCAGTGTAAGACTAGAGGGAAGGCAGCTAGTCATCACCACCCACCGCCAACTCTTGGGTTACTCTTTTATCAACGAATAGTGGGATTGACCGTAACATTATAACGCCCCCACGGCTGGGAGGGCGAGCATGTTTAGCGCGACGCGGGCGCGAACCCGCGACCCTCGGATTACGAGTCGCACGCCTAACGCGCTTGGCCATGCCGGGCCGAATACGCTACGACCTCATTTCATGAATGATCTTAATTCTTATTGGTTCATAAAGGAATTTGCCAACGATTGGTTGCCTCGACTGCATTTTTCTGTGTCTTTATTGGTGAAGCTTGATTTCGCAAAATTTATTTAGTTCAGTTAGCTACGAAATGTGAGTATACTGTGGGGTGGGGGTGGTTGTACAGTTCCTATAATTTTTGACAAGCTATACAGTAATTACAATTGTAAAATACGAATGGGACAAATTACAGTTTAGTTCGATTCGCGTATCAGACCTTCATAGCCTAACTGAAGTAATACATCGGCTCTGTCACGACTAAGGGGAGTTAACTTAAAACTTTTAAACAGCTTCCCTCACACAAACTTTTGAGTGCTCGTTGAACCGAAGAGCAAAATATTACAGTCTGTAATGTATGGGTTGTAATGAAGTCCTCTAAATTACTTTAACGGTACAACGTGGGTTCCTTTTAGAGCTAGTTACGCATGCTCATCTTCAGGACTTGCGGTATCCAAGGATCCGGTTATGCAAGAAAAATCATTGGTCCATTACTAATGGGAATTCTTTGTCATCGTTTGCCAATAATATTTCCACAGGAGTGATATTAAGTTCCACTGGAACCGATAAATTACCACCATGAAGCTGCACTCTCGAAGCGTTGTTTGTCAGTAGTTCATCTTTATAGCAATTCCACATCGAAACTGTTAGTTCTTTACCCAGAATTCAACTTAAGTTCCTTCCTTTTTCCTTGATTGAAGTTACTTTGAACTGACTATATCTGTCACTAGCAGTGTTAAATATAAAAACACACTTGGGAAGTCTGATTGAATCAAATATGATTGCCTCTGATCACGTGACGGACATTACTAAACACTGGTTTTTAATTAATTTTCCTGACATTAAATAAATGGAAACATCTAATGTTCAAAAATTATATGGTGGCCCAGAAATCAAACAACCCGAGTAATATAACCAGTTTACAGCACTGAAGTCATGCAACCTGGTTTATATAACCAGTTTATCACTCTGTAATCATACAACCTGGTTTACATAACTAGTATATAACTCTTTACTCAAGTAACCTATTATAATACAAACAGTTTATTACTGTGTAATTATGCAGTCTGATTTACATAACCATATATTACTCTGTAATCATAAAATCTGAGCTACGTAACCATATATTACTTTGTTATAATTCAACCTGAGACGTATAACCAGTATATAACAAGAGTTTAATTCGAATATGTACTGTAATTTGTTAGGCACCTTTTCAAACTTTGAAGTAAATAATATTTGTGCAAATTGACCAAAAAATACACAACGAGATATACATGTATGTTTTTCTTACTATGTTATAATTCAGCCAGAGAACTATAACATTTCTGACATATATATACAAGTTACTTTGACTATAAACGCTTCATACAAAAGATAACCTGGAGGGTTAGAAGGACGAAACAGATTTTTGATGTGTTGTTTTCGGTTAATCAGTGCTTTAGCTGTTAAAACAGTCATGCGCATGAAGAAATGTGAGACTTCACAGAGTGACTTAGTCTTAAAAAGACACATCTGTGTAGAGCTGCAGCTGTACCGATTCACTGAGACTTCACAGAGCAACTTAGCCTTAAAGAGGCACATATGTGTAGAATTAGAGTTGTACTGACTTCCTGATACTTCACTGCCTTACTTAGCCTCATGTATACATGTTTGGAGCTGCAGCTGTACTGATTCACTGAGACTTCACAGAGTGACTTAGCCTCATGTATACATGTTTGGAGCTGCAGCTGTACTGATTCACTGAGACTTCACAGAGTGACTTAGCCTTAAAGAGACACACGTGTGTAGAACTTCAGCTGTACTGAGTCACTGAGACTTCACAGAGTGACTTAGTCGTAAAGAGGCACATGTGTGTAAAGTTACAGTTGTACCGATTCACTGAGACTTCACTGACTTAACCTCATGGACACGTGTGTAGAGTTACAGTTGTACTGACTTTCTTATACTTCACTGATTTACTTAGCCTCGTGGACACGTGTAGAGCTACATTTCTACTAATTCTCTGAGACTTCACTGACTTACTTAACTTTATGGATTAAGTGTGTAGAGTTATAGTTGTACTGACTTTCTGATACTTTATTGATTTACTTAACCTCATGGACACATGTGTAAAACTACAGTTGTACTGACTCTCTGGTACTGACTTAAACTCAAGGATACACGTCTGTAGAGTTTCAATTGCACTGACTCTCTGAGACTTTACTGGCTTACTTAGCCTCATGGACACTCTGAGAGTTAAAAGAATCAACAAGAAAACTAGTGTCCAACTAGTGTACTCTAGAGAACTAGCTGTTTTGTGAAAGGTAGAATATGATAGATTAAACTGTCACTAGCAGTTGCTATGGTTATAACTTTCTGGCTCAATTCGTATTCAGTTTACGAAATGCTCTAACCTGCTCCATGTACAGTGGGGTACCAGCTATCGTTTCTTCACGAATCATCAACTGAACTCGTTTTATTAGGTAATCATCTTGCTAAGCCATCAAGGAATTTAGTTAAATGTTCTTTATGTCACATATTAATATAATGATGAAATACATTTTAGTAAAAAGGGCATACAGTTCTGTATGAAATGTAGTATTCTTAGAAGAAATATTCAGAGATACATAACCAAAGTCTTAAAATCAAGTTGCATCATGGGATTAGCTTATAACCCTCAACGTGGACATGATTAATCTAAATGGACCACAAAACTTGAAGAAAAAAGAAGTTCAAAACACTAAAAAGCTAACCAATAGAAAAGTACTGTACATAAACAATACAAGAAAAGAAATGTTATAACATTACAGTTGAACATTCATTTCTACATCAGTTGGTGTAACTTGTTTGTGAACGTGCTTTCTCGAAGTACCTTATTTTTTATAACGTTCTTGGTTGATATACTTTGAAATAATAATGTTATTATTTATGTATACATTTCGAGGGGCATGGAGTTATTGGTTGTGAAAAGACAAAATCAAGAGGAAGGTTTTAAGACATGAAATCGACACGATTATATGGTTTTAATACAAGGAGTCAGCAGATGATAGGGTTTTAACACAAGGAACCGACAGGATGACAATGTTTTGAGACAAGAAATCAACAGAATGACAGGATTTTAAAACAAGGAACCAACAGGTGGACAGGGTTTTAAGACAAGGAATAAACAGATGACACGGTTTTAAAACAACGAATCAACAAAAAGCAGGGTTTTAACACAAGAAATTAGAAGGGTTAAGGGTTTTTAGATGAGAAGTCAGCAGATGACACGGTTTCAAACCGAGGAATCGGAAAAAGGACAGGGTTTTTAAGTAAGGCGGAAACAGATTTGAATCTGTTTAGAAACAGTAGGTATCAGGACTTCATGGTGTCTGAACAAGGGAACAGTGGAATCGTGGGGACTTAAACTAGTGAAATGCAGAGTTCTAGAGCGATTATTTGGTAGTGTTGTAAGGTGTCAATCTAAGAAGTAGCAGAATTTAAGAAGTTTAATTCACGGAAACAGAAAAAATTGCATTATTTAAACTCAAGGATTTGTACCTTGAATGTCGAATGTGATCACGTTTCACTGTTAAGGACAAAATGTTATACTGAAATGAACCTGTTACCCTTTTAAAAACAGCTGTCTCTATATCCAGCCCATAATTAAGTGGACACCTCTTAATTAAAAATAAAGTAGTAATGTTTCATTCACGAGTCTATGAAGCGATGAATTTAGATTTTTGTAGTTAGTTAGAAGCTCCATTTTTTTATTTCACATAATCAGGAGAATACTGTGATGAACTAACTTGATGACGAACGCAGTAAGAGCAATGACTTTTCATCTGTAACTGTGGCCCTACATCAGTTCACGAGTCACGAGGCACTCCTAACAACAAACTGAACCTTATCAAACATCATTTTTATCACTTCAGCCACGTGGTGTGTCTAGCCTTCCAGCTGTTAAGCAAGGGCGCCATAAGGGCTCGCCTCTTTTAGGTCTAGGCTTAACCATGTGCATAACACGAAACCGAGATATGTAAGTAGCCAATTACAATTCCTTAACGCTTTACAATGCCACATTTTCCATTCACCTCAAAACATATAACTTTTCGTAACAACGTCACGTTTATAACTCATGAGGTTTGGTAACAGGAAACATACAGCTTCTCCTGTCCAAATGTAGTTACGTTTGTTTGTCTTTGAATAAAGTCACATATGACTATCTGCCATGCTCTCCCTGGAAAATCAAACCCCGGACTGAAACAACGCATGCAGTTTTCTATTGCCACCACAGAAGAAACGAAGCTTTTAAAACTGAAAAAATTCCTACTTGTTCGCGTGTAGGTGAATGTAATACCATACACGTCGATAACATGGGTAGACACGTCCGCCAATAACTAAATAAGTAAATTAGTGTTTTTCATTGACTTAATAAAAAAATAGTTGTAAGTGCATCGGGAAAAGGATGTAATAACATATACATCAGTGCCAGGGATGGGGATACATCTTCCATTAATTAAATAAGTAATACAGTGTTTCTTTTCGGGAGAGGTGGATTTGGGTACCTTCGATTCAACGAGTCTTAAGTTTTAATGTTTTTAAGAGTGTTCCTTTTCTCGTATATACTAGTTTATCTTACATATTGTTTTGCTACAAAAACAAATAAAACTAAATATCCCTTATTATCAATAATAATATATTCATAAAGCAAACATAGTTGGAAATAATTCGTAAGGCAGGTAGTATTATAATCGCTGAATAAAATACTTGTAAAGAATGTTGCGCCACCTACAACTGTATGGTCCATCCTTTATTTGCATATTTGAAATATTACAATTCATAATTTGTCAGTGTTCGGAAATGATATAATACGAAGTCCAATGTATGAAATAATTTGAGCTAATATGATGAAGCTAGTGGACTACAAAATCTCTGAAATGATGAGGCCTGGCATGGCCTAGCGCGTTAAGGCGTGCACTTCGTAATCTGAGGGTCGCGGGTTCGCGCTCGAGTCGCGCCAAACACGCTCGCCCTCTCAGCCATGGGGGCGTTATAATGTTACGGTCAATCCCACTATTCGTTGGTAAAAGAGTAGCCCAAGAGTTGGCGGTGGGTGGTGATGACTAGCTGCCTTCCCTCTGGTCTTACACTGCTAAATTAGGGACGGCTAGCACAGATAGCCCTCGAGTAGCTTTTGCGAAATTCTAAAACAAACAAACAAACAAATTGAAATGATGACGGCAGAGTGGACGTCATTGTGGAAACACAGTAGCGCTATTTTATACCCTAGGAATGAAAACAAACAACTAATAAAAACAACAAATTTGTGCTAGGCCTAACGAACCAAGCTAACGAATACTCATATTTCAGCTATTCTCAAAGGAAGAAAAAACAACCCATAAAGAAGACGCTATGCTGTGTTCGGGGCTCAGACAAAAGAAGTTGGGGGCGGAACAGGTAGTCTTTCTCCAGCTGGGTTCAACTTCATCCGGGTTTTTTACTAACATCAGAAAAGCGGAACGACCGTGCTCACGTGATAACCTCCAGAACATCAAAAAATATTTGATTTCTCCCGATTTACGTAATTATTTCAAACTGTTTTTTCTTAGATAGAGGGCGTAGGTTCACAAATAGAACATACCTATATAAATATAATAGTAATGTCTGTTGTCTATTATCTCTATAAATACAATAGTACTGTTAGTTGTATGTTACCTGTATAAATATAATAGTACTGTCTATTGTATGTCATCAATGTAAATATAACAGTATTGTCTATTGTATGTTATCTATATAAATATAATAGTACTGTCAGTTTTCTGTTATCTCTAGAATAGTATTGTTTGTTGTATGTTATCTATATAAAGATAATAGTACTGTTTATTGTCTGTTATCTACATAAATATAATAGTACTGTATATTGTCTGTTATCTATATACTGTCAGTTGTCCACATCTATATAAATATAACAGCACTATCTGTTGTATGTCCATCTAACTAATTCGCAGGTTGTGGACGAATCTCTGCCCAAACTGGTATGGTGGTTCATTAGGTCCTTGAGGAGGTAATTACATGCAAATTTTCACTTTTACATTTTACGTGTTGAAGGTTTTGTAGGTGTTTTTTTTTACTTCTACCTTACCTCCTGTGGATGGATCTTCACCAAATTTGGTATGAATAATTTTTGGGTATATGCGGAGATACAGTTTCACATTTTGTGTTTTGCAGTTTTTTTGGACATTTTTACGTTTTTTACAATTACATATAACAGAAGCACTTTTTCATGTTCCAGTATAACCTTTTATTAATCATTAATTTACATAGTTTCCATCTTGGGATGGGTACTCCAGTTAGTAATAAATAAATAATCCTTACAAATTCTTACCCTAAAATGATCTAAACAAATAAACTAATAATAATAATATTTAACTTGCTTAATCTGGTTCACACCATAGAAACCGTAGTTCGTGAAAGAATACATAATGCTCGTGTTTGCCGTAACCCAGCCGGCCTGACAAGCTCTGGTATTGGCAAAAGATCTCGTCGGCATTGGATACGAAAAATGTAATGTGTTCATATGTCACAGCATATTTATTCTTTTTTAGTTTTACTCATAACGTTTTAAAATTGTTATTACGACCTCTGTTAAATAAATGTACTCCAAGAGGACATTTTTGGTCCATATAAGCTTAATATGGGTTTCGTTTTAAAACTTGGCTATTTCTTACAATGAATAAAGATAAATAATTTACCTTATTTCTAAAAATGTTAAAACAGACTTTGAAAAGTTCGTTAAATGTACAATTATTTAACACGAAGACTATAACACATGAAATATTGTACTACTGCTGTCAACCATTGAAAACCAAAGAACATTATTCACTGACTTCAACCCACAAGTGGGGGACATGTGGCCAAGGTACTCTTATGAACTGTAACAAAAGCACAAGTTTATCGATTGTGTTACTGTTTGTAGAAAAGCGAGTCATTGATCAGGTAGGATTGTGGGTTATAGAAAACGTGTAAATTACACGTTGTTAAGTGTGCACAAGAGGCGTGACTGGGAAGGTTGTAGAAAACGCCTGAATCAGGCGCTACGTGTTATAGAAGAATACGGTATTTTTTATCGCTTACATCCACGTGAGAATTATTATTTTTATTATGTCATATGAGATATCGTAGTTTCGTATGACATATAACTATAAATGAACTTAATAATATATACGCTGTGCAGCTTTATTTATTTGTTATTAAGCGCAAAGCCATACAGTAGGCTATTTCACAACAAGTATTGAAACCCGGTTTTTAGAGTTATAAATTTATAGTTATTGTACAGTCTAAATATAAAACACACAATGCATGTAAAACTCAGAGAAATTTTACTCACGATTTTTATCCATGTTTTGTACAAGTTTCGTATTAACAAATGATTAGAATAAAAAGAGCGAGTTTGTATGTTTTAAATAATTACAGATATAGGAAGTACGAGTTTATATGTTTTAAATAATTAGAAATATAGGAAGTACTGGTTTCTATGTTTAAATAATTAGAAATATAGGAAGTACTGGTTTCTATGTTTTAAATAATTAGAAATATAGGAAGTACTGGTTTCTATGTTTTAAATAATTAGAAATATAGGAAGTACTGGTTTCTATGTTTTAAATAATTAGAAATATAGGAAGTACTGGTTTCTATGTTTTAAATAATTAGAAATATAGAAAGTACTGGTTTCTATGTTTTAAATAATTAGAAATATAGGAAGTACTGGTTTCTATGTTTTAAATAATTAGAAATATAGGAAGTACTGGTTTCTATGTTTTAAATAATTAGAAATATAGAATGTACGGGTTTCTAAGATTTAAATAATTACAAATATAGGATATTCGGATTTCTAAGTTTTAAATAATTACAAATATAGGAAGTACGGGTTTCTAAAATTTAAGTAATTACAAATATATTCTAGTTAGAGGTGTAATATAGCGTGATGAGTTGTCTCACTTTATATATACATTATGTACAAAATGAGTAAAAAAACTAATGCAATTTCTTACTTGACAGACACATTTGTCTAAAAATCGTTTATTTAGATACGTTTGAAATATTACCTCTGAAATATGTTAAAGATAAAACGTATTGTGAAAAAAATCACATTAGGTTCTGTACTAAGTTCTGCCTTGATGGCAGCCTGACATGGCCAGATGGGTTAAGACATTCGACTCGTAATCTGAAGGTCGCGGTTTGGAATCCCCGTCACACCAAACATGCTCGCCCTTTCAGCCGTGGAGACGTTATAATGGTACAGTCAATCCCACTATTCGTTGGTAAAAGAGTAGCCCAAGAGTTGGCGGTGGGTGGTGATGACTAGCTGCCTTCCCTCTAGTCTTACACTGCTAAATTAGGGATGGCTAGCGCAGATAGCCCTTGAGTGCCTTTGCGCGAAGTTAAAAACAAACAGACAAACAAAAACAAACCTTGAGGGCGTTAGTGGAGATAACCTGGTAACCTGCATGCACGTGCTGCAACACGTGGGGGAGAAACGTTTCATTCACAAGAACAGAACGGGACTACAGTAATGAAAGAGGACAGATACTTCAGTACCACGTCTTTCGCCTCCCTCTATTGCTCCCACCTATTTGAATATTTTGTTCCTTGGTTAGTAGACACGTCATTATCGTTGTATAATTCAGATCGTTAACAGTAAGGCTCGAACCTGGACGTTTAGTATAAAGCTTTAGAATACACAGCTTGTCTTTCTATAATGACCCTACCGCTCCTAGTAGACGCGTGGTAAATATACAGACTTATAACTCCAGAAACCTGGTTTTGTTAGCACATATAACACATCACGTAACTGTGATTGATCAACTACAAACAAACTCTTCGGTGACAATGCAGCAGTGTTATCCATGGGCGTCCGAGGAGGAGGATCGGTTTATCACCCCCCTGAAAGCGAGAAACATAATTCTTACTATTTATTCAATATATGCGTATGAATTTTTTATTCATTTCACACACTACGTTAACTAGAAAATTTTCTGTAAACACACGTGGTGTTATGTTTACAACATGGAATCAAGTGTTACACTTAACTGTGTTACAACGCCAGTAATTAGACGCACTTGCTATTCACGAAACCAATAATTATGCATTTTACTTTATTCGTCGGCATCCATTTCCCTTACTCTTGTCTGTTTAATTACTGATGTTTTTATCTATAGTTTTTTATAAGATTCTCAAAATATATATTAAATTTTGTTACAATGATTTAATGGAGTTTTCAAAATGACATTGCTTGGTATGGATATTTTGATACAGTGATGTAATGGAGCTTTGAAAGTAGGATTGTTTGGTATGGATATTTTGATACAGTGATGTAATGGAGTTTTGAAAGTGACATTGTTTGGTATGGATATTTTGATACAGTGATGTAATGGAGTTTTGAAAGTGACATTGTTTGGTATGGATATTTTGATACAGTGATGTAATGGAGCTTTGAAAGTAGGATTGTTTGGTATGGATATTTTGATACAGTGATGTAATGGAGTTTTGAAAGTGACATTGTTTGGTATGGATATTTTGATACAGTGATGTAATGGAGCTTTGAAAGTAGGATTGTTTGGTATGGATATTTTGATACAGTGATGTAATGGAGTTTTGAAAGTGACATTGTTTGGTATGGATATTTTGATACAGTGATGTAATGGAGCTTTGAAAGTGAGATTGTTTGGTATGGATATTTTGTCGCAGTGATGTAGTTTTTATAACAGTTATTATCAAATTATGTGTTAATGATACCGATAGAAATACACCAAGAAGTAGTAACAAAGAAGCGTTAGTACAGTATAAAACGTCATCGTTTTGTTTGTTTTTTACGTTTTACATTATTTGAAAACACGTTTCCTTTTTCGGATTAATGGCCAAAGTCTTGGATATCGGGTTTTTTAACCTACCCAGACCCAGACTGGCTCGTGCTTATTGAAGTGCTCACAAAAGTGCGAGAGGTCCTTGTTATAAGCCTACGAAGATTAAAAGGCCATCAAATGTGTGAGTACAAGCTATACTAAACATATCTTGTAGAACTGCCAGCCTGTCCCAGAGACGCCAACCATCAGGGTAAGGGAACCCCGAGACGCCTCAGTGTCTCCTGTGTTTTTAACCCCGACCTGATATCGTGTAAATATTCCTAAAAAAAGGTTTAAATTGGTTTTATAAGTTCATTTTAGCCACTTCTACGTGGGCTGTGTTTGAGCTTTAAGTACGTGAATTCTGTTTTATATTACACCCCCTCACCCGTCATTTCATTGACACCCACACTCTCCTATCACACGAGCCAAACTTCAGTAGCAGTGTATTACAGATCTCTGTCTGTCTGTATATTTGTGTGTTTGTTTTTTGAATTTCGCGCAAAGTTACTCGAGGGCTATCTGCGCTAGCCATCCCTCATTTAGCAGTGTAAGACTAAAAGGAAGGCATCTAGTCATCACCACCCACCACCAGTTCTTGGGTTACTCTTTTACCAATGATTAGTGGTATTGTCTATGACATTATAACGTCACTACGGCTGAAAGGGCGAGCATATTTTGTGAAATAGGGATTTGAACCCGCGACCATCTGATTGCGAGTCGAGCTCCCTAACCACTTGGTTATACTTTCGTAGATTAGTTTTGCAAGACTTTCTCTACAAATGTCTCTATGAGCTTACTGTTCATTCCATCTTTGTCTGTTTAACACATCAAAATGTTTAGGATATTCAGGAAAATGTATGTTAATAATAATGATACAAGAAGCTCAAAAACAGACTACAGAGGGCGGGGTTGTCTACACAAATATTGTCTGTTTGTAGTTAAGTACAAAGCTACACCGTGTGTTGTCTGTATTCTGCCCAACACGAATATCAAAACCCGGTTTGTAGCAGTGTAAGTCCGCAGACGTGCTGCTGTGCCACTAGGGGCGCTAAACAAAGAACTTAAGTGATTTACCGGAAATCTGTTTGTTTAAAAGAAAAATTTGGAAGATAGTGAGCCTTTTAGACTCTTTTAGGAATATGGGGGTGAGCTTTCTTCGCTTCTGCATTAACTTTAATGACCTATTCAACAAGCTTCAGTTTTAATTAGTTTATATACTTTAGTTTAATTTAGTAAGATGTGGGCATTTACTCCCCAGCGTCCTCACTCGATGAACATGTAAGTTTGGTTGAACACTAGGCGAACATGCACTGAGTAGCGTCCTCACTCGACGAACGTGTAAATTTGGTTAAACACGAAACGGACATACACTGCGTAGCGTCCTCACTTAGTGCACGTAATAATCTGGCACAAACAAGAAATGGACGTATAATGGGTAGCGCCCAAACTCGAAATTTATTGTAAATTATGTATTAAAAGTGTAAGGCCTAGCAAGAACATCGGCTCGTTGAAGGTTAAGATATAAACCATTTTCTTCACTAAGCAATTTTCAAACCAGTTTTTTCCTGTTATTCAATGATAATATATAAAACAAATACTGACGCACGGAATTTTAAGTGTTCAGTTGAACACATCAACACAACAAGAAATGCTTGCTCAGAGTGTTACATCAGAAACTATGCGGTGTTGACGAGAAGCTGCAGTTACTGTTGGTAATATCGTTTTCCGGACAGACAGACATATTTAATTAGTTATTTTTATTAATTCTTGTGACTAAATCAGCGTTAAAATGTATAAAACGAGCGTCAACGTACACCGACAACTGGATATAAAACGCTTAAATTGATTATTTCGAAGCAGCAGATAGATTCTAGTGGGACAATTTAGGCCTAAGGCCTGATTGCAATCAACCGCCACCTCCCCTCGGCGGAGTCTTTGAATGAGTCTCTTTTTTTTCTGTTAACCGTGAGAACGTCACTTTTAGGGCTACGGTTAAAGAAGGTTGCTTTAGGAGTGGAACTTAACTTGGAAAGATTTGTTTTTGTTTGTTTGTTTGGAAATTTCGCACAAAGCTACTCGAGGGCTATCTGTGCTAGCCGTCCCTAATTTAGCAGTGTAAGACTAGAGGGAAGGCAGCTAGTCATCACCACCCACCGCCAACTCTTGGGCTACTCTTTTACCAACGAATAGTGGGATTGACCGTCACATTATACACCCCCACGGCTGGGAGGGCGAGCATGTTTAGCGCGACGCGGGAACTTGGAAAGAACAATTTCTGTATAAAATCCAAACAGGACATTTATTATTCACTAGAATATAATAATACGCCTGCTATAACAAACATTATTGTCTCAGCGACTTAACAATACAGCAAACTTTTAATGTAGTATTAACAACTTCTGTAAGTGTATCAAGAATATTAAAGTTTTAAACAAATAAATATTTGATTCTTTTTCTAGATGTCGCTGTTACTTTTTTATAAATACTTAATATATTAATATCAAATAACTGATATTCAAGTGAGAAGTGTCAATAAAAATATATACTTCTATCTTCAAAAATTCAAATAATTATTTGGCTTTCATGGATCTTCAACAGAAAAGGTTAATAACCAACACATATTTTCGTAATGTATTCATCAAGTGTTCGATGCAAACATATATTTTTATTGTAATAATTAAGTGCCTATGGAATGAATTCGTTCTGGAGTTCCTCCATATTACTAAGTACGATAGTTTTGAATTTTGCGCAAAGCTACTCTAGGGCTATCTGCGCTAGCCGTCCCTCATTTAGCAGTTTAAGACTAGAGGGAAGGCAGCTAGTAATCACCACCCACCGTCAACTCTTGGGCTACTTTTTTACCAACGCATAGTGGGATTGACTATTACATTATAACGCCCCCACGGCTGAAATGGCGAACATGTTTGGTGTGACGGTGATTCGAACCCGCGACCCTCGGATTACGAGTCGTGTGCCTTAACCTCGTGGCCATCCCGGGCTAAGTACGATAGTACTTCACAGCAAGGATCATAATGAAACAGGATGGAGGCAATAAAAATCGCTCCTTTAAAACCACACTTAAACTGACTATATCATAGTATCAGCTGAGCAAAACCAAAACTTGTTGTACTCATAAACGTCGCCTAAATTACTATTAGGTTGAGGAATAATTCGTGAGCGTTTTTAAATAATTTCATTCAAGCATTACATGCAAGACTATACAATACTTCAATGCATGAACACATTACACCCAAAACATTTATTATGATACTTTATTTCATGTAATACCTAGGTATATAGTATGCATTGTTTTAAACGAAATTGCAAGAAATTAAATGCGAAAAGCAGATGGTGTCGAAAATGCTCGATTTTGTCCACTTGACATTCCATTTAATGAGCTAAAATGAAAGCAAAAATTAAAGACATATGAAAATCAAACACACCATCTATTAGAGCAAAAAATTATCTACAAAATGACATGAAATATTTTGCGAAAGCGTTTCATTTATGAATATATTTTGTTAACTTGAAAAAACGCTCACGAATTATTCCTTAACCCAATGTATATCTGATTATGGTGTGAATCAAAATCCTTATATCAAAAAGGATGCTGGTATATATATATATATATAACTGGACAAATAGTTACTTTGGCCATATAGCTAAATTTGAGGGTAGTTTGATAGAGGTCCTAATGAGTAATAAAATCGAATCGGGTATAGACATGCCCCACATTTGATATTGCTAGCTAATAAAAAGGGAAACAAACAAGTATAATAAATAAAAAGTAAATTTTCTAAAGGCAATGGGAATCGACATATATCAATGTATAACCTAGTTAGCTATAGTAATATAGAAAGTTTTAATGTTACAAAAACTTCTGAAATAAAAAAAGTTCAAACTATGGACATCCTGTTACATACAATTTAAAAGATGTTATTCTTACTTCAATTCGAAATTACATAATTACACTGATTTGCCAAAGTAGCGATTATAATATTTATGTTTTAACTCACGCGTTATGGTTTTGGCTTACTTGTTTCAATACATTTGTCGCATTAAAACTTTATACATTACAACAGCCAGCTCGGTTACGCACATTTCGAACTCTACTTGTACAAATAAAATTTATTTATTTTTTAGTGTACTTGTACTTGCGCGTGCGTGTTACATTTTTCATTGTAATCACACCTTGATTGGACGGAATGTGACAGCATTTTTCTAATGAATACATTCTTTTTACTTTTTATTATTTAATTATAAAATTAATGTACAGTTGGTTGGTTGGTTGTGTTTGAATTTCGCACAAAGCTACACCAGGGGCATCTGCGCTAGCTGTCCCTAAATTAGCAGTGTAAGACTAGAGGCAAAACAGCTAGTCATCACCACCCATTGCCAATTCTTGGGCTTCTCTTTTACCAACGAATAGTGTGATTGATTATCACATTATAACGCCCTTACGGCTGAAAGGACAAGCATGTTTGGTGTGACGGGGTAATGTATAGTTAGTCCATTAAAATAACTGAATATTTCAGTAAGTCTTCACTAGGTGGCTAGAAATATTATCACAACCTCACTTCTATATGGTGACAAATAGACGTCTGTTTTATGTTCTTAATGTTTGCTGTGTGACTATGAATCTCCAGATCTTTTTTTTTAATCTGTTTTTAACCAATAACTTGAGTCATAGTGTTTGTATCTTCTCCAATGTGATACTGGTACGACCAACTCGTGACAGTTAAAATTATTTTTATCAGAGTTTTCCAAAACCTCATTCCAAGTCTATATAGGTCATATTGTTCAGACCTGCACGAAATACATTTCAAGCTTTTCTCCTAAGCCTACCTACGTTAGACCTCTTTAGTTGGTAACATGATAATAAAATATAACAAAAACGTTTGAAAATAACTTGCTTCAGATGCTACGTTGCTGAAAAAAAAATCTTCAATACAGATGTAGCAACTCCATGATATAGACACTAAAATCTTAAATCGAACATTTTAATACACAATAAAATTTTCATTTGGCCGACAGCCAATATTAAAAGACTACATATTTCGGAACGTAAAGCTACCGTCATCTGATGCATTTCTGATGTCGAAGCTAATTCTCAATGTTAACATTTATTCCACAAGTTGCCTCAATTAAATCATCCTTGAAGAATATCTAATCTGATTTATCATCAAATACATTGATTAGATAACTGTCATCAGATAAAAACACAGAGGTATTGAAGTATGCCAATGATTACCATATCTAAAACAGCCTTATTTGCATGTATGTATGTGTAGTTTTGTGTAAAAGAACAAACACATTCTTTTGGCTTCTTCAGGTTTAGGGATCATCATATCTTCTTTTCAAAGAAAATTCAATCCTTCGAAATTTACGGTCGGATTAGTGGCCACTCTGTGTTGCTGTAAATCAGTTTTATATTAATTACCTATTCTGTTATGACAAAAAAACTGAAATCCAAACCTGTTACTTTCGAGAAATTGAACAAGAAACAGACTTCTCGTCACAAGTTTCTTTTTTGCTTTTTTTGTTTGTCTTTTAATTTCTTGGGAATCTGTGAGCAACAGGTATGATAGCTCCTTGAGTAAACTAAGACGTAATTCAGTATCTTATCTTTCAAAACTTCTTGGAACCCTTTCAGTGTTTTATTATAAATTAGTGGTTTGAAAACTGTCAAGTTGGTTAACTGTAAAAATAAAACTGGCTGTGTTTTTCTTATGAACCGACTTGGAAGCTCCTGAGAGAAGTGGATGTTTGTAAGTATTTTCTTAGCACTAGTCCTGGCACTGTATACCTTGTTTCCAAGTGGATGTTTGTAAGTAATTTCTTTCTGTTAGTCCTGGTACTGTGTACCCTGTTTCAAGTAGATGCTTGTAAGTATTTTCTTACTGTAAGTCCTGACAGTTTATACCCTGTTTCCAAGTGGATGTTTGTAGATATGTTCTTAGTGTTAGTTCTGGCACTGTGTACCCCGTTTTCAAGTGGATGTCTGTAAGTATTTTCTTAGCGTTAGTCTTGACACTGTATACTTTGTTTCGAAGTGGATGTTTGTAAGTATTTTCTTAGTGTTAGTCCTGACACTGTGTACTAAAAACAATCATCAAGCTTAAGGATTTCTATTGCCTCTGGTATGTGAAGGATCTCGATATATTAGAGTGTCACTAGGATTACACAATAACATTGAAATCAAATAAGAAGGTTCGTTTGTTTGTTTAATTTTTAAATTTCATGCAAAGTTAGTCGTCCCTAATTTAGCAGTGTAAGACTAGAGGGAAGAAACCTAGTCATCACCACCAACTGCTAACGCATGGGCTATTATTTTAACAACAAATAGTGGGATTGATCGTCACAATGTAACGACCCCGCCGATGAAAGGACGAGTATGTTTGGTGTGACGGGGAGTCAAAACCGCTACCCTCAGATTACGGATCTCCAAACAGACGAACAAATTTACTTTATATAAGACATATTCAAGGGCTGTGTTGTTTTATCAACTCATTTAAGGTATCTCCCTAGTGGGCCCGGCATGGCCTAGCGTGTTAAGGCGTGCGCTTTGTAATCTGATGGTCGCGGGTTCGCATCCGCGTCGCGCCAAGCATGATCGCCCTCCCAGCCGTGGAGGGCGTTATAATGTTACGGTCCACTATTTTACCACTATTCGTCGGTAAAAGAGTAGCCCAAGAGTTGGGGGTGGGTGGTGATGACTAGCTGCCTTCCCTCTAGCCTTACACTGCTAACTTAGGGAACGGCTAGCACAGATAGCCCTCGAGTAGCTTTGTGCGAAATTCCAAAACAAACAAACAATCTCCCTAGTGGCGTACTTACAACACTAGAAACCAGGTTTCGATAGCTGTAACGGTCAGAACACAAATAGCCCATTGGGCAGCTTTATGCTTAATTACAAACACACAAAAGGTAGTGTAAAAACGAAAATCAGACAGAGTGTGTATATATATATATAAAAACACATCAGGTAACACACATATTTTGGAGTTGCTGCTAGAAAATTTAATTCTCTTTGTAAATATTTTTGAGTAGTTTTTTAAATTGGTAAAGCATTTCACATAAGCCTACAAGTCAGGTCTAACCAGGACAATTCTTTCTAAGAGTCTAAGGTTAAATACAATTAACGATCTTAACATATCTTTAACATCAGACCGTGCACTATGAGAATTGTTACCAACATAATTTACAACTTTTGCTGATCCCGTGAGTTGCACATGTGGACAACAATGAGACCCTTTCAGTAAAACCTAAATATTGCGTGTTTCTGTCGTAGCTTTTTTCTCTATATACAACGTTAAGCCTTTTCATTGTGACACAAAAGTATTATGTACCTGATATATTCGGTACAGTCGTTTCGCCGTTGTAACCATATTATTTATTCTATTCTCTCACAATTTGATCAAAAATTTCAAGGACGTCTTAACAATATTATGTTATTCTCCCATAAACTGAACGAACATCTCAAACAGTGAGATAATGATTTTTTTTATTATTTTTATCCCACAATATGTAAAAAAAATGTTTCAAACAACGTGCTAATAATATATTTTAATTTGTGTATTTTTTTACTTCCTTTCGTAAAAACGACTATAGATCATTTAGGAAAATGTTTCTTTACATCACTGTTGTAAGCTGTTTGTAACTCAAACGTTCGTATTATTTTTTGGTTAAAGGGATATTTGACGTTGCGTGATGAGCGCGAGGCATAATGTCTGAAAATTTCTTGAAAGTGTAGGTTTTGTTTGTTGTTGTTGTTTTTTACTTTCGTGCAAAGCTATTCGAGGCCTTTCTAGCCGTCCCTAATTTAGCAGTGTAAGGCTAGAGGGAAGGCAGCTAGTCATCACCACCCACCCCCAACTCTTGGACTACTCTTTTACCAATGAATAGTAGGAAAAGTGTAGGAGATGATTTGAAAAATACAAAATGCAAGTTAAAGTTGACGGCTGATCAGCATGTCGGTTTATTGATTATTGTGTTATTGAATTTTTCAGTCAGTTCGTCTGCTACTTCACTGAATTTTGAGTTTTTGTTTTAACGAAGAGCCATAGATACGCGGAAGAATCGCGAGGTACAAAAGAAGTTGACAAGTGAAATTATTGTATTATCGTCTACAATGAAGGTAGGCCTGTCAGTAGGCGTCAGTTAAACTAACTAGTAGAACTTTATGTTAAAGAAATAAAACACTTTCGTTACCATTATTAATGTGGACTGAATTTTGCCTGAAAAATAAATTGTTAAAATAACAAAGTTAAAACGCTCTTAAATAGGACAATGTGATAACAATTAGTTTTTTTACGGGTTAAATTTGTGTGGAACGGTCCGGAACAGCGTTTCATCTCATAAGGATTCAATCCAATAACGCTCCTGGTTTTATTGAAAATACAAGTGCTCAGTTGATCCACTCTGCTACTATATAGTGGATCGCTAAAAGTAGTTCCGCCTCTTTCAAAATTCCAACTTAACCACTGACTTTGCTGAAGGCTTAAACAACTCGCCCACGTGTGGATAATCTAGAATCACAAAAGTTGTACCTACTAAACAACGATATCGTGACAAAAACATACACAGGGTATAAAAAGTTTATCAAAGTGCATTTCTTTGAAAGTTTATTGGCCAGAATCTTCAGATGACGTGATGCGACATCCTGGTAGATTGGTAGGTGTTGCTAAACAGTAAATAGAAGGTGGAGAAGCGTTTCACTAGAAAATGCCATTTTAATAACCAGGTTGACGCCCAGATGGCGCTGGTCCTACTACTGACTTCTGTTTAAAAGGCTTATGAAAGTAAAAAGACTGATTTTATTATTTCGAATCTAGTTTGTTTGGAATTTCGCGCAAAGCTACACGAGGGTTATCTGTGCTAGCCGTCCCTAATTTAGCAGTGTAAGACTAGAGGGAAGACAGCTAGTCATCACCACCCACCGCCAACTCTTGAGCTACTCTTTTGTCAATGAATAGTGGGATTGACTGTAACTTTATAACGCCCCCACGGCTGAAAGGGCGATCATGTTTGGCGCGACGGGGATGCGAACCCGCGACTCTCAGATTACGAGTCGAGTGCCTTAACCACCTGGCCATGCCGGGCCGTTACGAATCAAAGTTATTAACTTTGAATGGAAAAGTTTAAGAGAATTCTCTGTTCATGCAGTTACTTAAGCGAAATGACAGTGTTCTTCCAAGGCATCATGTTCCTTTGCTATTTGTGGCCTAGATAATAAAGCGAGTGTTGAACTTTCGGCTTTTGGGACTGAATCATTGTTTAAAGTATTATAGTTTGGAAACCAGACTTAAATCAAAAGTGTTGCTTTAATGTAACTTCACGGCGTGTGAATGTTAAAAAATAACTAATTATTAATACACATGGCCAGGTGGTTAAGGATCTCGACTCGTAATATGAGGGTCGCGGGTTCGAATCCCGGTAGCACCAAACATGCTCTTCCTTTCAGCCGTTGAGTCGTTATAATGTGACAATCAATCCCACTATTCTTTGGTAAAAGAGTAGCCACAAAATTGGTGGTGGATGGTTATGACTAGTTGCCTTCCCTCTAGTATTACACTGCTAAATTAGGGACGGCTCGTGCAGACAGCCGTCGTGTAGCTTTGCGTGAAATTCAAAAAATTAACACAGGTAACAAGTTAGCAGGACAATGTTTCCTCCATCTGTGTGAAGGCGTGTTTTCCTATAGCAAAGGCTAAGTCCACCGAGGGGAATTGAACCCCTGATTTTAGCGTTGTAAATCCACTGTACCACCAGGAGACTCCTCCATATGTGTTTAATACATGCATATTTCTACAGACTTGTTCAAAGTTGACTGGAAAGGTAAATATTGTGGCGTCCAAAATACCGACTGGCACATTTAAATTGACCGACCTTGAACTAAGCAACAACAGCCGGCGAATGCGAACCAAAAACCTTGAAAAGCTTTGGTTTGTTAGAAGTAATAAAAATATCATACATTTATGTCAAATGAAAGCAATAGATTACGACAAGAAAAAACTGTACAGTATATAAGGCTATTAAGATTCGCCAATTATGAATGGAATGAATATCCAAAATACGAACTTCAACGATGTTCCCAAGTATGTTTTCTAATAAAAACAATGCTATACAATGGACAATCAGTGCTGTGTCCATCGAAATCCGATATTTAGCATTATAAGCCTCCAAACATACTGTTGAACCTCCAGGGACAGGTTTCTGTGGCACGTCAAAGTTGTTGTTTTATTTTTAGAACAATATAAGACAAATACAGAAAAGAGAGGAGGATGAATCGACTCCTTTTATTATATATTATCATAAATAGATATGTGTGTTTCGCTTTTCATTTTTATTTTAATTTTTTCGGGTACGTATCGACGAGTAGAGCAGTGAGGCAATATAAAGTTCAACATTCACATGTAGCTGTAAGTTAGGGCACCATTACACGGTGTGTACCTTACACGTAGCACTCGAGTTGTAAAAATAAAACAATTAAAACAAGGGGGAATCTTAAAATCTGTGTCTTCTCACAATCAGGGGTTAAAATCAGAGTTTCAGTTCTCTCTGTGAACAAGGGAAACGATGTTTTTTAACAAGGGAATAATTTTTCTTTCTGTTAACAATAACACAATTTTTTTTCTATTTTAACGACTGAACGATTTTTTTTTCTGCTGTTAAGGAGGCGAAGGGTATTTCCCCTAGTTACCAATCAGTTCAACTAATGGTTTGTTTGTTTCTGAATTTCAGGCAAAGCTACATGACGGTTATCTGCGTTAGCCGTGCCTAATTTAGTAGTGTAAGACAAGAGGAAAAGCAACCAGTCATTACCACCAACTCTTGGGCTACTCTATTACCAACGAATAATGAGATTGATCACTACATTATAACGCCCCCACGGCTGAAAGAGCGAACATATTTAATGGGATAGAGATTAAAACCCGCGACCCGCGGATCACGAGTCGAGCACCTTAACCACCTGGCCTTGGCGGACCTCGACTAGTGGTTACGTGTAGATGTACACAAACGTAGTAAGAGTCGCTTATCTTCAACGCAGCCTCGAATCACGCATGTCAGAGTTGCGCATGTTAAGAAACTAAACGCTATACAGAACAAATAGTTTTATTATGAAGAAGCGCCATCTTCAACGTTTTAGTATAATCTATCATTTAGGGCCTCTGCTGCGAAAAATACAGGATCGTGGGATCTAAGAAAATATTTTAAAATGTACCCGGAAGAGTCCTCTAGCGGGAAAGTTTACTCTCTTACCATCCCACAGCCCTAATCACATTGAAGAATGGCAAAAATGTGGCCAGACGCACGCGCGTAGCGTGACGAAGAAGTTGTTGTACAAGATAAATTATCGGCACAAATGCCACGTGAGTTATTTCACAAGGTTCTTTGAACTGGCGGGAAATTTAGTTCTTGTATCAAAATCCATTAAACACATGACCTAACGGAAAAAAATCAAAAATGAACTTGACTTCCCCTCCTCTCAAAGGTTGCGACCGAAATCCTGATGCAGTCATTTAATTTGATAGTTCTATACCAATAACATGGGTCGCAGAGGGCATGCAAAGTTATGTATTCACATCTGATCTTAATGGTGTTACAAAAATAATATTTTACCGATAAAATCATCAGTGAAACCCATGGATATCATCAGGATGGGGCAGAAATATGAATAATTTATTTTAAGTCTACTAGAAGATAACATTATCTAAGTATATTTATGTAAAAACGGCTCGTTTGGGTAGAGAACTTTTTTTACGTAAAAATTTTCTCAACCCAAACCAGCCGTTTTACATAAATATTTTTTTTCTCTACAAGTGGGTTTTCTCGACATCACTGATTATCTAGGTATAAATGACTAAACTAGGTGTACATAAATAAACCAGAATCAGCCAGAACTTTGCATTCAAACTTTAAGGAAACGAATGACCTGCGGTCTGCAATGGTTACCATTTCACTCATCAAATAAACTCTGCAAACTTCTCGCTTCTAAATTTGCTGATGACCATTGCTTCTATCACCGTCTGGTTCATTTCCACGTTCTGACAAGGTTCACAATACTACGGTACAGTACAGCTGACAAGGTTCACAATATGTGGAGTATTGTAAACCAATATTTAGTCAGTAATATATGGGGTATTATAATGCAATATCTAGTCAGTGTTATGTGAGGTATTAATAGACAATATCTAGTCAGAATTACTTGATCTAATATTGGTCAGACATCTAGACAACTAATAATTGCAGGAAAACAGAAATGTGTATAATCTGTCGTATTTTGCATGGCGATAGCACTGGTTATTTGTAATGTTTGTAACCGTATAACGAAATGACCTCCTAGCTTCGAAGCGTCATCTCGTTAAACAGACCCTATACGTAAAGCTTTGATCAAACCTCATTCAATGAGTTTGTTATTCATGACGTGTGACTAACCAGTGTACACCTTACAAAAGTTGCATGGACTACGTTGCGAAAACATTCTCTAACTTAACACAAAATACGTTTGTTTTGTTTTGTTTTTTTGAATTTTGCACAAAGCTACTCGAGGGTTATCTGTGCTAGCCGTCCCTAATTTAGCAGTGTAAGACTAGAGGGAAGGCAGCTAGTCATCACCATCCACCGCCAACTCTTGGGCTACTCTTTTACCAACGAATTGTGGGATTGACCGTCACATTATAACACCTTCACGACTGAAAGGGCGAGCATATTTGGTGTAATAGGGCTTCGAACCTGCGACCCTCGGATTACGAGTCGAGTACCTTAACCACCTGGCCATGCTAGGCTATTATAGTGTATAAAAGCTGGACTTATATGTCATTAGAAGTTCTAGAATATTTTAGTTGTCTCACCACTACGTTGGATATAGCCTGATTGACAAACACCACCGAGTGATTTAATAGAAATCAGCCTTTCTAGGAACTATAATTTCGTTGCAATTTTTTCTTTGAAGTAAAAAAAAACGTTGTGTAGTGACATATATTGAATAAAAATTCTCACTGGGAATACTGTCTTCCCACTCGTATCAGAGAATTTTTGAATAACATATTTCAACATGTGATGAGTCCACTTCTCCAAAACTCTTCTCACCAACTCCAGCCTTGGAATTAGAGCTCTTCATCTGGAGATCTAACAACTCCAATGACTCTTCCGTTTTTGTTTGCTTATGATTAAAATCACCAAGCTGTATTGTACTAATCCCGGGTATCGAACCCAGATTTTTTTATTTTTACCTAAGAACCACTGATTCATCTGTTTTTGTCTGTTTGTGATTAAACACCAAGCTGCATTATACTAATCACGGGTACTGAGCCTAAATTTTTTCATTTTAATAATAACCACTGTGGAAAGAGGGGGGGGCACTGATACAAAGCTCATCTGGAGATCTAACAACTCCAATTATTCGTCTGTTTCTATTTGTTTGTAATTAAACACCAAGCTGAACTATTCCCATCACGGGTATCGTACCCAGATTTTTGAAGTTTACCTGAGAACCACTGTTGAAAGAGGACACACAGGTGAACTCAGTCTTAAGAGAATATTATTAGAATTACCTAGTATGTGAAAACATGAGAACCGTACAGGCCCTGAGGACGTATAGTGCTATGGAGATTAAGAATAGGATTCTTACTCTGAATTATACATTTTTTTAAACATTTGTTCAAGTTCAAAACATGTACGTGTTTATCCATTAAGAACTTTGGAATGTCATCATTGATAGAATTCATTTCACATTTCTCTGTCCCTTTTCGTGGCCCGGCATGGCCAAGCGCGTTAAGGCATGCGACTCGTAATCCGAGGGTCGCGGGTTTGCATCCCCGTCGCGCCAAACATGCTCACATTTTCAGCCGTGGGGGCGTTACAATGTGACGGTCAATCCCACTATTCGTTGGCAAAAGAGTAGCCCAAGAGTTGGCGGTGGGAGGTGATGACAAGCTGCCTTCCCTCTAGTCTTACACTGCAAAATTAGGGACGGCTAGCACAGATAGCTCTCGAGTAGCTTTGTGCGAAATTCAAAAACAAAACAAACAAACGAACCCTTTTCGTCTTGCTTATTACTGAGTTTGGAAAAAGTAAGATTAAATCAAGATGATTAACACGTATTGTATTTTATAGATTAGTAACAAGGCCTTCTTCAAACGGTTTCGATGGTTTCTAGCGTTCCACGACTCCCCATTGCTGATACTTTATCCATGCCCCTAGTAATGGTTTCAGTAGCCTCAATACGTTAGTTTCACGTGACTGGACAAAGCATAAAAAAGTTTAAAATGTTAGTAAAAATTTTGGTTAAAATCTAAGTCAAGATAAATGGCCTAATATTCCTGGTAATATTTTCTTCTTCCCGACAAGACATAAGTTTCACAAAGTTCATATGGCACATAAAATCGTAAGTAGCGTCAGTTTGCCAATAAATAATATGCGTGAATTGTAAATGTTTAAAGTTGTTTTTCATTGCTTCAACCGTTAGGTGTAACAAATTTGAACTTAACGAGTGAATTAATTAAATTTTGAAATTCTCAAAACAAAACAAAAAGTACCGGCACTAGCATATAAAACCACGTGGAATTCCTATTTAAGAACCATCATACACAAAAATAAGTTCAAAACTGAGTTCTCTAACTTAAGTAAGAAAAGGATTTATGCCTAACCCTTTCAGCATCTGCGTGGGACACGTTCATAAATTATAATATAAACTTTAACCAAACTTAGAGTGTTACTAAGCGATACCTTGAGAGCAGTAATTGACAATGATTTTATAGATTAGTAAACAATTCAACGATTTGTAATTCAAATAATGTGCGAAAGGTAGCAGTGTTGCGATCTTATTATTTAGCAATTAGATATGAAATTTCTATACACATATACAGACGCCAACATTATTGTCGGCTGCACAGGTGAGAGTCTGAGATAGGAACGTACGTGTGATTAAAATATAATATATAATAACTTCGTTTTTTGATAAAAAAAGATAAATTTAAATTTTGTAGAGATATGAAAGGTATAGCTAAAATACCAGTAATTAAATTCCTTTGTCGAGTGCTCCAGTGTTTTATTACATCCTCTATAAAGCCGCCATAGTAATAGTAGGAAAAGGCGTAATTGAAACGTTCAAAAACATAATTTGGAGCCTAGCATTTCTCGGCTACTATATTTTCAGCCTATTATGTCTGTTGTTAAATTAGAGGAAATCATATCTCGACAAAATAACAAAATGTTTTCTCAATAAGATGGTTTTGAGAGTTGAATATGTTTGGTTCTAATATTTAGGCCTATACTACATTATTACATTCAGTGTTTTTATATACACTGCGCAAACGGTTGGAGACTGAGTTGAACAAAGTGGAAACTAACAAAATGAAATGAGTGTATAATTGTTATACGAAGAAAATTTGGTTCTAATCTTTTGTTCATTAACTTAAAATATTTTTCTTTTTATATCATGAAAGTGGTTTGGTGTCACAAATTCAAGAAAGAGATTTCACGTTAACGGCGCTCTCTCGAAACGCCAAAATAAATACTCACCTTGCGACAGTTAGGGAGGATCACAACTGTAACTGATGTTAGTGTCATCACCTGCTCGTGCGGTCAAAAACCCCTTATAAACCTGAGTATCTCTAGGCAAGTGGCTCGTGCAGTCTGTCGCGATCTGCTTACAAATTGCGCCAGTAAATAGGCGGACAAAAGGCAAACTGAGGTTGTGGGACAGATGGGTTGCGGTAAAATCTGGCATTGAATGGGCTTAATATTGGTGTTTGCTCATGCGATTGTAAGGACGTCTGCCCCGTGTCTGGAATTCGCCTGGAAACGCTTGTAGCTCCAGAGGCAAGAACCGGGTGCAGCTGTCGTGCATGAGACTTTATGCGTTCGTTTAGCTTCTGTTTTGTTAATCCACTTTCATTTCTCCATCTAACATTATCAGAAAGTTAAGTATATAAAAGAAACAAACAACAAAAAGTATTAAAATGATTTACAAAAGGTTTTGTTTTTGTTTACAATAATATTACGTTAACATATTTTCATGTGTCTTATAAAATACAAATATATCTTATAACCTAAAAGCATATTTTTAGGTATTTTAAGTTGTGCCTAAATCGTGTAGAAGTTTTACCTGCGCCAAGTGGAGATTAGGCTTAACACTGAACGTAGAAAGGGGTTTTTATCACTGAAAGTTGTTTTCACCAAGTTTTACCAGAGATTTTAACCAAGGTGGAAATAGTGTACCTAACCGTTTTCTTTATAATAGGATGTGAACCACGAATTGTATAGCTGTGGCTTATGGCAACCGAGAACCGAAATATAATAGTGTTCAGATAGTATGTGTTAGATATCGACCGTTAGAGCAACACTTATGAATTATCTATCAGTATGTTGCTCACTGGGCCTGCACCTGTCAATCTTAACACCACCATCTGTCGCTTATCCGGCAGGTGATGAAGGCAGTGAGACATCACGTGACCTTTGTTGAAACTGGGCCTCTCGACCTGCTCGTGCGAGTCACGCTTCACTACGTGCAACAGCTAAGACTCACCACACACTTCTCCTTTTTACCAAATTCGAGTATCATTAATCTGATTAATAAGATATATATAATATGTACTTTGCAAAATAACGACTTGCTTTTCTATGGTGTGAACGCCTTTTACAAGCCGGTGAAAGTATGATTATAATTAATTATACTTGTCATAAGACACTAATACTGGACATATTATATTTTTAACTATACATTTTATATTCGGTTTCTTAGATTTCCCGAAGAAGAAAAATGTATAATAACATATTTCAATCACACTGTTTCTGTCATATCCATTGCCGCTGACGCGTTTTGCTAAATATAGAGCTCATCAGTATTAATTATACTTGTCATAAGACACTAATACTGGACATATTATATTTTTAACTATACATTTTATATTCGGTTTCTTAGATTTCCCGAAGAAGAAAAATGTATAATAACATATTTCAATCACACTGTTTCTGTCATATCCATTGCCGCTGACGCGTTTTGCTAAATATAGAGCTCATCAGTGCAGCTGAGACACATGTAGTGAGCGTAACACTGTTTATATGGGCCAATAGTCAACAATTACAATAACAGTTGTTTTCATTCTGTAAATAATATGTACTGAATGACGTACACCAGTATGTATTATTAAGTAATTTGCAATCGAATTAATTTGTTGATAAGAAAAATGAAAGTATTGACTTATACCCAAGTTATTTTCTTAAACGTTGTGTATGATAAATGACGTAAACAACTGGTTAATACGAGAACAATGCCTTGAAGTTTCTTTTCGTTGTTCTCCACACGGATACAAAACACAGTTTGAATTTCACGCAAAGCTACACGAGGGCTATCTGCGCTAACCATCCCTAATTTAGTAGTGTAATAACACTAGAAGGAAGGCAGCTAGTCAACACTACCCACCACCAACTTTTGGGCTACTCTTTTGCCAACGAATAGTAGGATTGATCATCATATTATAACGCTCCGCGGCTGAAAGAGCGAACATGTTCGGTGTTACGGAGATTCGAGCCCACGACCTTTAGATTACGAGTCGAGTGCCATAACCACGTGGCCATGTGGGCCTAAATTACTTGGGAAAATAACATGTAATTATAAATAATAATAAACCAACAAATGTTTACGTTACAGAAAAAGCCAATATTGACATAAGAAAGTATGAGTGTAATAATGGTGGTAAGTATTAGTAGAACTAATCAAGACAAGATATTAAATACAAAAAACAACAACATTTTACAAGAAACACATTCTCTAAAAATGTACATTGCTATCTTTACATTTTTTTATTTTTGCTGGTTCATCACAGTTATTACCAGTTTACGTTTCTGGTGTGATATGTATATATGTACGTTTGTTTTGTTTTTTGTGGCAAAGCCACATCGGGCTATCTGCTGAGTCCACCGAGGGGAATATCGAACCCCTGATTTTAACGTTGTAAGTCCGTAGACTTAACGCTGTATTAGCGGGCGACGGTGTGATATGTATAAACAAAAATTGTCGAAACAGTAAATTCGCATTTCTTTCACCAGGGAAATTCACAGAAAGCGTTTTTCTTATAGCAAAGCCACATCGGGCTATCTGCTGAGCCCACCGAGGTGAATCGAACCCCTGATTTTAGCGTTGTAAATCCGTAGACGTACCGCTGTACTAGCGGGGAGCATTCACAGAAAGAACACGTTTTCTAACTGAGATTATCGTGTCTAAGTTTTATTTGATCGAAACTTTTAAACCGTTTCAGAATGTTCTTTTTAAATAAGGCTTATAAGTTGTTTGTGAAGATGGTTCTGTTCATGTCAGTAGGCTTATAACTTGTTTGTGAAGGTGGTTCTGTTCTTGTCAGTAGGCTTATAACTTGTTTGTGAAGGTGGTTCTGTTCTTGTCAGTAGGCTTATAACTTGTTTGTGAAGGTGGTTCTTATAGGCTTATAACTTGTTTGTGAAGGTGGTTCTGTTCTTGTCAGTGGGCTTATAACTTGTTGTTTTCTGTTCTTGTCATGGCTTAAACTTGTTTGTGAAGGTGGTTCTGTTCTTGTTAGTAGGCTTATAAGTTGTTTGTGAAGATGGTTCTGTTCTTGTCAGTGGGCTTATAACTTGTTTGTGAAGGTGGTTCTGTTCTTGTCAGTAGGCTTATAAGTTGTTTGTGAAGATGGTTCTGTTCATGTCAGTAGGCTTATAACTTGTTTGTGAAGGTGGTTCTGTTCTTGTTAGTAGGCTTATAACTTGTTTGTGAAGGTGGTTCTGTTCTTGTTAGTAGGCTTATAAGTTGTTTATGAAGGTTATCCTGTTTCTGTCACTAGGCTTATAACTCAACTTTGATTTGTTTGTTTGTTTGTTTTGAATTTCGCACAAAGCTACTCGAGGGCTATCTGTGCTAGCCGTCCCTAATTTAGCAGTGTAAGACTAGAGGGAAGGCAGCTAGTCATCACCACTCACCACCAACTCTTGGGCTACTCTTTTACCAACGAATAGTGGTATTGACCGTCACGTTATAACGCTCCCATGGCTGAAATGGCGAGCACGTTTGGCGCAACAGGGATGCGAACCCGCGACCCTCAGATTACGAGTCGCAAGCCTTAACACGCTTGGCCATGCCGGGCCCCTCAACTTTGATCTTTTAAAATAGCTAAGTACGATACATTGTTTTAAAATACGACTAAGATTGACCATTTGTTTTTCCTTATACTCTAACTTTATATGGAAACTTTATTTATTTTTCATATTTACGTAAGATCTGTAGTTGAGGGTCGCGGGTTCGAATCCCTGTCATACCAAACATGCTCTCCCTTTCAACAGTGAGGGCATTAAATTAGACAGTCAATCCCACTATTGAAAAGTGACAGTTCTTGCTAAAAGCCACTTCTTACATCACAATAACTTGAAAAGTGACAGTTCTTGCTAAAAACCACTCCTTACATCACAATAACTTTTTGTTGTACTTACGTGCATGAATAATAATAACTCATTTGAATATCTGACTGACCTATTAAAATTGAATCGCGTTCTTCTGATGCTCAAATATTTCTTTTGAACATTACATTCGTAAAGAAAGTCTGTGTAACATATGCGGTGGTGTGACTACAAATGATGTCCCCTTCCTAGTGAAAGTCTGTGTAACATATGCGGTGGTGTGACTACAAATGATGTCCCCTTCCTACATAGAAAATAATTAGGCCCCCATACATTTCTTCCCCGTTAGTTGTTGTTATGATTCTGGCTGATTCGGATACCCTTTTGGTTTGCCCCATTACACACACACACAATTGTTGGAGCATGCTTACGCCATGCATATAATACACATCAATATTTAGTGTTAGTGTGAGCTTGTAAGTGCATACTAGAGAGGTTGAGACCCATTAATATATTTTCGTGTCAAATGGTTCTTGTGGTAAGAACTCCGACGAAGCCACAGCGGCACAGCATTGGCTGGTGTTTTTTTTATTATAATCTGAAAAGGCTGATCACTAATCTTATGCGGAACCAGTTGTTTTAGTACACATGAAACGATACAACTGTTGACTATTACCCAACATTAACGGATCACGTTTAGTTACTTGCCTGGGCAGAAATCTTTTGTTTCTTTTGGATTTCGCGCAAAGCTACTCGAGGGCTATCTGCGCTAGCCGTCCCTAATTTAGCAGTGTAAGACTAGATAGAGGGAAGGCAGCTAGTCATCACCACCCACTGTCAACTCTTAGGCTACTCTTTTACCACAGAATAGTGGGATTGACTATAACATTATAACGCCCCCCACGGATGAAAGGGCGTGCATGTTTGGTGTGACGGGGATTCGAACCCGCGACCTTCAGCTTACGAGTCGAGTGCCTTAACTACCTGTTCATGCCGGGCCAGACAGAAAGCTATGTATAGAATATCTCCCAGTGGGCAACTGAACACACTTTTATGGGGAAATATTACTACATTTTATTAAGTAAAAACCTAGCAATATTCACTTTTCTGTGTGTGCATTTTTTTAATCATAATCTATAAAGCGCCACCTTTAGACTGGTTTTCTTAATTCATTTTCAGTAAACGATACCACCAGCTGTAACCATCTCATCCAGCTATAATAAATTGCGTTAAAATACACTGTTCTAATCATTTTATTTTTATAATCAACTTCGTTATTTGGAGTTAAGCACAAATTTGCACAAGTCTTATAAGTAACTTTTAAATTATTTTATGTTATAACTGTTTTCGTTTTTTTTTAAGCACAAAGCCGCATAACATACTTATTCTTACAACGAGGATCGAACCCAAATGTTACCTTTATTGTTCACTGCCAAGCGACTGGCGTAAAGAGAACTACTATTATAATAAATATTTTTAATAACTGTTGCTTAGCAACTGGGATTGAAATGATTTAAATCAAAAATTGTCAAACATTTAAATGTATTAAAATTAAAAGTAAGAACTAGTTTTAAACTTTACGATATAAATTTCATTTGGCCAACGGCCAGCATTAAAAATCATTACACGTTTCGGCAGCCATTTGCTACCACGATCTGAAGCGAAAAAACATATACACGATAATTTGAGTTTTCACCATCTAAATACATTCTAAGAAATGTAATTGTCTGTCAAAGAGTGAAAAGAAAGACAAGTTAAAAATTCAACTACCAATAATATTAATCAAAATGAGAGAAAAAGTTAATTGAAAACATTTCGAAGCAGTGAAGGTTTCTTTGTTTCACAGTTTTCATACAAACCTACATAAAACCCATAGCCTTTCTTAGTTTCTTTGTTTCACAGTTTTCATACAAACCTACATAAAACCCATAGCCTTTCTTAGTTTCTTTGTTTCACAGTTTTCATACAAACCTACATAAAACCCATAGCCTTTCTTAGTTTCTTTGTTTCACAGTTTTCATACAAACCTACATAAACCCATAGCCTTTCTTAGTTTCTTTGTTTCACAGTTTTCATACAAACCTACATAAAACCATAGCCTTTCTTAGTTTCTTTGTTTCACAGTTTTCATACAAACCTACATAAAACCCATAGCCTTTCTTAGTTTCTTTGTTTCACAGTTTTCATACAAACCTACATAAAACCCATAGCCTTTCTTAGTTTCTTTGTTTCACAGTTTTCATACAAACCTACATAAACCCATAGCCTTTCTTAGTTTCTTTGTTTCACAGTTTTCATACAAACCTACATAAAACCCATAGCCTTTCTTAGTTTCTTTGTTTCACAGTTTTCATACAAACCTACATAAAACCCATAGCCTTTCTTAGTTTCTTTGTTTCACAGTTTTCATACAAACCTACATAAACCCATAGCCTTTCTTAGTTTCTTTGTTTCACAGTTTTCATACAAACCTACATAAAACCCATAGCCTTTCTTAGTTTCTTTGTTTCACAGTTTTCATACAAACCTACATAAACCCATAGCCTTTCTTAGTTTCTTTGTTTCACAGTTTTCATACAAACCTACATAAAACCCATAGCCTTTCTTAGTTTCTTTGTTTCACAGTTTTCATACAAACCTACATAAAACCCATAGCCTTTCTTAATTTCTTTGTTTCACAGTTTTCATACAAACCTACATAAAACCCATAGCCTTTCTTAGTTTCTTTGTTTCACAGTTTTCATACAAACCTACATAAAACCCATAGCCTTTCTTAGTTTCTTTGTTTCACAGTTTTCATACAAACCTACATAAAACCATAGCCTTTCTTAGTTTCTTTGTTTCAGGTTTTCATACAAACCTACATAAAACCCATAGCCTTTCTTAGTTTCTTTGTTTCAGGTTTTCATACAAACCTACATAAAACCCATAGCCTTTCTTAGTTTCTTTGTTTCACAGTTTTCATACAAACCTACATAAAACCCATAGCCTTTCTTAGTTTCTTTGTTTCACAGTTTTCATACAAACCTACATAAAACCCATAGCCTTTCTTAGTTTCTTTGTTTCACAGTTTTCATACAAACCTACATAAAACCCATAGCCTTTCTTAGTTTCTTTGTTTCACAGTTTTCATACAAACCTACATAAAACCCATAGCCTTTCTTAGTTTCTTTGTTTCACAGTTTTCATACAAACCTACATAAAACCCATAGCCTTTCTTAGTTTCTTTGTTTCAGAGTTTTCATACAAACCTACATAAAATGATGCATACCCATAGCCTTTCTTAATTTTCAAATGATATATTAGATGGAAGGCATCTAGCCAATAGCAACTATTGCCAATTCTTGGACTACGCTCAAGAAATCAAGACGACATAGCACAAATTTCGTTTTTCTGTAAAATTATGCACTAACTGACAAGAAATCAAAACCACGTAACATTTTTTTTTCCACAAAATTTTACACTAAATAACAAGAAATCACGACGGCATAACAAACTTTGTTTTGCTACAAAACTGTACACTAATTAAAGGCTATGCAGTTTTTCATATAGACTGGATTAAAGATGTATTTCTTGTTAAAGAGACTGGATTAAAATCTGTCGTAGTTCTTACAAAAAATAGTTTAAATAAAGTTAGTTTTATTTGGCAGAAAGCAGCTTAAACGGCCTCATCATCTGCTAGGCGATAAATATTAATCATTTTTGTAAACACGAAAATTATTTGTAAAGGGTTAGAACTTTACGGGGTTTCAGTTTCGGTTTATAGCCACTTTTCCTTACAAATGGCATTTTATTATGTGATTTCAGTGTTTGGTACCTCGTGCCTCAATTGCTCGTGCAATTACCTCGGCCATTAAATAAGAGTGCGGTTAACCTGCACATGGCTCCTAAGTAAATAAACACCATCAGATTTTTATTGCTCTTGTAAAGCAAAGCAACTAGCAATAATGTTTATCCAAACGTGCATTATTTTATTCTTTCTCAGCCTTTAAGGATGGATCGATACAGGGAAGAGAAATCCTCTCGTGAACAAGAGCTCGAGACTCTTGCAAGCTATTATACTCTCGTTCATTCATACAAATCACGGGTTTATACTGCTTCTAAATAGCAACTACACGTCTCGACCACTTGACAAGTTATTACCCAATCTAAGCCACGTCTTATTTAACTTAGGCCAAAGTTAAAAGAAAAAGAAAATAAATGTCAAGATATATCATGATAATTCAGTCTTTGTGATCCAATAAAACTTGTCAGAGAAATATTGTATTCTAATGAAACTTCCCAGTTAAACTTTTTTATCTTACCAGTCAAATCGCTAGATTTATTTTTCTTTAATTACTGGTTACATTTTTCGATTTCATTAAACTCACTGGATGTTTATTGTTAATAAAATGTTTAACATTTTTAATGTAATCTTTTTATTGAAGGAACGTGGACTCTTTTTAATTTTAGAAATATATATATATTTATATGGATCTCCATTTTTTAAAATTAATTCCTAGTAAAATTATTTAATTCCCCCAGTGTCACAGCCAGCAGTATCACGGCGGATCCACAGTGCTAGAAACTGGGTTTCGATACCAGTGGTGGACAGAACACAGCCCATTGTGTTTAATTACAAACAAACAAAATTATTTAAACACAGTGCAAGATATACACATCATGCAAACTACAGTACAGAAAACTCAACACATACACAAGTGGTTGAATAAGCTCCCTCCCTTACATACACACACACACAAATATGCATGCAACGTGTGGAACTTACCAAGAAAACTATACAATTACTGATATGATACTTTTGTGTGCACCGTGACTTAACACGCACCCCATGCTTTTAGTGACTTAATGCAACGTACACAGTGATTTTTAGCGATTTCACACAATTTCTAGATTTAGAGCTAAGTATTCAGTGGTATATTAGTGATTCAAACCACTGATCCGCTGATACTTCCAGGAACAAATAAAGTTAAAAACGAAAACGTCTCCTGAAAGATTTGATTTTTGTGAAATTATTTATGTGTTATTGTAAGCAACAACAAAAAATATCTCTATGGTCTAGTTGCATAATAAAGATTAACTTGCATCAATATTTGTGATAATTCGCTTAAAGTTTCACGTAACACCTTAGTATAAAGTTGCAGTTCCGTTATATTTTCGTCTTCTTCACTGAATTTCTGTAATTCATCATATCACACAGGTTTCATTTTTATCAGTCTCTCAGCGGTAAGTATGAAGTCTTATAATTCAAAAACACACCGGATTTCAATACTTATGATGGGCACAGCACAAACAGCCCATTGTGTAGCTTTGCGCTTAACAGCAATACTTTAGAATTTCTCAACAATTCTTTTGTGGTTTAAATGAAAATATGGATTTTTTTTGCTTTCCAACTGTTCTAAAATAGATCAATATCCCAGATGGATGTGTGAAAGAAACCTATATGATTCTCGCATTATATTGAACAGGTGTAAAGATGGCGGCGAGTAAAAAAAGAACATCCTTAACGAGGAATTTAAAAGACAAAATAAAAAACAAATTTTTGACTGTAGATCAGTATCAACACTGAAGTACGAAGTAGCAAATATAACGCTATTTGCATCTTTTTCTGAAAAAAAAAGACTGCTTATTAAAAAAAACTGTTTTGCTTCATTGTAGCTTGTATAGGTATAGTTAAATACAGTGGAACCCCTCTATACGGTCACCCCTCAGATTCGGTTACCCCTTGAAAGCGATCATTCAATCACAGTCCCTTTTTTGTTTACATAATCCCTAATTATGTACAGTGGAACCCCTCTAATCAGGCCAGTTTATCTCAGTCCCGAAGGTGGCTGCTTTAGAGGGGTTCCACTGTAGTTGTTACACTTAACAGTTTATGTCCCCACTCACAGATAAACTCTCATCTTTTGAACAAATAAGATCGAAAGGCAATTAAAATCTCATTTCTTGTCTCATGATGTTATTAATAGTAACAAAAACTTAAATAACAAAATACAGTAATACGATAGATTTTCAGTATCATGACAAACAATATAACTAAGCTGTGGATTATATTTCTCATGTTTTAGTTGCATTTTAGCTAGAAGGCGAAGAATACCTAAAAATATTTTTAGAAGATAGATTGTTAATTCGAGAAAGTTATTTCGAGAGAAAGCAAAACGAAAGGTAGTCGAGGATGTAACTTAAAAGTGTGTGGAGTTTTGTTGTTTTTTAAGATAAAGTTGAATCAGTGTGTTTTCGAGAGGTATTTAAAATTGTGTTTACTATCGAGTTTATTTAGTTACTTTGTACAAGAATGTTGATTAGTTTTACGTTAGTAAACGTCATTTATAACAAGCTTCGAATAATTTACGGCGATGCACAAGTATTTAAACGTATAGAAACGTCACATTATACAGAGTGGTCCGTAAGTCCCTACCCATCCATATAGCTTGCTGTCCCTCATTCTCGCTGCATGATATTATGCGACGCCGTGTTCTGTGAGACACAATACGCTATTCAAGTGTAAATGGGCTTACATCGGCCATATTTCTCTGAAAAAAAAGAAACAAATTTATAATACATGCGTAATTGAATATAACATAATAACATATGGATGGGTAGGGACTTACGGGCCACCCTGTATCTATTTTGTTAGGCCTACACATCCACGGTTACATATAGCAACAAACAAATACCATCCTTTCATTACAAACTGTAGGCCTAATAAGAGGAAAATAGTTGCGATTAGGCCTATAGTAGAGAAGGCTGATATCTGTACAGGAAACTTATTTGAAAAACACAAAACAAATAACATTTTGACCTCCTTAAGCCATCATCAGGTTCAGAATGAAATTTGAAAAAGTAACCGTTACCGGTCACGTGCCGTGAAGAAATCTGTAAAGGGCGTTGTAAGTATTTCACCTATTATATAGTAGTTAACGTTAAGGAATAATTAATTAGTACAGATATAAAACTAATGCTTGATGATGATTTAACGTGGGTTTAGGTTATTGTATTAGAAGAGCTTATTTAAGTTTCCCTTTGTTTACTTTGGTTTCTTTACTTAATATTTTTGTTTACAATGGTTATACTGTGGTTATTTAAGATACAAATACAGGAGGGTGATTTTTTTCGTTGAATATGGTTTCCTTTTCTCGGCGTTTTTCTCTATATATAAATCACAGCAGCTGTATTGTATTTTGTATATGACATTGATATTATAACTGTCAGTGTAGTTTTTACATAGTATAGATTTTATTTTTTGTATCTTGTTTTTAAATGAATTTAGTTTTTACTGGAATGTTATGTATGGTTATCAGTTATTTTGACACAGATATCTGGAACATAATGTATACAGCAGTGTAACGTTTTGTTGTTTCATTGGATAAAGTTCTTCTGAATAATTCTTTCGATATTTTTGTTTCGTATGCCGAGTTTTTGTGACGTTTAGGTTTAGAAATCCCAGTTGTTGGTCTTTCTCGTATTAATTGGTGAACTTAATATTTGGGTGTGTGGAGTTAATGTGTTTCAACAAACAGCGTTATAAGTTTCTTTTGTTCGAATATAGCGCTATTTAAATACAGTTACTACAAATAGATAGCAAATTGGTGAGAATAATTTGTAAATCCACTTACATATATTCTAAATGATCGAACAAAACTAAAACTGGTTGTTTAAATTTTCATATATTGAAGTATATTTTCTATCAATAAATATTTCGAAGTGATGAGCTCAGATTTAGGGTTAGTATGAATTGATATTCAGGGGTCTTTGTTTACTAAGGTCTTCTTAAACACCATTCTTGAAATGCATTACGTTTTGACGCTACGTACCTTAATTAAGTTAGTATGAGATACGTATTGTGTATTATATTAATTATCATTAAGTTGCGATCAAAGTATGCTAACTATATGAATAACAATTAAAATCAACACTAATTTTTAATAACGTAGCTAATTAGAAGCATGTGTTGTCATAAAACAAATATTTATAATATAAACAACACATTGATTCATTGACTGAATAGCTTGTGTGATGAAGTTTCAAAATATATTTCTTAAGCACTTTCGATTATTCACATAATAATATATAAAGGCTTTGATATGTTGACTTCTTACTATTCTTTTGATATAATATAGAGCTATTAAAGATTATTAAATTATCTAATTAAAGCATTTTCTGTTCATTCTATGAAACTAATTGAAACATCTAGGAGGTGTCCTGAAGAATTTTATTAAACTGTAGAATTGACAGTAATATTAACTTATCCTCACATAAAGGAATTACTAGGTAGTAGACATGTAAGTATCGTTTTATGTATTTATTTTATCTTTAGATTTGCTATCCTTATAGTATTTTCCGTTAAGTTTTAGTTAATATTTGATTTTTGAATTTTATGTCTCTAGACCAGTTTTGAACCATAACTATTTGGGAATGCTTTAAAATAATTTAATCCTAGAAATAAAGTAATATAAAAAACTTGTTTTCATCGATAATTTCTGTCGTTAAAGACATTTAGCTGTTGAAATTAAGTTAACAGAATCTCATATTTATTATCGAATATGATTTGTAGAAACAAGGATTGGTATAGAAATTTAAAATATGAGGAATGTAATGGAGGGTTGTCGCGTGACTGCAATGTGTGAGCAATATGGCGAAAATTGGATTAATAAAGAACCTGATACAGGAAAATCTGGACGACATAAACTAATCAGGGAAATAAATCAGATACGTAGAGTTAGTCTGATTGTTTTATAATAATATTTTGAGCCCTTGAATCCAATTGTGTCACGTAACTATATATTATTTTTTCATTGTAAATTGCATAGATTAATGTTTCATAAATCTTTAAGTTTTGTTCCGATCGGAAGCTATAATTGTTTAAAATAATCAATAAAAAACTAAACGTAATAAGAAACTATAAAGACTATTTTATTCGGTAAATTCTAAATGCAGTACAATTTCGTAAATATGATAAAAGTTCTAAGATTATTATTTATATTTATATTTTGTTGTGTTACAATATTTAAACCCTCAATGTAGTCCACCAGTGTCTCAGTAGTAAGTTTAAGATCTTGCAACGTTAAATTTGAGGTTCGCTTCCTCGTGGTGGATTAAATGCATATAACCTATTATATAACTGAAACAAACACTCCTGGCATAATCTCATATAAACCGAATATCAAAGCGTTTTTATTATATCATGTTTTGAAATTTAAGATGAATAATATAATATAGAATATTTCTAAAATATGTTTAATATTTTCAGAAACGCTGTTTACAGACCTGATATGATGAGTTAATTTTCTGTTTACAATCCTGTCTTCAATCACTTTTTTACACATTTTATTTCTCTGAAATTTTATTGCCAAAAGATAAAAATTAAAACTTAGCGTTAGACATCATATTTGTAAGCGTCTCCTGTTAGGAAAATGTAAGAATAATAATACCAGATATGTCCGTAACTATATTATTTTATTCAGATTTTAGCCCCATTCTGAAAGCTGAACAATACTGTGTAAGAAAAATCACGAATTTTCTACCAAGCAAAACCGCCTAACTTATATGGCACTCAGATAAAGAACTGATTAACTTTTAGATAAATTACAGAACAAGTTAACAAGCAATAATTAGTTTTTCGTTACGTTTATTAATATTTTGGAGGATGGTAGAAACTTCGAGCATAATTCCCGAGAATTATCATGTACAAGTCATTGGGACTTTACATATATATATACTTGTTTAAGTATGGTTGATCTCTCAATTTCTATGTGCTGCCATCTGTTGACTTTACTTCTAACTTAAAAGTTACATTTCTTTTTAAATTCTTTTATTTCAGGTGTTAAACACTCAATACTCTTGAATTTTCTTTTCAAAAATGTACTTTTTTCTTCTAATATATTATAATAACATAGCATCAGTGACAAATTAATGATGCTGTGATGTGCAACGTTTCGATCTATATCAACTGAAACTTTCATCATACCGAGTAGTTTAAGAGCTAACTCAAAGCTCAACATCAACACCAATTTTGGTTATCATTCATAGCGCTTGTTATGTAAGTTATTTTCGAAAGTTTTAATACTTTATATATTAATTTAATTTTACGCGCTCTGTTACCCTATCCCCACTTAATAATGCCTTGTGTGGGTAGAGACTTAACCTAACTTCAATCTTGAAGTTAAATTTAGAAACACTTACTAAGGTATAACTTAGCAATACTTTTTAAGCTGTATCTTAGCAACGCTTTTCACGGTGTAGCTTAGCAACATCGTTCAAGCTGTAACCTAGCAACACTTTTCAAGCTTAACTTAGCAACGCTTTTCAAAGTGTAACGAAGCGACGTCTTTACAGTGTTCAACGTTCTTCAAACTTTATAAACCCTAGTTATTACCCCTTAATTGCACTATTTATAGCTCTTGGTGACTAAAGTAGGGTGAAATTAGAACTTCAAGTGTTTTCACTAATTAAAAAAAAAACACTTAAATTTCATAAATTCAAAATTTCTGCCTATAGATTCCAGCACATAATCGTTTTATGTGGTTTTAGTAAACATGTATTTTTTATTTGCTACTTCATGTAAATTACGTAAGGTCTTTATGCAGGTCCCTCTCAGTGGCACGGTAGTATGTCTCCGGGCTTCTAATGCAAGAAATCCGGTTTCGAAACCTGTGGTGAGTAGAGCATAGATAGCCCATTGTGAAGTTTTGTACTTAACTGTTTGCGCTATGGCCGTTTCCATTTTCGTGTTACGTGGTGGCAATGAAGTGTAGGCGTATAGCAAAAGTTTATTTATACACTCGGGTGTATATATGTGCTGCGTAAATATAATTCTACTATATCTATAGCAAAACAAACATCAAAAAAGAATACAGATTGCGGATAACCCAATAAAACACTTTCGCATCCTTCAAACAACGAAAGCCTTTGTTGTAACCAGATCGGACCAGTTTTCTATCTTATAGCAAATTACCCATCATTCACCGATCCTGTAGACTTGAAACTTCCATTAATATCGTAACTTGTATAAAACTGTAACTCTAGTTTTTAATATTTCCCTTCAACTGCTGTGCAAAGGAAACGTTATGAATATTTCTGTATAGCAACCAGACACTGTTACCCAAACAACCTTTATGAACATCTGGTTATACGTGATATATATGTTCTGTTGTAACACTATAATTTGACGTAATACGTCATTGTAATACAATAATTTCATATTATATAAAAAGCACAATATAACACAAATCACACAGCCCATTCACGTGCGGTAGATTTTTACATCACGATTCAACAGGAACAACATTGAAGAAAACAGCATCTAATAGCAAAATCATGGAGATCGCTAAGCAGTGGCACACTGATCACATACCCCGAATCCCAGGATCGATATCACACTGAAACGTTTGTTTTGGATTATCTGTAAAACTGTACGGGGGTTATCTGCGGTAATCGTTCCTAATTTAGTAGGGAAAGACTAGAGAAAAGGCTGTTAGTCGTCACCGCGTTTTCTTGGACTACTCTTTACTAACAAATAGTGGGATTGACTGGTACGTTATAACGATCCCACGGCTGAGAGGTTTGTTTTCGATTTTTGAATTTCACGCAAAGCTACTCTAGGGCTATCTGCTCTAGGTCCCTAATTTGGCAGTGTACGACTAGATGAAAGGCAGCTAATTATCATCACCTACCGCCAACTCTTGGGGTACTCTTTTACCAACGAATAGTGGGATTGACCGTCACACTATAACCCCCCCACGGCTGAAAAGGCGAGCATGTTTGGTATGACGGTTCGAACCCGCGACTCTCAGATTGCAAGTCGACCTCCCTAATCATCTGGTTATGTCAAGCCCATACCGAAATGCGGAAAATTTCTGCTCCTATAGGGGTTAGAGCCTCAAATGTTTTAATCACTTAGCGACACCTATGGCTAGAATTGCTTTTACAGACTTTCCTTTACACCAGAAACTGGGTAAAAGATTTATAGCTATATGGCTCTTACAACAATTTCGTACAGGGTAACGAATGAACGACCATTTTATATTCTCTCGATTTTCAAGTTATTCCAGAATTTAACAAAAACTAATCACTTCTTAATTACAAGACCTCATATTTTTGTATGTTACCGTGTCCTCCATTCTGGATAAAAGGTGGTTTATAATAACAGTAATAGAGGCGTGGTCTATTATTTAGCGTACCGAACTGTGAATCTGAGGGCCTATCGATCGTGTCCCATTGCCACAAAATCGCACTCCGCACTTTGGAACTATGGGTGAGTTATAGGAGTAACGACCAAATCCTGCTATTTGATTAGAGTAGCCTAGAAAGTGGCGGTGGGTGCTGTTGACTAGCTGCTTTCCCTCTACAGCCTATTGGATTCGAAGTTAGGGACGCTAAACGCAGATGACAGTTTCGTAGCTTTGTTCAAATATCGAACATAACTAAACTTGAAGCTTGGAAAACAAATTAAATTAAAAACTTTGTAAACTGGGTAATAGAAAACCATTGAACTTAGGTATGACTCTAAATACGAGTGTTCAGTACGATCCGAGGCAGTCACTCGTGTTTGCGTCCTTCTATAATGTTCAGGATTAACAGGTTAACTCTCTTTTTTTCACTGCGTTAAATGTAATCACAACATTTAAAAATAACTTAAATTTAGACGGGGTTGATCAAAGGGGCTCATAACGATAAGTCATTATGTTTCTACACGTGTCGTGCTATCATAGTTTCCATGACATTCTGTCGCCATCTTGTGAAAAATCAGCATGTGCTAGAGTAGAGGGCAAAGGTTTCTCTCTCTCTCTCTTTCTCTCTCTTTCTGGGGTGGCTATCTCCCATTTCCTAGAACCTTAGTTTCCTTTCTGTCGTAGAGATTAAGTAATTTATGGGTTCTATGTAAAAATAAGAACGGCTGTAGCTTCCTAGGTTTTGTCAAATTGAATGAAAATGATCCACAGTGAGACAGCAGTATACGTTACACATGGCGTATCTGGCTGATACCCCTGTAATTGTCGATGTCGTGGCAAACACGTGCGCTGTGTCGTGCGCTTAATTGCCTAACGGAAGTGAAGACAAATGAACTTTGTCGATCCAGTGGGATGTGGTAGTTAAAGACCTGGGGAGCGAAGGCAAGCTGTTAGTGCTATTGTTCATCTCACCCCCAGCTCAGAGAGACTGAATGAGTTTTGTCAGAGCACGTGCCCAAACGACCTTTGATGGTCATAATGATCAGATATCTATAAAGTCAGTTCATTTGTCAACTTAAATTGTCTTCCTATCAAATGCTCTTTCTATAAGTGGCTTCTAGAGATAAGAGCTATCCTGAAACCAGCATGATTAGATCTTTCTGGAAGAAAAGGAATGAACAGACGGAAAGGCAAAGCAAGCAGTTTGACCAATCAGAATGATTCCAGGTCTAGGAAAACTTGGATAAATGCAATAACGTCATCCACATAACATAGTTATTGTCATTGGTGGTATTTTCATATCAAAAGCATTTATAACTTCAGGTTATTGCAATATTTCTAAATGAGAAAATATCTTTTAATTTTGTTTCTCGCAATGGACGCAATACCGCCATCTTGACATGTTATAATTATAGCATGTAGGTATCCTGAATAGGATAAAATGATGATTTTATTTTATTATCGTTCCACGACTAATCATAAAGAGAATATCAAAAATGCGAAATAATTTAAAGTGTTTTCATAATAGTGGAAGAAATCAACATAGTCCTAGCAAGAGATCCATTGGTGTAAAAAGTAAATCATTAATAGAAGGAGCTTAACCATGAAATTTGTGATGACAAGAAACCAACTTGAAGTAAAAATGCATTCTCAAGATGGCTGGTATGGGTATTAAAACTTTAATTAAAATAAAGTACAGAACAACGTTTCGACCTTCTTAGGTCTTCTTTAAGTTAACAAAAAGTTTAAATGACAACCTAAGATGACCTAAGGAGGTCGAAACGTTGTTTTGTACGTTAATTGAATTAATGTTCTAATACCCATACCAGCCGTCTCGAGAATGCATTTCTAAGTATGATATATATATATATATGTGTGTGTGTGTGTGTTAAAATAAAATTTTTATTTCTCTGTTTTAAGCACAAAGCTATACAATGGTCTACTTGTTCTCTTCCCACCACGGGTATCGAAACTTGTTTACTAGCGTTGTAAGTGTGGGGGGGGGGCAAAATAAAGTTACATTAAAATAAGAAGATTTTGCCCAGTTTTTATAATATCATTAATCAAGGTTTTTAGAAGTATCACGCATTATTTACAAACTTTCATAAATAATTACATCTTTGTTAAGTCATGGAGCTTATAAGAAGTGACTTGATACGCCATACCGAGCTAAATGGATGCTCAGCAGTGGCGATACTTGTAGGATAAGAGAAATAACATGGTAACAGTGTTATAACCTCCTGCACTATCTCTCTCACCAGGGATTTCAGCTTCAGGTGTTGTTCGCCATCACAGAATCAGATGTCGAATGTAAAACAGGTATCACAGCCCCCTCTAGTTCCGACACCACTGATAAGCCGCGTATTTTGGACTCAAAAATGAATTAGATAAGACAACATTTCCAACAACAACACTACAAAATCTAATTTTACTGTCGTACTCCTTTCTAATGCGTTAGAAAGTCTCTACATGTTTACGTTTAACGAAAACCAACGACAGTAGCAAGCGACACGTGCACCGACAAGTGGCTAAAGTTTAGGGCACTCACGAGATTTGTGGTTGCTTCGTGAGAAAAACAAAAATAACTACAAGAATGTCTTCTATGTAATACTCACCTTAGTGTTCTTGTACTCCTGTTATTATATTATATGTTCTCTATAGTTTAGAAAGTAGTGAAAATTATAATTAAGTATATCAAATCGAAGCTTATAAATAATACGAGATTATAAGCACCTTCCGTGTTTATTATTTTGTTTAATTTGTATTCTGTTTGTTAAATTTCACCCAGAGCTTCTCGAGGGCTATCTGCACTAGCCATCTCTAATTTTGAAGTGATACACCATGACTGGTCCTTTCTATTTTAGTTTGATGTTTTTTGTTTTCGCGAAAAGCTACTCGAGGGCCATCTGCGCTAGCCGTCCCTAATTTAGCAGTATAAGACTAGAGGGAAAGCAACTAGTCATCACCACTCACCACCAACTCTTGGGCTACTTTTTTACCAACGAATAGTGAGATTTACCGTCACATTATAACGCCCCTAGGGCAAGCATGTTTGTTGTGACAGGGATTCGAACTTGCAACCCTCGGATTACGAGTCGAGTTCCTTAACCACCTAGCCATGCTGGGCCGTGTGCATTTGAAAATTGATCGTTAAAAATAAAGTAACCAAACGATGTACGTTTCTTCAAGTTTATTTGTATTGTTTTGTTATCAGAATCATATCCAAACAAGGGTGTTATTATTTTATCATCTACCTTAAAAATAAAACTACTAAATAAATACCCTAGTAGCTTGTAACGTAAAAAATGCGGTTTCGATATCAGCGACGAGCAGAATGCAGATGGCCCATGGTATAATTTTGCGCTTAATAACACACAAACGAAAAATAATTAATAAACAAAACACAAGAGAACGTGCTGTCATTTATTTTAATATGGATGACGCAAATTAAATTTTTGACGCAGATGCCTAGGGTTTTACATTTATAGATGACGGTAAAATGGAAGTATAAATTATAAAACATCTCATATTTTGTGAAAAAATTATACTGACTGAGCAGACAGTTGCTACGCGTCATGTTTCTGTTTTTCAGAATTTACGAACACTGTATATTAGTTAAGTATTTGAAATTTATAGTTTCACTAACTGCAGTTTGTTTCCTTATAGCAAAGCCACAGCAAGCTATCTGGGGAACCCACCGAGGGGAATCGAACCCCTGATTTTAGTGTTGTAAATCCGTAGACATACCGCTGTACCAGCGGGGGACTTCACTAACTGGCGTAATCGCCCCTGGATGGAAGTTACGTAAATTCATGATTAATGAAAGGTTATCTTGGAACATGAAAAGTTGCTTCCCTTATACGTAAGTGTAAGAAACGTAAAAACCCTAATATAAATTGCGAAGATCAACACACACGCCCTGCAAAGTAGTTACGTGAACATACAACAGACAGTACTATTACATTTATATATTGAACATACAATAGACAGTACTACTATATTTATATAGATAACATGCAGTAGACAGTACTATTATATTTATATGGATAACACAGTAGACAGTACTATTATATTTATATGGATAACATACAGTAGACAGTACTACTATATTTATATAGATAACATACAATAGACAGTACTATTATATTTATATGGATAACATACAGTAGACAGTACTACTATATTTATATAGATAACATACAGTAGACAGTACTAGTATATTTATATGGATAACATACAGTAGACAGTACTATTATATTTATATGGATAACATACAGTAAACAGTACTACTATATTTATATGGATAACATACAGTAAACAGTACTATTATATTTATATGGATAACATACAGTAGACAGTACTATTATATTTATATGGATAACATACAGTAGACAGTACTATTATATTTATATGGATAACATACAGTAGACAGTACTATTATATTTATATGGATAACATACAGTAAACAGTACTACTATATTTATATGGATAACATACAGTAAACACTACTATTATATTTATATGGATACCATACAGTAGACAGTACTATTATATTTATATGGATAACATACAGTAGACAGTACTATTATATTTATATGGATAACATACAGTAGACAGTACTATTATATTTATGTAGATAACATACAGCAGACAGAACTATTATATTTATGTAGATAACATATAACAGACAGCACTATTATATTTATATAGATAACATATAGTATTAATATTTTTGTATGGGTAACAGCCAACAGGTAATAATATTATATTTGTATAGATAACATACAACATGCAGTACTGTTATATTTATATAAGTAACAGCCAACAAACAGTATTTTGTATTTATATAGAGTTACAGTTGTTACTTATATCAGCAATTACTCTACTACTCTTATTACGTAGTTTAGCGAAACGCATTGACTATACCATTTCCCCACAGCCACTAAAACTTGTAGAACAATAGATACTTGCTATTGTAGTCGTTTTTGGGTGTTGAACAGTTTAAATAATTCCATATTTCGCTGTACGTGAGGAGGAAGACATGCACAGCTTACGGGCTTATCCAAGACTTCAAATACCCTTGGACCACCTCTAACAACTTAACCAGGAAATGTATCATATTTTGTTAATTTAGCAATAAAATAAATCTATAACGTATTTCTCTACGTATTTTAACCAGTTAAACGGACAGCTGTTTTTTATTTGTTTTTACAGATTTTTGTTTGTTTGTTTTTACTGTATAAAATAAATTTCAATAGAATAAAAATCAGCCTTGATTTCAACAAATTAAAAGCTGTCTGTGTATACTCATTTTTCACATTGATATGACCAACGTAAAAAAATGTCTGTCAACATATTTTCACATTGATTTGACCAATGTGAAAAACTGTCTCTCCACACACATTTTCACATTAGTTTGATCAACGTAAAAACTGTTTGAATTTTTTTCTTTTAACAACATCATGAGAAGAAATCAGCAGCATCCTCAAATTACTGTAAGTCATGATGCTCGAACAGAAATCAAGCAAAGTGATTTTTACAAAAAGAATAAAACCTCTTATGCCGACGGAGGGAATGTAACCGAATCTATGCATATGATGAACTGTCAATCGCTAACTAAAAAAAAAAATGAACGTAATTCATTTAGTAGACACTACAGTAAGAACAGGTGTTCAGTTGCTACTTTTTTACATATGTTAGGTCGTAGTTTAAGTTCTTGTTTAAAATGTAACTGGTTGATGCTCAAACGTTTTTTGAGGATATAAATAAACTCTTGAAAGCTTCTAAGCATTAATAATAATAAGTAAAGAAGTGCCATCTTGTGATAAAATATTAAATTGTTATTTTTATTACTGAAATAATATATTTTACTAAAAATACATATGACAGATTTAAAAAAAAAACGAAAATACTTGTCAGAATTAATGCTTTTACAATGGAAGACTGTATGATATAAACTAAAAATATAGTGCCATCACTTGCACATCGTAAAAGGTTTGTAAATCAAGAATACGAGATTTCTTTGGCGAGAAAATAACGAAAAATATTTTAATCGGGGTCTGAACTGGTTAAAATTACATTCATCTACGATCACAGAAAGGGTTATGCCTCTCATCCAACAGTGCAAATTGGAATTTAAGCAGCTCCAATTTCCCCCTATGAATATTAACAAAAGCCAAAGACAGACATTCAAAGAAGTTGGCCTAAGCCTTAAAACACTGGTATTTTCAGCTCTATGTGGGATACCACAGAGTTGATAGTTCTTATCGTCTTGTTCCTCAGGACAGGTCTGAAAATGTTGATCGAGAGGCATTGCAATGACTATTAAGAGAACGTAAACTATACAATAAATTTATATTTTATTTAGCTTTCTTTAATTTTTGCGCTCTTGAGTCATATATCTCAAACAAAATATGCCCATTTGACATACATTGTTATATGAAGAGCAAAGTTTTGATCCTTTCTGTTTATAAACAGTTAAAGATCAACTTTCTGTTTAGGTAATACCCGGGCAACGCTGAGTAAGGACAGCTTGTGACTTATATAAATATTAAAACAAAAGTTTTTTATTTATTTTTGTTAGCGTAAACCCAAACATTGGACTATGCGTGCTGTCCATCGTAATGAAAATACATGATATTGTGTGGAATAGTTAGTACTATATTTATAGTAAACGGAACAAACTGTGGGAAGTCTTGATATGAAGTTAGTCAGATAGATGGATGTCATTAACATTCTTACATGGTGCACAATACAATTATCCAAGTTGTTTGCACCTCCAAATCTTTTTTTTTTTTTTTTTGTTTAACATAATATATCCGAAAGAGGCCACACCACTCCTTTCGCTGTTGCGTGAGTAAAATAATCAAATAGTAAGGCAAATTCAAAAATTAAACTTGAATTTGATCTAAAGAAAATGTGTATGCGACGGTGTTTATGTCGAGTACTTTAAAATCAATACTTGTTAAAAAAATATACGACAAGGTAGTCGGACTATTTTCGGTATATTACTATTCTGCGGTTAATAACATTTATATTTTTAATAATAATACTCAATTCTATTAACAGTTAATTACATTTTAATTTTGTTTTTAAGCTTAACTTAGTTTAAATTTATTTGTTACTGTTATGGCTGGATTATTGAATTTAACCATTAACATTGCAGTGGTATTTAAAACTGATGTTGTAAATAAATATTGATTTATTTTGGGGTTTTAATTTAATGACATTATTAGTCATACGAAACTTTTCCATTTTACGTTGTTTAAGGAAATTAGGCGCTATTGATTTTTTTTTTTTTAAGTTTGAATTTAGTGTGCCATTGTGGTTGTAAATTTCAGATATTATAATCTAAGATATATGTAGAGAACTAAAAATGAAGGCAATACAAATATGAACATGAATGCCACAAATTAAATTATTATATGGTGCATTAAATATGCTCAAATCAAATCGCACCTTCACAGTTTTGAATCTACGTTTTAACAGTAAGATCTTTTACTTCCGTGTAATGGTTTAGGATTCCCTAGTTTGTTTCTAGGTTGAAAAATATGCATTTTCGAAATTTGTTACTTTTGTTTTCTTTATTGTAGTAGATTCTTTATGTAGGAAAATTATTTAATGAACTTTATAATATTGCTCACAAAGTTTGTTATTGTGAGTGAATTCATGACAAAATGATACAACTAAAAGCCACATTTAGCTTTTTTTTTTAGACACACAATAACCGCTAAGAGTGAATGAAGTACATATTTTTATTAAAAATTAGAAAGTGCGATTTTGTTACACGCCTATTCTAAGAGGATCAATTTTTTCATATGCAATTTTGTCTTTTTACTGTGGGGGGTATATGACAGTCAACCAGTATATGTGCTTGATAGCATTTTGAAATGTAATTCAACATACGTTAGTTTTACTATTTTATCTACTTTGTTTACTATTTATTAAGACGTCTGTTGTTGATTTTTACATTTACACATTATGAACTACAAAATATATACAGTTAATTTTTGTCATAATTCCTTCTGTAATATGTCAGTTGTTCTGTTCATTATATTTGTCACCTATGTTAGCTATAAATATCACTAAGACACTGGTTTTCAAAAACACTGTCAAAAGTTTATAGCTGTATAAATTTTGCACTATGATTTGGGGCACAACTAACTTTATAGTTGTTCTCCGCTGATACAGCAGTAAGTCTACGGATTTACAACGCTAAAACCAGGGGTTCAATTCCCCTCAGTGGACTCAGCAGATGACCCGATGTGGCTTTGCTATAAGAAAACACACACACAAACTTTATAGTTAAAAACAGAAACATTGTTACAGTTTCCAACTCCTTATCTGACTTACTGTATTCTACAGTATATGTACAATAAATAAATATAATGAATAAATCTTAGTGTAAGGGTAAAAATCAATTTGTTTTTAAACATTGTTTCTTCCAAGCAATGAGAATAAATTATATTTCTAATTAGTTAGCAGCTGACATGCCTACCTGATATCCATAAAGTATAAAGAAATTGAGGTTGTAGAAATATGTCGGTAAGTAATATGTTGTATTAGTTCAACTTTTGAAATTAAGATGGCCTTGTGGTTCAGCATGTGTGTTTTTTTTCGATACTGAAAGCAACTTGCTAGAGACAGATTTTTGGCACTGTAAATCTATAGGGGAGCAAATTTACATAATTTAATTTTCAGCAAACCATTCTATTATTCAACACAAGTTTGTCTCTTTTCTTTCCTTCTTTCTAACATATTTCTAAATTGTCAGTTCTTAAAACTATTCCTATTTTATTGTACATCAGAACCATTGTAGGTCAATGAAAATATACTCTTTTTGTTATATGAATGAACGTGCATTCAACTTAAGTTATTTAAAATATTCCGAATTCTTTATTAGAGTTTATGTATAAGACTAAACTGAGATTGTATTGATTTTCCATACTTGTACACAGTTTAACTTTGGTTTAGTATTAGCAAATTGAATTAACTTATCTGACTATATTGTTTTCAGTTTCAGAAACGTTGTCTTCAATCATGTTTGTTTTAAGAGAACTTGTATGAAGTAGTGTTGAAAAGTGAGTAAAAAACATCCCTTTGTCGGTTCCAACGAAGAAGGAACTTTTATTGTACGAATCACATATAATGTACAACACATAGCTAAATGTAACACCATAAATTATTCGTGAAACAGTTTACACAGATAAAACCAGTTATACATTTTATTTTGATGTTACTATGATTAAATACTCTATTTATTTATATTGATGCAAAACATTTTTGTTATTTTTTAATTTCGTGCAAAGCTACACTGAAGGCTTCCTTCTTTCAATTGTTGTCCTTTGCTTCTTTAGTCTTTTACTAGCCTTGTTTTACTTAAAAGGGCTGTGATACATCCCCAGCTATAAGTCTACCCATAACAGCATGGCTCATATCTTCATGGAAACAACAATGCATTAGACCATGCAAATTGTTCTTATAAAGTACAGCTAGCTAATCTTCAGTATATAACTATCATGATTGTCTCAGTTACTTTTCTTAGTTTCATTGTATGATCTATTTTTCTGAGTCAGTAACAGTACAATGAAAGTTGATATTATAACCATATCCTATAACACACGGAGTTTACATTGTATATACATCTTTGCAGTCAAAATCAGATACAAGATAAGTTTCTGAAACATTAATGTAAAAAACACAAGAAAGACTCATATTTATATTACCAAAATACATTTTGTTTACCTTTATTTAGTTGAACCAAAGTGACTTTAAACCCGACTAGCTAAGAATTTTTAATGTGAAATCTCCGAGAGAAATTTTTGTTTTATGTAATTAAGTTGAATCTAAGTGATGTAAAATTTCTGTGTAAGTGGGAATTCTATTTCATGTTATTTATCAGTATACAGTAAAACAGACAATAACCACTCAGAAATGTAACCAGCATTTTAAAATTTACAAAGATGGTTTTGGTAGTCACGGGTATACTGGTATGTTCAGTCTGTCAAAGCTGTTCATTTAAAGACATAATTTATTCATAGCAAATATTGATATTAATGAATTAAGTTGTGAAATTGTAGCCATAATTTATGTATTTTGTTATCAATGATGTCTTGCAATAACTTTTCAGGATAAAATTTCAACTATTCACTCATTAGTATTCTGGAATGCAATGTAAATGTGCAAGATCACATATACTGCCTTAATTATCATTACAGTTTGCTACACATTGTGTCTTTGAGCTCTTATTTATCCATTAATTTAAATATATGACACATACATTAAAAAAGTTTAATATGTATTCTAAAAACAACTCATACAGATATTTAAACTTCAGGGCCCATACCAGCTGTCTTTAGAATACATCTTTACTTCAAGTGAGTTTCTCATCATCATAGTGGGCTCACCAAGTTTCATATACTTTGTGGTTTAATATAAAATATGGTCCCTCTGGTGCTGATAAACCATTAAACAGTTTTTATCAAATCATCAGCATCTTCCTTTCCACATCATACTTGTAGGCCATCCTTTAATGAACTCAGTGGAGATCTCTCCACCAATCAGCAATCTCACAAAAACTTGCATAAACAGTAAGTATTCCATCAACAACAATCTTCCGTAAGTATCTGCATACAGTGTTTAACAGCTGACAAGGAGACTTCCTATGCACAGTCATGTTAATGTAGTATTACACGAGGAGGCTTTCTATGAACAGTCATGTTAATGTAGTATTACACGAGGAGACTTTCTATGAACAGTCATGTTAATGTAGTATTACACGAGGAGACTTTCTATGAACAGTCATGTTAATGTAGTATTACACGAGACTTTCTATGAACAGTCATGTTAGACTTTCTATGAACAGTCATGTTAATGTAGTATTACACGAGACTTTCTATGAACAGTCATGTTAATGTAGTATTACACAAGGAGACTTTCTATGAACAGTCATGTTAATGTAGTATTACACGAGGAGACTTTCTATGAACAGTCATGTTAATGTATTACTGTTTTTTAGCAATTTTATTGAAATATATTTGACAATTTTCTTTTCTATGAAAGTTCCTCATTACATTTTGTTCATGTTTCTGATGTGACTTAAATTTTTCTCATTCTGAATGTGGTTCTTCACCATTCTCAATATGAAGACTCCACTAGATCCACTCAATTATTTTATTTAAATCACAGTCATGTCACACTTACCTTTGATGGGTAGCCCATGACTCCTCCTTTCACCCCATTTTAGAGTTTTATGATTACATATAATTATTACTTCTTCTTTCCCTCCTTGAGTTTTAGAAGATTTAAACAAGTTTCTCAAGAGGGAACCTTATTTTCTGAAGATAAGTTTTGTTTGTTTTTTCCCTAAGAATCATGTCTAAAATTAATTTTCCCTTTTTTTTCTCTAACAAATTTATCCTTTTCTGTTGTTGTTAGACTTGTTCATTAGTAAGTTTTTTCATCTTCCTTACAAACTGTCACAGAAACATTTTTAAAGTCAGATTTTTTATGACATAATTGTATTTTTTAGTAATATAATTACTTTATATGTACCACTTGTCTGTCACTCAAGCTTCATGCTATATGTAAACTATCAGAGGAAAAACCATATTTAACATTTTCAAATGAGCTTCTTCTCCTGTATCATACAGTTTCAAATAATCAGAGATAGCCTTGATAAAACTGTAATAGCTACAAATCTAGTTTAATCAATGTAAGATAGTGTTTCACTTCTGCAGTTCCAAAAACTAGATTTTTTTTATCAGAATTGTAGAGTTATACATACAGATGTGTATTCATAGCTGAGCTGAGTTACTCTTTAGGTAATGCATAGTTCGTAGATTACTATTTTGAAGACAGTGTCATTAACTTCTGTTTATATTCACGAACATACCATGTTTTATGACCACCTCTATAACAACACCTACTCTACTGTGTTATGGTTTCCACAGTTTAATGAGAAACCAGATGTATATAATGAATTTTATAATCTTAGTGTTCATCCAAGATCTGAGTTAGAATCACTTGTTATGGTTATTCTACCACATTCAGTTAATATTCTGAGCCTTTCAATAAAAATATTGCATTTACTTTACTTAAATGTGATGTGCTATTCAATAAATTTACCATGCAATGACAAACCTAAGCCTTACCTGTTATTTCTCTTCACTCAAATCCTAAATTTGTCTCAACAGTTATTTTTCTTCACTTAATTTCTAGATGTGGCTCGTCAAGCCGTTCCAGAACAATCAGAAAACCAGACATTACTAAGCTGGCCTTCAAGTCACTTAGCTGTTCTAGCTAAATTTCACACTAAAAATAAATGGTTAACTGAACCTATCCCACTCTGATATATATTTTTGTGCTGGCCATTATTACCACAGACAAAAACATCTGTAATAAGCCCTTTCTTTTCTGTTCTACAATTAAACAAAAACACAAATTTCACTTCCACATGTTACAAGTTTCAAAATATTTGTAGTTCTGACTCATTTAAGTAATTACTAAACTTACAGTACTTAAATATTAGAAGAAAACAAGATGAACATAAGCAAAAACTGATAACTAGAACATACCTTATCAAATACTCATATATATGTGTGTATAAATATAGAGACAAAACTTAATGCAACATTCTTTATTATTCATCCTTGAGGTATTACTAGCAAATCAAATACAAAATGTCAGACTCACCACTGTACTTGAAACAAAAGTAAAAAAAAATATTCAGATATGAAACTTCTAACAAGGAAGAATTCTTTGATAGATTGTTTAGGCAGAGTATTCATGATGAAACTATGACACAATAATAATGTTATGATCAAGGAACGTTTTATCATAATTCAGATTTAAAGCTGTACCACTAGAAAAGAATTTCAGGATGCATCAGCTTAATAACTGTGATGATAATTTTACATTTCTTTAACTCTACTAACAGCTGGTAAAATCACCTCTGGTAACTTATATTGTATTAAATATGAACTTGCAAATAATTTCTCAAATCCTTCAATTTATTTACAGCAAATTCTTGTTCTTAACTTTAGAACTACTGATAAACTCTTTATGAGCTTTTTTAACACAATTTTTAGGATTATTTATGCACAAAAATAATTTGAGGGTCCACAACCTTCTTGGTTACAAGTTGCCCAGAAATTGTCAATATTACAGTTAATTTCACCAGTTACTGCCAAGGTATTTTACATACAAAGTGAATAACTTCACAGGAAAACACAAAACCACTTAATGCATGTGGACCTGTACTGACAATGAATGGTACGAAAATATGTCAGGTGTGGGAATTAAATCACATCAGCTCAGGAAGGTTGTGAACGTGTTATGTTTATAACTTCATATTTGTTGCAGCTTTCAAATATGGAACCAAGATCCACTATTAGGTATTTTTTGTTTTCTTTTTCCATTCAGTATTTTTTTTAGTAACTAGTTTTTAAAATGATCAGATGTACATAATCTAACTAAATAAGACATCTGGAAATATATTAATACTTTCTTTATAAAGTAACCATACATAAATTGTTGTAAGTTTTATGGGGTTTTCTTTGTGCATGACAACACTGAATTAAAGATGTTGTTCAGGAAGAGAAAACTTATAAATTGTATAGACTACTTAGGATGCTTCCCATGAATTAGCTCAATATGAGTTTTCAGATAATCCTTTCTGCAGTAGGTACTATTACATAGGTAGCACAGAAATCTCTTTCTATCCACCATGTGGCGCTGCATGTGTCGTTGCAGGGTATATTTGTCATAGAACCTACGATGACAATACACACAAGTGGACTGATTATCTGCTTGTTCTAAATTACTTCTACTTTCCATCCAGTACTTCGGAAGTCCCTTCATAAAACCACCATTTTCTAACAAAGTAAAAACAATCAAATTTCAGAAACAAAAATGACAGCTCAGCTTTAACTGTCTTGTTTTTATTTCAAAAATCTTTTTAATTTTTTTCTTTAAGATCACTGTTTAACATTAAAATTCCACATTAAAGTATACACTACAAAATTGAAAAACGTAACACTAAAATTTTTTTTCTTTACAAAAAAAATAAACATTCATGTGGATATACACATAAATGTAACTGCCTTTACAACCAAAAATTGTTTAACAAAAACAATTTGTCATCACTTATTAAGCATTACATGTGTAAATAATCTAAAAACAGAAATAAAATTATAAATTAAGGCTTAACATCTATTACTATAGTATGTTGAACCTCCCACAAAGCTACATATATTCTAGCAGTCCTTAATTTAGACATGATGGACTAGAGTGAAGGCAACCATTGAACATCCCCTACCACCAGCTCTTGGTCTAATTTTTACTGATAAAAAATGGAACCAATCATCAAATTTTGATCTGAGTTCTTTAACCACTGTTCTGTTTTAGGCCTCCTTAATTTGACTACATATTAAGTGAGACAAAACTATCTTGAGAATTGGTAATGCTATTTGCACATATAAAATAATTATTCAAGTGAAAATTTTGAAGCTACTAACAAAGTTGATTAAAATATTTTGATCAAAGTATCTGAACTGTTCAGACACTAATTACTTATTGTAAAAACAGGACAAAAAAAGAAAGAATATGTGTGGTATACATAAATGCTGTTTTTCATTTTTGCAAGTACCACAAGGTACACCTGAAACATTTCCCTTCACTGTATCTTTCATGGTAGCAAATAATCACTTCTTTGTATGTATACAAACCTTTGTTGTCTTCAGCAGTGGTCTGTGTTATCTGTTCCTAACTTTGAACCTATAAGACTGGAAGGCAGCTAGTCAACAGCATCCTCTGTTAACACTAAATTACCAAGCGATGGGACTTAAACATTATTTTATTAACACACCCACTGCCCAAAGTGTTGAGCAAAATTATGTGGCAGAGAGAGACATGAACCATGGATCCACAATTCAGCATAAGACCACATCAACACTTTACAAAGACTTTTATGGTATAACATTTCATCTATTATATTATGAAGATTTCACATAAAAACAAACCCTTAGAATAAGAGCTTTAATATTTCTCTGGCATATCTATTAAAAATTACCCTTTGTTATGAAAACTCTTGACAAAGAAAATAGTCTGTAGGATAGAAAAAATAAGTTTCTTCAACCTTTAATTAGTGAAAGAATTCATCCACATAGGGGCACTTCTTGACGCAAACATAAATACCTATTATAGCGATGTCCCGCTTGATGAACAATTCATCATAGTTGTAGCTCTATGGCAGTGCTCTTCCATATACGGACATTTATAATTTCAGCAGAGAATCATGAGAACAGGAAATTTTTCTTGTTAAGTAAATACCCTGTTGATACATTACCATATTGTGGCAGGTAAAAATGAGCTAAGAGACTCAGATATTTATTAATATCAAATAACACAAAGCTAACATATTTTGATGCAGTAAGTTAACAATGTATGAATGAACTGTAACAACAAAATCAGAGCCAGTTTCTTTATAAGCAGTTAGTACAGTTAACAATTTTCTTGTATAACAGAATAACCCTTCGTTGTTATCACTCCCAAGTGTAGACAGCTGGACACAAATCATAACGAGCTCTCAGTTGCAACAAAGTACAATCTGATGGCTTTCCAAGAGTCAGGTTATAACGAAGCTCTATCTCCTTTGTTCCAGAGACAATAATGTTAAGTTTTAATCTGTACATTAAACTATTTTCCTATGTTAACACATTCAAAATCAGTTAGTTTTGTCAGAGCCCTTCAGCACTGTAATTAATGGACATTTCATTTTTGTTTCTTTCCATTTATGCTAAATACTGATATACAAAAAATTTCCAATTTTAAGGTCATTTCTAGCTTTTGTATAGGACTAGAATATTCCCAAATTTGATAGTTTCACTAGCTCTCACACAGAGTTGTAACTATTAAATGTCATCCTTATTACACTGTAGACTATACTGAGTTCATTACATAAAACAGCTACACATATTTATCTGAAAACTGTTGTTTCAGATGGAGCCTGTACAATAAACTTCTCCTAGAGATGTATTTAAATCTCCAAATCGTATGTAGCCACCTATAAACTCTCATAACTTACACTGTACTTGAGCACAAGTTATTAGTCACTTAACAAAGTTATAGGAGTTATTTCCCATCACATCAACTTCTGATACCTCTCTTCAACTATACAGGACAGACTACACAGCCATATAACACTACAAGTTTCCTTTCTAAAACAGTTCCTTTATTACACATATAGGGCACAACTTATAACTATTATCTCAGCCTTGAAAATTTACATAATGCATTGAAAAATATATATGTAATAAACTGTTTTATAATTAATTAAAAATCACAACTGATGAATATTTGCAAATCCTGGAAACAAATGCATGAATAGTTACTTTAAAATTAATACCTCTTACAATTCAAAGACATAAATCACCCGTGAAATATTTCATGTTGATGCGGCAAGTAATAATTTAATAACATGCATATCTAAAAATAAACCAAGTTCTAGGAGAATTGTTTACAAAAAATGAAATGTAACAATAAATACGGCTTAGTGATTAAATAACAAAAAAATATATAAATGTTGAACAAAGTTTATAATCTCCATAGTGACTACCGATTAACATAACTATCTTCTGAAATTGAAAACTTTCAGTTAATATGGTTATTCCAACATGTGTTTTATGCTTCTATTTAAGATAATAATACAGTTTCATCAAAAATGTTTTTCAAATCTATGTAATTAGACACTACATCAGAATAAAGAAATTGAAATTCCAACCAGACTTTTTTTTACTCAGTTCTACCAAAAGGCACTTTATAGTACAGTTAAAATGTCACAAAATAAGATACGTTATTTTATGTAAGATCTATTTTCATCTGAGTACAATAAACGTGTGTGTGTGTGTGTGAAGCAAAGTAAAAGTACACAAGGTATGTTAACAAGTTTTATTCATTGTGTATCATATTTAGATGGAAGTCCACAAAGCAGTTTTTCCTATTATCCATGCAAAACGCAACGCCACACTTCTGGCACTGGATTTTGCTCCTTCGCTGGATTTTCTGCTTTCCACACACTACACATCTTCTTGGTGTGCAGTGTTGAGGAACATGACCTTCAAGCCCAGAGAAAGATCCAAATACAGGAAACAACTGCCAAGGGGTGGAGACATCCCCTTCTCTGACTTCATTGTTTGGAAATGAAGGCCAACTTTCTGTAACAAACAAAATAAAACTCTGTGATAACCTAGTATTTTGGACTTTTTACACAAACACAACATGGATGAAATACCTACACATCACTAAACAGATGGCACTCTCCAACACTGCAAATATGGAACAATTATTACAGTTAAAAATGATTACCCATGTGTGTGTGTGTGTGTGTGTGTGTATGTGTAATACATGAACCTTAGAACTTTGTAGGTGTTGTTTTACCCTTTTATGTGTGTAGCACAAGAATCTTAAAACTTTATTTTACCCTTACTTATATGTGTAACACATGAACATCAGAACTTTGTAGATGTTATTTTACCCTTGTATATGTATAATGGATGAACCTTAGAACTTTGTAGGTGTTATTTTATCCTTACATATATGTGTAATGGATGAATCTTAGAACTTTGAAGGTATTTAGTTGACCACATATGACATAACACAACCTACAGAGTCGCTGTCATCATGATGACTGCATGTAACATAGTTACAGAGTTGCTGTAATGATGTTGACCACATGTAACATAACACAACCTACAATGTTGCTGTGATGAATACCACATGTAACATAACATAACCTACAAAGTTGTTACGATGCTGCCAAGCATATCAATCAATCAACTTTTTATGATACTAAATGGGCATATATTCACTTCTGATCAAAGCAAGCTACCTACATAGATCAAAACTAAATACATACACCTATTAATGAGAAGAGATAATTAAACATAGTGCTAACATTATATTAATTACAATTCTACATTGCACTTTTTCATCAGCTGGGTACAGTACACATGTTGTTTAATAATATCCTTGGCCATAAACCCAATAACATTTTGTCAAACAAGGAAGTTTAAGTTGATCCTAAAACCATACACTAAACTAACAGTGCTGAATAATAATAATAAAAGAAATAACTATAAAATTAAATTAAAAATAATAAACACAAAAATATTAAACATCTCAATCAAAACAGTGTGTTTGCTCTTGAGTAAAAGTTTTGTTTGTTCATACCAATGTCCAAGTAAAATCTACTTCACAGCAGCAAAAAGTTACATTTGGCTTAGCTTTCATGATACTTACCACTTTCACAATATGTAGTGTCTGCACTACAAAAGTTACATTTTTCACTTGCAATGAAACCTTCATAGATATCCTATCACACACCACATGTATCTGATCCAGAAAATATTCTTTAGCATTATATTATTTTTGGCCACTTCTCCTTCTCATACAATTCAGTACTAAAAATACAAGAGCTAACCCTCACATGTACTGTAACCTTCCTTTCATGAAAAAATATATTGTGACATTACTTTTATCCAAAAATACATTGAAAACTCTATTATATTAAAATATGTATTGTGGACCTTTTTATATAAACACAAGTCTTATTTTTAAACATTCTACGATCTTCACTTTATTCAAATGTCTTGTGGACCTTATTTTGTTATTCAAACATCCACTGTGAACTCTGATATTATGATGTGTATTATGGGCCTAATTGTTCTATTCAAACATACACTACATCTATTTTTATCCACCAATATACTGGTATGTGTTAAGTAGGAGGGGACACTTTTAACTTAATCTTTTCAAAAACGTTAAACAAAACTACTGACTTCAAACATTATAAATAACAAAAATAAAACACATGACAACAACAAAAAATTTATTTTTCATTGTAAATTTTATAAACATTCTGCAATCTAAACCTTTGAAATCTTTCAATCATACTTCACTGGCTGAATGTCAATTTAAAATATTTTACTTCAAACAAAGGAACCTGCAACAACAGTTGAAAAAACATACTATTTTCATCTGTTACAACTTCAACAGATTAATTTGTTGATATACACACTATTTTCATCTGTTACAACTTCAACAGATTAATTTGTTGATATACACACTATTTTCATCTGTTACAACTTCAACAGATTAATTTGTTGATATACACACTATTTTCATCTGTTACAACTTCAACAGATTAATTTGTTGATATACATACTATTTTCATCTGTTACAACTTCAACAGATTAATTTGTTGATATACATACTATTTTCATCTGTTACAACTTCAACAGATTAATTTGTTGATATACATACTATTTTCATCTGTTACAACTTCAACAGATTAATTTGTTGATATACATACTATTTTCATCTGTTACAACTTCAACAGATTAATTTGTTGATATACACACTATTTTCATCTGTTACAACTTCAACAGATTAATTTGTTGATATACACACTATTTTCATCTGTTACAACTTCAACAGATTAATTATTTTCATCTGTTACAACTTCAACAGATTAATTTGTTGATATACATACTATTTTCATCTGTTGATTAATTTGTTGATATACATACTATTTTCATCTGTTACAACTTCAACAGATTAATTTGTTGATATACATACTATTTTCATCTGTTACAACTTCAACAGATTAATTTGTTGATATACATACTATTTTCATCTGTTACAACTTCAACAGATTAATTTGTTGATATACATACTATTTTCATCTGTTACAACTTCAACAGATTAATTTGTTGATATACATACTATTTTCATCTGTTACAACTTCAACAGATTAATTTGTTGATATACATACTATTTTCATCTGTTACAACTTCAACAGATTAATTTGTTGATATACATACTATTTTCATCTGTTACAACTTCAACAGATTAATTTGTTGATATACATACTATTTTCATCTGTTACAACTTCAACAGATTAATTTGTTGATATACATACTATTTTCATCTGTTACAACTTCAACAGATTAATTTGTTGATATACATACTATTTTCATCTGTTACAACTTCAACAGATTAATTTGTTGATATACATACTATTTTCATCTGTTACAACTTCAACAGATTAATTTGTTGATATACATACTATTTTCATCTGTTACAACTTCAACAGATTAATTTGTTGATATACATACTATTTTCATCTGTTACAACTTCAACAGATTAATTTGTTGATATACATACTATTTTCATCTGTTACAACTTCAACAGATTAATTTGTTGATATACATACTATTTTCATCTGTTACAACTTCAACAGATTAATTTGTTGATATACATACTATTTTCATCTGTTACAACTTCAACAGATTAATTTGTTGATATACATACTATTTTCATCTGTTACAACTTCAACAGATTAATTTGTTGATATACATACTATTTTCATCTGTTACAACTTCAACAGATTAATTTGTTGATATACATACTATTTTCATCTGTTACAACTTCAACAGATTAATTTGTTGATATACATACTATTTTCATCTGTTACAACTTCAACAGATTAATTTGTTGATATACATACTATTTTCATCTGTTACAACTTCAACAGATTAATTTGTTGATATACATACTATTTTCATCTGTTACAACTTCAACAGATTAATTTGTTGATATACATACTATTTTCATCTGTTACAACTTCAACAGATTAATTTGTTGATATACATACTATTTTCATCTGTTACAACTTCAACAGATTAATTTGTTGATATACATACTATTTTCATCTGTTACAACTTCAACAGATTAATTTGTTGATATACATACTATTTTCATCTGTTACAAACTTCAACAGATTAATTTGTTGATATACATACTATTTTCATCTGTTACAACTTCAACAGATTAATTTGTTGATATACATACTATTTTCATCTGTTACAACTTCAACAGATTAATTTTGTTACATACTATTTTCATCTGTTACAACTTCAACAGATTAATTTGTTGATATACATACTATTTTCATCTGTTACAACTTCAACAGATTAATTTGTTGATATACATACTATTTTCATCTGTTACAACTTCAAGATTAATTTGTTGATATACATACTATTTTCATCTGTTACAACTTCAACAGATTAATTTGTTGATATACATACTATTTTCATCTGTTACAACTTCAACAGATTAATTTGTTGATATACATACTATTTTCATCTGTTACAACTTCAACAGATTAATTTGTTGATATACATACTATTTTCATCTGTTACAACTTCAACAGATTAATTTGTTGATATACATACTATTTTCATCTGTTACAACTTCAACAGATTAATTTGTTGATATACATACTATTTTCATCTGTTACAACTTCAACAGATTAATTTGTTGATATACATACTATTTTCATCTGTTACAACTTCAACAGATTAATTTGTTGATATACATACTATTTTCATCTGTTACAACTTCAACAGATTAATTTGTTGATATACATACTATTTTCATCTGTTACAACTTCAACAGATTAATTTGTTGATATACATACTATTTTCATCTGTTACAACTTCAACAGATTAATTTGTTGATATACATACTATTTTCATCTGTTACAACTTCAACAGATTAATTTGTTGATATACATACTATTTTCATCTGTTACAACTTCAACAGATTAATTTGTTGATATACATACTATTTTCATCTGTTACAACTTCAACAGATTAATTTGTTGATATACATACTATTTTCATCTGTTACAACTTCAACAGATTAATTTGTTGATATACATACTATTTTCATCTGTTACAACTTCAACAGATTAATTTGTTGATATACATACTATTTTCATCTGTTACAACTTCAACAGATTAATTTGTTGATATACATACTATTTTCATCTGTTACAACTTCAACAGATTAATTTGTTGATATACATACTATTTTCATCTGTTACAACTTCAACAGATTAATTTGTTGATATACATACTATTTTCATCTGTTACAACTTCAACAGATTAATTTGTTGATATACATACTATTTTCATCTGTTACAACTTCAACAGATTAATTTGTTGATATACATACTATTTTCATCTGTTACAACTTCAACAGATTAATTTGTTGATATACATACTATTTTCATCTGTTACAACTTCAACAGATTAATTTGTTGATATACATACTATTTTCATCTGTTACAACTTCAACAGATTAATTTGTTGATATACATACTATTTTCATCTGTTACAACTTCAACAGATTAATTTGTTGATATACATATTTTCATCTGTTTTTCAACAGATTAATTTGTTGATATACATACTATTTTCATCTGTTACAACTTCAACAGATTAATTTGTTGATATACATACTATTTTCATCTGTTACAACTTCAACAGATTAATTTGTTGATATACATACTATTTTCATCTGTTACAACAGATTAATTTGTTGATATACAATTTTCATCTGAACTTCAACAGATTAATTTGTTGATATACATACTATTTTCATCTGTTACAACTTCAACAGATTAATTTGTTGATATACATACTATTTTCATCTGTTACAACTTCAACAGATTAATTTGTTGATATACATACTATTTTCATCTGTTACAACTTCAACAGATTAATTTGTTGATATACATACTAACAGATTAATTTGTTGATATACATACTATTTTCATCTGTTACAACTTCAACAGATTAATTTGTTGATATACATACTATTTTCATCTGTTACAACTTCAACAGATTAATTTGTTGATATACATACTATTTTCATCTGTTACAACTTCAACAGATTAATTTGTTGATATACATACTATTTTCATCTGTTACAACTTCAACAGATTAATTTGTTGATATACATACTATTTTCATCTGTTACAACTTCAACAGATTAATTTGTTGATATACATACTATTTTCATCTGTTACAACTTCAACAGATTAATTTGTTGATATACACACTATTTTCATCTGTTACAACTTCAACAGATTAATTTGTTGATATACATACTATTTTCATCTGTTACAACTTCAACAGATTAATTTGTTGATATACATACTATTTTCATCTGTTACAACTTCAACAGATTAATTTGTTGATATACATACTATTTTCATCTGTTACAACTTCAACAGATTAATTTGTTGATATACATACTATTTTCATCTGTTACAACTTCAACAGATTAATTTGTTGATATACATACTATTTTCATCTGTTACAACTTCAGATTAATTTGTTGATATACATACTATTTTCATCTGTTACAACTTCAACAGATTAATTTGTTGATATACATACTATTTTCATCTGTTACAACTTCAATTAATTTGTTGATATACAGATTAATTTGTTGATATACATACTATTTTCATCTGTTACAACTTCAACAGATTAATTTGTTGATATACATACTATTTTCATCTGTTACAACTTCAACAGATTAATTTGTTGATATACATACTATTTTCATCTGTTACAACTTCAACAGATTAATTTGTTGATATACATACTATTTTCATCTGTTACAACTTCAACAGATTAATTTGTTGATATACATACTATTTTCATCTGTTACAACTTCAACAGATTAATTTGTTGATATACATACTATTTTCATCTGTTACAACTTCAACAGATTAATTTGTTGATATACATACTATTTTCATCTGTTACAACTTCAACAGATTAATTTGTTGATATACATACTATTTTCATCTGTTACAACTTCAACAGATTAATTTGTTGATATACATACTATTTTCATCTGTTACAACTTCAACAGATTAATTTGTTGATATACATACTATTTTCATCTGTTACAACTTCAACAGATTAATTTGTTGATATACATACTATTTTCATCTGTTACAACTTCAACAGATTAATTTGTTGATATACATACTATTTTCATCTGTTACAACTTCAACAGATTAATTTCTGTTACTTCAACAGATTAATTTGTTGATTGATATACATACTATTTTCATCTTACCAACCTTCAACAGATTAATTTGTTGATATACATACTATTTTCATCTGTTACAACTTCAACAGATTAATTTGTTGATATACATGTTTTCGGCTCTCTTTCATCTGTTGCAAACTTCAACAGATTAATTTGTTGATATACATACTATTTTCATCTGTTACAACTTCAACAGATTAATTTGTTGATATACATACTATTTTCATCTGTTACAACTTCAACAGATTAATTTGTTGATATACATACTATTTTCATCTGTTACAACTTCAACAGATTAATTTGTTGATATACATACTATTTTCATCTGTTACAACTTCAACAGATTAATTTGTTGATATACAACTATTTTCATCTGTTACAACTTCAACAGATTAATTTGTTGATATACATACTATTTTCATCTGTTACAACTTCAACAGATTAATTTGTTGATATACATACTATTTTCATCTGTTACAACTTCAACAGATTAATTTGTTGATATACACACTATTTTCATCTGTTACAACTTCAACAGATTAATTTGTTGATATACACTATTTTCATCTGTTACAACTTCAACAGATTAATTTGTTGATATACACACTATTTTCATCTGTTACAACTTCAACAGAATTGTTGATATACATACTATTTTCATCTGTTACAACTTCAACAGATTAATTTATTGATATACATACTATTTTCATCTGTTACAACTTCAACAGATTAATTTGTTGATATACATACTATTTTCATCTGTTACAACTTCAACAGATTAATTTGTTGATATATACATACTATTTTCATCTGTTACAACTTCAACAGATTAATTTGTTGATATACATACTATTTTCATCTGTTACAACTAACAGATTAATTTGTTGATATACATACTATTTTCATCTGTTACAACTTCAACAGATTAATTTGTTGATATACATACTATTTTCATCTGTTACAACTTCAACAGTTGAAAAAACATACTATTTTCATCTGTTACAACTTCAACAGATTAATTTGTTGATATACACACTATTTTCATCTGTTACAACTTCAACAGATTAATTTGTTGATATACACACTATTTTCATCTGTTACAACTTCAACAGATTAATTTGTTGATATACATACTATTTTCATCTGTTACAACTTCAACAGATTAATTTGTTGATATACATACTATTTTCATCTGTTACAACTTCAACAGATTAATTTGTTGATATACATACTATTTTCATCTGTTACAACTTCAACAGATTAATTTGTTGATATACATACTATTTTCATCTGTTACAACTTCAACAGATTAATTTGTTGATATACATACTATTTTCATCTGTTACAACTTCAACAGATTAATTTGTTGATATACATACTATTTTCATCTGTTACAACTTCAACAGATTAATTTGTTGATATACATACTATTTTCATCTGTTACAACTTCAACAGATTAATTTGTTGATATACATACTATTTTCATCTGTTACAACTTCAACAGATTAATTTGTTGATATACATACTATTTTCATCTGTTACAACTTCAACAGATTAATTTGTTGATATACATACTATTTTCATCTGTTACAACTTCAACAGATTAATTTGTTGATATACATACTATTTTCATCTGTTACAACTTCAACAGATTAATTTGTTGATATACATACTATTTTCATCTGTTACAACTTCAACAGGTTAATTTGTTGATATACATACTATTTTCATCTGTTACAACTTCAACAGATTAATTTGTTGAAAAACATACTATTTTCATCTGTTACAACTTCAACAGATTAATTTGTTGATATACATACTATTTTCATCTGTTACAACTTCAACAGATTAATTTGTTGATATACATACTATTTTCATCTGTTACAACTTCAACAGATTAATTTGTTGATATACATACTATTTTCATCTGTTACAACTTCAACAGATTAATTTGTTGATATACATACTATTTTCATCTGTTACAACTTCAACAGATTAATTTGTTGATATACATACTATTTTCATCTGTTACAACTTCAACAGATTAATTTGTTGATATACATTTTCATACTATTTTTGTTGATATACATCTGTTACAACTTCAACAGATTAATTTGTTGATATACATACTATTTTCATCTGTTACAACTTCAACAGATTAATTTGTTGATATACATACTATTTTCATCTGTTACAACTTCAACAGATTAATTTGTTGATATACATTTGTTGTTATATTAATTTGTTGATATACATACTATTTTCATCTGTTACAACTTCAACAGATTAATTTGTTGATATACATACTATTTTCATCTGTTACAACTTCAACAGATTAATTTGTTGATATACATACTATTTTCATCTGTTACAACTTCAACAGATTAATTTGTTGATATACATACTATTTTCATCTGTTACAACTTCAACAGATTAATTTGTTGATATACATACTATTTTCATCTGTTACAACTTCAACAGATTAATTTGTTGATATACATACTATTTTCATCTGTTACAACTTCAACAGATTAATTTGTTGATATACATACTATTTTCATCTGTTACAACTTCAACAGATTAATTTGTTGATATACATACTATTTTCATCTGTTACAACTTCAACAGATTAATTTGTTGATATACATACTATTTTCATCTGTTACAACTTCAACAGATTAATTTGTTGATATACATACTATTTTCATCTGTTACAACTTCAACAGATTAATTTGTTGATATACATACTATTTTCATCTGTTACAACTTCAACAGATTAATTTGTTGATATACATACTATTTTCATCTGTTACAACTTCAACAGATTAATTTGTTGATATACATACTATTTTCATCTGTTACAACTTCAACAGATTAATTTGTTGATATACATACTATTTTCATCTGTTACAACTTCAACAGATTAATTTGTTGATATACATACTATTTTCATCTGTTACAACTTCAACAGATTAATTTGTTGATATACATACTATTTTCATCTGTTACAACTTCAACAGATTAATTTGTTGATATACATACTATTTTCATCTGTTACAACTTCAACAGATTAATTTGTTGATATACATACTATTTTCATCTGTTACAACTTCAACAGATTAATTTGTTGATATACATACTATTTTCATCTGTTACAACTTCAACAGATTAATTTGTTGATATACATACTATTTTCATCTGTTACAACTTCAACAGATTAATTTGTTGATATACATACTATTTTCATCTGTTACAACTTCAACAGATTAATTTGTTGATATACATACTATTTTCATCTGTTACAACTTCAACAGATTAATTTGTTGATATACATACTATTTTCATCTGTTACAACTTCAACAGATTAATTTGTTGATATACATACTATTTTCATCTGTTACAACTTCAACAGATTAATTTGTTGATATACATACTATTTTCATCTGTTACAACTTCAACAGATTAATTTGTTGATATACATACTATTTTCATCTGTTACAACTTCAACAGATTAATTTGTTGATATACATACTATTTTCATCTGTTACAACTTCAACTTAATTTGTTGATATACAACCAGATTAATTTGTTGATATACATACTATTTTCATCTGTTACAACTTCAACAGATTAATTTGTTGATATACATACTATTTTCATCTGTTACAACTTCAACAGATTAATTTGTTGATATACATACTATTTTCATCTGTTACAACTTCAACAGATTAATTTGTTGATATACATACTATTTTCATCTGTTACAACTTCAACAGATTAATTTGTTGATATACATACTATTTTCATCTGTTACAACTTCAACAGATTAATTTGTTGATATACATACTATTTTCATCTGTTACAACTTCAACAGATTAATTTGTTGATATACATACTATTTTCATCTGTTACAACTTCAACAGATTAATTTGTTGATATACATACTATTTTCATCTGTTACAACTTCAACAGATTAATTTGTTGATATACATACTATTTTCATCTGTTACAACTTCAACAGATTAATTTGTTGATATACATACTATTTTCATCTGTTACAACTTCAACAGATTAATTTGTTGATATACATACTATTTTCATCTGTTACAACTTCAACAGATTAATTTGTTGATATACATACTATTTTCATCTGTTACAACTTCAACAGATTAATTTGTTGATATACATACTATTTTCATCTGTTACAACTTCAACAGATTAATTTGTTGATATACATACTATTTTCATCTGTTACAACTTCAACAGATTAATTTGTTGATATACACACTATTTTCATCTGTTACAACTTCAACAGATTAATTTGTTGATATACATACTATTTTCATCTGTTACAACTTCAACAGATTAATTTGTTGATATACATACTATTTTCATCTGTTACAACTTCAACAGATTAATTTGTTGATATACACACTATTTTCATCTGTTACAACTTCAACAGATTAATTTGTTGATATACATACTATTTTCATCTGTTACAACTTCAACAGATTAATTTGTTGATATACATACTATTTTCATCTGTTACAACTTCAACAGATTAATTTGTTGATATACATACTATTTTCATCTGTTACAACTTCAACAGATTAATTTGTTGATATACATACTATTTTCATCTGTTACAACTTCAACAGATTAATTTGTTGATATACATACTATTTTCATCTGTTACAACTTCAACAGATTAATTTGTTGATATACATACTATTTTCATCTGTTACAACTTCAACAGATTAATTTGTTGATATACATACTATTTTCATCTGTTACAACTTCAACAGATTAATTTGTTGATATACATACTATTTTCATCTGTTACAACTTCAACAGATTAATTTGTTGATATACATACTATTTTCATCTGTTACAACTTCAACAGATTAATTTGTTGATATACATACTATTTTCATCTGTTACAACTTCAACAGATTAATTTGTTGATATACATACTATTTTCATCTGTTACAACTTCAACAGATTAATTTGTTGATATACATACTATTTTCATCTGTTACAACTTCAACAGATTAATTTGTTGATATACATACTATTTTCATCTGTTACAACTTCAACAGATTAATTTGTTGATATACATACTATTTTCATCTGTTACAACTTCAACAGATTAATTTGTTGATATACATACTATTTTCATCTGTTACAACTTCAACAGATTAATTTGTTGATATACATACTATTTTCATCTGTTACAACTTCAACAGATTAATTTGTTGATATACATACTATTTTCATCTGTTACAACTTCAACAGATTAATTTGTTGATATACATACTATTTTCATCTGTTACAACTTCAACAGATTAATTTGTTGATATACATACTATTTTCATCTGTTACAACTTCAACAGATTAATTTCTTTTTACCAGCATTTTTTTCCAAATGTCAATCAACAACAATAAACCTAACTTTCCTTTAAGCAGACAATTTCAACCAACAAGGAAATAAGTTATAGGAATGTTAAAAAACTTGAAGGAAGATATATATAACCTTATTCAAATTGGAAACCTTCAGAATAAAATTATTTAAGTAATTCCTTATAAGAGTTAATAATGAGTGCAAACTGTAAAGAATCATGTAGTTTCAGATATGTTACAAGTATTGTAGCTGACTGAGAAGCATCATAGTAAGTTGGGTATTGTTAACATCTAGGTTTCCTAAACAAGGCAATTTTTAAACATACAAGTGTCTTGGCAAAATAAGAAATACTCAGTACACAATTTGTATCATAAAGAATATTTTACAGAAATATAAACCACTGTAACTAATATACAAACATTTAAATACATTATAGGCATATGACCCAGATGATAACAAAGGTTTTCTACAAAGAAAAAGACAAGACAGACAATTTAAATAGCTAAACCATCCGTCGCAGTTTGCATATAAAGAAAGTACAAAAAAAATATTGTTAAATCAGTTCTTTAATGATGCTCTTGTCATTAGCCAAACTACAGTTGATAAAATACCATAAGAAAGTTTCATATTAGACGTCTGTCAATGTTTATGCAGGTTTACTAGATGTCTCCAAATAATTATGAAGGTTTACTAGATGTCTACAAATAATTATGTAGGTTCACTAGATGTCTGCAAATAATTATGTAGGTTTACTAGATGTCTGCAAATAATTATGTACATTTACTAGAGGTCTACAAACGATTATGCAAGTTTACTAGATGTCTGCAAATAATTATGCACATTTACTAATCTCTGTCAATAATTATGCAGGTTTACTAGATGTCTGTCAATAATCATGCATGTCTACTAGATGTCTTTCAGTAACTATGCATGTTAACTAGATGTCTGTCCATAATTATGCAGGGTTACTAGACGTCTGTCAATAGTTTGCAAGTCTTCTAGACAATGCCTGTTACATCATGTTAATGAAGTTCATAAAGGTAATCTATGTTTACTTTTTTTACATAAACTGTGAAGCTCCTTTATATTTATGTTTTTTATCTATGAAAGAGATAGTTGAGATCAAACTTTCTCTAATAAGTGGGTCTTCTGTAGACAATGTATCTCACATCTCTTAGTGATTGTTTGTGTCAACCTTTTCAGGATATTCTGACTTTACAGTAGTTTTACAAAATAAAATACACACAACTCATACATTCCAAATGACATACAGCATAACACATAAATGAAACACACTGTAAAACCAAAAACTTTTCAGTAGAATAACAACAATTGTGTATTCTAAGGCACTTACACGAGGTACGTCTTAACTAATATTCTATAGCTTTAAAAAAATAGTTCTCATAATTGTACAAAGATACAATATTGGTCCACTAAACTGTGTAATATTCACAATAATTTATTGCAGCTTAATTTGCATAATAACTATCAATGCTTCCCTTTCTTCAACTTGCACATGCTCGGACATCAAGCACAAGTGATTTTTTATGAATCATTTTACACTAATACAAGCAAAATACTTTTGTTGCTTTCTTGAAAATCATGCAGTTTGCAATGTTATAATTAAATTAATGTGTAAAATTTATTATAGTTATTATACAAAGGGATACAATAACAGAATACTAAATTTCATACAATTCAAAATAATGTAATGCAAGTAATTTTCCATGCATGTTAATGACCATGACAACACAGAACCATACCGATGATGTACTATAACAAAACAGACTTAGAAAATACTGTACAAAAGCTCCAACAAAACAATTATAACTTTTCAGTCTTACAACATGAACATTCATATTTGTATTAAGAAATTTATTTTGATCATTATCACATTATTTTTTGTTTAATTTTTTTAACATGCAAGCTTTTGGCTCAATTACTGGTAAAAAGCTCAGGTAGTTGAGTTGAAAGCTTGTGAATTTGAAAACATTAAACAAAAATAATATGGTATAGTCCACACAAGTTACTTAATACAAAAACAATTTGATGATACTTGTTCTAAAAACCAATCAATTCTACAGAATTATTACAGAAAATTCAAACCAACTTGAAATACCTGTTTTCATTAAAAAGAATAAGTTATGTTTTTTTATTTAAAATTCATATGTATCCTGTTGGGAAATAAGGCAATCGGTTAATCAAACATGTAAAATGTTAACAAGGAAATTTATCTAAAAAGAGCTTTAAGTCCTTGGTGTGCTTCCTTCGTGCATGTCGAACTAAGTCATGCTTTCTAACGTAAGAACTTCTACATAGAATGCATGTGAACCTCACTGTTTCATTCAAGTGACTCTTCTTGTGCCGATGCATGTTCCCTGCCCAAGTAAACTTCTTTCCACACACAGGGCATTGAGTCCTTTTGTAGTTCCATCTCTGAACTACCAAATAAAAGAACAAAACAGATTTTTACATTCTTTTAACTACCATCAGTAGATTTATACAGTACAGTCTTATGGACTTTTTGTTATTGGATGTCAAAAAACTAAAGAACTAGGATCAAGCAAATCATGAACAACTACCAGTTCTAGCATCAATTGCAGGAAATACTTTTATAATATGAAATTTCAGATTATATATACTTAAAAAATCAGAAACATCATTCAAAAGTTTAACACGAGCATTATCATTAAATCCCAGCTGTCCGTACATTCACCACATCACACACGGATCCACAACCTTCTTCAAAACAACTGTTTTACCTGTAAAGTAGCCACTCTAATTTCCCCAATTAAAGTGCCACTGTCTATGTACAGTTCCATATTGAAATACATAAACAAAACTAAAAGAGAACTTTGGTAATTTAAAACAGGAGAAACCCAACAGTCCAAGTACTTATGAAGGTAAACCTTTCTTCTTCAGGGTTGAATTAGAAACAAATGTTTTCATTTTCCTGTATAGTTACTTTAAATACTGATTTTTAAGTTCACTGCACTGTTCACTTGAAGTACTTATGATAATATCTGTATACCATTACATTCTCTATATTTCACTGACAAGTCTACATTTAAGTTTAGTTTTACAGAATTTCCATATTAAAATTCAATATAGCAGAAGAGACTTCTACAAACAGCTGTCTTACCTTGCATAACTGTTTTTAATGGTAACTGGGAAATAAACATAAACACTTCAAAACAAGGATTGTCATAACACATACACGCTGATAACCCTAACATAAAACTATCGTCTGCTTCATTCTCATTTTATAAATCCCACTGACAGACTATGATATTTTAATTCTACTGTAATAAACCAAGGCTTCATCAGAAGTAATGGTGTTTCAATTCTGTAGCAGTTTGGTGTCCAATGAAATTCTACTTAATAGAATGTTATACTAAAAAAACAAATATGCACAAGATCAGTTTTTCTTTTTTCTTTTGTTACAGAAAATTTTGCTGGATTTTACTGATATATGAGAGGGATTGTCAGTCAAAAGCACCACCACAAATAGTTGACTAATTAGGAGTATTTCTTCATCACTCTTACAAAGTACCCACAGCTCAAAGTGCAAGTTTGCAACAATATGACACCTGATGACACAACACAGAACTTTAGATTCCCAGCCCAGCAAGTTAAGGCCCTCACCAAACCCACATTAAAAGACATAAATACATATAAACAATAGCAAAAACAATAAGTATTTCAGTCATAATATTTTATTAATAATTACTCCAAAACCTCACATACAGCATGTGAGAGAAAGAAATGCACTTTGTGAAGTGTGTTTACCAAGCATTAATAACCATGTGTTGTTTTTTAAGAAATATTATTTTATCAAATTTTCCTAAACTTTTCAGGCACTTTGTGCTACATTAAGAGTGTAAAGTGTTTTGTTTGTTTTGAATTTTGCACAAAGCTACATGAGAGCTATCTGCACTAGCCATCCCTAATTTAGCAGTGTAAGACTAGAGGGAAGGCAGCTAGTCATCACCACCCACCACCAACTCTTGGGCTACTCTTTTACTAACAAATAGTGGGATTGACCATCATGTTATAACACCCCCATGGCTGAAAGGGCAAGCATGTTTGGTGTGACGGGGATTTGAACCCACAACCCTCAAATTACGAGTCAAGTGCCTTATCCACCTGACCATGCCACGCTGAGTGTAAAGTGAAAACATTTTTTGGTACAATGCAAGATAAAATTTATTAAATATTTCAGTTGCCTGAGTCACCAGAGAAATGCAACTTTTTGTTGTTGTTGTTATTTTTTACTCGCAATTAATAACATGTCTAGTTTTTGTTTTACAACAGAACAACTCTCTAATTGTACAATGTCTTCACAAGCAAGAATCAATCTTTTATGTTAACATTTTATCACATTCATTATTTCAAATATCAAGGGCTCTATTGAAAAATCAGTTTCTGCATCTGCATATTTGAGACCTCAATATGTGCATTTGTATATTTATTAACGTGTACAGTGTTGCTAACGAAAACACAATAATGTTTCACTAACTTTAATGGTACATGATTTCTATATGTCATAAATAATGTGACGTGTAAGTATTTTTCCACTGAATGATCTGTTCCTGGATCAACCAATCACATAATAACAGAACTAATCTTAGTAACGACAAACACATTTCTAACTTTTATTAGTATCAAATCAATAACAAAAGTACAAATCTTCATATTATTGACTAACTTGTCTCTCTCTCAGTAAGTATGCTGATTCTGTAAATTTTAAAAAACCAATCTTGAATTCTTTTCAACATTATAAAATGTTTTTAACAAAACTGTTTATCTCATAACGTAATTCTACCAAAAATATATATATGTATACTCCAAACTGATTATATACCCATATTACAACATAAAACAGAGGAAAATTATACCACACAAACTACACAATACACTTAACATGAGATACAATACCTGGAACAACATACAAACTACCCCACAGAAAACCATAACTCACTTCAGGGAACTACGTCTTAGTTCTCGTACATCTTCTGTTAAACATCAGGAACATACAAGTTTCTTTAAAAGTTGAAGTATCATCGAATATATAATGTTTTAGTTAACAATTCACACACAGTTTAAACAATATTAACATCTACTTATACCATGCATTACAATCTAAGTTTGTGTTCACAGAAAATTCTCCATGAAATAAAACATCAAATAACGGATCCTTTCATCTAAGTTCTTAAAAAAACAAATGTTATTATTTAATCCTTACAATTAATTAACTCTTTAAAATAATTCTTTATGTTTGAGCAAAGTTCGAAAACTTTTTTCCTAACTCCCTTTTCACCAAACAGCTGTGAAGGTCCAAGTATTCCTGTCGACAGTATGTCTTTTCACATAGTGAACACTTAAATCTCTCTGAAGGTTGGCTCAGCGGTCGCTCGTGGCAGTGATACAACTGATGACGATTTGCATTTCTTTTAGTCTTGAATACTTTCGCACACCAACGACACTGACTCTTCAACATAACCTGAAAACATTTTAGACCTAGAAGACCAAAACAGTCAAAGTTATAACTTGTCAGTTTAAACAACTAAGAAATAAATTATAATACATAACCAAGAAAATCCATTTATACACTCAAAAACTGCTTAAAAAAATCTTATTAAATCCCAAAGACTTTTCCTACACATCTTACAGTGTTCATAAATCACAACAAATAATTACAGCACTATTTATCAATACACATGCAGGTATTTATAGTTTGAGATGTAGATGTTCACACACACTTACTTAGAAACAAAAACTTCAATCTTATTACTGATACACACAGTACTACAATTAAAAATAATCTGGTAACTGAACCAACGTTATACATACTTCAGTTATATAAATATACAACAAAGCACTGCCATCATATAGCATAATTTCCTTTCTCAGTATTGAATTGTACTTTTATTATAAGATATAAATTATACAAACTGCACAGTTACAAATACTGACACAAATGTAAAACTAAGTGGAACATTTGATTTTCTTCCACGGTATTCTAATATACACTAAGCTGACAAATAATGACCATTATGGAAAATTATGGATTTTTTATGTGAAACAAACAACTCAACAACAAAGAAAAATGCCAACACAGTATGTGCAAAAAACAGTTTATTGAACAATTACAGGAGCAAGAATTCATGTTAACATTTTCCCTTTACATAAGGGAAGCTTACACAAAACATTCTAGTTTCTCCAAGAACTAATTCAAGAGAAGTTTTCTCCTGAACTTGTATTTTAGTTGTTCACCTTCAAGTAGTAGTTTCTCGTCAGTCCAGATTAACACCTATAAACAAGTTACACCACAGTATAATCATCCTACCCAAAGCCCTTGGTGTTCATCATTTTATTACCAAAAAAATTATTGGAACTGGAACTCTTTCTAACCAATTTAGATTCTGTGGTTGTTTTTGTTTCATTTAATAAATATTTCTCCAGCAACATAATTAGATCAATGACACCTAATTTCAGCATATATGTAGTCCTTAAATGTATCTAAAAAAAATAACTCAGCTGCTATGTTTCATTGTAACAAGTAAAAGCAGTTGCATTATGTAGGTCTGCCTACTGGTTCAACATCTGAACATCCAAATAGAAATGGCACTACATACATACTATACAAACATCCAAATAGAAATGGCACTACATACATACTATACTTTCAACACTCTTGGTAAAACTTCTACTTATACACATTAAATGTTTTCATACACTGATCTATTTATTCACAGTTTAAAATATGACACACAAAATCCAATCTAGATGAAAACTAACAACCAAATGTTCAAAAACATTACAATATGACATATCTACAAATTAAAGAAATCCTACAATAACTTGACCCAATAATTTCAGTAGATCCAAAAGTAGACAATTACATTTCCAACAGATACATCTAAACCCAACTGGTTCAATCCAATTATGTCTACATGAACATTCAACATGTTAACTTTGATGTTAGAGAAGTTACAAAAACATTTTGCATAGAATATACAGTGTTTGATCTAAAACATGTCAAAAACTGTTAACTCTATTTTGTGATTATAGCAAGGCAAAACTACTAACAAAAAGGAAAAAAACCTTATCACTCAAGCCAAGTTATTGTCTGTTACTCTTATAATGCACTTACAGCTTAAAGTACGCATGATACTTTATTGTATTACATGAATTAAAACTGACTTGCCAGCTCTAAAATCCAAAGCTTTACCACAAGACCAACCTCCATCTAAAACTGTTGATGTGATAGAACCATATCATCAATTACTTTTAGGTGTTACATACTAATTCCCATTCTACATCTGAAATATTAGGCCTAAACAATTAGAATTTGCTTGCCAACTCATTTTAAAAGTGCAAAACAAGCCAAAGTATCACTTTAAAACAGAATGATCGATTTATACTGCATTTATGGGTGGAAACCAAAAGGCAAATTATTTGCAAAACTGTAAAAATCCAAAACATTTACACTGTAAACTAATCACTGTTAGTAGGATACTATTTATCTTTTACTTTTTTCAGTATAATACAGAAATGATAATACAGATCTTTACCTTTCGTACTTTCAAACACAGTCCTATAAATTACATTATTAGTTCAAACTAATGACAATATTAGAATTAAACCTTGACAAGACCTCACATCACTATATATTAACTTATTAGATCAAGCAGCAGTGAGAAAATTAGAATTAAAGTTTAAGAAGACCTACTTAGACCCTGTATTTGTTCACATCTGAAAATACAAGTTTCATATCAGGAGAGACCTGAAACTATCTATGCTGATAAAAAATTAAAATTACATGTTTTTAATTAGATGAGAATTTGTTTTTATTAATATATATAGACTGTAATTATTTGAGCTGACTAACAACTAAACTTACCTTCACTGTATTAAAATAAATCAATTAAAAATACAACTTTAAATAGTTGTAGGCTCATTCTACTAATTTAAAATATGGATACAAGATGTCACAACAAGTTCTCCACATACTATTACATTTGTGCTAGAAGACATTTTTTTTGCAAATCACTTTTGTAAATCTTCTATACAGATTTGCTTCTTAAGAGACTCCCACCTAACTTATGAAAAGTACAAAGTTTTACAAACAGCTATATGGAGGATGACAGGTTTATTTCCATACAGTATTTGGATACAAATATTTCTAGTATTCTAAAGACAATACATGGAGGAAGAAAGAACACAACTATCAAATAATGATGGCTGCCATTTAAGGGTTAAATATAGAAATGGCAGGCTAGGCTCCAATTAAGACTGTTTTAATTTTCTAGCAGGGAAGCTAACTTATAAGTTATTATAATTTCTTATAAAATGTAAAAAATTATTTAACTTTTTCTCAAGGGTAGAGCTCACAGAATTATTTCTTTTTAAAAATGTCTTTAAAACAACAACAGATAAACTGGTTGACAGTAACAGAAGTTATGAAGATGCCTAATATAATTGAACTTCAATAACAAGTAAATAATTTCTAGCCACACCATCAAATGCACAGTGAAAACAGACTCCACCATTTTATCACATTCAAGAGGCAATAATTAACAACATGAAAAGAAAGAGGGCAAATAATCATTCTGTCCACTGAAAATAAGCTACATCCAATTTTCATGTCTACTGAAAAACAACCAACTTTTCAATAAATTTAGTCTTTCATTTTACTTCTCCAACAGTTGTTATAATGAAAATACATTTCAAGTTTAAAAAATTACGATCTCAAATGTCAAGCTGCCATGCTGACCAAAAATAGTTTGATTTAAGCATTCAACAAGATGCTAAATAGCAGCAAATAAACTTAAGTTTCATTAAGAAAGCTGCCATAACTATGAACCCTAACGAATTCTGGATGATTTAGATTTCCAAGTAATATATCTATGTTCACAACCTCTAAACAACACCAGTCTCATTAAAAATGTATTCTTAAGACAGCTGGTATGGGTATTAAAACTTTAATTAAAATAAAGTACAGAACAACATTTTGACCTTCTTAGGTGATCTTCAGGATAACAAAGAGTATGAAACTGAAGGTTACTGGGCACTCTTGTCCCTAAAACATGTGTCCAACAACGGTCAGTTACAAACTCTCTTTGTAAACCTGGATGTGATATAAGAAGGTTGAAACATTGTTCTGTACTTTATTTTACTTAAAGTTTTAATATCCATACCAGCTGTCTTAAGAATATATTTTTACTTCAAGTGGGCTCTTGCCATCACAAACCAATCTGATTGCCTTGCATAATTAGCAAAAATAATAGGATTGTAACAATACCAAAATAAAAATACATTTTAACAATACTGAAACATTCTTTACTACAGTTACAACTTTACCAAGCAACTAACATTTATATTCTACTATTGTTACTGTAAATTATTTTAGAATCAAAACCATTTCCTTAAAAGAAAAAGTATAAAAATCTGCTCATTCTTTCTGTCCAGAAATATTGGATCTTCCATAAAACATAAAGAGTGTGTTTTCTTATAGCAAAGCCACATCGAGCTATCTGCTGAGTCCACTGAGGGGAATCAAACCCCTGATTTTAGCATTGTAAATCGATTGACTTACCACCATATTGTGAGGGGCAACTGCAAAGAGAGTAACTCTAAATAGTACATGTGCATCTTTGTTCTTCCTTGTTGTTTCTAATCCACATGTAGCAGTCCTTCCATTATAGCACGATATTTATCAATGTTCAAGCTACACTTAGTTCTTTCTTCTACGCCCATGTTTACATACAGAAACAAAAATTTACAGAACAAGCTGTAATAGAACTACTGTAACTTAGATAAATGGGCAACAAACAATACAAAAAAGGATTCAAATACAAAAAGAAAAACATACATATTAACACTAAGATGAAAAACTAAAATATTTTAAATCAAAAGAAGCATCTAATTTGAGATAACTAAAATTTAATGATATACTGTTAGACATAACCAATGTACTTCAGTTTTAAATTAGCCACTGACTTTGTTTCCTACAGTTCTTTTCTAAGTGCTCAATTGTTTGAGAATACCACATGGAATAAAGTAACCCTACAAACTTCATTAAAAAAGCAAACCAATCACTTTTCCAATCTTTTCTGGTACCTCATAATGTCTTTTCACTTGTAATTATACTGTCAACACCAATAACTATATCTGTCTTAAAAGTCAATTTAAGCCAGTGATACCTTTAGTACCATTTAATCATGTTTTACTTTCACAAATATTCCTCAACATTATTTCACACTAAATGCAATTTACTCCATGAATCATAACACTGACATAATTTTTCACCTTGCATAATTCTTTCACAATCATTATGCACAGATAAAGTTACACATATTAACACTATAAATAAGAAACAACAACATTAAAACAAAAACCTAGCAGTCTAACAGATGTAACAATGAAATTGTCTGGAAGTTGGATTTGTGCTTCTGATGAAAAGTTCATTAATTTTTGGATATCAATTCACTACTACAGGAATATATTTTGTTTTGCACTATCCATAACAGACTGAAAATTAAATAAAAACACATTCACAAAGGCAGTTATAGAAAATCAAAAAGATGGAACTATTGTTATTGCTTTCCTAATGCCACATACACATTTACTGAAAAACAAAAATCATTTTGGGATAAATAGTTTTGTTTTATGAACAAATTAATGTATAATTAAAATAAGAAACGGAATTTATAGTTCACTTTACATTCTGACTATTAAACAATGTATGAACTAAAATTGTTCCTATGCAAAATACATTAACCCTTTTGCTATGGGTCAAAGGCCATGTCATAGCATTTGTTGACTTACATTCAAAATTTTGTTAAACTACTATTTTATAAATTTATGTCAACATGTTTATAGTTAAATTGTGGATTATAATTCAAACTTTAATATACAATTGATTTTCTTAATTTAAAGTAAATATTACAAGAACACAACTAAATATAGATTTTTGTGAGTTATGTGGTATGTTGAATGTAGCACTGTTTAAAATTAGATACCATGTCAAAAATTTTGAACAAATTAGGAATTGAAACTACTAATATTGACAAGCTAGGATATAAAACAGCTTTTTATTTTGCCGAGATACAGCTATTGTACTGAATCAAGAATGTGGCCCAGTTCAACTTTTTCCATATTTTGAAATGGTCCTTACATACTTACTACAGTATATGACATTTAAATAACCAATCAAAAGCTTAGAATGTCTCCAGAGTGGTTTTCTCAGCCATTTTAATCTGTGAAAAGGCTACCACATTCTTTCAATCCAAGATTTCAATGATGTAGTGTGTCTTTAGTCTGTTTGAAATTTCATAGTTTCTAAATATAAATACATCTGAGTTATCAGTATAAATATTTATGATTTTTTGGTTATTCAACTGTATATATAAAATCTAAAAAAATATTTTTTATATCCTCCATGTGCAAAACTTTAAAAGATTCAGCAACCTATGTCCAGAGCAACAGAGTTCAAGGTCATGGCAAGAACAGATAATTGTTTGCTTTACTTCTTGATTTACTGTTCTATATTTTAAGAAAAACAAGTTTAATAATTTATTTCTAAATAGTAATAATCTATATATATATAAAATGTATGTATATGTAACTGTATATTACAAACTACTAGTCCATTAAAACACAGCCAAGACAGGGAAGACTAAAGGTCAGTTTTATATTACTGGATACATAACATGAGTGCATATGCACTGTTTCAATGCAAGTTATGTAATGTTAGCTAGTCATGACTGGAAGATAAATAAAATATATATAGCATTATGAGATTCACACTACTTGGACTAAACATTAGTATTTTTATGTTATAATATATAGTCATTCTAGTATGAAAAAAGCATAATTCATATGTATTTCCTGATTTATGATGGTTGCAAGGTTGGTCAAGTGGCACACCTCACATAGTTATAGGAAATAACAAAATATAAAGTCTTACCGAAAACAAACATTTGAAATGTATTTAGAAGGTTTCACAAATTACACAAATAATACTTGAGATTTTTGGAATGAAGAACAGTTGTTTTATTTTATCATAACATGAAATCACTTTGCACTCAAGACTTTTCATAAATCTTTAGTAAAAGTATATTATTAAAAAATCTGATTTTTTTATATCTCAGGATGGCCGGTATGGATATGAATATTTTTACTAATAAAGCAGAGAACATTTTGAACTTCTTAGCTCATCTTCAGATTAAAAAAAAGTTTGTCTCTCTCTCTTTGTTAACCTGAATATGACATAAGGTCAAAACGTCTCTCATTGCTTTATTAGTAAAAGTATTAATACCCATGTCAGCCATCCTGATATATATATTTTTACTTCAAGTAGGTTTCTAGTCATCTCAAATCTAACTTTTTGTATACAAAATACTTGTAATCCTTACTAAAAGTTTAGCAAATTTTGTGTAGATGCACATGCTGTTTCAGAAGTTATAGTGCAAAAACTAAACATGTGGAAATGTGTAGATGAACTTGTGTATGTTATACTAGGTGCATAGCAAAAGGGTTAATACATTTAATTTAAATTAGGAAAAAAAATTCAACTTGTATAAATCAATTATTAGAGCCACCATTAGATCACATGATATCAGAGTACTTTAGGGACAATAACAGATCTTTCTTAACACACTCAGTACAGATTTCCTATAGAACACTTGAACCAAAACATCTGAGCTGTACTTTGTCTAGTGAATAAAAGAAACAAAAAATACTGGTCTATCAGATCTCTGAGAATGAGAAGTATTAGTACACTAACATGTATACACACTTGTACATATTACTACTTGCCACTAGCAAATAGCTTCTTTCCATAACCCGTTAAAACAGGTTTCATACAAGTTATCACACTCTTTAATGCCTGCAAAATTCTTAAACCTGTTATAAATATTTAGACTATGTGATTACAACTTATTTATTATCTTTAGACCTACACCAACGGTAAAGCACTGAGATTCTAGACTTATCACTATTAAGATGTGTTATTTTTACATTTTGTTAAAAAGGCTAGGAAAAAAAAAAAGACCCCATAAAATGACAATTTTTTTTATATTTTAACCAACATTTCACCTTTGTCACATCAACAGAGTTAGTAACACACAACTGTTTGATATCAGAGTACTTGTTAAATTATAAATATTACTATTTGTAATGTCCTAATGTCTGCTAGTTTTCAAACCTCTAGTTAGAAGCAAATAGGACAGAAGTATTTCATATATACACTCATACAAAACGAAAAATATAATATACTTTCATAAATGGAATTTGGAAAATATACAGATGTACCAAAATGGTCACACTTCTATTATCTAATTCTTATTAAATCAATGTGAATTTATTTCATTTCTTGATAATGTACACCCTTATTTACTGAAGAACCTGTTGTTTTGTTTTCAGTTTTTCTCCAACGTTTGAGAGTACTACACGCACGTGCAAAGTACCTGAAAATAAGTTGTGGCTAAAGTTACTTATTAGTGAAGATAAGATTTGATTCTACCAATTCTATACCTGTTACTACAACTTATTACTGAAGATAAGATTTGATTCTACCAATTCTATACCTGTTACTACAACTTATTACTGAAGATAAGATTTGATTCTACCAATTCTATACCTGTTACTACAACTTATTACTGAAGATAAGATTTGATTCTACCAATTCTATACCTGTTACTACAACTTATTACTGAAGATAAGATTTGATTCTACCAATTCTATACCTGTTACTACAACTTATTACTGAAGATAAGATTTGATTCTACCAATTCTATACCTGTTACTACAACTTATTACTGAAGATAAGATTTGATTCTACCAATTCTATACCTGTTACTACAACTTATTACCTGTAAGGTCCTAGAGAAAATTTTAAAATATTATCAGTTATCCTGAAACAAACATATCCTTTCATCTAGACAAGCTGGCTTCAAACTGGGACATTCATGTTGACTGTAGCTGTTACTCAAAAGTTAACCAACTACATGGATAACATGGTTTTTCTTTCACATTTTTTTCACAGAAAAATAACTGTGACTAATATGACACAGAACATCCAAGTACCAAAAATGTAGTGAGTCTATAAACAGTCTTCACTAATCAATATATATACCCATGAGTATCATTTACATCAATTATGATTACATAAAATTACTATTAAGTCAGTTAATGACTTTAAATTAATCAACTAATACAAATTAAAACTTCTAATTACTCCAACTATTTGAGTAATTTATATTGCAGCTTCAATTTATCAAAATTATTTTTTATGAATTCACATCGATTCAGCTCTGAACCAGCATGGCCCATGATCAGAGTTGGTTTACATTTCACACAGATAACTGATTACATCAATTAAACTGTTGAGCTTTAACCAGGACCTTATCCTTCTCTGCTTGTCCATGATTATTGTTCTTCATACCATGAATATGTGTGAAGTATCTACAAGTTCAACTGCAAAGATATAGCTCTGAATACTCTGTTCAGTCCCATGCATTTAATGCCTTTTATATAGTTGTATCTGTATAAAACAGCATATTCGGTTCACAGAATTAAACATATATCTTATGTTAACCTGTTCCTAATACCAGTCTCACCAGCCGTAACATTACGTGGTACCCACCAAATTTTAAAATAGAGATGAAACTGGTGACTCTTCTTTACAAATTAAATTATAAACAATCACTGGATATATTACATTTAACTTTTATATCCCAAAGAAGACACATGGGTTGTCTCAAAGCTTGCTCTAAAACTAGAGAATATTTTCAATCAAATCAGAGTAGATTGTATATTTTTATATTAGTAATAAAGATTTTAATGCTTGCACTTTAAGACTGAGCAATCATTCACACAATTTAGAATTAGAATTGGCTCATTTTGTGAAGAATAAAATTCTAACAGATTTACTTTAATGTTACATATGCATTTTTCTATAACAATGATATGATTAATACCCTTTTTTATGGTGCAGTTTCAGGACATTTGTGCACAATTAAACGAAAATATTGAAAATATCTTCCAATGTTAAGAAGTGTAATGTCTGGAGGGAAATAAATGTTCAAATATCAGATGAAACAGGTTAAGGCAGTAAGCATGAATAATGGTGTGCTTAAGCCTTAAGTGTCATAAATTTAAACATTTCCTAGAAAGATAAATAAATGTAAATAGCAACATTTAGTTTGTTCTTGATACTCTGGTTAATTTTTGCAAGATGGATGGTAAACTCAATGAGCTGAAATGCCCTCTGCTTGTGAGGCATAATATTATTATTAATGCATCAAGTCAATAATGCACTTACTTTCCAAAGAAAAAGATATATATAATGATTCATACTACACAGTAGTTTCACTTTCAAATACAATTTTATGTCAGACTTTAAATACGTAAGTTACAAAATTATGAAATTTGCTTGTCCATAGCCCAAGCGTTAGAATTTACACATCCATACATATTGATAGATTATGCAGTTAGGGTTAAAAACCATATTTCAGCTCATGAAACTAAATGGCCTAGTTAAACTTAAACGCTCATACTTATAATTCACACAAGGAACTAACTTCACTTTCAAAGTGACTTCATGTCTCAGAACTATTAGTATTGCTATTATTCTAAAAATCATACCAATAACGATTAGGCTTAGTCTGGATTAATCTAACATAATGTTAATAAAAACTGGAGGTACTATACTATTAGTATTGCTGGGATGTACTTTCTATAGTTAAACATAATAAATGCAATAAATTTAATTACTAATCATGCTCAATGTTTACTCTTAATCTTAGCTTAATAATATTAATAAGCCTAACTTGTCGTAATATATATACTGCAAAAATCCGCTACACCATACAAGTCACCCAGATAAACTTAGATAGTAAAGAGTATGTCCGGTTTCCTTTATAAATACAATTTACAGTCATTCTAATACAGACAAAGCTAAACGCAGGTATATCTCCATACAACAATAAAATCGTGGGCGAAAAACTGGATTATAAAAGGTGAAGGATGCGATTAGACAAATCACTAGAGATAAAATAGTTTGATAGATAACGTTTGGAACAACCGCCTTTGAAACCAAAAAAAAAAAAATAACCTTTTTCTTTCAGAACATCGTAAAGTTTTAAGCGTGAGAGGTGACACCAAGAACGACATTCTACTTATAATAACACTGCACAACAAAGTTTTTACTTCTTGAACACTGTTGGATGTTCTTTATACATTTTTTTGGCTGCTGATCAGGAAAATCACATCCAAATTTGCCCATCACGTACCGTTTCATTGAAATCTTCAGTTTTGCTACAATGGAAAAACGATATCAGGGCAACTGGAATCCGTCAGTGCTTGCTGACAAGTTACTCGAGGGCTATCTACGCTAGCCGTCCCTAATTTAGCAGTGTAAGACTAGAGGGAAGGCAGCTAGTCATCATCACCCACCGCCATCTCTTGGGCTACTCTTTTACCAACGAATAGTGGGATTGACCGAACATTATAATGCCCCCACGGCTAAAAGGGGCGAGCATGTTTGGCGCGACAGGGATGCGAACTCGAGACCCTCGGATTACGAGTCGCACGCCTTAACCCATCTGGCCATGCCGGGCCGACTACTGTTGGACACTGCAACGTGAAGCACCGGACATTGAATATAAACGAAAATCAGGAGCAAAACACTTTTAATTATGTTGAACTTAATAGAGTATTAGAAACATAAACGCAATAAATACGTTATTGCCGGTAAACAGTTAACTGTATATTTCTCAGAGTTCCTCCGCGATGTAGCAAAACCTAAACTATATTGTGCACACCCACCAGGTACCTGTCACAATCAGCGAAAACTTTTCAGGAAGCAAAACTTTTCAAAAAACTTGTTGTCCAGTGTAGTCGTATGAACTGCAACAATGCTGAAAATAAATATGATACAGATTGTTTATATATATTATGACATATAAATACGAACAAATTGTTATAATTACTACTAATAACTACTGAAATAACTAAATTGCTAAAGTTTGAGCAAGTCACAGCAGACAAATGAAAAGAGTATCACCTTCCTTTCTAAGCGTTCTCTTTGATTGGTACTGGGAGACGTACATTTCAAACCTGTGAAAGAAAAATGTATCTCAGAACGGCTGGTATGAGTATTAACACTTTTACTGATAAGGAAAGAACAACGTTTCGACCTTCCTAGGTCATCTTCAGGTTAAGAAAGAAAAGTACTCAGTATGTGTGTGTCCCCCTACATTCATTTAAATTTCATTCCGTCGGTTTTCAGTGATATAATGTATCCTTCTTATGGCCTCTTTGGTATTGTCCATTTTCGAGAAGATCACAACACTTCCTTCCAATTTCTGCGGAAAAGGATTGTGCTTGATGGCATAGAAGTTAAATTACTTTCACTAAATGGGATATAGGTTATTTTTGTCATTATTTGTTTGTAAAAATGGTAGTTAACAATGAGAGGGCTGTTGAATATGATTGAGAAATTTCTCATAATAACGTCTGTCACTAATTCGTGGGGTAATAAAGTTAGAAAAAGAAAATTCAATTGTTTTTATGGTTTTAATTCTTGTTGGTTTCGTGCATTTTAGCTCCAATGGAAAATAAAAGTTCGGGACTGCCTCTGTTTGTGAAGAATTTCGTCATATATTGATCAACTTTTCGATGAGAAATTGTTGACTTAGTCATTGCACAACAAAGTCATGTTACTTGTGAATACGGGACAAAGTTTTATCTATAATATATATTTATATATATAGCTTTAAATCAGTATATTTCTATTGTATAATACTTGTGCTCAGTGTATTATACTCAAATGATAACTGAACGTTTGAAAATGATAAGAGGAATCAGAAATATAATAGATGTCAACTGTAAAGAGGAGGTCAATATATGAGTTTACCTTCGGATATGGATGATATACCTACGATATCATCAATATCCCCGTAATATGATGTTGGCATCTTTCCATTGTATTAAAAGAACATACGTTCCCCTCCCTATCCAACACATAAGTTAGTGAATACCGGGTTAGTTTCAATCCTTTAGTTTTTAGTGATTGTCATTAATCTCAAGAGGATTTAATAATTACCATAATTTAATTAAACGGTTAGGTATGTCTTGTGAAATATTTTAAAATATGATGCTGGTTCACATAGTCTTCCAAAGATTTAAATCCCTTATCATAAAGAATGGATGTACATAAAGATTTGATATGCTTTGTAAAAATAAAATATTTTGTATATGCAAGATGTAACAATTAAATAATGTAAATGTATATATTATTAGCATTTTTAGCATAAGTAGAAAAGTGTCAACAAGGGAGGAAATTTTTTCTTCGGGGTAAGAAGAAACGTTCGGGTGTTTAACAACGTTATGACACAATGTGAAGTTCAGGGCTGCTTATTTTGTGGATTTTCGTAAACAGATAAAACAATGATGTATTTGGGTTCTTACAGAAAAGGTTGTTAGCCGATAAAGGAAGTTTTCTTCTCTTGATTATCAGTAATTGATATTCTGATATATTGGCATAACATGTATTTCCACCATCTTTTAGTAATATTGGAATTTTGTTTGGACTGTTTATATGCAGTTTTGGATTAAATGTTTTCCTCTAATTGCCTTTTTTCCTCCTCTAGCCAAGAATGTCTACTTAGTTCACAGGGATGTTGCTGCAATTTAACATTTTGTGCTGAAACAGGTCATTGATGGAGATTTAATTTATCGGCTGGGTGGATGATATATTACAGGTTACAACTTTTGAGGCCTGGCATGACCAGATGGTTAGGGCGCTCGGCTTGTAATTGAAGATCGCGAATTCGAATACCCATTCCACCGAAGAAGGCTCGGTGTGGCTAGGTGGTTAAGGCACTCGACTCACAATCCGAAGGTCGCAGGTTCGAATCCCCGTCAAACCAAACATGCTCGCCCTTTCAGCAGTGGGGGCGTTATAGTGGGACCGTAAAAGGGTAGCCAAAGAGTTGGCGGGGGTTGGTGATGACTAGCTCCCTTCCCTCTAATCTTGCACTGCTAAACTAGGGTCAGCTAGCGCAGATAGCCCTCGGGTAGCTTTGCGCAAAATTACAAACAAACCAAACCATAAACTCTTTCCATCACATGCCGATTATAATTATTTCTCACATCCAAAAAACTCCATTATTTAGTTAGTCAGACTGCTTCACAAATTTTCTGCTCATTGCTTCAGTTATAAGGAAGACCAATATCATATTTGAACTCAAATTAGTTTACTCGAGAATATCATGATGTAATTTATCATTATTCTGTTGCAATATTTAAGAGATTACTTTTTATATCTAAATACACATCTTTTTGCTAAATTATTAATGCTTCTCTATGTCTGCTGATTTGGTGACTGCATCATCTCTTCACTTAATCAGTTGTCCCCTACTGGGAGATTTATAAATATTCGGATTTACAATGCTAAAATCAGGGGTTTGATTCCTCTCGGGGACCATAGCCGATAGTTCAATATGGCTTTGCTTTATCAAAATACAGGCATATATAGCTTAGAACACTTCTTGATATCCGAGTAAAATTTCATTAAAACTAGTTCTCGCTTCGTCAATAAATTATGTACATCATGGATGAAGTTTTTAAAATTGAATGGTTGTGGGCTTTTCTCTAAGCAATTCTAAATTTTTGTAATTGTCAGTGTTAAAATTAATAATTCTGAACGTCTATTCAATCGTAGTGGTGATGGATAGTTAGATTATGTAACTTAGTCTTGAAAATTTTAACTTAATATGACCATGGTTACTTTGTAACAGGTTTACAAAAATAGATATATGTTCCCTCAGAGTTGATTTAAACTTTATTCTAGAACTCGCTTGTTTAACACAGAGAAGTCCATTTTTTAAACTATCATGTCATTCCATAAGTTATGTTCGAAAATTTAATACAGAAAGTTAATCATCATTTCTGTCTTTGTAGAAGGCTTTAATGACTAAAATGTGTAGAAGGACGTGAATTAAAATGTCCAGACAAATAAACGAAACTAACCCAACTCAACTTTTTCAGATCATTAATCAAATGAACCCTTATGAAGATGGATGTATCTGAAGAGCACATTAAGCATATAATATTTTATAAGTTTAGAAAACACAATAATGCAGTAGAAAAACTACACAAAACATTCAAGGTGTTTATGGTGTGGGGCCTCTCAATGAAAGAAAATGTCGAAGGTGGTTTCAGAAGTTCACATCAGGTGACTATAGCTAACGTGATGTGCCACGTTCACACCATCCTGTTAAGTTTAATGATGACTTGCTGCTAGCTGCACGTGATGAAGGTTGTGCTGTAACAGTTGAAAGACAAGCACAGAAATTTAACTCAACCTATTCAACAGTTCACCGTCATCTGCAAATTAATCCCCCATGATTTGACAGAAGGCAACCTTGGGGCAAAAGTGGATGTTTGCACTTCTCTGCACTCTCGTGAACGTAACTCGCCTTGTTTGGACAGGTTAGTGACTGGAGATGAAAAATGGATATTTTATAAAAATGTTAATAGCCGCAAATAATGGCCAAAATAGGCCTCCATCCTAGGAAAGTCTTGTTAACGTTTGGTGGGATATTGTTGGTGTGATCCACTTTTAGTTGCTGCCACTCAATGTAGTGATTACATCAGATTTCCATTGTCAACAGTTAGATCGCTTAAATGTTGCACTGAAAAAAAAAAAAGAGGCCTGTTTTAATCAGTCGTAAAGGTGTTGTGTTACACCAGGACAATGCAAGGCCCTATGCAGCAATAATCACATCTGTAAAGATTGAAGAGCTAGATTGGGAAAAACTTCCACATCCTCCTTATTCTCCAGACCTTGCTGGATCTGATTATCATCTATTCCGAAGTCTGCAGAACTATCTTGATAGAAAAGAGCTTGGTTTGTTTTGTTTTTGAATTTCACATAAAGCTACTCGAGGGCTATCTGCGCTAGCCGTCCCTAATTTAGAAGTGTAAGACTAGAGGGAAGGCAGCTAGTCATCACCACCCACCGCCAACTTTTGGGCTACTCTTTTACCAACGAATAGTGGGATTGACCGTAACATTATAACGCCTTCACAACTGAAAGGGCGAGTCTGTTTGGCGCGACCGGGATGCGAACCCGCGACCCTCAGATTACGAGTCGCACGCCTTAACACGCTTGGCCATGCCGGGCCAAAGAGCTTGTAACACACAAACTACCCTTTCTTCATTCTTTTCCTCTACACCCCAAGACTTTTATAGTAGTGGCATTCAGAATGTTGTGAATTGTTGGCAGGAAGTTATTAATAATAATGGAACATACATTATTGATTAAATAACATTAAAAGCTTTTAAAATCCGCTTTTTTCTTATCATAAAACCGGACATTATTTAAGTGATGATCTAATACATTCTTTTCCCAGAACACATATTACCAACAATTCATATACAATGCTATTAAGCTCAAGGGATTGTTTCCACTTTCAGGATCAGGCACAGAAGAAAAAAACTGATACTATTTAAAATATATCTTCCAATAACCCACTACACCAGCGAAAAAAATGGGTGTTTAGTGTTCTTTAAATTCCTGAAAAAAAAAAAAATCAAGTTCCTGCAGAAAGCTAGGTTTGATCTGAATTTTGCGCAAAGCTACTCAAGGGTTATGTACGCTACCCGTCCCTAATTTAGCAGTGTAAAACCAGAGAAGACAGGTAGTCATCACCACCCACCGCCAACTATTTTACCAACGAAGAGTGGGATTGACCGTCACACTCATGACTATTTGAGGAGCCTTATATAATGTGTTGATTACGCCACAACCTGTTTTAACATTTTTATACGTACATATATATTTCTACTACTAAATGTCATGAGTACAATATTACTAATATAGTTTATTACTAGCTTTTAAACAATATATTATTCATTTAAACCACTTTATAAGCGTATCCTAAACATAGGATTGTTTGTTTTTTTTAATTTCGCGCAAAGCCGTCCCTAATTTAGCAGTGCAAGACTAGAGGGAAGGCAGCTGGTCAACACCACCCACCCCCAACTATTTTACCAACGAACAGTGGGATTGATCGTCACATTAGAACACCTCCATGGTTGAAAGGGCGAGCATGTTTGTTGTGACGGGGATTCGAACCAGTGATCCTCGGATTACGAGTCGAGTGCCTTAACCACCTAGCCACGCCGGGTCTCGTTAATATTAAACCACCAAATTTGCTTCTATGCAACATTTTAAAAGTTTATTAAATGTATTTAAAATTATAGACAATTTTTGGTATATTCCAGCTACAGTAGTATAAATTTTGATTCATAAATTGAAGACTGCTAGTGCTTCTAATACATTTACTTTAGCTGTGAAATGAAGACAAAGAAAATCAGGTGTTTCAAGAATTTATCTTATTTAATTTTTACACTTTATCGAAACTCATTTTCTTCATCCACCATATTACA